>NC_046188.1:32860000-33490000 GCF_011004875.1 Balearica regulorum gibbericeps
CATCATTTGACCTGACATTATATTCATTAGCAGTCAACCCATACATGAAACTATCAGTTGTTGCACAATATCGAGTTATAACCTCATTCTGGTCACATCTTTGGATTTTATTTTGCTATAAATATGTGGATTTTTTTTTTTCCCCACAGGAGTCTTCTGCTTCTTTTTTTTGGGCAGGGCGGGCGGGGGAGGGGAACAATGATCTGCACGCCTTTTCAGTCTACAGTGTGGCTTCATGAAGAGGAAAAATTCTGAAAGAAAAAAAAAAAAACCAACAGAAAAAGACAGTGGGCTCAGAGGTTGCATTGATTCCCTAAATCAGGGAATCAGCTGCAGTTCTGAAAACCCCAGGAGCCAGCTGGCTTATTCTGGAGTCAAGCCCAAGTGTCTATCCTTCCATAATTACCATGGACATAAGAAGATATAAGCTTCAGTTTAAATGTAAGTCTAAAATAATGTAGCATGGAAATAAGTAGAACCTTATGCAGTATTTGAATAGCCAAGCCAGAAATTTGAGCCCATATTTTTTATGCTCACTTTTCAAGAGTGCAGAGCAGAGCAGAGCAAAATCAAAGCTTCAGGAATACTTCCTTTTAGCTCATATTTAATTGTCTCATCTTGAAAATCTTGTCCCACTGAAAATTAACACTGTAATGCAACACATCTGCCTAAAATACGTTACAGACCATGTTTTATTCAATGTCACCTCTGAGGTCAAATAAGATGTTTACATAGCATTCTACAAACGACTTGTTCGTTGAAAGACTAAACTCCTTGGGAAAATAGAAAAACAAATCCACATTAAACTTAACAAACTGAGATTCCCATATTTAAACAGAAGAGGGAAGTAGAGAGCCAGTGTCAACACAGCTTCAACCATTGGGCTTCGTCAGGGATATTTTTAGATTACAGTAATGAATCAAAATATCTGGAAATTAAAGTTAGTTTCTGCGCAGCAAAGGTTACCAAAGAAGACTGAAGTGAATTTGAATTAGCTAGGTGACAGGAGAGAGTAGAATGAATGCTTTAAAAAACTATAGCGCTATCCCCTGCTCATCTGCCAGACATCTGAAATGAGCAGTCAAGTAAGAATGATTGTTTGTTTAGAACAACGTTGTGGTTGCCATCAAGCAGCCATAAGACATTCAGCAAGTGTTAACACCTAGGATACATACTACCTAGAATATGATGGAGGTCTTAAGACAGAGCCTCTAAGGGTTTTATGAAAGACCAACATTTGAGAATTCATCACCTCATAATCAGCGTGGAGGAGAAATCATTTGGTGTCATCATCTGTCACAACCATACAATACAGAGTGTGTCAGACACTGCATAGCTACATAATCAGCACTGGTTCCTTCCTGATCATGTTTTCAATCTTGACCATAAGAGGCAAATGGGAACAGCAAAGGTGAGAATGACAATCACCATGTCAGCATGATGGGCATTACATTAAGCTGCCTAATAGTTGTCAAGTTTTGAAAAGTGTCTATGAGCTATTCACAGGATACCAATTTATGTGGTACTTTGAGTACTGTACACCTACTATGGAAATGTCAATAAAAGAGAGTCCCTCTTTGAAAATGAGAATGGTAGATCAAGGCTGATGGTAACACAGTTCTTAGGTTGATTCTTTCAGACACTGGTTAGTAGAAATAGCACAGAATAATGTACCTTTCCCTTCTGTTAGGGATCTCCAAGCCACAGAGCAGGGTTTCAAAGGGGAAAGCAGAGAACATTTTGTTAAAGTGCTTTAAGGTCATTTTTTTTGTTGTTCCTGTCAGAAGTATTGCTTTGTTATTAAAGGCCATTAAACTGCAAAATTATTTTTCACAGACCTTTTTAGATTCTTCAGTGGTTGTCTTTCTGTTTACTTGTCTTCAGTATAACTTTTCTGGGCTGGAGAAATACAGTTGGCATTCCATTTTGTTCATGTTTTTAAGATCAAATACTTATAGATAACTTTTGACCTATTGCATGGGCAGTACAATTTTTAGACCATTTTACTGAGCTTCTCAGCATGAAAAGATGTAGACTGTGGAAACTGAGCTGTCGGCTTAATTTGAGAAACAGCAACAGCAGCAGAAAATAACAAGAGCCAGCTAACCCTTTACTCAAAGGATACAGCAGCAGCAAATGCAATCCCTGCTGTGAGGGAAGCTTTCTTGTGTATTGTTTTCTTGACTCTTTTCTGGAACTGATTTGTTATACAGTGGTGTTATTCCCTATTTGATTTACAAAGAAAATAAAGTCAATAGAGCTGAACCAGCAGTCTAAAAATATACCATTAGATTTCCTTTTTAAAAAAATCTTATTTAATCACTTTTCCATACCCGCACTGACTTTGTAAATTAACTTGTAGGTTTTGGAATTTCAGCCTTGCGTTTCTTCCTGCTTCTCTTGAAATTATCCTTCTGATTCTTGGACCACAACCACTCCTAATGAAGTGCCACTGCCAGTACAAAAGCAAGGGAGGAAATATTAAATTTCACTATCCTGAGACTGCAAAGACCAATCAATCTCCCATTCCTGAATGTGGAAATGTAAAAGACCACCCTTTCTTTCTCATTCATAGGCTATCTATGTGATACTGAATCAAAAAAAAAAAAAAAAAGAATCTTGCCTGTTATTCCTTGTACACTTCTAATGTCTCCAACATTTCTATATACATCTATCCATAAGTCATTGAAGCAGAAAGCATGTGAGCTGAAATGAAAAGGTTAATTGGGTCATATCTGTTGTTTCCAGAAATTTCTTTGAGGTCCTTTATAGGGTCTTAATTTTAATTCTTTGGAAGGTACAATAGTCAGTCTAAAAGTAACATTTCGTATGAGGACAACTGGATCTTCTCAATTTATAAAATACATGATAGCAGTACAGGTCTTCCTATTACCCATGAAAATTAATCTGAATTTCTTTCCCATACCTTTATTTAAACTTTCTAGAGCACTACAGAATTCTTTTTCTAGGAAGCACCATAAAATCATCATGATATCTCAATATTCTTAAATCTTTTGGACAAGGGGTGTGAGTGATCACAGCCCATCTTATCTCAGAGGAACCAGGTACACAGGCGTCCAGGAGTGCCCCACTTCTTCTACCACAGCACATGGAATTTCCTAACACATTGATCATGCAAGTTCATGTATTGCCTAACCAAACACGCTAGAAGAGAGGAATGTTATCCCCATCCAGTTTCTCTTCTACTTTTTCAATGGACTTCTTTAATAGAATCCGCATAAGAGTAGTAAGCTTCTTGAAGAGGAATCATTGGAATGGCATAGACACAATGGGGCATGGTTACGTAAAAAGAAGTGTTTCCTAACCGTGTCCTAAAACAGGAAAAAAAAATAAATGCATCTTATAGCAGAAATCCCTTTACAATAGGTTTTTCTGATCCTAAATGAAGAAATTCTAACTCATTTTCATCCAAAGCAAAATACTTAGAGACCAATTTTCATATTTGCTAAAGCAGGTTCCTTGTCCCTGTCACTGTAATTAACTCCCTGGAAAAGAACCTAAAGTGTGGGAAAAGATGCTAGGAGAATATTGGGACAAAAAGGGAAAAATGTATGGAAGTGAGGTGAGACTAGGGATACTAGCCATCGATTTGTAAATATATAAGCCTTCACCATATTTACACTAAATTGTAGGAAAAAAATTGTATAAACTGGAATACACCTTCTGGGCTGTTGACATTCATGCTAACTTCTGCTGTCAATTCCTTAATGACTAAACTGTTTCACCGTTGGTTGGGACACTACAAAAAACATGTAGTCTTACTAAAAATACCTCTACAGAGTGGAATAATGGAAAGTTTTGATACAGCCCTTCAATTTTTTCCAAGTTTTGGTGTGTCTCTAGGAGAAGCGGAAAGAACATGGTTTAAAGCACCACAAGAAAATTTTCTATCATCAGTTGTGAACAAAAGTGATATAAAAGCAGGTAGTGCTGAAATTGTTAAACTGGTTCCAGTTCACAGTCCTTGATCTGTTGATTCATTGTGATTTTAATCAAGAGCTGTTTATTAATAAGAGTTTATTAATATTTTATTTTCTTTTCTACTGAAACATGATCTTGCATATAATTCTGGGTATGCAGGAAGGGAGATAAGAATGTTGTGACAGAGAGAAAGCATGCCAGGCCTACACCACAGAAGTTGTTATATCTCCATGACAGACCAAAAAATCTGGAGTTTATTGAGCTTAAAGCTTTTGAAGCATTAGCACCAAAAAAAAAATTAAAAAAAAAAAATTTTTAAAAAAATCACCTTTTAGTTTTTAATGGTGCTCGTTACGAGCAGCAGTGAATTCCACTGGTCATACTTGTTTTGTATTCTTTCCCTTGATCAAATAAAGATTTTGTGTAACACTAAACACTTGAAAACATGTCAACATTCATCTTGTTTTCCTGTCTACACCATTCAGCCTGTTTACAAGTGCCTTGCCTTCAGAAGTTTTCTGAACAAGGAACCAGTCATTGCTGTTAACATGATGTTTCAAGACCCACATTCCAAACTGTGTGAAAAATTAAGACTGCTTTAGAGCAGAATCCTCACACAAATGTTGTTTAGCGAAGTAAATGTGAACTGTTTCTGACTTTGGTGCCATTGTTTATATAGAATCATAGAATAGTTTGGGTTGGAAGGGACCTTTAAAGGTCATCTAGTCCCACCCCCATGCAATGAGAAGGGACATCTTCCAGGGATGGGGCATCTACCAGTTCTCTGGGCAACCTGTTCCAGTGTTGCACCACTCTCATCATGAAACTTTTCTTCCTTATATCTAGTCTGAATCTAGCCTGGTTTAGTTCAAAACCATTACCCTTTGTCCTATCACAAAAAGCCCGAATAAAAAACTTGTCCCCATCTTTCCTATAAGGCCCTTTAAGTATTGAAAGGCTGCAATAAGGTCTTCCCGGAGCCTTTTCTTCTCCAGACTGAACAACGCCAACTCTCTCAGCCTGTCCTCACAGGAGACGTGTTCCATCCTTCTGGTCACTTTTGTGGCCCTCCTCTGCACTGACCAATTCTTGGATCTGCTACATATTCAGGAACAACGTATGATGTGAGGTTTGTAGGTATTTCCCCTTAAAGGATCCAGTGTAGATAAACGTAAGGGAAGATGCTCACTAATTTCTTCACTGCTAATTGGAAGACATGTAGGAAGGCTGCAAGTCTGACTTTGCAACACTTTTTGTCTCTGTTAATATTTCTTGAGTCTTTAAACTCCTCTAAAAACCCATCAGGCATATTTGTATTAATAAATTTGAGATAAATGGATTTGAACTTATTGTTGCTTAATAACTTGTGACCCATTTTATGATCTGATGAAACAGTGCTGGGTAGTCTTTTTTTAAAAAAAAAAAAACAGATATTATTGAGAAAGATATATTACAGTAACTAAAAATGAAGCATAGCAGCGGTCATATCCTTGGCAAACCTGAGATTAAATTAGAAAATGGATCGGCTCAAATTATCAGATAACCAACTACATACAGCAGCTTATGAAATGAAAATATAAGCTTATCACTAACATAAACCCTTTTCAGTCACAATATCATAGAATGGAATCACAGTGTGGTTTGGATTGGAAAGGACCTTTAAAGATCATCTAGTTCCAACCCCTCTGCTGTGGGCAGGGGCATCTTTCACTAGGCCAGGTTGCTCAAAGCCCCATCCAACCTGGCCTTGAACACTGCCAGAGACAGGGCATCCACAGCTTCTCTGGGCAAACTGTTCCAGTGCCTCACCACCCTCATAGTAAAGAATGCCCCTCCAGCATTTGTTTTCTTTTAGTATGTGAACACAGACACCTGTCATTGTGGCAGAGGCAACTCCTGCTCTGGAGGGTGGAGTCCATCCACACTGGTATTTCCTTCATCTTTCTTTGCTATTCTGAGTTCAGTGACCTGCAGTGGATATAATGCAATGAACAAGCATGTAATAAATAAATGTTGTGTAACAAGTGTGATTCCTTTATTTTAAACCAACTCTTAAATTCCTTATAGGGTTGTTGCGCATCCATGCACCTGTGCAGTGGCCCTCTGTGGGGATTTTGCTGAGTCTTCACAAACTTGTGGAAAAGGACCTGTGGTGTTTTCATGCTCAGACTGAGCACCAAACAAGGTCTGCAAGAAACTGTAACAGGGTCCTTTACAAAATAATGGCTGGGTTGGTTTTCTTTTGTTTTCTAATTGATAGCAGCTAAATGTTCTTATCTTGATACTATTGCCTTGATGAATAACTCATACTGTTATTGTTTTGTATATTATTCTCTTAAATCCCTGGTGCATGATACACACAAATATGAATACATCCATCTGCTACAAAATTTTCTGTTGAGCTCCCCACCAGCAAAGAAAGCCATAGAGCCACCAATGATGAGCTGTGGTAATAACACTGCTATCACAAGGAGTACAGCAGTCTGTACCCTTTAAAGAGTATGAATCTGTAAAGAGAAGAATATCTTTTATTAAATCAACGAACAAAAATGGGAAACAGACGCTTCTGGGTGCATAAACCTCCTGTCCCTGAAAAGCTTCTCCCTAAAGAGGATTTGTCTTCCCCAAAGAACATGTTTCCCAAGATGATATCCTTCAGCCTAACAAAATATATTACCTTTTCCACATCCCTTGTCTGACTTACAGTCTTAGCTTGGATGATCACAGCTACAACAAGATTAAATTCTAGAACATTGAGCATTACTTTAGCAGCAGGTTGTCAAGTATTGAAACTGGCAGCTTTACCTCATTCAGAAATGGTTCTCAAACAGTAATCTGCAAAAAATTTTGAAACACAAAATGAATATTGTGATGATAAGAGAAGAAACATATGCGCCAGTCCTATGCTCATAGGCCAGGAACTGTAGCTAGCTATATTAATTTGTATATACTATGCCTAACAGTTTTTCATTACAGAATGAAGACTGCAACCCTGTTCTTGGCCTGATCCCAAACTGACCTTTTTTCATTGGACTTTGGTGGATTTATTGTATAATTGTTTACCTTACCTGATTTAAGTAATACAGAATTTATCTCTTGTTGGTATCAAACGGCTTGGTTCACTCACTTTTTTTACACAAAAGGTTACTCCTTCACAGGCTGCCATGAAAGTTAGGCCTACAGTACACACTGAGCAGACATACAAATGCCTTTGGGTTTTTTAGTTGCTCCCCTCCGTAACTAATATACAGTACTTACAATATACAGACGGGTCTACTCTCTTTCTCTACAGGAGATGCTGTCTTTGCTTATCATACATACTGTAGCAAAAAAATTCAAAGCTTTTTTCTACATAATGTACACCAAAAAAAAATAATCCAAGCAATCAAACCCAACTTTTTCTTTTAATTATTCTATCAGGAATAGTTTCCTCCCGGTTTTCACTGCTAAATTACTTCATATCCTGGTCATTACTTCCTATTTGTACAATGCTAGCTATTTTGTTAAGTAAAACATCAACTGGCTTTCCCACTAGCAATTTCTAATATTAAGACTCGATTCTACAACAGATCTGTCAGGATGTTTTCATGTAGAAGGGTTCAGTGCATTGACACTGGATTACTTCTGAAGATATAAAAGAAAATGAGGCTTCTTTTCCAAAACAATCCAAATGAAAGAAGTTAAAAAGAGTACACAAAATAGAAAATATTTGAGTCTAATTAAATGTTTATGTTTCTTTTATTTCATTGTTTTCATGCTGGCGGCACCAGCACTGGCACTCTGGGCACATTTGGCTGGGCATGGAAAGCCATGACCAAGGGCGCTTCATCTCTGCCATGCCAACCAGGCTCTGCGTTACAGGGCAGCCCTGGTCCCAAAGGGCAGAGAGGGCATGTCCAGCCCCATATACAGAGGGATCACATCAAGAAAGCTGCCAGCTGGCCAGAAAGCCTGCCAGACCTGCATCTTGGCTACAGGGAGCCATGAGCTCAACCTTCCCTCACAGCAACAGGAACAACTCTGCAAAAGAGGTTTCTAACTTTTAGTTTGGTCACTCATCCTCTGGAACTTGCAAATCTATTTTTGAAAATCAGGTTTGCTTTTAATCTTTGATTTTTTATTTTTTTTAATCAAAACACACGCCTCTGTCTTCCTTTATGAATCTAAAATAAATAGTTCATATTGATTGTAAAAAGCCAAAATGCATTTCCTGTACAAAGCATTGATGCAGGGCTGGCAATTTCAGCAATATGATAGGCTATCCTGAGGTGTACTTCAATATTGACATACCAGTCTTGATTCCCACCCCAAAACTACCAGAAATAATATTCTAGTCTTTACAGTAGAATTGAATTAATATTTGTCATATTGTCTTTTCTCTCCTTTGGATAATTTCAATTCATTTTCTAGAAGAGGGTGTTTTATCACCAAAGTTGGGTTTTTTTGTTGAGCCCCTGAGCAAGTCTGGGTCCCACATGCTCGAGTCTCCTGTTCTGTAGCCAGCTTGATCTCTCTGTTGCTAAGCAGCTGGGGTCTTTTCCTTTAAGGGCAAAAATGTCTTTTTCTTTAAGGGCAAAAATTGTCAGTTTTCCATACGCCTCTGTGTCCTATGTAATATCTCAGCAGAGTTACAGTCCACATGACTAAACTCTGTAATGTCAGGCTATATTTTGCTCTGGTGGCCTGTGCTGTTAGTTTGTCAGGAGAAAAAATATTGACAACTATTCTGTTTGTTTTCATTAACTTAGTGTCTTATATTAGCCAGTTTCATGCTCTACTCTTTTTCCAGATGATAATACTGATACCTGTCTCGAGTGATATTCCACATCTTAATCTTCTGAACCTTGGAGTAAAGATAATTCATCAAAGCAAAAGCTTACAGATGCTTTTGAACTGATTTGCAGATATTTGAGTAGAAAAAATGCAAATGTAGCCAAGAACTTTCTTTTATAAGCATATGTCACTCATTGAGAGCAGGACTGGAGTATCGATGTAACATACTTTCTTGGCAGTTGTATTTTCAGTAACTATTCCTGTCACATAGGAAGCAATCAACGATCATGTGTTCTCTGTAATCAGCATCACAAGCATGGTCCTAGGTTTGAAAGAGCAGGCTTCTAAAACCACGTAGAACCCCCTCTAAGGTTATGACCCTCTTGTGTAGTATTAAGTATCCAAAGGTCCCTACCAAATTTACTTTTTTAGGGTCCAGGAGGATAGAAGAATTAATTAAAAAATGGGACATACTAACTCTTTAATTTCCTGTTTTAGCTGAATTTTGTGGAGGGAAAAAATGGAATGCCATGTACTGTCCACGCAGTATTTCATATACTTCTCTTTTTAAAGCCTTTTAACATTTAACTTTTCATATGTTTGTCTCTATGCGAGATACGATATTGACCTATGTGAAGGGTTTAGAACATCTGTAGTAAAAATATCATTGGTTTGTAAGATTGAAATGGGAAAAAGAGTTCACAACCACACCCATCCACCTTTAAATTCTCATCACGTCATATCAGATGCTGTTGCCAAAACAAAACAAAACTAAACAAAACAAAACAAAACACACAACTGCATTACAATTACAGAACATATTTTAATATGTTTGATATGTTCTATAAGAGAGCAAGGAGAACTGCTGCTGATGGCTATAATCTTTCCCTTTCAGCCTTAGGCTTGCCTGAACCTCAAGTAATAACCAGCTGCTCAAGTTTGCCTGACTGTAAGGACTTTGAAGTAAACTGCTGTACTGTTCAGAACTGAGCCATTCTGATTAAAACAATCCCTTCAAACTGGTCTAAAGATGCTGGAATCTGTCTGTTCATGTCAGCTGCTAATTTGTTCAAGTATCTTACTTGCCTTTTTGTAAACGTGATCAGAAAGCTGTCTAGTGGAAACTTTGATATGTATTCCTAATGCATTGAAGTAAGGCAGATAAGAGAGGTCTGTTCTAGTCAGAGGGTGGGAGGAAACTGTGGGAGGACACTGGGTGATTACCAACAATGAAGTGACAAAAACTGTGTCTTCCCTGTAAAGAGGATGATCTGTTAATGTGAGCGAACAGTAGCAGTGAGGTCAAACACATCCACTTCCAGGCTTGACAGCTGCTCTGGGCTGAAGGCACAGGGGGTCCTGCTATGTGAACCTAAGTGAAGACTGAAGCAACACTTGAATTAACAGCAGCAGAAACAGACTGAACAAAAATCAGAATCCCATAGGAGACTAACCCTTCGCCTAGGTAACATGGTATTATATTAATGAGTTTGAAATTATTGTATTTATTTGCTCAATTCTGTAGGAAACATCACATGAAATAGGTGACAGTGATGGGACTGAAAGTTGATGTGCTAACAAAAGGGTAGGTCATGAAAAAGCCAAGGTCAAGGGCAGAACATTTAGGAAAGCCTTTTTTACATATACTTATATTATTCTACAACTATGCATTTTCTTCTTACACTGTCTTTTTTCTTTTTTTTTTTTTTTTCCAGCAACACAAAATAGCCATTGGCATTAAGAAACTATTCTCAGACTGAGTGATAGTTTTGCTGCTAATAATTAATTCTGTGAAGCAGTTCAGTGAAAACTAATTGCAATCTGTGCTGTGGGCTACTTCTAATGCTATTTTATGATTTTCTACTACTTTGTTTCCTTACGCTTTGAGAGACTTCAAAAAACATCAAGCTGTAGTTTAACTAGGTACTTGCTGGGAAAGTAATGCTGGGCTTTCATGTAATGGCGAGACATAATCACGTATTGACTCTGCACTGGAACTGTCTCCCTGTATTTGCAAGTATGTATGTAATTGCTTCTGAAAGAATTAATTCCTCTAGTGATCAACAAAACAATACATAATGAAGTAGTTTCTCAACTTTCATTCTAATAATGAAGGACCAGAAGCCTTGAACAAGTTCTCTGTCCCACATCGTCTAATGTATATCTTTTCATATGCAAAATATAGACAAGTGTTCAAGCTACTGTTCTGAACCGTGAATAAGACTTTTCCACTTCAGAATGGCAGGTCATTTGCTTGCCAAATCCTCTGTTTATCAGGAAGAAATTGAATCAGGAAAGTGAGTGCCCAGCTATTACGGCCTAATGGATTCAAACTGCTATATAAATGTTAAATGGTAATCACAATTTTTTTTATTTCATTGGATTCAAAGAATATGTTTTGCAACCTACTTAAAAGAGGGAAAGTTCAGGATCCATAAAACAAATAAAGTGACAAATATTTAATCCTAAATATTATCATCATATTGTATTGTTATATAAATTATATTCATTTATTTGCTTATATCAAAAACCTATACTCTTGAGTGAATTCAAATGGGAAGAAGTGGCACAGAAATCTAATCAATCTATTCTGATTTTTCACATGTAAACTACAGTACGCATTATTCTGACATTCACAGAGATCTTCAATCCTAACTAGTTAATAAGTGCAATGCTTTTAATCCCCAACAAAGCATCTGTTTAAAGAGGCTGTTAGATAACTTTCTCAGCATCACAGCATTAGCATTCTGTCAGCATAATTACTTCTTATGTTTTATTTCTATTAAACTAAACTACCATTTTTTAAAGAACATTCTTTTCTTGACAAATAGTCCCAATGGTATGTCACATAATTCTAAGTGAAAAATTTACAAGAAGCATATAAGAAGAACAGATAAAAGAAGATTTCATAATGATTTCTTCAGATAAGAAAAGCAAGAAAAAAATTTCAAGACCATGAACTCTATCTCCTTTTTTATTATCTATTTAATCCAATCAATGGCAACAAGTCACCACCATTATTTGACAGTTTTTTTCTAGCAAGGATAATGTGTTTGTTCCTAAGAGCAATTCAAATTATATATGTTCATCTTAGAAGAAAAATGTGTTAATATTGTTGATAGAAATACAGAACGATGGCAAAGTTCATTCTCCAAAAAGCAAACAAATCTAGTATTTCTTACAACTACCATTTAGAATTGAAACTAATACATGTAATATACCTCTTGAAATCTAAATTCTTGGAAATACTCAAAAGCTGTTTGGAGATAGTCGTGGGCAACCTGCTATAGGTGATCCTGCTTGAGCAGGGCACAGGTTTGACCAGATGACCTCCAGAGGTCCCTTCCAACCTCAACTGTTCTGTGATTCTGTGAAATCAGGCTCAAATGCATTTATTTGTTTAGTCAATATCTCATCTAGTATCAGACATTAATAATAGGGTTCATTTTCTGTAAAAGTTTTTATTTTATAGGGTTCATATGTATCAGCGGAGGAGGAGCATTTCTAACAGTTATCTGTTATCTCAGATTAAGAGAGTGACTAGGACAGGTGAAATAAACTATTATTTGGAGTTACTTGACTTTCCTCATTGATGATAGACATAATCTGTTGAAGAACCTGGCATGAGAAATGTGACAGAGTGAGTAGCTGAGATGTACATATTTACACATATTTACTGTAGCTGAGTAGGATTAACACTATCCTTAACTTTCTACAGCTAAACCTTGCAGTTGAACTTCACAACCACCTACCTACTTTCAGATATTTGATTTCAGCAACACTTAAGGTGAGAATCTGATTTCACCACAGACTGAAGAGGGATAATTAGCTGACTAGGTTTGGGATTCCCAGGAAACACATGCTTTGGAGCAGGTGTGTAATCTTCAAATGAACACTTGAGAGAAGGTTTTCTCTGAAATGTTTTTGATATCTTAGGTGCATGAAGCTCTGAGTTTAGTATATGTGTGAGATTGCATTCTGCATCGTGAAACTGCTTTTTTACATGGGCTTTCTTTTGCACAGGAGTATCTGACTTTTTCTTTGTAAAACAATTTCCAGAGAAAGGGAAGAGGGGACATAGCTTTCCTTTTATGTGCTTGCTTATTAGATAAAAAAGCTATCTAGAAAGTCAGATTTGTGTTCTGTAGCCTCTTGGCTGCAGGCGATTTTACCAGGAACCCATCAGCCCTTTAGTTCACACATTTAAATCTCACCCAAAAGACCTGCCAGCAGTCAAAGTTCTCACCTATATTTCTTTAACCAAAGGATTATCTAGTGCCATTAAGTATGAAAGAATATCTCAGCAGGTTAGTGGGGATTTTAGTCCTTATGTTCCTAGGATTTTTTAAGACAACACAACAAGAGTTTGTTTTGGTAAACTTTTGGGTTTTGACAAAGCTTTCTTGGTTGTGAACTTGTACAATTGATTGGAGTTTGAATTATTTTGTAATAAAAGGGACTGAAATAAAGCAATGTGAAAACTTCTCAGAATCCCAGATAATAACCCAGAACATCGCTTACGTCACATTACATACAAAGGAGTGTCTCAGAAAATGTCAGCAACATGCCATTTTTTTCTGTTCCAATTAACAGAAAATACCTCACAGTCTTGCAACTGCTAAAATGAAATGTATTACAACTCAAAGTCATACCATTTAAATAGTCTTGCACAAGCATTATAGTGTTAAATATGGTGCTCTCCTCCTAAATATATAACTATCTAAAAATGTCTTTAAGATCTGAGGTGTAAATTCATGGTTCTGTAGATCACTAATTCAATTTCATTACTATTTTTAAATGTGACTAAGAGAATATATGTCCTGAAATAATTCAGAAACAAATCCCACTGAATTTTAGCAGGCCTTGGGTGGGCACTGCAGTGTGCCTGTAAGCTGCAAACTTACTACAGCTGATGTTAAAAACCCTTCTGTTTTGTTTTTCTTTTTTTTTTTTTTAATGGCAGCACATTTTGAAGCATAACAGGAACATGCAGAGAATTAGACGTTTTGAAAGCACTAATGCTGCAAATGTTGTTAAACATCTGTTTCAATTTAAATCTTCGCACATGTGGACTCACTGCCTGTTTCTTCTCCATAGTTAATGTTTGTACCAGACAGGAATCTTACAGTTTCTGAAAAGGCACTTTGTATTCATGTGAGGAAAACACTAAAGGCAGATAAAAAGAGCAGAAATGAGTAATATTTATCAGCTGTCTGAACGATTTTTTCAAGCTAGTAGGCATTTCATGTTTGTTCACTTATGCAGTATTTGTACTATCTTAACTTGAACATGCTTCAAGAGAAAACTTGCCTTTTTTCCATTTTCAGAAGTCTCACTCACGGAAATATAAGCCAAGGTGGACTCAGAACTGGTGAATTTTCACTTCCAGAATATCCATATCCTTCAGATTCTATATTCTGTATTTCTATACTCTGGAATGTTTATTCTGCAAATTATTTTCAGTTCTAAGGCCAAGAGAACCATTTGTGCCTGTTTCAAATACATTTGCAGTAGAAAGGTTTGTAGCTTTATACATTTTTGTTTTTTAAAAGATCTGTGAAACATTTCTCCTTAAAATCTACCTTGCATACTGCAACTGCTCAAGTATCTAATTAAGTTTCCTAGATGTACCATTATTCCTCAGTAAAATTCAGTAGTAAAAGCTTTGACCTCCTTAGACTTCTTGACAATTGCTAGACTTAATTTAAAATAATTAACAGAATCAGTTTAAGTTTTACACAAGAGCTGAAAAATAAAAAACCCAAAACCCACATTCTGTTAAGTAAAAAGTAAGGACAAGTAAATTTAGAGGGTGGGAGGGAAAATGTGAGGGACTGGTGATTTTGCAGGTGTTTGGAGTTAAATTTTGGTGTAAGTGGAGAAAAATGTTCTAGGAGACAGCTGGATATACTAGCCATAAGGTTTTTACTTTGTTGTGAGTCTTTCTCAGCTCTGAGGTAAGTAGAGGCAATTTTTCTTTCACTCTGAAATGTTTTGTAGTGAAAAACTAAAAAACTGAAAAACTTATCCTCAGCATTATCTGTGGACAATGACAAGTATGATGGGAGCCTGGGTGTTTAAACAGTTAAACCCTTAAATGTCACTTTAGACACCTTCTGAGCACTGGCTTTTTATTGTTATTCCTTAGAAACCCCAGAGAAAAGTCACAGTTCTGTTCTGCTGGCAATGTATGTAAACCTGCCATAACGACAGTCCCTCACCTCAGAAATCTACTGTCGTCAACATGACCTATGCTTGTCAAGTCTGCAGTCATACACGTTTAAGGAGCAGATCCTTATCTGACCAAATCAACTTAATGCTTGGGAAATAGATATTTGTATTATTTTCATTTATATCAGAAGAAAGGCCTTCTGATATAAGTAAAGGGAATTGGAGAACGATGGGAAAAAAGAGTCTAATTCAAGGCATTGCAAGTGTGGTTGCAGTTGCAGATTTCCTTGCAATGGAGTTTCTCAGGGATTTGAAAGGCATCTTTGAATGTTACATTTTGGAAAAAGGAGAGAGACGATCAATTGGAGACACAGAACGTAACTTTATGCTATTCTTTGTCAGAAAAATATAGACTTGATCTCTTTCTGAGGAACTTGCCTTGAGAAGCTGCAGCATTAGCAAAATTCCCATGCTCAGCAGCAGTAATTGTAAGCAGCAATTTGGACAATAGATTTTTCTTTCCGTTCCTTGGACATTTCTTTAAGCAGAGATTTATCTAAGAGACATTTTTGGACATTACCCAGGAGCACAATTATACAGGCTTCCTAATTTCCATCTGAAAAATAGTATCAATAATTTCAATATACATCTCATATTTTAAACACATTCAGCTTTCCCCAAATTTTAATGGTGATTAGTGAAACTAATGACCACAAATGGATTTGCCTGACTTGATTGCAGACGCTGTTAATATTAGAGGTTGAGAACATTAATCTCCTACTTCAATGAGCATTTAAAAGTGTGGAATGTAATGAATTTTCTGTGTATTATTTTCGGTATATTGCCAAATATTAAAAATATTTTTATTGGATAATAACACATCTCTGCTACCAAGAAAAGTGACCCAGAGCGGAAATGTTTTTATTTGACAGATTAGATTTTCCACAATAAGACTTTCTTCAAAAGTCATCACCAAAGGAGTGGTGTTGCTCATACTAGACTATTTCCACTGCGTTACTGCACCAAACCTGCAGGAAATAAAGCATTAGTCTCTTCTAAGAAAATAATCAGGACTAACTGGTACAGATTAAATTGTTTCTTTTAGAGACCTACCCTGTGGAAAAAAATAATTTAAATTACGTCTTAAATTACTCTAACTTCCTTGAGCTGTTTCCTAATGAGTTACTGAAACTACACTTACGACTCACATCAGGGAACCACCCAATTTGGCATTAGCCTCTACATCTACTTTTAACAGACAAGAATGCAGCAATGTTTTATAAATTAAAATTAAAGTGCTGCAACTGGGCCACAGAGAAGGTTGCTTGTATGTTTACACAGAATTCTGTCTTCAGTCTCTCATTTTCATAAGGTCTAAGAACCAATGGTATTAAATAAATCAGGATGATCTAAGCAGTGGGATAAATATTTTAGGAGGACCCAAAGAACTCTTTAGAACTTTGATGAAACATTTATCATCCCAGTGCTTTCTGTTACTTGGAGCTGCAACTCTCCACCCGTGTCACCAGATTCTCGCGTAGCAATTTCTTCTCACGTGATAGCTTTAGGTATACTTATGTGTGTAAAATGGGATCAACAACTTCTAGATCTCATGTCCTGTCAGTAACTACTAATTTCCCCCATATGTGGTTCCAGTGTGAAGCAGCAGCTGTAAAGGTGGTGGGCTGAATGGATCTGTCCCCAGAGCCCATAATCAATCGCTGGAGGACTCCACTGTGACGCATACATAAGGTAACCCAGTGCCTGGACTTGCTGCTGCAGATTTCTAAGCACGACACCTGTTTTTCCTTTGATCTTTTTCTCACCAGCTAGTTTATTGGTTCATTGCTAGACAATTAAATACTCATATATCTGATCCCTAAGTATGAGGCTTGGATAAGGAGAATTGATCATGCAGTATACTTACCAATACGCCAAAGAAAAGGTTTCCTTGATGTATTGGTTTTTGTGGGTATGTCCCTTGCCTTGTTGAAATAATGCAAATAAACAAGAATTCTGTTCAAGAACAAGACAGAACTTTCATTTCATTATCACTTCCTTGCAGATCTGTAGTCTGTCATTAATACACAGTTCAATTTGCACATAAAAGGTAAGAGTAAGTTTTTAATAACAGCAATTAATTCATATAGGTCTTTTTAGAAATAAATGTCAAAACACTTTTTATCCAACTATGTAGGAGAGCACGGAGAGGCAAGGTGTCTTGGTCAGTATCATACAACAGATATGACCAGTGCTATCTTACACAACATGCTTTCCTATGTCAGGTACAAAAGAAAGAGAAATCCAAATACTTTTATTTCTAGATAAATGAATTTTCTCTAGAAATGTAAATACTTTTTCTCTTCTTCACTTCTCATTCTAAAACAAAAGTCAGTTCTTCCCTTATTGGTCATAGATATCTGCACATAACAAATTGCTTTTTAAAAAGGCAATACCCAGATTTAAATAATTGATTCCAAGTATAATCTTACTTTGTTTACATGCACAAACCACACTTCCAACCTATGTGATCAACCAGCACATAAACAATCATTTCCTGAGATATCTCAAATCAGCTTCAATATTCAATGCCTACAGAAATACTTTCTCAAGAATTGCCTATGCTCAGAAACTAAAGCAGAATATAAAGCCTTTTTCACTCAGCTTCCTCTTCAAGCAGTTTCTCCACAGAACTGAACATATTTCTCTAAAATAAAGCATCTATTTGCGTATGCAGGAGAAACTCATCAAAACCATGTGCAATAATATCACGTGTGAATTCTCACTATAATATACAATCAGCATTAGCTCAATACATAAAACTCTCTTTCCATTGTCTCTACAAAAGAAATTCTCTAAGGAAGGGTACAGTGATGAAAAAATGAGGTTATCAATCTTTGAATCTTTTTTTCTAGCTCTATCTATTGCAGTTTATTAATCACCATATTTAGCATGTCAATAAGTACTCTGGGGAAAACTGTAATGAGGCTGTCCAACAACCTGGAGTTTTATTTCTAATGCTCTGATACATTTGTTCAAAAGTTAGAACTCTTATAAAAGTTGAAAATTGTATGTTTAATTGTTTTTACTGTGGCTTGGCTAAGGGCCAAACTCCCACTTAGCTGCTCACTTGCTCCCCCTACTCAACAGGACAGGAGGAGAAAACAGGATAAGATAGATTGTGATTCAAGATAAAGACAGGGACATCTCTTACTAATTAGTCACTTGAAGAAAATTAATCTATTGCCCATTACAATAGATTTAGATAGTGAGAAACTCAGACAAATATTAAACCAACACCTTTCCTCCCCCCTTTCCCATGCTCAAATTTACTCCTTTGCTCTGAGCTGTGGAAAATTTAAAGCAACTCAGTTCAAAGAAGGAATCTTTGTTCTGTAATGCTAATAACTTATCTTGTGTTTTTTACATATGTTTCGTTAACTTTTTCTCTATCACATGACCTTCATCTTAGAGATACTTTTAGTTTTCCCCCATTCCAGGATGGTATTTATCCAGACTTCATCAAGCTTTAAGGAGTTTCATAAATTAAACTGAAGTTTGAAATTCAGGTGCATAACTGTAGCTGCAGTAAATGGACACTGTTTGCAGCACTCTAAATAGAGTTACCGAGAAAGCAGAACTATTAAGCTACAGTGCAGATGGTATCTGAAATTCTATATTCATTCTGCTGGTTATTAGCAATTTCATAGTGTTTTCCTAGATATAATAATAGCAATATGTTAGTAAAATTGCAGTTTTGTGATTTACGTTGACATCTACATTATCTAGCAGGCTTTTTTTTTTTTTTTTCAACTCTATGGCAATTAGCATCTATGTTAACTAGGAAACTCAGTTTTTATGGCATAAAAAGTAGGATTCTTGTTCTCATTACTTCAGTGAAAAACTTCAGAGAACAACTCCAAAAAATCTAAATAAAAAAAGGAAGATCTGGAACCCAAACTGATTTGTAAGCCAATTTAGTAGCTTTAGAAAGTTTTGGGATTGCCAATGCTAGATTCACGCTTCCGCAGCAACAACTGCTGTTTCGTATTTTATTTTTTTCCTTGTTTGGGGGAGGAGTTATGACTTTGACTGAAGTAAGACTTGCGTTACATAGAAAAGGGCACTTCTGTAACTTGAATAGTCATTCAAGACTTTAAGTGAAATAATGGTGCTGACAGAGCAGAAATTGAGAAGGGTGAATGCTTGAAAAGATGAGTAAGAGATGTATCTCCAGAACAGTTATTCTCTGAGGAGGTTCAGCAGGTAATGCCAGACAGAAAAGAAAGATTTTTTTCAAAGAAGAGAATAAAAGCCCTGGAAGTAGGAAGAAATTGGTTGCTATTGCAAAATGGGGCAAATTATGGGTCACATATTTTTCTCTGAAGTCAATTGTACATTAAAACATTTCCTTCCACCTACAGAGGGTGGAAGCAAGGGCAGGTAGCCTGGGAGGAACACAGAGAAATTGTCCAAGTAGCCCGGGATCAGGTTAGGAAAGCTAAAGCCCTGATAGAATTAAATCTGGTAGAATTAAATCAAGGACATCGAGGGCAACAAGAAAAGCTTCTATAGGTATGTTAGTGATAAAAGGAAGACTAGGGAAAATGTGGGGCCTCCCCAGAAGGAAACAAGACAGCTGGTTACCTGGGATATATGGAGAAAGTGACTTTTTTGCCTCAGTCTTCACTGGCAAGTGCTCGAGCCACACCACCCAAGTCGCAGAAGGCAAAGGCAGGGACTGGGAGAATGAGGAACCTCCCATTGTAGGAGAAGATCAGGTTTGAGACCATCTAAGCAACATGAAGGTGCAAAAGCCCATGGGACCTGACGAGAAGCATCTGTGGGTCCTGAGGGAACCAGCAGTTGAAGTTGCCAAGCCACTATCCATCATATTTGAGAATTTGTGGCAACTTCACTGAAGTTGCCACTGACTGGAAAAGGGGAAACATAACCCCCATTTTTAAAAAGCTAAAAAAAGGAAGACTTAGGGAACTATAGGCTGGTCAGTATCACCTATGTGCCTGGCAAGATCATGGAATAGATCATCCTGCAAACTATGCTAAGGCACATCGAAAATAAGGAGGTGATGGGTGACAGTCAACATGGCTTCACTAAGGGCAAATCATGCCTGAACAAATTTGGTGGCCTTCTATGACAGGGTTACAGCATTGGTGGCTAAGGGAAGGGAAATTGACATCATCTATCTGGACTTGTGCAAGGCATATGACACTATCCCATATGACATCCTTGTCTCTAAATTGGATTTCACGAATGGACTGCTCAGTGGATAAGGAATTGGCTGGATGGTCACAGTCAAAGTGTTGCAGTCAACGACTCAATGTCCAAGTGGAGACCAGTGACAAGTGGCATCCCTCAGGGGTCGGTATTGGGATCATTGCTGTTTAACATCTTTGTCGGTGACATGGACAGCAGGATCGAGTGCACACTCAGCAAGTTTGCCGACAACACCGAGCTGTGTGGTGGGGTCGACACGCTGGAGGGAAGGGATGCCATCCAGAGGGACCTTGACAGGCTGGAGAGGTGGGCCCGTGCAAACTGCATGAAGTTCAACAAGGCCAAGTGCAAGGTAGGTCAGCACAATCCCAAGCACGTCTATAGGCTGGGCGAGGAATGGATTGAAAGCAGCCCCGAGGAGAAGGACTTGGGGATATTGATTAATGCGAAGCTCAACATGAGCCAGCAGTGTGCGCTTGCAGCCCAGAAAACCAACCGTGTCCTGGGCTGCATCAAAAGAGGTGTGACCAGCAGGTCGAGGGAGGTGATCCTGCCCCTCTACTCCGCTCTTGTGAGACCCCACCTGGAGTACTGCGTCCAGCTCTGGGGGCCCCGGCACAGGAGAGACAGGGAGCTGTTGGAGTGAGTCCAGAGGAGGGCCATGAAGCTGATCAGAGGGCTGGAGCACCTCTCCTGTGAGGACAGGCTGAGGGAGTTGGGGTTGTTCAGCCTGGAGAAAAGAAGGCTCCAGGGAGATCTAATAGCGGCTTACCAGTACGTGAAGGGGGCCTACAGGAAAGATGGTGAGGGACTGTTTAGCAGGGTGTGTAGTGACAGGACAAGGGGTAATGGGTTCAAGCTGAAGGAGGGTCGATTTAGATTAGATGTTAGGAAGAAATTCTTCACTGTGAGGGTGGTGAGGCACTGGAACAGGTTGCCCAGAGAGGTTGTGGATGGAAGTGTTTAAGACCAGGTTGGATGGGGCTTTGGGCAACCTGGTCTAGTGGAGTGTGTCCCTGCCCATGGCAGGGAGGTTGGAACTAGATGATCTTTAAGGTCCCTTCCAACCCAAACCATTCTATGATTATATGATTCTAAGAAAATACGCATGAATCAGACACAGTTTCATGAAGTTATTATTTCTTTCTATTAAAATGTGATTAATGAGAAACTATCAGGGCTTTATTTTTGCAGAATATGAAAGACAATTCCTGTGATAGACTGGAAATTTTGTTTGCAAGCCCTAGATACTTGTTTCTGTTTCTTTTAGTTGCAAGCACCAAATTGTCTGTATCCTACCTTGAAAATTACTCCTGCTCTGCTTTAGCATATCTATGCTTCAGCGCTTTTGGTCTCTATCTCAAACCAGTAAAATCTATATTGGAGCTGATATGGCTGTCTTTAAGACCAGCAGATAACCCACAGGACTCAAGAGGGGCCAAGCTGCAGCTGTCCTTGTACAGATGTTAATGGAGAACAGCAAAGGACACAAAAACCACTCCTCACTTGCTACACACTATGTAGACTCAGTCTTAGGCATTATAGTCTTGAAATATGGGAGCGTCACAATATGGTGCTCTGCTGCCAGAAAGCGCAGATTCCATTCTCTCTCTCAGCTTCATACGGCATCAGAGAACTAGCTGTATAGGGAGAAGCACACCCCCTCTTCTTAAAGGACTATGTTGCATTTTTGAGCGTGTTTTACTCTTAATATGTGGATGGCAATTGTTCTGTATGGGGAGGTCTTGTGCTTAATTCAGTTAGAAGATATTTTGATTTTTACCCTAAGCCTGAAAGATGTTGAAAGGAGGCTCCAACAGTACAGAATCACAGTTTCATATTTTGAAGTATTTTGAAAATAGTTTCATTTCTGTTAAAAAACACTCTTAAAACACAGCATCTATAAAAAGTGGAATAGTACATCCTGTGTGACTTCTTAAGAACGGGAAACTGAAACTCAGCCTTTATTTGAAATCCTCTTTTAAAATCTCCTGAAGAGCCTCAGCCATTCTACCAGTGGTAAAACCAGACTTAAAGAAGCACTTCAGTGCCAGGAAGCCCCACAGCAAATGGTAGCATTCTTCATGTAACAGAATGAACTAAAACGTGCTTAGCCTGGGCTGACCCACATCTCAGTATAGGAAGCCTAAGATAACACCTCACTTGCTCCTTTTCTCTGTGTGACCAGATGTACATCCTAACCTGGGACCACAGAGGTCCCACAAAATCAAACTGTCCTATAATCATGTGGCAGAGGGCAGAAGACTGCAGAGGAGACCTGACCACCTTCTTTGCATATTTTGCCCACTTTTCCAAAAATAAATTTGATGATATTTGGAGAACTCTGATGAGTACCAATTGTTCATAAGCCATTTTCTGGCCTGTGAAGTTCCACATTGTACCTTGTTTGCCAGCATACACAGCAGCAAGGATACCAAATCAATTTTAGTGTGGAACTAGGTAGCCACTTACCAGTTCTGTTCTCATGTACAAAAGACAAGAGCCAGCTATGGTGAAGTTCAACAGTATCTTCTGACTCTTCAGTGCCGCAGGAAATCTGAGCAGATATATTTTATTGTTATCAGTTACTGGCATGTAAGAATCAAAATATACTTGGCTTCATTTCTTCATACAAGGTTTTAGTCAATAAAGGAGATGATCAACAGTATGAAATTGCTGTCTGAAGAGAAAATATTTCTCTTCCTAAAGGAAGCTTTATGCCAGACTAAAGTAGCAGAAGAAAAAAAAATGAAGGTTTCAGTTAAATAATTTTATAGATTGTGCATTGGGCTGTAGGAATTGTATTTTGCTGTTGGAGCTGACACTGCTAGAAAGAAGAATCTCCTACAGAAAATGTTATCATGAAAGAAGAGAGGAAAAGGAAAAGACAATCTGTTTCTCCCTAGATAGAAGCAATGACCTGTATTTGGCAGCTACACACAGAGTGCAAATTGGCATCATGATACATTCTTCTAGCTTCTGCAACTGCCAGAAATAAGTCAGGTCAAAAAATTAACATAAGACTGTTGCCTGCTCAAAAATCCAGTAAGAACCACTAGAAAACAAACATTAGTTTTCATTTGATACATATCTGTTGAAGAGGTTTCACTATAGTTCATTACTCACAACATTGGATTCTGAACAAATGTATAAAAGGTATTGTCATGTATAATTGTCATGACCAACACAATGCCTGGATTCATCAACTGACCAGGCTGAGTAACCTGCATATAGCTGAGGAGGTTAAAAGAAGATCTTAAATCCTAAAGTATAATTGAATAGATGAAAATGATGCAATTCAAGACAAAGTGCAAGAGAGAAACATATAACATAGCAGAAAAAACATCTAACAGTAAGATAAAAATAAGTTTATTGTAGCTTATACTTTCTGATCCTTCCTGGATGTTTGTTTGTTTTACTTGCTTAGCTAATCCTGCTACAAAAAAATACTGCTAACAAAAAGTCAACCTGTCAATTATTTTAGAAAATATTTGAACCAGCAGAGTAAGCTCATACCACAATCTGAATCTGGCGCTTCTCCGACTGGAATTTCTCAGGAGCCACTTCACCTCAGGAAGTCCAGCTCACTCTTCACCTACGTGCTACCTGCTCTCAAGGCTCAGTTGTGTCAGAAAATTGTTCATGTGTCAAAGTAGTGAATTGGATGCAGGATCTGATCTGACAGAAAATGATTCCTCCCTCTTCCTCAGCTCAGCTCTCTGACCCAGTTCACTGTATAAACACACACAATCCTTTGTGCTGGTATGAGGGATGGGAGGAATGAGGATAGGAGCACGTTTTTAGTGGTGACCAGGAATGCTTTTTCCAATATCCGTGCCAGTTTATGCTTACTGAAAATGCTTGTTGAACAACCTAGGTGATTCTAAGAAATTTGATCTAAAATTAAATTAGTGCTTTTACTTTGTGCTCATATACATTTTCAGTGATGTTTTGATCAAAAGATTTACAAATTATTGAAGTTGCCAAATTGATTAAATATTATTGATATATTGTATCTAAAGATATAGCATATCATAGAATCACATGAATCATAGAATGGTTTGGGTTGGAAGGGACCTCAAAGATCATCTAATTCCAACCTCCCTGCCATGGGCAGGGACACACTCCACTAGACCAGGTTGCCCAAAGCCCCATCCAACCTGGTCTTAAACACTTCCATCCACAACCTCTCTGGGCAACCTGTTCCAGTGCCTCACCACCCTCACAGTGAAGAATTTCTTCCTAACATCTAATCTAAATCGACCCTCCTTCAGCTTGAACCCATTACCCCTTGTCCTGTCACTACACACCCTGCTAAACAGTCCCTCACCATCTTTCCTGTAGGCCCCCTTCACGTACTGGTAAGCCGCTATTAGATCTCCCTGGAGCCTTCTTTTCTCCAGGCTGAACAACCCCAACTCCCTCAGCCTGTCCTCACAGGAGAGGTGCTCCAGCCCTCTGATCAGCTTCATGGCCCTCCTCTGGACTCACTCCAACAGCTCCATGTCTCTCCTGTGCCGGGGCCCCCAGAGCTGGACGCAGTACTCCAGGTGGGGTCTCACAAGAGCGGAGTAGAGGGGCAGGATCACCTCCCTCGACCTGCTGGTCACACCTCTTTTGATGCAGCCCAGGACACGGTTGGCTTTCTGGGCTGCAAGCGCACACTGCTGGCTCATGTTGAGCTTCTCATTAATCAATATCCCCAAGTCCTTCTCCTCGGGGCTGCTTTCAATCCATTCCTCGCCCAGCCTATAGACGTGCTTGGCATTGCGCCGACCCACATGAAGGACCTTGCACTTGGCCTTGTTGAACTTCATGCAGTTTGCACGGGCCCACCTCTCCAGCCTGTCAAGGTCCCTCTGGATGGCATCCCTTCCCTCCAGCGTGTCGACCCCACCACACAGCTCGGTGTTGTCGGCAAACTTGCTGAGTGTGCACTCGATCCTGCTGTCCATGTCACCAACAAAGATGTTAAACAGCAATGATCCCAATACCGACCCCTGAGGGATGCCACTTGTCACTGGTCTCCACTTGGACATTGAGTCGTTGACTGCAACACTTTGACTGTGACCATCCAGCCAATAAAAACTTGGTCTCCTGGCAGTTAGGCAAAAGTAAGTGAAATTACAGCATTCCCTGAACTGACAAAAAATTTTCTAATTGAAAAAAAAAGGTGGGCCAGAATGGAAAAATTGTGCATATTTTTAAGCTTTGCTAAATTCTAAACATTGGTCCAAGAATTTTTCTAAACACAGATAAATTTGGGTTGAACTTACAGTGGTAGATGAGCTGCAACCAGAAAAAATAAGGCTTGATTTTTTTTAACTAGAAAAAATATGAGTGAAAAAACTATTTTAAAATAAATATTTTTGAATGAGCTTTGTATTACACTTGAAGAAGGGCATTTTTGTGTATACAAGGAAGGAGGATTAGTTATAAAATTATTTTTAAAATTGTGCAAACTACATTTAAATTTATAATGTCTCAGAATTAAAGTATAAATATCTATGAAATAATGTTATTAATTTCTGTAGCAAATAATATTTTTATTAAAATATTTCTGAAGTAAAACTATTTTGGATAACAGAATCCAAATGATTAAATAAATAATACTTATTTACAATAAATATCTAACATGATAGTTCACAAATAGTTGTTTCTTCTGCTTTTGATCCTTTAGTATCACCTATTCTAAAAAGATGTGAGCTGAAAAAGGTAATTTATAGTATGACAAAGCTACTCAATTGATGAAATAAGCCCTTAAATTATATGGAATATTAGAATAAATTTTTTGTCTGAACAAATCAAGTTTAATCCCCCAAGGGGACTGGCTTTTTAGACATTCAATAAAACTAAAGGAAGTATCTTCAGAATCTGATTTGGCCTATTAGTCTATTGTTGCCTTCCCGATGTGTTAATTGCCATGGGACCTAAGAAGTGAATGGCACTTACACTGAAACTAATGGCAAATCATTTCTTAAAATGTCCTTTTTATGAATTATTTTTGTCTGTGTAATAGGCTATAAGCTACGGAAGAATTCTTCAGAGAACTAATAGCAAGTATCAGCAATTTACAACTGATGAATTACTACTTCATGATTATTAGAAGTCAGCTAATAATATATTAATCCTTGTTCGTGGAAGATAATATTGAAGTATGTATAACTGAAAGGTGTTTATATCCACTGATACAGGGAGCTGACATGATGCGAGAGGATAAAATGCAATTTATTTGGGAGTCTTGCTAGTTCACATACCTGTGATGCAGCCATTATGTATTATTGACAAAGGAGCAGACTTAGGCAGTAGCCAAAGCTTCCAAAATTTCTGTTTCAGGCCTCTCCTCTTCTGTATACAAAATAGACTGAAAAAATAGATTTAAGAATGAAACTCTACAGCCAATATTTTGTGGGGGTTTTAAAATTAAAAAAGTAAACAGCATACAAGCTTGTCTACATACACATATATACAAGTTTTCCCCAGAAGAAAGAGAAAAATAAACAAAAAGAGATAATGCAAAAATCTTACAGTGCTAGGGGAAAAAAAAAAAAAAAGAGTTGAATTTTTTTTTTTATTCTACCTGGAGTTTTTTGGTTGGTTGGTTGTTTTTTTCCCATTTTCCTAAGGTAGAAAAACCTTGTTTCCCATATGAATAATTTTTAATAAGAATTTTTATCTTTAGCAACTTGAAATGGAAAAAGCTTTCGTTTTACAGCCAAATCGAAGAATCTTGGCAGACCATGAAAAAGAATGACATTACTTTTTTTTTTTTTTTTTTTTTTTTAAAGAAAACACCCGATATGAGAGACAGGTGTTGAAAGTGAAGACGGTGGTTCAGAAGGTGGCACTGTTCCCCCTGTTGAGTTTAAATGCTAGTGTGGTGTACAGGCACAGGGCACAGCTGTCATGTAAGGAAGTTTTATGAATTTCTTCCACATCCATTAATGTATATGTCAAGGAAATGGAAAAATAAAATGTATGTTAATGCTTTGCTTATTACTTACTGATATGAGTCAAGTAATACCCTATTACCATTCCAGTTATGTCTCTTACCTACCTCTCTGTTCTTACCATATGTAAAATCACCTCTGTTCACATTATGGGACTATAGACTACAGAATTTCATTATGGATATGGTCAGACATTTGTGATCTGGTCCGTTATGTTCATTCTGCCCACAAATATACACCAAACACAGTAAAGACAGTATCTCCTAATTACCTTTTATCTCATCTCTGTAAACTATTTTGCTATTGCTTTTTTTTAATAGATAAAAAAATATTTACAGTTTTCAGTAGTTTTCAGAAAGGTAAAATAATCCACTTTCTAGCTGTAATGCATTAACTGAAAAACTGTAAAAATAACAGATGTTAGTGCAGATTGGATTTATTTTTCCAATATGCTTTTAAATGAATGAATGTGAAACTGTTAATACTTGTTGTATCTCAGAAAGTTGGTTATATTTACATGATTTTAATGTCTGTTTTTTAATGTTAGAACTGCAGTCACGTATGTGGGAGGTAACTGATGTTTGGCAGTTTCCCAAAAGAGCCTAGCTGCTATGAGCTTGTCATTTAGGATGACAGCCATCTTTTCTTTCGTATTTATTTTGTGATTTCATAAATCAGATTTTTTTTTTCACTGTTAAATACTGAATGTGGTATTTGTACTCACAGCAGAGCTCAATATTTCTACTCACAGCACAGCTCAATCGTCAGATAAATATTTCAACAATACTATATGGACAAATTAAGAAGGGTATATTTTTCCTGGAAAAAAAGACATTCTTATTCATCTAAAGCAGACTTGTATTGATGTTGAAGCTGTACAGAAACATTTTCTTCTTGATACAGAAAAATAAATACATGCTAGTTTGTTACCTGTAGGCATCTTGAGAATGTGATAAAATGAGATTCACTAATAAACCAACTCGCAGAGGATATGTTCAGGAAAAATGACATTGTAAAGAGTGATGTCCTATTACTCTGAATCTATATCCTTGAATGCGATGGAATCAAATATACTTACTTTAATGCCAAAGACTTTTTTTTTCCCCTTACTTCTGTGTTATTGTATCAATACAGTTATGGAAGAATGAGCTGGACTGCAGCTTTCCTTCTATATCATCCAAATTGTCAGCTTAGCTCTGTCTGCAGAATCCTCATTAGAAAGGGGAGTGGAGGGAATGAACAGCTTGCTTTTTTCAGATTCCAGATGGAGTTTGTAAATCTGACATGTGGGGAAGAGAAATGAGTGGGAAAGAAAAATTTCCATACTTGTGCAATGACAAAAATCTATCTATCTAGCAAGTCTTGAGAAAATGAATATTGGACAAACCCGGTTGTATATTTTACCTTTCCCGAGTTTAACAGCATTTGGGGGGGGGGTTAATCATTTAAAAATATTTCTAACACCCAGATAATCTGTAATTGTAAATATATCAGATGAATAACATCTGAGATCCTTGTCCATGAATAAATTATTTTGCATGAAGACTTGCACTATTAGGTGTTTCATTTGAACCTCATTTTCCTGTACCCTCCATGTATGAAATGTTTCTCTGGTATAGAAACATGAATCTTAGAATACGGCTTACTTGCTTGTTTTTAAAATTCAATCACCTAATGTGTTTTCAGGCATCAAATGACCCTGTACCAGGGCCACACGGAATGCACTTTTTACTTTGTCTCACTTAATTTTTTATGATTTCACAAAGCTTTTAATATGCTGAGTTCCTTTTTGAGCTTGCAAGCATGAGGCTGTGATTTTCCAGATATGGATATTAGATGACACTGCACAGGTGTCTAACTAGGTAGCCCTTTAGCTTCAGGTCAATACTTGTCTGCTTGCTTGCTTCACATCTGACTGTGCCGCTTATCCTGAAATGAACTGGACTTAAATAAATACAGCAGTTTTAGTTTGTATAAATCATACTTTCCATTTTGCACTTTTGCAGATAATGGAGGAGATGGAAAGGAAGCCAGGTTGAAAGCTTAAAAGCTAAGCTTTAGACTACAAGCCACTCAATTTCTGTATTTCCCACATGTATTTGAAAAGCAAAAGGTAAGGAAAGATCATAGAAAAAAAAATTGAACATGTGATAATGAAATAAGACTGAAAACCAAATTTCCTTTAACAGTTTGTGAATAAGTATGTGGATATATCTGCTCTCTGCAAATCCTAGCTAAGCAGCTATGCAACACTACTGGTGGCAGCAGGTAGAGATGGGGTGTATGGAAGCATATGGGGGTTCGTGGAGCAGGTTTGTGGAGCAGTTGTGGAACTCTGAACTAAAATTTTGCTGCCTGGCTGGCCATCACTGTAGGAAGACGAACTAGATTACACGTGTGGTTCCCTTCAGTCCTATTTGGGAACAATTGAAGTGAAATCCCTGACCATGCTGAAGTATTTCCATTCATTTGAATATGTCTGGATTTAATTTTAATTTACTTTAATTTTCTAGGCAGTCTGTTGTGTTCCCATTTCTGAATTTGCCTAGATATTTATATAGACATATGTGTACTATATATAAAAATATAACATATACCATATAGCAATACATAGAATATATACACAAATATATATACTTCCAGATTATAGTGTATCATGATACAGCCTTTAGTTGGCTTGTAAGCTCCTCCAGAGTATGCGTAGGTAAAATAAATGCTAGGTAAAATAAATAGCTTTATGTCAGTATGTTGACGTCTCCAGTACTTTATGGCATTTGAAGATTCACAGTACAAGTATCTCACAGAAATTGTTTCATACAATTTATGATCCAGACTCTGACCTTCATTAAAAGTGGCATGCAAAAAATACTTTCATTTGATTGAAAGGAAATGGAATATGATTACCTTGAAATTAAGCAAGTTAATCCTGCACAATAATATATGCTTCTACAGAATTATTTCAAGATATCAAAAAAGAAAACTTACTTTCTGTTAGCCTGCCACTTTTGTATTACATCATTAATACAGAATTTAAAAAAAACCCCTAATTTCTTTTTAAAATTCTTCATCATTTTTCCAGTTTTGTATACCATTAGTCTTGAAATAATTTACTAATTTTATGTGTCCTTATTGTGACTTTTCATATTGTGCGTTTCACTTGATTTTTCATGCAGGAGCTGAAAATTTAAATATAAGGAATGTTACGTAGGTTTAGTGTAAAGGTCTATCTAATCCTTGCAGTGGCTGATAGCACACACATAAGGGAAAAGTACAAGAACCGGGGCATTTATATGATACTTCCCCTTTTGGATTCTGGCAGATCACTTAAGCTGGAGGTTTAAAAGCAAAATTTTAGGTGTAATAGCTGTCGGTGGAACCATCTTCCAAAACTTACCTTCTCCTATTGTCTTTTAATATATGAAAAAGATTTGTGTTTATTTTTTACTTATAGTACTTTACCCTTAAGCCTTTATATTAGAGATTGAATCAAGATGACTGTACATTTCCCTAAAAGAACAGCCCCAGAAGCTGTGAATCCATCAAGCAATGTCAAAGCACCTAGAAAAACTGATACGTAAAAAGCTATTTCTATAGTCCAAAATGGGCTCTTGGCAGGGCTTCAAAATCCGGATATAAATTTCTTCTGACCACAGAAGGCCTGCTTCTGGGTCACAGAAGAGCAACTGCTTTCAAGGAACACAAGATTCAGGATTTTGCTCTCGGTGGAGTGTAAACTGCTAAAGGCTGCACGCCTGCAGCCTGCATTCAGAAAGAACTCTGGCTCCTTTGTATTCGCAGAGGAATACCAAAGTCCTAGATATCCTCTGGGGAAGAAATGTATACGCTGGGAAAACAAAGGTCCTGCCTCTGCCGCAGGGAAGTATTACACTGATGCTTTTAGAAACTGTGGAAGGTTATTTGTGACTTGCTACGCTGTGCTGTGCACCATAAATTCTTGAGGTTTTTGTTACAAACTGTTATTTTTACTTTAGTTAGATTTAGAAAGCAAAATACCTTGTAAGCTAGTATTTCACACCTCACTGTCTGCAACGCGCACAAAAGGAAAAGGGTTGCATACTAGCTGACTCAAAGAATTCAGAGTTCTCTTCCCATTTTGTACCTTTATGCCTTAATCTAAGCTTTTTAGGAAACAGCCTATTCATTCTTACAGAGGCTCTAGGCAGAGATTTATTAGCAACATGCTTCGGAATTATTCAGATTAATATACAACTGAAATGAAAAGCGCCCTTACCGATTATAGAAATTGCAGCCTACATAGCCAGAATAAAACATTTTTCATAAACTTAAGCTGGAATCAAATGACGCTGCATTTGTATCCATAGTGTGTATCAGAGGTAGATAGTAAGAGCTACCAGAGTTTCATTAATTTTGTTTCCAACCAAAAAAACCATGTATTCTAAAAATATTCTTAAAATATTACTTGGGCAGCCTCTAAGAGCGCTTGGCTTCAAATTAGTCATCAAGTACGGAGGGATAATTATAGCACTGTAGCAGAGTGAGTGTGAGGAATTGTGGTTCTCATTGCTGAAGCAGAGACAATTGCTGTGAACAGGCTCTCTCTCCACCCTTGCCATTCCATAAACACTGGGCTTGGCAGAGCGGTGAAGAGATGGCTTAGCTTATTTCTGCAAAAAACACGTCCATGTATTGTTAGTCTGGAGCATTAAGAGAAAATTTGTTTTAGTCAAATCAGTGGTAATTTTGCTGTCTTCTTCAATAGCTATGTCTTACTCTACCATACTATCAGAGGCTCAAATGTGCTCATTAGTCTGTTTCCCCGGTGTTAGTAGTATCCATCTGACAACAAGACCTGCTTTCTGCAGAAGTATCCCCAAAGCCTCATGACCTCCTCATGACCCTCCACTCTCTTTCCACTTCAGTCCCAGCTACCCTTACATGCACCAAAAAAGCCACACAGGAGCAGGATGGAAAACAACCCTCTCCTTTCTGAGGCAAACCCCATGTTTCAGGTATCTAGCAAGTGATTGACATGCACAGGCTTTTTTACTCAGGCTATGAATGATGCATCATACGCCTATATGGGAATATTTGGCATACAAAAATGTCTTAGCCAGTCCCCACAGATCCCTTGATCAACACCATACTTTCTCTCCAGCTTTCACCAAAACCTGAACTGTACACAGTAGCAATCTGCTCTATGCAGGGACTGCAGATGTGAAATGTAATCCAAGGACTCTGACGTTTGATGTACGTGGTGGTGCAAGAACACGCTCTACAGAACTTGGGTTTGTTTCTCTGTCCCCTTGTCAATCCCACATGGCTTTTCATGTTATTCTCCAAATCTCTCTTCTCTCTTTCCCACTTCCAGAATGGCCAAAACACGTCTCCAAATTTGGCAGCAAATTCCCCAAGGAAGAATTCACCTATATTTTTCATCAAAAGTAGCACAGTGTGTTGGGGACAGGTTGAGAGCATTACTTCAGCAATCTGTCTCATGGCTTCTCCACACTGCTGGCCTGCAGTGGAACTCCTGGCATATGGAGAGGGATTTAACATGCAGAAGCAACTTTGGGTAGCATGGAAGTCTGTAAAAATGTAAAACAATTGAAAAATTCCCAAGTAGCAAGTCATACGCATGATGCCTCAGTCCGCCTAAGGAACAGAAGCGTGCAAAGCACGTGGTGCAGGTACAGACACTGATTTCCGATGTCCGTGCTAGTTTCCACGATGGTAAGAGTCAGCAAGGAGCTTGCGCAGAGCTCACCGTTCTCTCTCACCAGGACAGACACAACAGATTAGCAGATTGTCCTAGACCAAGAGAAGAGAAAGCAGACCTTTCCTTTCCTCTTTCCCTTTGCTTATGTTTCTTAGCCTTTCCTTCTCTAGAGGAACAGCTAGCATAACCACGCTGTCTCCTTCACAAACCTGCAGTGTGGAGTTCAGCTACCTAAAAGACAGGCATCTAAGCTTTCTCACTGGACATAAAAATAAACCTCCATAGTCCTCTGTCATCATCTAAGGCAATGCAAGGAATATTTTCAAAGTATGACCATGTATTGAAATTACTTTTGTGTCAGACAGAATAGCCTGTGAAGACCTTTTTTAAAAAAAAAAACAACAAAAACAACAAACAGTCCTGGTCTAAATGCTCTTCATTTATTCAAGTATGGAAGTTTAGCTTTTTGTTCTGTGATTTTAAAATCATGTGAAATATTCTATTGTTAATCTTGTCTACCACTGAAAATTGAGAGTTTGAGTTCCTGTTCCATCCTTCATTTGCTCATGAAAGTGTATGTTTATTGTAAACACAATGTGTTTTTAAAGCAATTGCATTTTATTTGCAGGTTTCCACATTTCTGAAGCAATGCAAAACTCGGGGTTTAGTCCTCTCGTATGCACATTAACCAAATCGTATTTTTAACATTTGAGAAGGGGTTTTCATATACAAGGTAATGTCAACAAGTACTTTCTCAGCCCAGTCAGCAAAATTGGGTTCTAATGGAATTAACTATTCTGCACATGAGAATCAAATGTGGCATCTTAGTTAGCAGAAACATAATTTTAAACATGATTTTGATATGCTTGTTAAAATAAAAATCACATTATATAATAACATTTATTTTCTCTACACAATTTTTCTTCCTAGTTGACTTGTCATAACACAAAATGTCGATTCCCAACTGTTAAAAACATGACTGCTATGTTTGTATTTTAAGTATTTTTTCTTCTGCAATGACATTACTAAAACCATAATTTTGTGAGTAATTTTAAGTGCTATTCAATTTAATATATTTCTTGTGTGGAGTTTTCACCTAAAAATAAGTGTCTACCTTGAAACCTCCAGTCTTCACTCTTGATTTTTTAAATATTTTGTGCACACTACAAAGCCATAGTATATTTTTAAGGAAATATACCTATCGTCCTTTGTCACATATCCTGCCTGCAAAGTCCTGTAAATAAAAATTACATTAAAATCAATAAGGTGGGTTTTTTTCTTATTTCTTCTAGTGATTATCCAAAAGCACTGGCATCAGTATCAGTACCATTTATGTAAAGGACTTTTTGATAATTTTAACTTAAGAGAACATACTTTTCTAATACTTAATAGCTACTATGTCAATTCAATATACTGTCTTTATTCAGCTTGGTTTCAATTTCCAACTCTTGTCTTAGCTGATCAGTTGTGGGTTTTGCATAATCTCAGTAGAGTCCCAGAGCTCTTGGGACATCTTGTACTTTTTTTTAACCAATCCTTATGTATTGAAAATCTCCTCACTCATCACTGAAATCTGTATAAACATCAAGTAAAACTTTGACTATAGGGCCATAGGAAAATTTAGTGACTTCTCTTAACTAACATCTTGAACATAGAAAGCCCAATAAATATTGAGTGATTTTAATGTTGCTTTGCTTCAGGATGTCAGGATAAGTAACTATTCAAGAGACTTGGGAGAATTGTGACAAACACCAGAACATTTGGGTTAGGCCAGTTATTGTCTGAGTAAATTGTTAGTTTTTGAGTAAGTGATTCCCCTGCTTCTGGGTACTGATTGGTGAAGAATTGAGAATTAAGAACAGATATTATGGGCAGCATCATGTACATAACCCAGATACTACCAGGGAAAGAAAACACAAGGGATGACCCCTGTTGTACCTGCCAGTCACAAAGATGATGGGCAAGAGCTTTTGAACCAGTGAATGCCACCTCCTCAATTATTTTATCAGATGATAGTCAACGGCAAGCTTACCGGCTTCCAGAAATGTCTCTTCAACAGCCTGTGGTTCTCTGAGGTCAGTTGTCTGCTTCAGCAGCTAAAGGGTGAACTCAGCACAGACTGAGTGCGTGGGCACTGACTCTTTCATCTGGAAGCTGTCCCTTCGCTGCTGGTCACTCTACAGTGCTCAGCCGGTATCTTCCTCAGTGTCCAGATACTATCTGGTGTAGGTGTCTGGATGGTTATGAGACAGACATCTGGCAGTCAGATGCACCAGTTGCACTGCCAGCTCTGCACCCTGCCTACTGCTCAGCAGTTTTTGGACAGCAGGAAAGAGTGCTCACCGTTCAGTGACCGCACAGCTCCATTCCCAACGTCGGGCTGCTGTCAGGTTGCAGACCAGAAAGGCTTCTAAAAAGCACTCTGGAAATGACTGAGCTGAAAGGTAATGGTGTCCTGATAGTGATGTGGTTCTTTATCGAGGGCTTTTTGCAAGGCTGAGCTCAGAAACAGGAGAGCCCAGGAACCAGCTGCCAAAAGCCTCCTTCGTGTGCCATGCAGATAAGCAGAGGAAAAACACCACACAATCTGGAATAGCAGCCCACACGCCCACAGAGCACGCAGATGTAAATGCCATAGTATGTGCTCTCGTTATTCATACCTGGTCCTATCCAAACCTGCACTACTTAGTGATCTGAGGCCACAGGGATCCCCTTTAAATGAACATGGATGCATGGTCTTAGGCACAAACAGAACCCTTTCTCTCCTAAAAGCTTTTCCCTAGTTTAATTTAGCTTTCTGTTACGTTAAACACTCATTCTAGCTATAATTCCCTGATTCAGAGTTCTCATTATTAACACCTGAGAACAAAATCACAGATTACTGGGTATTTTGAAATCAAATATGTTCTGAAAAATATACTGAAATCCATGAAGTTTTCAATTTACTTCATTTAAACTGCCTTCACCTCTTAAAGGGCACAGTGTGGTTATCTGTATATCATACTATGTATTATTGCAGTGTACTCTCTATTACCTTGGGGAGAAGCCTTTACCATCATAAGTACTTGCATCTTCACTGTTGCACAGAAAAAATATTAAAGACATCCAGATAAAAGATGACAGCTGAAAAGAAAAAATGTCTTTTGGATTTGGTCTACAGGCTGTAAGCAGTAGGGGAGTTTGTTATTTTTAATCCTGTGTATGTATGTGTGAAACACTTGAGCTGAACAAAAAAATGTTTTTCCAGTCTTAGAAATATTTTTCACTGGTACACAAGAAAAACATTTACTTCATTGAAAAGAAAATGAATAGAAAATTTTGGAAAGATTACAAAATGAAAAGAGAACTAACCTCATTGAAATTAGCCAGCTACAAGAACACAGTGAAGTCAAAGTGCCCATTTCAGAGCAGGACCAGCACACCCTGCAGAATATTTATCATTAACATCGATCATGCAATGGGAAAACACAAGTTAGCTGCAGTAAAATTCTCACTCATAGAACACTAACTTCTAAAACTAGCATTTGGATATTAACAGGAGCGTATCATTTCATGATTTTATCTTCTTCAACTGTCCTTTTTATTTTAGGAATTTTTGGCCTACTTTCCTCTACTTCCTCTTACAGGGAATCAAGTCTTAAGAGACAGAAGTTGCATAGCAGGGATATTTTCTTTCTTTTTGTTCTAATATTAAAAAAAAAAAAAGTTAAAAAAGTTTACCTTTAAACACAAAATTGAGCAAATACAACAAATATCCAAAACCTTTTCACTTAGGCAAGATAGTATCAATGAAAGCTGATTTTAGTACCGCTCATCTAGACACTAAAGTTCTTACAAAGGAGACAATTTATCCTAACTGTTTGCCAGAGATACGCAGGTTAAAAATAGCATGGTAGTGAAACAAAACATATGATGACAGTCTGCCAGATGACAACTAAATAGCATAGAAATGGAATAGAAATGAATTATATGTACAATATCTTCTTCTCATATGCTCTCATTTTCTACACAAATTTTCTTTTCTCAATTATCCTACAGTATAGCATAAGACTCGAAAGGAGAATAGTTAACACAATGCAGTGTTAACTTCAAGTTGGAGATACGCTACTAGATCTGACGTTGGTGTTTCAGCAGTTGAGAGTGATTGCTTTGTTGGAAACAAATTCTGGATTTTATTCACTGACTATATTCACCATAATTTCACTTTAATAGATTAACAACAAAAGGCAACTCTGATATTTTGTGTATCATTAGTTTAAATGTGTGACAGGAAACTTTTCTACTAACAGTACTGAATGTACTTTGAGAACTGAATTTATTCAAGAGACTGGTTGGTTTTCATATTTAATTATCTCTTATCTTTCATAGACAGAGAATGCTTACTATGTTTTTTCTTCCCTTAGTTTGCAGAAAGTAAAAAGTATCTAAGAGAAACCAATCTAGAATCCATTTTTTTAAATTTTAGATCATTATCAGAAGTGTTAATAATAAACCTAATGAAGACAAAGTTTATGTTGCAGAGGGTCTGCCCAATTTATCCTAAGCAATGTTTATAATGAACAGTCATAATGACGTGAATGGAAGTTAGTTCAACTATTGTTATGGTTATTCAGAGAATGAAAGCTTTTCAGAATGAACTGCACTTTAAAATTAAACTCTGGGTATTCAGAAGAGCAAACTTCAAGTACTTGGGAAGTTTATAATCCCTCTTGGGAAGTTAACAGCACTGGCCATATATAGGTGTGTAGTGGAATTCATTTTCTAATATGAAGGAAAAGCACTCATTCTTTTTTTAAATCCTGAAGATTATTAATTTTTAAAGCAACTTTGTATTACATATGCTCAAATCCTTCAAATGCTGTATTGTAAATACATTAACTTCCCCCACCCCCAAAATTATTATGTCTCTCTGTATTGACTACAGCTATTGAATTAGCATTTTTAGTATTTAAAGAAACCTGAGGTGCTATCAATTGTATTATTTGGTAAGTGATTTCAGGTCAAAAACCACTGTATTGATTAGACTCCAGTTTTGAAAGAAATAAACAAACCAAACATCTATTGCTTTATCTTTCTGTGCATATATGTATGTGTGTGGATGGATGAATGAATGAATGTATAGATAGATAGATAGATAGATGGATAGATGGATGGATAGATAGATGCATAGCTGCTTATTTTGACAAGCATGGTTTGACTAGCTCCCTCAGGGACTGGAGCCATTAATCAGCTAATCATGAGTGCAAAATCATCCATTGGGCATTTAATTCATTGTCAGAATACACAAAGCCATTTCACCTAGCTGATTTTTTAAATGATTGAAGAGGCTGGGCCCTACGTTATGTATGAGCTGAAAATTGATTTTCTTAAATACAAAATGACACTCAAACATTATTAAGTATGCATGCTTGCTGCTGTCCTTTGCTGTATGCAGTGAGACCCTCTGAAAGTTTGAGATGTCTACTGTGCTGGCGCTGATTGAACTCCAAGGCTTTTCTCTCTAAGTAAGGATTTTAAGCCCTGTTGCTCCTTACAGCCTTGGTGGGCAACAGAGAGCCCATGCCATGAGTAAGTGCACAGCTTTGCATCGTTTAGACCTCACTGCACGAGGCTATTTCACCTGCAGAAATTCTCAGGGCACTTGTACTGTGTCTTTGAGAACTGGGATTATTTCAGTACGGTGGTAATGTTAAACATTATCTCCACAGAAACATACATATCTATCTATATGCATATGTAGGATATAGATACAGATGTACATAAAAACATTAAAAGTATATGTTCACTAAATAGCTTCTTAATTTCTTTCTTAAGACCATTGATTTGATTCTTTCTGCCTCTGAAGACAATATTTAATTTATTGTCATTGACGTGGGCAATGTATTCTTCAGCTTTCAGGTTGTAACTGAATCTTACCTAATAATCCTTACTATTCCTAAAAAACATACTCGCTCACATGCATACGATCCTATCCAACCAACCTGTCCATACAAATTGTGTGCAATATAATTTCAGTACAACCTCTAGCATTGCCAATCAGCGAACCTCTTTCAGTGTTAACTCCTTAACAGAGCCTGTGGCTGATTTTACAAGAAGCAGACTCAAGTCTAGCCCTGAATTTAACACTATTTCACATATTAAGTCTATGATGCAAAGAACTTGGAAACTGTTTTCAATTTGATGTGTTCTCACAAAAGGCAGACAGATGGCCAAAGGTAGAAAAATAAAGAAAAAAAATCCCACAGGAAATCTATTTTAATGTTACAGATTCATGTTAGAAAAAAACTTTATCAAAACAATTCAAGGAGCAGTGGTGCACAATTATTTACGGGACAGGCTTTTGTGTCTGCCTTCTTGTATCTTTGTCAAGACTGGTTACAGAAACAAAAGTAAACATAATCATTAGAACAACATATCTGAGTTCCAAAGAACAAAGCTTGGCAGTATCTTGAAGCTTCTCTAAGATTTATGTTCTTCCAATTTTTGACTGATACTGAATCAACTGCTCTGCAGACATGGATTTTCTGATTTTTATGGTTTTATTTGGTGATTCTTATATTAAAAAAAAAAAAAAAGAAGATATAAGCAGCAATGTTGGTGAGTGAAATTTTTTTATATTTCAGTGTGCATTTCAAAAGCATGCCTTATTACATCCTGCTTATGATGAGTTTTTATAAGCAGAGGTTTCACTTTTTTTTTTTTACAGTAAAATACTCTCTTGCAATTTTTCTTACTCCTTATTTCCACCTTGCAGATTCAGCAATACACAAATTAGTTAGAAAAGACAGTACAATAGCAGTTCCTTGAAGAATTTCATATGGCAGGTTACAAGAAACCTTCTCTGTCCTACCAGCAATCTGACCACCACGAGGACAGAGGAGAGCTTTGCAGAGCTTGCCACAGTCCTGGTCCACACCCTCACGCACCCCCCCAGTGCCATGTTGGGATAAAACCTTCTCCGGCAGGTTTTGAATTTCTGTGCTGGCCTCAGACAGAGCCTTCTCCCAGTTCTTCATCTAACTCGGTCATGGAATCACAGGAAAATTTAATTAGGCTGGGACCTTTAGAGGTCAATTTGTCCAAGCTCAAAGCAGGGATAACTTCAAAGACAGATTTGGCCTTCCCAATGATGGGTATTCCACTGCCCCTCTGAGCAACCCCTCCCTGTGTATTATCATTCTCATCACCAAGAATTTCCTTCCAGTTGTATCTATATACAGTACTGTAGTTGTGACAAAATGATTACAGTTACATCAGTAAGACCTGTTAAGCAAAGCAGCCCCTTTTTTAAAAAGCACAAAGTTACAGGCCAAAGCCTCTTCTGTTCCAAGCATATCAGCTGCTGTGCAATCATGGTCACACTTTTAAAAATTGCTTCTATTTTTATATTTCTCTCTCATTTATATTATCTTGGGCATTTTAAATAGTTCTTCAAGACTGAGACACCAAGAAGTTTGAGATCCCTTTTGAAGATGCAGCTTTTGGTATCTCTAGACCTCACTTCCTCACTTGAAACATTAGAATATACTTCATAGAGTATTATGCATGTTAATCACCACAATCTGTATAGTTCTGTTTATTGGTTTAGAACCTTGAATTTAAACTGTCATTACCTGTGGATTTCCATGAAAAGCACTCTTTTCATCTTCAAAAGTGCCCATCACTACCCTGGAACCCATATTGTTCACAGATCTCATCCAGAGCTCCACTTGTATCAGCAAGACTGTTACTGTTGCAGCTTTAGGAAGTACAAGATCCTGTCCTATTTCTGAGCTGTAATCAGGCATGAAGTATGTGATGCTTTCTTTCCAGTTACAATGAGTTATAAAATATGGATTCCATCGCATTGCCAATTTGCTGCAAGGATTTCTGTTCATAGCCTTGACTCTCTCATAGGATTACACTTTTCTTCAAACTGGATGCAAGACTCTGGCTAACAATTTCTTTCAGAAAATCGGAATTTAGGGTGTGTGCATGTGTACATGTGTGCATGTCTGTGATTAGTTATGGATCCAGACAACTGCACACACAAGTGACAGCATTCAGCTATCTTTCAGTCAACTGAAAGGCAAGGTAGTTTGACCTTAGTTTTGTCATTTGCATATGCAAAAATAGAAGTCAGATTGAGGAGCTTTTGAAAACTTTGCATCTTCATAAACAATTGTGAAGCCAATATCATAATACTGATAAAAATGCTAGTTTTCAAAAATCTGTTTTCAGTGCTTCCTTCCATAGGCTTATATCTTCAGTTATCTATCTATATGATCTTTAAACATCCTCCTACTAATTATTATCAAGCTGTTTCAAATACAATATTTAACTTGAGGAAAATATATTTTGTGAACATTTTATATTTCAAATATAAAACTACACAATGGTTTAAACTTTAAACAAAATTAGGGTCTATAATCAATGCAATAATAAAAAATAAACTGAATGGTTTTCTGGGAGAACAAAACTTTCCCCAAACAATAAGATTTTTCCTTTTTGTTCATTCACAGCTGCAAGTTGAATTGAAAAAGAAACTTGTTTCTAAGGAAGGAACATATTTGTATTAGCTAATCTAGGACATGATTTAGGAAAGAATACTACAGAGCCGATAAAACATTACAGAAGTGCTTTGTAGAGGCATCACAGTAAATTATCTAGTGCTGCCTGCTTTTTCTCCACTTTACCATGAAGGGCGTTTTCCAAACAATCGCTATGAACTTTGTAAGTACTCTTGACTCCAAAGCAAAAAAATCCCCAGTTGTAAAAATTTTTGAATTAACTGTTATGAAAGCATGTTTCTAACCTTTCTAAAATCCTTGAATTTCATACTCAGCCCCATGATCTTTAACACTAGTTTCCACATGGCTATGATATTAACCATTCAGTGATGATAAACAGAAAGGCATGCCATGCAAATGATATATAATTTTATGTTGCATTACCCATACTGTATTACGAATCACACTAGAATTTCTGTGGTCAAGTCATATACTTTGTTAGGCCAGGCAGCATGTGACGTAACTCCCCTGGTAATCATAAACATTATACAGAGATTTTATCTGCTGTACAAGAGAAACCTGTAATTAGTGACTAAGCCAACCAGACCTAATAAAATGCTAGCGTCTTCCAAGTCCTATAAGCAAGCACTAATCAAACCCCTTTACAGCTCCCACTGCTGCCTAACCCACTGTATGTCTTTTCAGAAAAGTGTACCTTTTCAGAAAATTTAGGAAAATGTCACAAACAATTCCAAGATATTTGAGGTTCACTTGTGCTCACCACTGCCTTCCTGTGTGTCTGAAAGCTTTCTGAGATATCACCAGTCATAGGCAACTATTCTTCATCTCATTCTTACACGGCTATTTTTAAAGTGGTCCATGCATGCTCTGTGACAACAAGCTCCAATAACCTCATTTTAGGAAGTTGGACAGTTCTAATGTGTCCTGGTAATTTGGAATTTGGGCTTTCAACACACGAACATATACATATATTATATATGTTATATTAATTATAATTTAATTAAGGACTATTTCTTTTGGACAGTGTTTATACTTCATTAAACATTTTAATTTTCAATTGGAGATGAGGCTTAGAGGAGACCTGAGTTTGCAGTTAGGGATATTATTTTTAATGTAAACAGGAAATTAATAAATATCAGATGACATCAGTGCAGAAACAGAGCGAACAGAAAAATTATGACGAAATATTATTCAACTTTTTGTGGTGCTTCATTTAGTCTGCCTTAAAGAAAGATAAAACAATCCTGTAGAACAGCATCCTCCGTATGCTGGACTTTTATTGATATTTTGAAGTACTGAAATTTCCTGCCCTTGTTTTATGGTTCTGTCAGATGAGAGTCCCTCAACGAAATACTTGCTTTGCTTTACATGTCCTATAGATTCTACTGTGGAATATCCCGTATCTGGGCTGTTTTCTATAAAGTGTTGTTTGTTCGGCCTGATTTGCTTCCCAGCCTCAATCTTTTGGTTGTTCTTTCAACCTCATAGAAGGAATACTTTCAAGAAGGTATTTAGCGGGTTCTTTATTATGTAGGAGAGGAAGAGCCCAACAGAGAGGAGGAATGCCTCGTTTGCTATCTGCCAATACTTTCTGCTGCTGGAAGAAGTGCAGAACTCCTGAATGCTCCCTCCATGGGTAACAAAGCGGTGGGAGCAATTTGTTAAATGACCTTCTTGTCATCCAGAAGTCTGTATCTATTAATACAGACTCGCCAACTTTGCAGTGCATAGATGCATACTGCTTTTCTTGCAAACATTAGTAAATCCTATTAATTCTGTGCTTCAGATTGTTCCAGTTTTCTTTTTGTTAGGCAACACTTGCTAATCCTGAGTACTTCCAGAAGAAAATATGACTCAGCAAGGGTAACAGGAAGTATACTTTTATGTTAAAAACTTATTTGTACCTTTTAAAAAATAGAGATGCAATTCTGTCAATATATGTTCTTACATATGGATGCATTCTTTCATCATTAGAAAAAGCAATACTGCCTATTTCATTCAGAAGCAAAAAGAGAAACAGAGTTATGATCCTTCAAACAACCCATGGGGCATGTGCTGTAGTTTTGCAGTACACATGCTGTTTGTCACTGATGCCTAGTTTCTACTTTTACCTATGTCGCACCAGGTTCTGCCCCTCCTGCTCCTGCTCTCCACAGACCCCACCTCTTGACTCTTGGAGGCTGGCTGCCGTCCCACTAGGCAACAGGAACATGGGCTGCTCTAGAGCCTGCTGCTGCAACCCCATTACTTTTAATCACAGGCTTGGATTTGCCACATGGAGGTTTCTGATCTGAGGGCTAGGACAATTAGCAAGAGGAGCACCGTATGCAGGTGAGAGCAGAACACAGTTCTGGCTCCCATAGCACTGCAGCCTGAGAAATCCAAAAGTCCAGGACACAGCTCCCCCCTCCATATAGTTAATCAATATGCTGTTATCATGCACTTTCTTATGAGTTATTATCTCTGTCTTGCATCTGTCAAGCATTTAAATTGGTTAATGAGTTTAGGTATGCACTAAGCATGAACAACAGCACTCGTCATCAGCAGCCTCATGCATTCAGTTTCTGTTACCTATCTTTAAATGTTATGTTTGAACATTAATTTCCCATATAATACTGCAGGTGTCCTGCACAGTCCTGTTAATGCTGTGATGGACTACAGACATCTTGCTAATTACTCCTTTATCAAGCTGTTTATCAGTGACACTCCTAGGCACTCTGGTGGTTCAACTACATAGCTATAATAGATTTCCTGCTCTCCAGGCCTGCATGACATTTCTTTAGCCTAAATTCTGAGATCATATTTCTCAGAAGAAGTTTATTATCACAGAATCATCACAAAACCATAGAATGGTTTGGGTTGGAAGGGACCCTAAAGATCATCTAGTTCCAACCCCCCTGGTGGACACCTTCCACTAGACCACGTTGCCCAAAGCCCCATCCAACCTGGCCTTGAACACTGCCAGGGATGGGGCATCCACAACCTCTCTGAACAGCCTGTTCCAGTGTCTCACCACCCTCACAGTGAAGAATTTCTTCCTAATATCTAATCTAAATCGACCCTCTTTTAGCTTAAACCCATTACCCCTTGTCCTATCACTACAAGCCCTCGTAAAAAGTCCCTCTCCAGCTTTCTTGCAGGCCCCTTTAGGTACTGGAAGGCTGCAATAAGGTCTCCCTGGAGCCTTCTCTTCTCCAGGCTGAACAACCCCAACTCCCTCAGCCTGTTCTCATAGGAGAGGTGCTCCAGCCCTCTGATCAGCTTCATGGCCCTCCTCTGGACTCACTCCAACAGCTCCATGTCTCTCCTGTGCCGGGGCCCCCAGAGCTGGACGCAGTACTCCAGGTGGGGTCTCACAAGAGCGGAGTAGAGGGGCAGGATCACCTCCCTCGACCTGCTGGTCACACCTCTTTTGATGCAGCTCAGGACACAGTTGGCTTTCAGGGCTGCAGGTGCACATTGCTGGGTCATGTTGAGCTTCTTGTCCACCAACACCCCTAAGTCCTTCTCTTCATGGCTGCTGAAATGTAATTTTAAGTATCTTGCACACAAGCCATTTCCTGTCTCATGCTCCTGGAGCAAAGGCTAAGTTTTGCTTTTGAATACTATTTAATGTCTATTCTGGTGGGACTGATGGAGTGTGAACCTTTCCAAATCTGGACCTCCCTCCTGATCCCACAGAATTACAGAAAACACAGGCAAGCTCAGAGCTTCTTTTTGGGGTCTCAGAGATGTGCTTTGGTAGAATTAGTTAAAATGGTTTAAGACGGTATTGCTTCCCAGGTTTAAGCTCTGCCTCCTGGCCAGAGATTGCTGCAAGGAATGTTTAGGCTAGAGGTGAGGTTAGTTTGTACTGAGATAACAGACTATGAATTGGGGTAGGAGAGGCACAAACATATGTCCTGTTCTACTACGAAGACGGTAAGCCTTCTTCTGTGGGCATTAATCTCTCAAATTTATTCATTTAAATCCACCAGATATTACTTGTCAGAACCCTTAGGCACTCAAATAATTTTACATGGTTGTCTGACAGATCTTTTTTGAGTTGTTTATGGCTACTTCCATGTGTAAACCTGCTTGCTTGCCTAGATCTGTTTGGCATGAAGGCTGAAGTCTGCTGGACGGTTTTGGTGTGCTAAATCTGTCTAACTAATAAATTTATCCAGTCATAGGAGGAGAACAATGGCTGAGCACAAGCATGCCACTCAGTCCGACAAGCCCAAGGACAGTGAAGAAGACATTTTACAAGAACAGTACAAGTCGTTGCAAATGACAGGCTATATGCTTAAATATAAAGGCCATGAACATAATTTAGCATTTCTAGAAGCAACAATCAACTTAACAAAATTAAATACAATCAGTTCAAAAGATGCAAACAAGAGACACATTTGAAAGGTTTAAGTAGATGCAAAAATAAAAGCCAGACTTCAGGTTCTACTCTTATCTGAAATATATTGCTGCAGACACCCCTGGGGGGTGGGGGAGGTGGGGGGGGGGAACCTGCCAAACAATGAAACCTCACTAAAAGAAGAAAAAAAAGAAAAAAAAGGTTGAAGGGCTGAGAAGTGTAATTTTTAGTGGTCCCGAATGCATATTCAGCCTTTTTTCTTCTTCGTTTCTAGATCAGGTAATTAAATCACCATCTCAGCTTCAGTGTTACTAGTCTGTATGGTTGCAGAGAAGTTAGAAAGTGACATTTTAAAAAACATGGTATTTAGATAGTACATAAAAATGGATCACATATCTGGATGTTCCCAAGTTTATCTTTCTAAAAAAGGTAATGATGAACTCTTTGAAGGTCTCAATGCTCAGATTCCCCGACTACTACATGAAAAAGTAACCTTGCTTCCAATTTTGCCTTTCAGAACTGTGGCCTGTCTTCCCTGTTTTCTTTTCATGGCTGTGCATCGGGCCAGAAGTCCATGGATCCTGGAGACATTGAACTCTATTGGCAACCAGACTCACACAAAAAAGGGATCTATCCTTTGGAAATTTATTTTTAATATACAGGGAAAACTGAAGGCCACTGGGGGCTGAACTTCTTTATATGTAAGATGTGGAAGCAGTAAGGCATTTGTGGGAGGCTGTTGCCTGCAACAAAGGTAGATTGGCCTTTTCCATGACACCAATGCAAAATTTATTGAAATTAATATAAGTCATTGAATGGATTTCAGAGCATTTTTAAGAGAGATCTAAAGGCAATAGAACAGAGTGTAATGGACTGAAAAACTGACATGGTAGTGAACAACTGCCAGTGTGTAACATCAACAACCATTAGATTAAATGATGGGATTAAAATACACACACACACCCCCTGAGCAAACAATCAACTTACATTTCCATTAACTAACGGAAATTGTACTAAACACAATTCACCTTGACAATCACACAAAAATGCAGTGTTATATATTAAACATTGCAAAATAAAGTACAAAAATATTTTGCTATGTTAGGAATGTTTATTTTCGTACTAACCAGCCTATTGTTTTCAAGCATTACATTCCCAGTATTGCCACAGTGAACGCACAGCAATTCCAGCAACGTGGCGCAGAAGCTGGACATCTCACCAACACCCAAAGTAGAAAGTCCAGTAGCAGAACTCGCTCCCAGCCATACCCTCTGAGCGGGGGTTACGGGCCCTCTGTCATTACTCGTTTGAAGCCCGATGCTTTCGCAGAACGTAACGCCTTTCAGGAAGCCCACGGCATCCCCCCACCCGAGGGACCTGGCGCTGCCCAGCCCTTCTTCAGCGCTGCTTTTCCCTTCGGGCCGTTCAGACGAGTCAGACGCGAGTCCCACGCTGCTGGCTTTCTGTGACAAGGTGTGAACGGCTTTCTGTCTCCCTCAGCACGTTTAACGCTGCAAAACTCGTGAGAGCGCTAAAAGGATGCGTTATCAATTCATTTCGGAGCTTCGTCCCCCTGAGCTCGTTTAACCCAGGCGCCTCCGCCCGCCCAGCGCCCGCTCCAGCGCCGCGGGGAAATCCAGCCCCACGGGGCCTCCCCCGGCCGCCGCCGCGGTGCGCTCCCGCGGTGCGCTCCCACGGTGCGCTCTGTCGGTGCGGCGCTGGCGCCGCCGCCAGTCCGGCTACGCGGCGGCCCCGCGGGCGCGGAAGAGGCGCCGATCCCGCGATCAGCAGCGTTTGGGCTTTCTTTGTTCCCTCCCCTCCAGCGATCCCAAACTCCCGTCCCAACGCGCTTATTTCCTCCTGCCTCCCAAACCAGCTTCCTGCCCTCGCCGCCACCGCTTCTCCCCGCCCGCCGGCCTCTCCGCGCCCGCCCCGCCGCCGGTTCGCGGGCGGCCCGGGACGGTGGCGGCGGCGGGGGCGGGGGGCGGCCCGCGGGCGGCCCCGATTGGCGCAGCCGGCGCACGTGGGGCCGCCCTCACGCCTCGGTGCTGGCAGCGCGGCGGCCGCTGCCGCGGGCCACGGCTCGGCACCGCACTTCGCGCGGGTCTCCGCGCATCGCCCGTACCGCTGCGGGGAGGAGAGAAGCGGAGCCGAGCCGAGCCGAGCCGGCGGGAAGGTAGATGTGGGGGAGGTAGCCCCCGTGCTGCGGGTCGCGGTCGCCGTTGAGCGGGCGGGGGGCTGTGCCGCCCGCGGCGGAGCCGTGGGATGCGGTTGGGGGGGATCCCCTCGATGGAGGGGGTCCCTCGGTGGGGGGGGGTCCCTCGGTGGGGGCTCCGCGCCCGCCCCTCTGGGGCTGGTGGCTGCCACGGCGCCGGCGGGAGGAGCTCTCTGAGGAAGCGGGGCAGAGAGTTAACGATTAACTCCCCAGCGGCGTTCCCCTCCTCGACACCGGCTCCGGGAGCGCCGTGGGCGCCCCGGGGGTGCCGGGCCGGGTCAGCCCGAGTCCGCACCCTCGAGGGACGCGGCTGTTCCCCGGCCGCGCGGCGGCGCGGGAGCGGCCGTTGCTGATGCCCGCGGAGTTCCGCGGCCGCGGAGCGCCGTCCGCCGGGCGGCTGAGGCGAGGGGAGAGGTGCGTCTGGCAGCGCAGCCATCCCCAGCCGTCGGAGGCTGTCGGAGCGGGGCGTCGGGGTGGGTCCCGGCCCTGCAGTCACCCCCCCAGCCGGAGGCTTTGCTCTGACACCGGCCCAAAAGCCTGGGAGCTGCCGGGAGCCGCTGTGCAGCCCGGCAGTGGTCGTTCCCCCGGCGTTCATCCTGGGGAAATTCTCCGGGTGGTGAAGAGCGGCACAAACCGGGCAGCAAACGTTAAGCAGATCTAGAAGTCTCCTTCCAACGGAATGTTTTAGGCGTAACCTTGACAGTCCAAGTGAAACGGCCACCACTGCCTTCCCTGCCTTCTGTTTGAACTAGCTTTGCTAATGGAAAAGTAAAACTTACATCATCTGTCTTCTGTATGCTCTTGTGTTGCACTGCTGCTGCTAAAGTCTGAAGTTCAAGGAAATATTTACCATTATTTAGAGAAATGTGTTACGCTTTTTTCATCTTATTTTGCCCTCTGTCAAACAGCGGAGTTTATGTCTTAGGAATTACATCACTTTGCAAATCCCTCTATCTTTCTCTAAATATAAGTCGTCTTTTAAGACGTCTTCAGCTTGGCTGTTTTCCTTTTGTGAGTCAGAACTAGTGTTACTGCTTTTCATTGCTTGAACAGGCTCCACAGACCCATGACACCTCTCTTAAGAGTTTTAAGAGTTGTTGCTGATGTGATGGGGATCATCTGGGAGCTCTTTGCGCTTCTTACTGAAGCGAACAGGACCTTATCCTTTGCCATACTGAAATACTGGAAGATAGCAATATGGTATCTTGATTCTCTTTTGATTACGACATCTAATCAAAGCTGCAGTGTCTAACGGTAGAGGAGGTCTCTGACCTGCCATCTCTTTGATGAGAGGAATAAGCAGAGGGCAGGGACATTGTACCTTGCATTGAGTTAGCAAGTCATAGGTTTCTTTTCCACATCTGTAGTTTTCAAGCACCCTTTGACTCCTGAATATTTCTGTAAGTGTAGTTAGTTATTTTAATGAGGCCTTAAAAATCCAGACATGGTGCTTTTTGAGGTAATAAACACAAAATAAATACTTGGGGTAGTTTGTGAGTGTGAATAATCATGACGATGAGTTGAGATTTCCCCCCCCCCCATCTGTGAAATAAAATTTTACAGTTTCTTGCCCCTAGGAAGAATGATCCCCTGTGGGGCTGATGGTAGTCTGCTTGATAGATTACTTGAAAAAGGTCTCTTTCAGTGAAATGTTTTAGGGCCTTTCTGCCTGGGGGAATGCAGTTACTGTGTAGTCATGCCACGCTAATTTCCCTTGTGCATACTCTTGATTTTCTTTAAGAATATGCCTTAAAAGTTGGATGGCACCTCCCAATCACCATTTTGTGATAGCTTCCCCAGGGGAAGGAATTTCCAGGTGGAAAAAAGTCTGTGAAGAATTGTGCTGTGGAAAGTAAGGGGTGCTTTACCCCTGAGTAGAGTGTTCGCCGTGGGGAAGGAGGTTGCCTTAACTTGCACATTGACTTCTCATCTCCATTTCATTTATCTTCATGTTTCTGAGTGTCTCTCTAGATGTGGTCTGGATCTGAACATCTAGAGCCATGGAAGTGTGACAGTAACATAATAACATGTGCTGTAGAAGGCCCCCCAAAAATATTTTATGTTTTTTCTTCCAGGTGTATGTTCAGATCACCTCACTCTTGTGTGCATGTGTTATTTTTAGACAGTGAGGGTAGTATGAAAATAAGCTATTTATAAAATCCTCACTATGAAGTTGGGTTTTTTTTCCCTCCTAGTTGAATATTTTTTTCATTACATTACTTCAGGCTACCTATACTGGAAGTTCATTTCTTAAATAAGATGAATTCATCAATATATACTTCTTGTGTTTGTACTGTTGTTAGTAGATTAAAATGTGCATTTTAGAAAACTTAAAAATACCTTTTTTAAAAAAATGCAGTTTTTAAAACTGTGGGAGAAGATGACTTCTGTTTTATTATGAATAAAATTCTGTGAAATGCTGACTGTGGAAAATAGTAGCTGTTGGTCTGTTTTGGGGGGAGGTATGCTGTCTAAATAATAGTGCTTTTTGTTCTTTCTTTCTCTTTTCTTTCTTTGTAACTTAAATGTTCCTTTCCAGTGTACAGCTGGTAAGTTAACATTGCCAAGGTTGTACAAAAGTGTTTTAATCACAGTTTTGGAAGCCTATGTTTGAATAACGTGATGGTAAGACAAATTGATTCCTCCTGTTTTTAACCAAACAGGAATGCTATAGCTAATATATCTACAGAGACAAATCAAGCCCTTCAAGAGAACACTTAATTTGCTTAGTCCTTGATTGGCAGTCTCTAGTGATGTCGACGATTTGAAAAATGGATGAACTAAAAAGCCTTGGCATTAATTTGTATTGTTGCCAGATATGCCAGTGAATTCATTAATACGCTTTTGCATATGACTGCAGCAAGCAGTGCTGTGTTAACTGTATGGAAGCACGTTTAAATTTAGGGTTTAGGCTTTTGGTTTGACTATTTCTGTTGTTCTGAATCAGGACACACAAACAAGGGTAAATCTAGTATCTTGTGCTAATAAACATCACCTGATTGGTTCTGGTTGCTTCTTGTGTAGCATTCCTTGATTATACAAATTTTTAATAGGGAACAACTAAACCAGCTTTTTGTATCCCAGACAAATTTTTTACACTTTGAGAAACGGAGAGCAAGATAGTAACAACAATTCAAACCAAGAAATATGTTAACAAGAGAAGGGACTATTGGTTTTCCTATCCAAATGATGTCATTGAACGTTTAGACTGTGATGTGAAGGGGGGAATTCTGGTTTTAAAGGGGTGCGGGGAAGGACATTGCCTCTTACTGGGTTGGCTTTTTTTTTTTTCCCCTCCCCTCCTCTGAGTAAGCTGCTATCACAGAAGTGAATGATGGTTTCTCAGGAAGCAAATGCATTTCTAAGCCTATATATAGCAGAAATAAACTCATGAAATATACTCAGTGGGTAATTCAGGGGAGAAAAGAGATGAGACCATTTTACAAAGTCATTGTATTCAAACTCTTTCAAAACTGCCAGTACCCTCCTTCCATCCTGAAAAATCTTTTTCTGGTAGTCCTTTTTTTTTTTTTTTTTCCCCAGCATGCATTTTCTGGAGGCCCAGTTGACGTTTGGCATGTGTTATTCATTGTGACACCTGAGAGCTCATAGTTGAAGATTAAGGTGTGGTTTTTTTGCCATCTTAAGCTTAGGCAGACATCCTCTGCACCTGAGGTCTTTGACACAAATGATGCTGTGGGGCTTCTTTGTCGTAAGTATAAAAGATACTAATTCCTTTGAAAATGGGATTGCATGGCTTTAGGTTAGCTCAATAGTATTATGTGTTCCTACTTCGCCTTTCATAATTTTTCTTTGGCAGATAGTGTTGGGAAAGTATTTCCGGCTGTGCTGGAGTGCTGCAGGTCTGGGAGCAGTTTGGACTGTAAGTTCCTGGAAGGGCGGGCTATGTTCTTTACCAGATAGCACTTACATTGGATTGCTGATGCTTGGAAGGCCCACATTTATATGTGTGTGTATTTAATGTTATGGGCTCCTGACTTTTATGTGTAGATCACAGTTAGTGGTAATGCAATGACAGTAGCCCCAAGGGAAAAAAATCTAGACATTTCTGATCTGTAACATTTTGATTTCCTTAATAAAAGAGGAGCATTATGAGCATTTACGATTGCTCAGCTGTGCAGAATTTTTACCAGTGGTTACAAACACGAGTTATTAAGAGTTTTAATGTCGTGAGCTGATCTGGATTAAAGTCCAGCACTGAAAGCTAAACTTACTCTTTCTTGCCCTTTAAACTTGGTTCTAGTCTCACTGTAGACATGACAGCAGTGCCAGCTCCAAGAGTCTCTTCCTGCCCCCCTCCCACCCGACCCCCCCAATTATAATGTGTGGCAAACTTCAGATACTTTCTATTCATTTTCTTTTCTTGGAGATTATGTGTGATTTTTAGATCTGTAAAGTTTCCAAGTAGCATAAAACTCAGGTGGTGTAATTAAAGGCATATCTGTTAATAATAGGGGAAAATCCCAAATTATATATGTCTGTATGAACAAACACTTCAGATGAAGAGACTTTGCAAAACAGGTTTCTGGGTAGGTTCAGTTTGTCTTGTTTCTGCATAAACCAGTTCAGTTAAACCTGGGTCAGTAATAAATAATAAACTTGTATTGAATTAGTTTTCAGTACAAGAAATTAACTTACTCCTACTCCAGTTAAACTGAGCTAAAATAAACTTGGTTAAATCATGAATAAAATTGTACCACTGTGGAAACAATTTCCTTTGCTTGAAGCATCACCACATGGTAAAATCGGTAATGTATAAAATTTGGTGCTTGACTGCAATTCATCTGCAAAAAAGATCTTGTAAATACTTACCATTTCTTCTTGGTAACTGTGCTGGCCAACAAGTTTGTTATTTATGCATTTTGGTTTTGGGTCTCCTTTTCACAGGTAGTTCTGTGGTATGCATGCAAGCTGTTTTAGAAAACACTCTCATGTATCTTGCAATTACTTGCTCATAGAACCAAAACTGTAATTCCCTAAGTTTGCTTGCAGGTTTTTTCATATTTGTTGAAGTGCAAAATTGGAAAGTGTTTCAATTCTATTTCTACCTTTCCACTTGCTGGTGTATTTTGGAGGAGGGGAAGAACAAACACTTGGCCATATGCAATCCACGCTTGGAAACTCCCTCTTGGCAATTAATAGAAGTTCTAGGATGTTCCCAAGCTTCTTCTTGAATTGTTTGCCTTTGTGGGCCATTATCTGAGCATGTCAACTTTCTCTCTTCATTTAGAGACACAATGTTCAGGTCATCATCATTAGTCATATATAGAAAGAAAGACTATGATCAATTATTGACAGATTGGTATTACTCTGTTAGAGTGAGTTCCTGTTAGCTCATTTATTTTCTTGAGCTTGTATGGCAGGTTCCTGACACTGTAATAAAAAGTTTCCAAATGTTCTGATATGCCCAGAGGTTAGCGACTAGTCTGTTAGCACCTTTGTGACTTTTATATCAAGTGGGGATTTGTTGAGTGTTGGTTAATAAACAGCTCTACCCTCTAACAGCGTTCACTTTGCTATTCTATAGGACTCGGTGTTAGTCATTAGCTTTTCAGGGAGCATGCACTGGAGAAGGGATGCATGCTCAGAGATGTGCTCCACTTGTGCCTGGAAATGCAAAGGGACTTCTTACTGGCTTCCTGATGCCATCAGTTCCTTGCCAGTATGCAGCCACTGCAGTTGCTCTGTACCTTTGCCACTTTCCTTCACAGAATTCAAGTTATGAGATGCAGAGAGCCAAAAAAAGTGTCTGGTGTCACTATACATCTTTCCATTGGGAAAGACCAGCAAAAGAATTTACATTCAGCTTCCCTTAGTCTCTTAAAGACAGGTTTAGAAGTAGGTGTAGAAACTCAGAATTCACAATTCAATTTTGTTATTTTAAAATCTGTATCTACACAAGTGATTGTTTTCTTCATGCAATCTGACTTAAAAATACAAAAAAACCCCAGAAGATCACAGAACAGCTGAGGATTTTTGCAGATCTTTTGCAGATCTATCATACTTGTCTCTCTAGAAGAAAAAACTATGTTAAGATTAGCTTTTTGTTTGTTTTGGAACATGTAGAAAGGAAGTTGCTGCTTGTATATTCAAATGTTCATTAGTTAAGGCAGAATATCTAACTTAGGAGGTTTTGTTTTGTTCTTTTCCCTTGGTTTGGTAAACAGGTATCTGAGTGAGGTCAGGGAGGCATTTGCAGGTGGAATGGAGTTCTTGTTTTCTAGACCTGAAATGTTCCTACTTTACATCCCCATCTTAAATTGGGACCTTTCAGTAATCCATAAGCATCTGTCAGAAATGTTGATGTTCCTTCCTTCCTGTTTCCCTGTGGCTTCTGACCTTAGTGCTTTGCTCTCCTGTTGTTAGCAGGTTGCATTAACAGCCCATACTGTATTAGAAATGGTGGAAAGATGGTTCCATTTCTAGACAGAAGCAATAGAGTTCTTAGTTACTAGACCTGAAAAAATTAAAATTGTGCTCAAACTATTTGTTTTTGTCTTGATCGGTACGGAAGTTCAGTTTCAGTATAGAAGTATTTTCAGTGCCTTCTTTGGGGAAGGATTACACTAGACTGGTTTTAATAAAACTCCAACTTAAGAGAATTGAAATCATGGTCAGTTGTTCATTTAAATTTTGAAAACATCAGTTTTACTGTAGCCTGTATGCATCTGCAGCTGTTCAGAAGTGACTGTCAGAGGAGCAAAGACTGATTCACCAGTGTATGAAGTGCTGGATACTTCCCACATCGCTGGCAATGTAGTAAGATTTGTATTTGAAGCATGCAACCAAGACTAAATATTTACATGTATTTAATAATTTTTCTGCATGACAAACTAGTTTGACTATGTTATGTTAGCAGACTGAGGTTGCTTTAAGGTAGGTTATTTGGATCCCTTTCAGTTTACCAGGGCCTGAAATATGCATACAGAAATTGATGATTGAACTGTGGGTTTTGAAGATTCTGACTTAATTTAACTCCTATGGAAATTAAAGAAAGGCTGTAGTTGACTTCACTTGGACTTGAACAGAGCAACTAGGCATGCTTTGTCCCATGGAGTTGCTTTACTTTTCTATCATCTTCTATGTATTTAGGTAGGTTTCAGACATTCCTTAAATATTTAACTATGGGACTATGTGACTATGTGTTTCTCAGATGCTAAGTATATAATCTATTCTTGAAATACCCAAATCTAAGATTAAGAATTTTGCTCATGGTGACTAGTTGTATCTTACAAAGCTGCTAATCAACCTGCAGTTAGACACAAATTGCATTTGTGCTTTAGCCTGTGCTTAAAACTAGAGTCTTTTATGTCAGGCCTTGGGTTGACTCTTGTGAGTGGACACTGTCTACTTCAGGCACCTGACTATCCCCTCACCTGCGGTGTCCACGTTTCCTGTCTAGTCAGTGGAAGGAGTTTGAAGCCCTGAGGGCATGAGTCGGAGTATTGTAGTGTTTCACAAAATAGCAATGGTGTTACTTCAGTAAGCAGTATTGGAAAGCATGAACAGAAATAGCTTTTATGTGAGTTGGGAATAAGCAATACAATTTTGTGACTGTACCATGTTAGATGATGCTAGCTATGTCTGTTGGATAACGTCCCATTTACACATCTTAGCACATCGCTGTCCCTGCATACACCAACTTACCAAGGTAATGCTGAATTGGGGGTAGTTCTTGTCCCCAGCCCAGGGCATCAGTTGCATGGGGGTGTCACTTGAGAAAGCTTTGCGAAAATAGGAGAATTCATTCTCACAATGAAGTTGAGACCTGTAACTTATTTTTAATGCCTTGATGGGATCCCAAATGTGACATTTAACATCTTAAAATAAAAGTAAAACCTCTGTGTCCACTATGATATTTTAAGTCAAAGCCCTTTCTGACAGAAGATTAATATGCCAGCCTATAAAGGAGTGAGAAAACAATGTCTGTACCTTCATTAAGGAATCTAGTAGATGTGAGATATGTATAGAGCACCTTCAGATCCTCAAAAGAATTACATAAAAGAAAACTAGTTTCGGGCTCTGTTCAGTTGCTAGACAATGTTTCAATTTAGGGGACAAGAAGTACGCAGTTAAAATATTTTAGACTCTAGTAGCTTTTAAACTTTTTTTTTAAAATCATGCATCTTAACCTCCTAAAAAGAAAACTTCAAAGATAAGCTCTGCCAGCTAAGAAATATCTTGATTCTATTTACTTTTTTCATAAAAGAAAAAGTGTATGTATGTGTATATATATATTTTATATAATGTGTGCTTGCACATATATATTGCACTTAGTCATGTCATGTAAAATAAAAGTTTTTTTCTTTTTTTGTGATGGTTATTCTTGTGAAAGAGACAGGAATGTTTTGGAATGGGAGAATAAGTGCTTATGATGGGCCTTGTAAACACCTTTGTCATAGTTCCAGATGTCTGTGGGTCCAATCCTATTTCTGGTTACTTGGGTTTAAATTTTCTAATTCATTCTTCTTATGGAAATGACTGCTTATGCATGAGAGTCTGCAGGTCTGGGCTGAGGTAAGTCTTGATCCTGTCGTCCTTAGAGTGCAGTAACAGTGCTTCTGCATTGCTATCAGGGGGATAATAAGAAAATGTTTGTGACTCTGCTTCCTCTTACCTGCCGCTAGTTTATTAGGGAGCTGACTCAGTTTTCTGCATGTTTGGATAAATAAAACTGGGAGTTTTCCAGTGGTATCAGACACTTGTTTATTTTGTGTTTTTTCCCCTATGAAAGCTTGTGAAGCAGTGTATAGTCAAGATGCTGAAATAGCTTGTGATTAGGTGCTTGTTTCAAACAGTAACAGCTGATGTTTTCAAACTGTATATCTGAAACCTTGGAGTAACTTTAAATATTGACTGGTTTTTGTGTGTGAAAGTAGTCTTGTTATTCATTCAAAAGCTAACTGTGTACACTTTGGGATTAATTCTTTGTTTTCCATTTAGTTACTGGGCAAAGTGCAGGACTGGGTTGTCTTTGCTGGTAACCCAGGTACCACTTTGAGTGTGAAGTGAGGCTTCCTTACAGCCCCCTCTGAGAGAAGTGATGGGGCTGAGGAATGCAGCTGTGCAACCCTGTAGCACCGACCTGCTGTTGGGCAGCACCTGGCACCGGCGGTCCCACAAGCGCTTGCCTGATGCTCAGCTCTCCCATACCTCTGTGAGCTGGGTATGGTAAGCCCTCCTGTGCTGCTGAAGTAAATGACCTGATGAGAGTTTTTTAAGGTCATGTGGTAAAGCTGTGATAATAATCCATCTTTCTCTTTTCATTTTTATAGATTGTCAGTGTATCAGACTTTATTTTTATCCTTTAAGCAATTCAATTAAAGACTGAAAAACTCAGTTTGCATTTGAAGTTCCTTGATATTTGAATTTGTGGATTTATGCCATGGAGAATCTTGCCCAGTTCATAACAAAAACTTCTTCCCCTTTCCAGTTTAGGTTTCCAGAGTAAAATAGGCAATGATGTGTATGGACTGTTATATTGTCTGTCTCTTTCTTTTTGCATCTGTTGTGTCTTGCTCTGTAGTCTGACATAGTTTGTGCACGTACTCTGTCTCTGCACCAGAAGGAAATGTAATTTCACAGGTGGAGCAATAAGTCACCCATGTGAAGGTGTAATGCCTGCGTGTTTTGTAGGGACCTGGTCTGGTAGCCAGAGTTACACGAGTGCATTTGCTCACTTCCTGTTGGTAAGAAAGCAGTAAATCCGGAGTTAGTTTTCTGTATGTTCCCTCCACTATGTGGATTTATTTCATGTGCTTACAACATAGGCTTGTTTGAACTTCAAGATGTGCCCAGCTTTGATGTCAGTGCTTATATTAATTTTTGCCTTATTGTTTCAACATCCTCCCCCCTCCTTCCAGAAGGATAATAGGAAATAGAGGTGACGATTTATACCTGTTATGGCTTTGAAAGGGAACGTTGTTCTTCTGAAAGGGTGGTAAATAATATTTTTGCTGGCAGTAAAAGAAATACCCTTTTTATTTCATGCAGTGAGCTACCCTGGGGCAGAAAAGTGGAACCCAGACTGTGGTGGTATGTATTGTAATAAGCTATTCTGAATAAACTCTTCTGAAAATGGAAAAGAGATACTATAGGACTTTTGAAAAGTGCAGCAGTCCACCTATAGACATGTCTGAGATGGGAGGAAGTCAGACTTCAGTACCACTGAAACACAGAGATGTGCAATGAGTGGCCTTCTTAACACCGAGGTGTGGAAGCTGTTGGATGTATTTATCTGATTAATGAACCAGTAGCACTGGTTCAGCTGTCCTCCTCAGACAAGGATTATTCCCATGACCTGGTCTCAGCTGTGTGTTACTCTGTCTAATCTAACTCTTTAGATTTTCTGCCTTTATTATTTTGTCTACTCTTTCAGCATTTCTCATCATCTCTCATCTTCGTGTCTTTTGTATGTGTCTTTAATCATCAGAGTGCTCTCTTTCAAACCTTATTTAGCAGTCCCTGGGACTTCTTAAGGGACTTAGTAGGTATGTATTTCCCTGTCATGCCTCACCTTAAACATTAACTTCTGCATCATTGGACAAAATAATCTGACTAGAAGTTGATTTCCTCCATTGACAGGTTAGTTATCCCTTCTTCATTTTCTTCTTTCCTTATCTAAATAAGGCTTTTCCAGCTTACCTTGAGAGCAACGTATCTTCTGGGGACAGTAAGATGTGACATTTCTTTTCTAGCTTCCATTTCTCTCTACTTTCAATTTTTCTTCCTCTTCACAAAGTTTCTTCTCATTCTTGTGAGAGTTGCCCTAAATGAAACAATAAAGTTGCTGATGATAAGGGAAAAAAAGTAAGTGTTCCATAAATGCCACTGTGGTATGTTCTGGGTCTTTCCAGATATGTTATTACACTCTGTGACAGGAAGATGTGAAATATTTCACACACATTGAGTAAATAATAGCTGTTAGGAATAAAAGCTTTTAAATTAGCAGAGCTGGATAACTTGTTCCAGAAGATCCTAAAATGAAAAGCTGGAGAAAGTGTGGATAGAATAAGGAGTTGAATAGAGGGAGGGCCCTGGAGTTATATTAGGTAGGTAACTAAATGGTTGCTCCTTATGCTATAGTGGAGCAAAAGAAGCTGATGCTGTGCCAGTGCTGAATGGTCACTAAAAAGAAAAAGACCAATTTAAGATGGTGGGTGGTGGTTTGCCTCAGAGTAGGGTGCTGGCAAGTCTAGTATGTATATTTTAATACTTTGCAGAATATTCTGTATGTAGTAAAGCTTTAAATTGGAGCAATGTACATTCAAAAGCAAGAGAAGTAGATGTTAGTTATCTTTTAATCTTTCATTGAAAGGAGCAATTGATTTCTGTGTAGGATTACCTGTATAACAAGATACAGGACATTGAAGGGCTACCTCCTCTTCTGGTTAGTGTTTTTCCTTATTCCAAAAAGTCTAAGCACTTTAAATACTGGTAATATAAATAAATAAATATATATAATAAATACTGGTGCGTATATATATAATAAATATATAAATAAATAAATATATATATAAAATAAATACTGGTAATACTTCTGAATTTCCTAGTGCGCTTCTTTAAAATTATTTGTGAAGAGTTAACTTCACTATACATAATTTGTAAATTAATTAGATATTTATTTATATCTGAGACCTCTGCTTTTTAAGAGATGAACTTGTGTTTTTGCATATCCATCATGTACAGTTTTTTTGTTTGGTGTTTGATATTAGTTTGAAAAGTGGGATTTAAATCAAATATGAATCATATTAACTTCAGGTATCTCTAAAAATCTGCTCTTACATAGACTATGAAGCTGAATAAAACCAATGGTCTGTTTGCAGAGCTTCATTTTATTACCAGTACGCAGAAGACCTTAGAATGGAAGTAGCCTAAGCATTATTATGTTTTGGATTGATAATATAAATCCTGGTAGATGATTTATTTGATTGGTCTGCTGTGTTGATAGAATAAATACTTTTTTTTTTTTTTTTCTTCAGATTGAATGGACAGCTGAGGCAAAAAGCATTTCTTGGAAGATTTTTTGAAAGTTTATTAACAGTAGATCCTTGCTTGATTCCAGATGGAAATCTTTTAATTCTCTTTGGGGTTCCTATGAAATTGTTCTTCCCTACAGTAAGCAAATAGTTTCTCTCAAATATATAAATGATGCTAGAGTTGTCAAGCTGAGTGAGCAACTAAAAATAATGAGTTACAAAAAATTCAAAGTATGCATCTGGTTATTAGGGCTATACCCACACTTTTCTGATATCATCCTCCTTAGTTGAAAAACATCTCTAGCTTGCTTCACTTGCTGTGCAGATGGCCATACAAAAGATTGCTTTTTGAAGAAAGAATGAAACATCACTAGGCATAGTAGCTAAAAGCACAGAATGCACTTAACTGTGTCCTTCTCAATCTCAAAATCTCTGTCTCGTGGATTTAGAAGCAGCTCTCATAATGATGTATCTTTTGACAAATTGGCATCCTTGTAAAAATGAAATTAAAGCCTTTTAAGAAGTTGTGAGAACAAAATTTGTATCATGCCGTGTGCCTACACTCATGGCTCTTGCATTATATATGCTGATTTTTCCAGAGTTGCCTGTCTGTTCTTGCAGTACTTCTTGTATGGAATTTTCCTGGAGAGTCAGAAGGTTCTCAAATAATAATAGATCCTGTAGCCCTTAAGACATGTATACTTTGCAAATGCTTATTTCATTCTTCAGGCAAATGGAATAACATGTGGGATTTCTGGGCTCGTTGGTTTATTTGGTGGTTTTTTTGTATGTTTTGTTGTTGCTGTTTTTTTTAAGGAAAAAAAAAATCTTACGCTTCCCCCCACCCCCCAAGCATTTTAGGAGATAACTGAAAATTTAGTTGACTCCCATTTTTCTTCTTTGAAACGTTTCTAACATAGAAACAGGAATAATAAAGATTTTTAAGTACTGCAACTCTGATAGTATCCCACTCTTTTAAAAGCATTCAGTACTATTGGAATCTTGACGAAAACATCTGAACTTGTGGAAAACTAGGTTCAGCTACTGTAGTGGAGAAGGACCAGAAGAAAGCACATGCAGATATGTGCATGTACCCACTGTGCCATCAGACTCTTCTAAGGATGATACATGTTTAGTGGTTCTCTTTTTTGAAACTTCTTTGCCTATCTGTATGTATTATGATTTATTGGTGGCCTCACTGTACTTGTTATGCTGGATATAGCCTGCTAGTTTATATTTTGGCTCAGCATCACTCCTCAAATACATGCTGTGTATCTGCATTGCACATAAAACGCATTTTAATATTTATCATATCTGCTAAGGTGTGAATTCAGACTTTTGAGTTTCTGGTTTTGGGTTTTGTTGTTGGTTTTTTTTTGCTGTAGTTCAGGAATCAGTTGTGAAACTGCAGTGAGGAATGTGGGTCCTGCTTTGACCTCAGGTGTTGATGAAGATGGAAAAATTCTGTAAGCCCAGTAGTCTCTTTTAAACACTAAAACTTGCCATATTCAAATCTCAGAAAGTTAGTGTTGTGATGGTAACATAATAACTGATCCTTACCAGAGTAAGGATGAAAATGTTATTTGCAAAGCAAATATGTGCAAAATGGAATGGGTCTGCCTTGTTGTCTTGCGAGGTATGGATAATTTTTTGTTTGGTTGGACTTCTTTGCTTTTGTCTTTTGTTTATACTGTGTTTAATGCATTATATTGGTGATAACATCTATGATAAAATGCATGGCTGAATCCTCCTTGCGTAATGGGAGAGCTACTGGAAGAGCTGTTAGTTATCAAGAGTTATCTGTGAGGCTTTAACTACTTGTCCTGAAGATTTTTCTCAGAGATTTCTCCAGTTGTTGAACATAATGAACACAGAACATCATTAACTTTAAAGACACTTTATGTATAGAACAGGATCCTGGCTCTCCCTTGAATGCATGACATTTATGGGTTTTCTTCCTCTTGGAGGAAGAAATTTCTCCTTTCTTGTAAGTCTGTCCTGTCCCTGTTGCAGGCTTGTCTTCCTATGAAAATTAATAGGACTTCCTTCCTTTCCTTCTCTTCTTTCCTCCTTCTCAATTTTCCTTCTCCTTATCCTGGTGTCATGTACTTTGATTGCTTTTCTTTTATCTTCTGTTCCCTCCCTTCACCAAATTTCACTTGGGTACCAGTGGTTAAAAAGACTGTAGTTGCAGCAGGATGTCTACTCAGGTTACAGCATGATTAGTGTGAAAATATTGAAAGGAGACGACTTTAAAGAAAGAAAAAAGTGTTAAGCTACCAGCAAAAATGTACAAAACCTTGATGTTTAGCAAGGTATAGAATGCCGTGCACACTGCAGTGAAGAGTACTGATCACAAGAGAATATTAATAACAGTAGTCTGAATAATATTTTAACAATTGTAGGACAAGTTTCTAGTTGATGAAAATTCATTTAAAAATACTTTCCTTTTGACTTCAGCATACATTTTCACAGCTCTTCCCACTGTATCCTAACAGGGCTCAAAAACCTTTAGTTGATCCATTTTTCTTTCCTTTCAGAAATGAACAGAGGAGAGAATTGTGTTTCTGGTAAAGACAGCTCTAGAGCTGCGTACAAGGAAATACTAGATCTGAATTGTTCTCATTGCGGTTGTGAAAAGGCATCAGAGCAGTAAACAATTCTATTGTGTAGCAGCAAAGACAACTAAAGGACAGTAAACATTTGGGTTTGATCTTCAATCTGATTTACATGGTTTATTTAACAAGGCTACCTGATTTTAGAGTAGAAGAGCAGGAACTTGTGGCAATTCTAAGGTGAGTAGCAATTTTGAGTTTCCATGTATGCCTTCCTCAGGTGTTTGTACCTTGGGTTTACTGTGTGTCAAATACCTTGAAGCAGTTCACATATTTGCAAAAGCCAGAAGGAATACTACATATATCTGAATGCTCAGTAAACATTTGCCTTTTATTTTAGGTAAGCTCACAGGTGTCAGAATAAACTTACAAGGCACCTAATGTGCTGGTACACTGAAAGCATATCTCCTCAGTGTGAATACAGCTGTAAGAGCTGGCTTCTTGACTGCCGGGAAATAAGATCCTGAGAAGGGCGAGTCCTCCTAACAGAAGGCAGAGAAAACCTGGTGGTGTTTGAAGGACCTAGTTCTGTCTGTCTGGATGTGAAACTGCATCATCTTTGCAGTACAAGGGAGGAGGAGAGAGTGGGGCAACCTTCCTGTGGGAGCTTCAGAGCCCATGCTGATGGGGTTTGACAGCATTGTATGAACAATCCTGTAATTGCTGGCAGAGTAATGGTGTAGCCAGGGAGCAGGGCTTGAAGTCTGCTCTTAATCTGTTTGGGGTGTTGACAAACATGAGAATGAAAAATGCATTACACAGGCTTGAAAGGAAGATGAAATTCATCTATTTCATCCTCACCAAGGACAGCAGTAGTAGCCAGAACAGCCTGTTGATTTCAAGTAAACTGTGCAGTTTAAAAGCCCCTACAGAGGTAGAAACACACCAGTTTGTTTATGAAATGCAGGTAACTTGAAGAAGTTGTGGCTGTTTGTTTCACATAGGGCCTTTGTTCTCCCTTTCACCTACACCCCCTCCATTCATATTTTGAAGTTGCACCAGGATTGTATCCCCAACTTTAGTCAGGAGTGATTGCAGTGTTGTAGGTTTCCCTTTGCCCCCACTCCTTAAATAAAGGTAAGGAAAATAAGGTAATTACTGTTCTCCCTGAAAGTGTGTTGTTGAGTAATAGCAATGAGGGCATTTTATTAAAAGTGTTAAACTGTCCTAGATTGCTCTCTCATCAAAATACTGTTCTTCAAACAAAATGGATTTATGCTTCTTATTTTATGACATATTCAAAAATGTGGTCTACTAATATATTTGAATTGGAAGAAATAGGCTCAAAGATCTGGTTAGTTTAAGCATTTTTTTGGAACTAAAGTTATGTAAGAAGTGGCAGTCAGTCACTTCTGTTACCTCTTCTCCTTCAGGGAGCACACCCAAAAAGCTAATAAGTGCAGATTTGTGTGGATCAGAGTGGGTAATGGTCCAAGGTTATGGCATTCAGATCCAATGCTTTGCTCCCAATTCCTTTTCTTATATACCACCTGTATAGTGCTGCCACCCCCTCCTCACCACCAAAAAAACCCCAAAAAAGTTATGTACTGAAGATCCATAAATTGGGGAATTTGATAAATTATTTAATCTCCTGTATCAGCGAAGAGCATGATTTCTTCTTTTCTGTGTATTCAGGTTGTGGAATGAAATTTGGGGATTTGAATTGCTCTGCACATTCTTCAAAAGTATATCCAAAGAGTAAGCACGGGACAGGAGTTACGGCTCAACTCAGGTGCAGTAGAGGTGCTGAACAGAATGCAATACAGTGACGAAAAAAACAGTATTTTCTTTTGTCGGGATTATCATAATAATGTTAAAAGATAAAGGATGGTGGTGCTGATTTAGCATGGAAAAGAACTTTTTTCTTAAGCTGCTTAATAAAAAGAAACATTGCAGTAACTTCTAAAAGACAGATAGTTCTTGGTAGACACTAGAATTATGACTATATTGATAAAGATAATTGCATGATTTTATTTTATTTTTTCCTTTCTGAGGTGGAGGTGGTGGTTCCTTTCATACAAGATTTCTGAGATCTTCTGTTAATGTGTGCAACAGCGAGACTGCCAGGAAAATGTTCTCTAAAAATGCAATCTCTTCAGGCAACTGAATGCTTCGTTGCAAGCAGGTTTTTTAAATGTACAAGTCAATAGGCATCCATCCTGTTTAGTGATTCGAGCTTATGATTGTTTAAGTTTTAAAAGAAGAGCATTGATGTCATACTGAAGTTTGTATAATGCCAATGCTGGTTGCTTAATGCAGATTATTTCTACGAGTTACTCTAAATTCTAGACTTCGTTGGTAGTGCAGATACTTCACATCATCTTCTGGGAACAGAAGGGAGCCTCTTTTCTGCATTATTTTCCATATCCTAGTTTCAGAGTAACTGAAGAAGGTCCATTTGCCTACCATTTTCCACCAGTGGCCGCAGCATTGTTCCTAGATATTTCCAATTTGGCGAAACAAATTTATGAAGGTAATCAAAGAAAGACCATTTTGAATTAGAGCAGGAGGAGAAAGGGAATCTTCCCCGATGGATATTGTCACGATGCCCAAGTGAGAACAGCTTGGAAGTCTCGCCTTTGCATATGGGTTTTCTTTTTTTCCCCTTTTTTTTCCTTGTTGGTTTAATATGCGTGAGTATACTGGAGACAGGCCATGTAACCTTTCTGCCATCATATGTGGAAATGCTGTCTCAGAAGAAAAACGGGAAGAAGGAAACCTGTGTGGGACAGCAGAAAGATACTAATTATGAACATGAACTTCCAAATCTGGTGTTTCATTTCAGTATGTTTTCAGTTTGCATCTGTTTATTTACTTGCAACAGTTACCCACTAATTACTTTGACCTCTTCTCTCTCCTCTTCTCTCTCCTCTCTCCTCTTCTCTTTTCTTTTTTATTTTGGAGCACTTTGTATTATTAAACCACTTGTTAGCCTAAAATATTACTGTCAGTGAAATTCATAATATCTTTTGCTTCTTTGGCTTAAACGACGAGGTGTGCTCTCTGCTCATAGATGACTTTTTTTGGTTTGCGTGATTGTGTTAGAAGGTGGTAACTGGCACCTTGCTTTTTCATACTTAAATTGTATGAAATGCTTTTTAATTAATTTCCTTTGCTGTTCTTCAGGGTAACTAATTAACATATTCAGTAATTCACAAGAAATTGAAAGGCGGTTACATGGAATATTACATGGCTTTTTCTCTTTTGGCAGTGCTTAGTAGGCATGTTTCATCAACCCGGAAATTTTATTCAGTCTAAGCCTAGTTTTGGAAAAGAAGGAAAGTTGGCTGTTTCTGTGTGGAACTTGCTTGCTACAGGGCGGAAACTTTGTAACTGAAGGTATACGTGTAATTTGTGTTTGGAGAAATTAGGAAAAATTTAATATGAGTTGGAATCTTAGGTTTTTCATTTGATTTCAACTGTCACTGGAGAGTGACTGGATTCATTTAATGCTTCATCTGACCTATCTTTATGAATATGCTCAAACCATGTCTCTGGTCTCCTTCTCCTTTTGGATGCTTGATGGCTCTCATTGTGGATTTTTAGTTAAGTGAAAATGACAACTTCAGTATAAATTACAGTTTTCAAATCCACTTTTAAATTGACATGAATTTTGTCCAATTGCTTGTAGATTGCATTAATCCCCTTGCACTGTTTTTGATGGGTTTGTAGGATCTCTTTAGCAGCTGGAAAGGAGTCTTTCTTGTAACACTTGTCAGCATCACCATTTATAGTTCATACAGCGTACCATCTACTGCTTGCTGCTAAAGTGCTGAGCTATTCTAGCATGGACGCATGTGACCTATGAGTCTGTTGCGTACCTTTATCCTATGCATAAGCGCGCTGCAATTACCTCATGCTTATGTGTCACAAGCATGGGCACAAACCCGGTGTGTAATCCAGAATGCTCGTGTAATAGAGGAACACTTGTTGGAGTGATGTAATTAAGTGTGGTGCAAACAGGACGTGTATCTGTCAAACATGAGCTGTGTCTTCTGAAACTAGTACAAATAAAAGGTCGTCTTTTGGATGGACAGATGTCTAGTGTTTTATCTGTCAAAGATTATAAAGATTATCAAGTACTAAATAAAAAACTTACTTAATTTTTTTCTGTTTTAAATTTGGGGTTAGAAGATTGAGATCTGTATTTCTTCTAATGCTGTTCAAACTAATTTTTTACGTCAACACATGGATAATAGTTTCTGGTCTTAAAAAGTCAGATTACTAGTTTTGTTACTACTTTTTAAGATACACACTTTGGCAGTGTTTGAACTATTATGCAGAAGCAGTTGAGACTTGAGTGGTATAAATGACATTAGTAGTAAGTAGGATTAAAGGATATTAAAACAAGCCAAGGAATAGCTTGTTCCCTTTGGGTTTTTTTATGTCTGGTATTCATGAAGTGATGGGTTTCCTTTGGTTAGACAGATTTAGGAATGACATTTCCTGATTTCATCTCCTGGGGGAAAAATACCTCTAGAAGGAGGTTAGCTTGGGGTGGCATTAAAAACTGCTTAGAGAAATACCAGTTGTAAATGTGTGCTGGAGCTGTCACCAGGAGGGATTGGATCTTTTGACATGCTTTTGAGATCTATTTCCCCACTCTAGTTCTGTCCCCAGAAATAAGTTGATCTGTTGTTTTTGGTGTTCTACTGTCAGTAATTCTTAACTGGTAGTTTGCCTGGCAGTGGTTCTAGTTTATTTATGATTTATTGCTATTTTCTCTTTCACACCTCAAAACGTTGCCTCCTTATGCAACAGCGAAGGCTGGGAAGAATCAGTTTGTTTTATCAGTAAGTGTGTATAACAGTGCTTGTTTACAATGGGCAGTTGTGCTCTTCATTTCATACATCCACTGACCAAAAGTGGAGAAAACCTATGGGAAATAATGAAACCTTTGAAATTCACCAGGGTTATTATGAAATATGACCTCAACATTTCTTTTAACTTTAAAAAGTTGCAGTCTCTTATTTTATATACAGCCAGTACTTTGAGAGGTAGAATTAATTAAACTATTAAGGTTTGTTGCAAATGTCTTATCAATAGTTACACATACTAGTGACCTGTGAAACTCTTTCAGAACAACTGTACAAATTGGTCAAAAATCTGATTTAAAATGTTAATTTCAGTGTTTCACTTATACAATAACAATGCTAGCTATTTGAACTTTTTTTCCTGTTAAGACATGCTTATAGGTTCAAGGATTTATTTCTTTTTAAATTTCTTCAAGTTTATGGACTAGAGTCTCCCTGATATTCAGAAGATTGCCTTTTGCTGACCCGTGTAAAAAGGCAACCATATTGAACCATGGAGCGAGAACATTTCGTGCATAATTCTCCTTTCTGGCCTGCTCCGTTTATTGTCTCACTAGAATGGGACTATGGCCCAGGATGTTGATAAATATTGGTAAAGATCAGTTGCAGTCTGAGCAGTTACTTTTTATGTGTTTGAATAAGAAGGAATTTTTATTGACATTGGTATGATGTGTTGAGCTCTCTGGTTATCATACTGTTGTTAAAAGTGGTTATCTCATCGTCTTGACTTAGAGTGGAAGAACTGGCGAGGCTTGGCAGGGCCTTTGCCTCCTACCTACTTTGAATTTCTTGCCAATGTCACCGAACCACTTTTTTAATGTGCTCTTATTAGACTAGAATGGCTTGGATTGTTTTTCCTTCCCATTAAATCTCAGCTCAGAGTTTGTCAGAAGACCTAAGCACGTTCTTGCGATGCTGGTGAGCGTTTTGCAGAACATCATTAGTCACTTGGGCTCTGTGCATTGAGGCTTGCCTACTGGAGGCACGGTGACTAAGGGAGATGGTGTAGCCTTTCTAGGTCAAAGTCAAATCAGGCTGCTGTTGCCGTTCTGCAGAAGTTTTACAGCCCTCCCTCTGAAGATTTCCATTTGCAGTTCTGAAGTCCTTGCTGCCCTTGCTAACCACAAAGTTTTTGATTCAGTGGTATAGCTTTCAGATGCATGCTGTCTTCCTTCCTGCTGCTCAGCTGCTGTGCTGGGCAATCTCTTGCATAATTACCTTTTCTTTGAAAAAGAAAAATAGCTCAGGCTGGCTAGTGCTGCTGAATTGGAGGTGCTACTGCGTGCGAGCAATGGTTAGGTGTTTCTGGTTCCTTCCTTCTGCTGCTCGACTCTCAGGGCTTGGCCGTCCTTCACAGTAGCTTCCGCAGTAGTCTCTCTCATGCTCTGCAGTCCATTACTTAAAACCTTCTGAAAGCAAGTAAAAATCAATTTTGTTTGCTCGATTCCTTTGTCTTTCCCTTTCCCTGTCACAATGAGACTTGAAATAAGTCTGTAATAGCAAAAGGTTTGAGTCAGTACGGGCTTTGGATCCTGCCTGGTGCTTAGTTTACTCAAGCTGTTGTTAATGTTCCTTGTGCAAATAGCTGTTCATGGTTTTGAGTCGCTCTTTTATTTCTCATGTTGGTTAAACCTGCCCGGGTGCTCTAGGGGCTGCTGGCTCCCTGTGGCTGGGGGCTCCCTGGTGGCTCGTGGTCAGGGCAGGGGGCAACCCCAACTGGGGGGCATTGGGCATCTCCCTGGGAATGAGGACAAGCCGAGGCCAGGCGGGACATCAGCCCACCGACAGATTTGGGCAGGATCAGGCCCACTGAGGGGAACCATGGTCAGACAGGGCCAGGATGTGGGCCCATGGGTGGGCCTGGCTTGGTGAGGCCCATGGCTGGGCAGGGCAGGGCTGTGGTGAGCTAGAGACTGGCCCTGCTGTGGCACCACTGGGGCAGGGGCTGATGGCCCCGGGGGGCTGACGTGGGGTCCTGAGCATGGACAGGGTGGGGGGAGCCCCATGGGGCTGACCTGGGGTCCTGGGCAGGGTAGGTGGAGCCCCATGGAGCTGACGTGGGGTCCTGGGCAGGGTAGGTGGAGCCCCATGGAGCTGACGTGGGGTCCTGGGCCCTGGGCAGGGTGGGGGGAGCCCTAAGGGGCTGACGTGGGGTCCTGGACTGTGAGCAAGGTGGGGGAGCCCTGGGGGGACTAGGCAGGGCCAGTAAGACCTGTCATGGTCCTGACAAAACCTATACAAGGTTTTAGCTGTAAAATTAAAATACCTAATAGAACAGTTTAAAATGCCTATTTAATATGAGGGGTTTTTACAAGAAAAGAGTAAAACGTAGCAGAAGTACTGGTGGTTGTCTGATGTGCAGAAGTTTGGACTGAGGATATTTTCTAGCACAAAAAGATTGTGAACATACTGACAATCTTTTTTGACACCATAAAACATAGCTTTTAAAAATCTGACTAGCTATTTCTTTGACATGCTTACTGTAAATTTCGTCTCTATAACAATAAGAGGTGCTGTACGGTTTTAATATTTCTACTCAAGCACCCTTGATGATACTTTCAATGCACAATTTTCTTTTTTGGTTGTATTGAATGTTACAGAAATAAAAGCTTGTCATAGCTTGTTTGCAGATGTCTTCTTGCAAAATTGTAGTCTACATGTAAACCTTGGCTGAGAAAAGAGGATTACTTCCACTATTCCCTTCTCTATCTATGTCTTTTCTTTCTCCTTTATGCTAAATAAGAATTAGTATGTGAAGAACTTTGTCCGTCTAATTGATGTGCCAAAGTTCATATGGTTTGCAGTAACAACAAAAAGTCAGAGTTTTTCCACACTCATTTTATTTTGTGGCATAATAAGATCTGTTTTTTGCTGTTGGCTGTACATAAATAAATGAAGTTAGTGCCCATAATAAGATAAATATATTGTGCTACTATGTAAAGCAAATTGTGAGAGTATTTTCTCTGATATACCACAACTACCAGTTCCATTTGGGAGAAATTTGCTTGCTGATTTATGTTGTTTAAGGTAGAAGGTAGATGAAAAGTGAGATAATTCTGATACTGCTTTTTGTAGCTCTGAAACTAGATTAATCTCAGATTTACTGGGAAGAATGCAGTGGGAGTGTGACAAAATGACTTCTGTAAACCCAGCAGTTCTCTGGCTATCACGCAGTGACCAGCTGATGGACATGTTAGTGTATGGAACTTGTTATGATGCAGCTGACCTCTAGCTATTATGTTCTGTACTTTTGTATCTTCATCAGATAGCTGACAATGCTCTTAATAGACCTGAATTTGACAGTTGCATGTTGATTGCTTTGCTGCAACAGTAGAAAATCAAGGATGGTAGGGAGGTGGTGATTATAGTGGTTTTTTGGGTTTGTATTTTTCATATCACAATAAGCACACAGTTTACTAAGGAGCTGGTTACATGCATCATACAGTGATCTTACATCACCAGCTCAAGTTATGTCTGTTTCTCAGAGTTACTAGTCTTAGTTTGGGCTACATCCGTAGCTTGGATGGGTAAAGGGATACACATGCTGGTTAATTGCCGTAGGGTTTTTCCAGATTGTTAACATTTCAGCTGCATGGATGCATGTGTCTTCTTGTATTTGGTATGAAAGCTGTGAGAAAGATCTTTCTTCTGCAGTATTAAGCTGTATCTAGGGCTTTGAATAAAGACCAGAGATCCCCTTAAATGCAAGTGAAATGTAATATATTTAAGCATAAATAAAATAATTTGAAGTGAGGAGTTTCTCCCAGTGTATTTGGAGCTGGTTTCCAGTCCAATGGATTTCACTAAGGTATGAGTACTTGGCTTCCATTAATGTTCTGAAGTGCCACGCTTTCTTCACTAGGATGCAAATTAGATACACCTTAGAGTAGTCTTACAAAAGAAACCGGATAGGAAGGAGGAAGTATTATGTTAGAAAACAATGAGCCATGTGCAAGGGAGGATAGGGTGATGACAGAGAGTGGGGGAGGAGAATACAAATGTGTATCATAAGTAAATTTATCTCTGTTGAACTGGTTGATATTGGGATTCTGGGCATTTTAGGGGTAGGCAAAAATAAATATTTTGTTTACAGAGGGAAGAGGTAAACATCATGTAGTGGTTACTTCTCTTAAATTAGTGTAACTGAGGTTAAACAAGTGTGCAGTGAGAAAGACTTTTAAAAAATTAGTTAACTAACAAAACTTCCTAAATGAAAACACTACTGTTTTGAGTTTTTATGTCAGACTGAACAATGCTGAAAGTTTTCTTTCAATTTTGTTATCTGTTAATAAAGTGTACTTGGACCATAGTTTATGTCATAAGAAATAAATAATAATAGATTGTGTTGCATAACACCTATGGAAGTAAACTTTAAAGCCAGAAACCTGAATATTTAGAAGTTATAAATTTTTACAGATCATAACTGGGAAATTAAATCTTTATTGGCAAGACTGTTTTTCCTAAATAAGTTGTTCAAGCATTGGCAGCATCCACTGCCATTTCAGTTTTAACATAATAGTGTTTAGAAAAGAGTAAGGCAGGAGCATGACTGTCATGCTTTATCTTCCGCATGCAAAGTGAAGCCTGATACTTTTATGAGTGAGACGTGCTGAAGGAATTCATCATAAACAAAACATCTGTCTCCCCAGCAATTTTTTGTGCTGAGATCAGAATGAGTCATGGGTTTGGGAAGTGTGCTGGTCTCAGCGCAATGAGATCACCAGAAGACTTAAGGGTTTTCATTGTACTTTCCAGAAAGAAAAATTATATTGTGAAGTCGGTAAAACTTACCTTCTTTCTGCACTTGCAATGGCCTTCTACTTTTGAGCCTTTATGATACTAGAAACTCTCTTCCAGGAGACCAGTTTCCTTTTCTTCCCCATTAAATGGATTGAAAGGACCTGGACAAAATTTTCTGTACTAGTAAAAGAAAGAATCTGAATACAATGAGAGGGAATGAAGAATATGGCAAGAGTGGTGAGGAACAGCATGTGGCTGCCAGTTGAGTTTTGGCCTAAATTTATATATGGGTAAATACCATCACTGAGGGAAAAACTTTGAGTGGCCTGCAAAAAGTAGTACAGAAATGTTTCCAAAAAAATCTGATTTTAAACACAAACTACTTGAAAAGCAGTATTATGGCACTAGTAGATGGAAAATAGTTGTTGAAAACGAAGCTGTTCTGTTCTGCATTTGCTTTTTCTGAGTTTTTATTTGTGAAGTATTAGTTTATTTTTATAATCAATTTGCAAGAAGAAATTGAGGTGACTTTTTCAGTGCTTCAGTCCATTCTTTCAGACTTTTGTAGGAGATGTAGTGTAGGTTTTGAAATACTGTCTAGCAAGGATTTTGTGTAACTATTCTCCTGATTTTGTGCTGTAGTTCATAAGGTGAGAACAGCAACTATTGTGTTGGCAGAACTGTACACAGTTGGGTTAGTGTCATCACCTTGCACTTGAGCTCTTCTTTCTGTCACTTTATAAAATCTCTAAATTTGATTTACATGGAAACTGATCCAGTCCTAGTCCCTTCAGAGAATCTCATTTGTTTCATACCTCAGCTGCTGGATCCCATGTGCTTCCTGAGATCTTCTGCTACCACCGTGGTCAGTGGCCCTGTCTCTGGGTCTCTTGCATATGTTCCCACATTCAGATTCTCTGTCTGGCAGTCTCATTAAGCAGTGGGATCCTATGCTCCAGCTATTAGTCATAGTCCCACCCATGGTCTTATTTCCTCTTCAGGGTCTGATTTTCTGTGGGAGTTTTAATTTTCAAAGTTTCTTTTATTTACATTAATGTGTTAAGAAACAGCTGCACATAAATTGAGGAAGGAGGCTTATCCCAAGACTCTTAAAGCATGAACAAATTACTTTTGTACTTGGCAAGACCATTAGGGCACAACAGTCTATCACTGACTTCCCATGTCTTTCTGAGTGGTCCCCCTGTCTAGCCAGCTCCTGGCATAGCTGTAGTCCAGGTTGGTAAAGCCCAAGCCTGGACTTCACCATACCCTAACCGCACTCCATAATATGACCTTGTGGAGCGCCTTCAGTTCTGCGTGGAGGCTTGGCCTCCACTAGCACCTAGGTTTCTCTAGTAAAAGAAATGAGCAATTCAGCTCCTGGAGAAATGGCTTGGTTTTATTTAGACACTGAAGGTTTCAAAAATAAAGTAATTCTTAGGCTCTGAAAATCAAGGTTTGGCATTTCATAAGTTCATTTCAGTATTGGAGAGGGAGCAGCCTTTTTCCCGGTATCCTTTCAGATATCTGAAATCTAGTCGGGGATCGTGCTGCCACCTTCTACCACCCCATTTCATATTCATTGCCAGAGAAGAATGAAGTGTCTCTCCTTCCTGGCTGGGCTGGGATCTTCAAAACTGGTGTGTTTTGGTCAAGTCCGTAGGAGGAGCCCTCTTTTCCTGGCTCTGAGCATGTATGATTGCACTCTGATGGGAGAATTGTACCTCTTCACATTGTCTCAGCCTGGGGGGTCAGGTAGAAGGAGAAGAAAAGAATTACTTTCATGTCTTGTACTTGGATGGAAAGCAAGGAAGTGGGGACGCTTTTCCTTTTCCCTGTCCAAAAGAGATATTTCAGGGCAGAATCCATTTGAAGTCAATAGCTTTGAAACAATGGGTTTACTTTTTCACTGAGAAGTCACTGAGTGAGGATAACCCTCAGTGAAGTTATCCACTTTGCAGCCACTGTTAACCAGAAATGGCAAATTACTATTTATGAAACAAAATAGTGTAATGACTGTACACAAACTTACACCCTGAACTCTATCAAGCATTGTTGTCCCAACAGCATTGGATATCAGCATTAGCTGTTTCACTTCTTGCTCACAGAATAAACTCTGAGGATAAATCCTGATTGCAGAAACTGCAACATGTTGTATCAGACAGAAGTAGAGTTCCCAGAGTGTTTGATAGAAAGTCTTCTCATTTTAAAATGCAATTCAGCAGCACAGACCCCCCCATATTGTTGTAAGAAGTCATATCAGGGTCTTGCGTTTTGTCAGAGGATGCTTTTTCCAGGCACATGAGGGACAAGAAGGTGAGTAGGAAGAGGCAAGATGGTAAATCATGCTTGACCAACCTGCCTTCTGTGATGAAAGGACTTCCTCAGTGCATGAGAGGAGAGCTGTGGAGACTGAACACAATGATGAGTTATATACTCCCAGTGCAATTTATTTATTTCTCTTCTGATGTCATCATAGTGCTTTGAGAAGTGAGACCTCCCGACCCCCCCTGCCTTTTTTTTTGCATAGCTCATACTCAGTTTGTTTCTTGTTGTGGTAGATTTTTGGGCTCTTTCTGCTCTCCTGCTAGGAGATGATGATGATATATGGGTTGAAGAGACAAATTTTACCTTTTCATCTGGAATGTGGAGAACATATTTTTTTAATCTTTTGTGGCAAAATGTGCCACCTGCCAAGAGCTTCTAAATCAAGGGCCTCTTGCACTTGGTTATTGTACTTGTTTAATTTTTTACAGGTATTTCAATGAATGTTCTCTATGTATCCCTTCCCTTCTTCACTGGAGGAAGCTGGGATTGGTCTCTTCTGTAAATTTCCTGACTGCATTCATACTGTATTGACAAACATACATTTGTTTCACCTATATCTTTTCTTCCTTGTAAGCATGTGCGGGGTAACTGCTGGCTACTATCTAGATTGCAAGTCTGTTAACACGGATGTAGTGAGCTTTTTCTTTATTATGCATTTAATGTTACCCAAGTGCTGTCTTCAGTGTGGATGAACCTGGCACAGAAATGAGCCTTATTGTCATTTTCTTAAAGTTTTTCAGTATGTTGTTTGTCTTCACAAGTCTTTATATAAATTCTTCTGTAATTTCATGTATTATGAGTTACCTTAAACATGCAAGCATAGCCTTAGGTGGTAGACATTGTAAATGTGTATCATGAATTTAAGCCACCTGTGTAAGTTCTCAAGCTTCTTTGCTAAATCTTGTTATCCACTATGAAATGAACGTGTTTGAACTAAATTGTTGTAGTGGTTTAGTCGAATGAATGGACAAGTATCCGGTTCTGAAGCCATATTTATTTGCATACTGACTGTGTGAAATAAAAAGTAAAGTAAAAGGTAAAGTGAAGGATCGTTCATATTATTAAATTAACCTTTTTCTTTTAATGTAGCTGATTTTGTAGGTGGGTGGTTTTCAGGAGTCTGGAGATAATGTTACTGATACCTTTATGAATTTTTTGTTTTGCATTGTTCTTCTCTGTCCACAGAATATGTGAAAGGAAAAGCCTATAGCAAAGACATCTAACATAAGATATGCTTGTAAAGTTTTCTGGATGCAGGGTGTGATAATTACTGACTGGACCTAATTGCTTTTAACTAGTTATGATGATTGTTAGATGACTTGAAAGGCATAGTTTAATAGTTTTGAATAAAGCATGGTGTTAGGATGAGTAGAGGTTACATGTCCTGTTGAGTAAGGAAAGAAAAAGATGCAAGCTGTGGAGAGGAGTCTTTAGGTTCATTGTAACAGGCCACATCACATCATTGTCTCGAGACATCAGTTTAGGATTCAATATTAATCAAGTTTAAGAATGTCATTTTCAGGCTTGTTTCTAAAGACATCTGCAGAGGTGAGGGTAAGGTTTCAAGAATGAATTAACACAGTGAACTGTAGATTATTGCCAAAAGTAGTGCATATTCCCCCAGTTTTGCTGTGTTGATACTAATGATGTGCAGCTGCGCATTTTAGTATAGGATTAGTGTTCTGATGAATTGGCAAAAAGCTAGGAGGTGAAGGATGTTGACCACTTTATTTGGTAGCATCCCGCAGTTAAACTGATGTAAGCTGGTGCTGAAAAACGCTTTTGGCTGAGGACAGGACTAGATTGATTTCTTTGTGAAACAGTTTTCCTACCCGTAACTGGATATTTCTGTCCTTGAGCAAGTGTATGGGTTGCTACTATAGCATAGTGGTGGTTTGGTTTTGCACATGTGGAGGGTTTTCATGAGGCTGTTTATGCTGGGAAAAGAATATTACATTTGAGAAAACCAGATATGTATCTACATGGATTCCTTTTCTAGGCTGCACACCACAACTGGGAATGTGTGGCTGCCAGTTGTTTTCTCTTACATTGTATTCAGATGTCTTAGTTAAAGACGCAATCTATTTCTTCCTGTTGCTCTTGCAGAAAGTATTTGTGGGATAAAAATCGTAAGACTATGGGATACATGCTTGTTCTTTCAGTTGAATGCCATTTTATCTAAGAGAGTTGCCATGTGAAATACCTTTTTGTATTTTTTTAGATGGTTTCTGGCAGCAAGCAGTTCGAAGGTTGGAGATGTCATTTTGTTTGTAATATCAATGTTTACAGCTCAGCACTGGATGTGGGATGCATTAAGTTGATTTTGGCACAGAATCGTTGTAGAAGATTTGTTGCTGTGGACATCAATTATTATACTTCTGAATTTGATAGGGGGAAGATTTAAATTCTTAGTCCATTTGAAAATGTATATTTCTAAATTCAGTGTACTTTTGGTGCTATAACTGTCTTTGTGTGAAGATATATTGAGAGATGATGTTATTTCAGTGTCCATAGCTGTGCCTGCTGCTTAGAGAAAATTATTCACAGTAAAGTTGCAAGTGAAATTAAGATTGGAAGGACATCTGATACACTAATTGAGCTGGTATCTTCTGGGATCAGCCTGATGAAAGATGTGCATTGTACTGGTTTGGTTTTTTTTTTTTTTTATAGCCCTCCTACTTTGAGACATGAAATAGGTAATGCCTAAGGGTTACAAATGTAAGTTCTGTGTGCAAGAAACATAGAATCACTCCTAAATCTATGAAATGAATGTGACGGGGCGGGGGGGGGAATTGCATTGTATTGTCCTGTCCTACCCCCCCTTCTTGGATAGGATGTTTCTTACACAAGCTTTAGGTGCCACTGTTTGGTTCACCTTCTTATGCCTCCATGTTGTATTGTCTCAGTTCAGGTGTGCAAAACATACATAATTATTTGAAGTGAAAACATTGAGAAAGGTATTCCACTATGTGTCTCTTTTGGGAAAATGTAAAAACACATAATAGAAAGAACTAGAAAGGGATGATTTTTGTTTGGTTTGGCTATCTAGGTTCCCCTCTTTCATCTCTCACTGTGCTGTTATACTATTTATCTTGGAATTTAGTGTAGAACTATAAAATATTACGTGTTTTACAGGTATCCCATACATTGATTAATAGCACACTGATCTGTAAGAGATTTTAATTGAAAGCGTATTGATTTGTCCAGATTCATAAACCTGATGAAAGCTTTCACATCCTCAAGAAGTCATTTCTTGGTCCTTGAAAGGAGTGCAGATGGGGAAGTGGTATCTTCTTTTTTTTTTTACTTTAAAAGAAGAATATTTCGTGCCTAACAGGCTGTCACTTGACAAGATGATTTCTCCCCACCACCTAGGTGTTTAATGAAAATTTTCTACTTGTTATAATGGAATACTTCTACCACTGATTGCAAATTTCTATGAAAGCATCACAGGAGAGGAAAAAGCCAGTAGTTTACATTCTGGTTTTTCTTAAATTTCTGTGAGACTAAACAATGAGCCATTCATTTTAAAAAAAAAAAAAAAGTCTTCAAACATAGAGTCATAGAACTGTTTAGGTTGGAAAAGACCTTTAAGATCATTAAGTCCACCAAATCACCAGAACTTGTACCAACAAGGGCAGTCAGCTCACACCCAGACAGACTCACACAAGATCTGTTTGCAGTGGTGGTGGTGGTGTTCAGGGTTCTTTGTGGTTTTTGGGTTGGTTCCCCCCTCCCCCCCCCCCCCCCCGAATTCTGTCAGGAGCGCAGAGCTAAGCAATCAAACATGGGGGGGGAGGTGGATAAAAGCCATGAATGGCATTTTTAATAATTCCTGAGATGATAACATCCCTTGAAATGGAGCAGGCCAGTTTGTCGTAATTTCTTCAGTTTGCAGGACTCTTCACAGTTTTGCAACAACTTTATTGGGTCACCCATTTTGAAATGGGTGATGCTTACTGTTGGAGGATTCCTGGGAAGAAGTATGCGGCATGCCAGAAATATGTTCAGCTTGTGTTATTTGCCAGAAAAAAACCTGTATTTAGTTAACTGCTAGAAAATGTCTGGACACTGCCAACAGATGGTTTACTACTTTTACAAGTTCTTGTTTTCTCTCAAGTAAAATATTGGTGTAATGCTTTACAGAGATATCTCTGCCCTTACAGAGATTCTGATATCCCCAGAACCTGATAGATTCCATTCTTAAAAGAATTATGCATTTTGCTAGTAAGTGATTTTGCTCACACATTTGGAGTGATTAAAAAAATTTTTATACTTACCAGAGAAAGTTGATTCACCTTGGATGGATGAAATAGAACACTTAAATCCCTTAATGTTTTGTCTTATCCCATTGTATTACTCTGCTTTTGTACTCTTCCCCAGCATTAAAGTAATATAAAGGAACATAGTGGTAGAGAGTTTACTTCTCTTTTTTCAGCTGTGGGTGTTGCAGGTTTGTTCCCTGCTTCTCTTGGAATATTCCATCTAATAGATGCTTGTAATGTGCAGAAATTTGCAGTTGGTACCAATACCAGTTATGTGAGGAGGAATGGAAATGGAACTGTGAGGATTTGAAAAACATGTTTTAAGAGTGTACTGAGGTATTCTACTTGGAGTAAGCCAGTGGCAAGAGTACTATATGCTAGCTGTTAATTGAAACAATTTGTTGGTTTTTGTTTTTTCTTTAAAACACCTTCAACTAATACTGTAGTAATATCCTGTCTCTCTGGCAACCTGTACACTGAATTAGGAATCCATTTAACATCTGATTTTTTAGTGATCAGTGCTTAATACTTGCAGTTTGTCCTTATTGAGCATCTGTGGTTGTTCATGCTAATAAGGCAAAATCGCATTCCTGTGAGATGCCTTGCCAGAGTAGCTGCCGTGACTTAGTGTGTTCTAGTTATGTAGGATATACTGCAGGAATAGCATTGCATGATATTTGTGTATATTCCTATATGCAGCAGGTTCTGATTTAGTGCAGAAATCACACTGCATGCTAACAGAGCCTAACTTCCAGCCTGCCTTTTTGCTATGCCTCTGTTTATCCCAATGAATAATGGAGTCAGTATACCAAGAAATTTGCTCTTTTCTTGAGACACGTTTGTTCTTATCAAGAAGCCCCATATGAACTCCTCTGTTTTACCACTTTTAATTCAGTTTGGTTCTTTGTTGCAAGTTTTGTCTAGATTGGCTCTGTGCCATGTCTTCAGTCAGCCAATTTTTCTATTTGATGAAAGCTCCTGACATTTCAGGTTCTGTCTCTAAACCGCAGTTTCATGATCCTTGTAATCTAATGCTGCTGGTGCCTAAGGCAACCCTAACCTTACCCCTGCTCTTCCTTCCCATGTGCTGACCCACAGCTGCAGTGGTCTGAGTCAGGGAGCTTGTCTGAGTAAAACCAAAAGTAATCACTGTTTTTCTTCTTGTAAACTGGATTAAACCTGGATTAATTCTCTTGTCTAGTTCACTGCACTACCACATAAGCACTTGTGCTGTGATAAGGAAGAAAAGTGCACAGTGAAATAAATAATTTCTGCCAGCACAAATGCACGAGGTGGGCATAAATTAAATGTGAAACAACACAAATTGCTGAAATGAACTCTGCATGCTCCAAACAGCAGTCCTTCACTTCGTCATTCCCTGTGCGATGTGGGCTGCACAATTGTCACCAAGATTCTTTAATTTCTTTTTTTAAATTATTTTTCTTTGCCAAAATATTGGAAAAACAATGGAACAAATGGAGAGAGGACTAAATAAAATAATTCAAACCAATTGATTTGTTTCTGTGATAAAGTATTAGGCCATATGAGTAAGCTGCAACTAGCAGATATATCTAAACTTCAGTGGTGCCTTTGATACTGTCTCATGTGACATTAGTCATGAGTGAACCGAGGAAATTAAGTTTACATGGAAGTAGCATAAGAGGTAGGAACACACAAATGATTGTAAAAGTGTATTCAAAGGAGCTAGGATCTTTCTAGTTCTAAAGGAGGAGTGAAGGGATGCTCTCTTATGTCTCAAACAATTTTAACTGACTATAGTGATGGCACACAGAATGTACATCCTGACTTTTGATGGGTGTCAATCGAGAGACCTGCAAGTATTGAAAGACAGGACTGGAATTTAAAATTACCTTACAGTATTGATGAAATAGCCTGAAAGTAGTAAGTACAAAAATCCCCAGTTTACTGGAAATAATTAGTTACTCAGATGTCAAATGTCTTTTTTTTCAGAAAAGCATTGAAGAACATGGTAGATGTTGAACTAAAGTTCTTGTCAGCAAAAGACCAGTTGCAAAAGATCCACGTATGGCAGTAGCTCTATAAGCTACAGCATTCACTGCAAGGTCTATAAAGTATCATAGACCGTCTTGAGTTGAAAGGGACCCGTGAGGATCAATAAGTCCAACTCCCTGCTCCTCACAGGACTACCTAGGACTAAACCATATGATCAAGAGCATCGTCCAGATGCCTCTTGAACTCTGACAGGCTTGGTGTCATGACCACTTCCCTTCGGATCCTGTTCCAGTGACTGACCAAGTAGTTCTTCCAGCTGACTCCGGTACCATAAATGAAGCTGTGAGTCCAGGTTTGAGGATTGCATTTCAAAAAAGATGTAGGCCCATGGGAAAAAGTCTAGAGAGGTGAGGTGTCTGGAACAAGAAATCTGTGAGGAATGACAGAAGAAACTGTGATAGTTCAGCCTGCAAATAAAAGTCTAAGGGCAGATGTAATAACTGGTCTTAACATCTAAAAATATCTAAAAGGTTGTAAGAATTAAGCTGACCTCTTAAGACCACGATTTTCATATGTTGCTATGTGGAAATAGTAGTTCTTACTGCTGTGAATGTCCCAGTGTCCTGAAGTAATAAATACAACTTCCCACAAATGCAAATGTGGTCTCTCTGGGACTTTGTTATAACATCTGGCAGTTCCTAAGTTTCTCTGTGTATCTCTTTATGAGATTCAAAACGTTTCCATTTCAGCAAGATGACTCCAACAGCGGTCTTCCCAAGCAGTTCTTGGTTACCTTATGGCAAACAATTTCATTGTGTGGATGGTGCCACTTAATGTGACGTTATCCATCGTTATTGTCAAATTCATATGTTCCCAAACAGTGATGACTTTCAGATTTAGGGACTCTTCTAATAAGAAGCTCTCTGAGTGGGTCCCCAGCCATTGCTCTTCGCTCAGAGAGGCCCTGACAGGGCTGTACCACCTTCTGCTGAGGTGCCTTTCCCTCCCTGGGGCATCCCTCAGAAGCACCTCCAGCTGTCCATATGGGGTCCGGGGGAAAGCACATTTAGGGAACACTGCTGCTTTTGGCTGTAGAGAAAATGCTGAGAGAATGAATGTCCATGATGTCCATCAATTCTTGCATTATTATTTTATGAGCTTCTTATAAGTATAGTCTTGATCCAAAATACTAAGAACACATAAGCAGCAATTCATTTCAATTTGCTGCAGTTCTTGAATGTATGGTTGTTTTCTTGCATGCCTGTTTACTAACTGTCTGCAGCTATTCATGCACAGAATTCCGGTACAGAAATGTTATGCGTCTTATATTTGAGTTGGATTTTTTCAGCTTGGAGTACTGTAGGTTCACCTCAGAATTAACATCTTCTTGTAAGCATAGTTTAGCTGGGACCCACCATACTCTTTACTAGGACATTAGCTGCTAGATCTGGAGTTGTTATTTTCTTGTCAGAACAAGAAAAAATTGTTTGATCTAGAATATACAGTAACCCATCCATCAGTGTACCTCTTTGGTGCCTTCTTGTACCACCTCCTACTTCATTTTCTGTATCTCTTGGGGAGAGTTTGGGGACACAGAGTCTTAAAAGAATTAAGTGATGTTGCATCTTCTGCTTTTGCTACCATCTGGCTTGAGGAAGGGTATTGGTTATGATGATGATGATGTATGCCTCTCACTCTCTCTGCAGTAGTACACTTTTACTAGAGCAGAGTGCAGGAATGAAAACAGCTGCTTTGTCTTCTACGTGAAAGTGGGGCTGGTTCTCGTTTACCCACTTGTTGGATTTCTGTGACATCCTTGATAATCTGTCATTGTAAGTAGATGTTTGGGATTTTTTTGGGGTGGTGGAGGGAAGTAAACAAAACTTCTAGGTGAACTTTGTTCATTTTTTAAAATGATTGTGTTATGGTCTGCCAGACTGAGGCACTGGATGATATAAACTCAAAGGTACCTTTCTGTTCTGCATACCTCTTTTCACGCTTCTTTATAAACACATATTCCATTCAGAGCTCTTGATGTATTTGATCCCTTTAGATCCACAGGTCCATACAACTTGCACAGAGCTCAGACCACCTTCCTTTGGGGTGAAAGGTTGTAGGAATTGCCTAAGGCCTTAGGCTGCTTGCCTCAGGTGAAGAAACATGTGAAACATCAATATTTAGGCACTAACTACTTCTGTCTGACTTTAACATATTACTGCTCTGCACTTTGCCCCTCCTCTTTATTTCTTTTTTTTCTTGATGAAAACATCATATGTTCTCAGACCACAAAGTATGGTACCCAGTATATCCTTTCCCATTCCTTTTGCTTGTTCTAGGAGTCTTTTGAGAGATTCTTAGATCATTCAAACCAGGCAGCTTTAAAGGGTCAGTAAATAATGCTGAAACACTATTAAATCCCTTGTAACCAGACCTCTTAGCTTGTTTAAAAACAAAGTTAAGAAGGTTTGTATTTCTAACTTGCAGTACATTCTGCCATTGTTCTTGGATCAGGTGGGCTACAGTATAAAGTCTCTGTGGGGTCCACTTAAATAAAAAAAGTCATTTTATTGCAAGAAAGACACTCAAGTCTTAGAATTAGGAATCACTGCTCCCTAAAGTCTGCTTATGTCCAGTTCAGCTTGACTGGGCAGTTTACTTTGTAATTATATATGTAATTAAACCAATGTTTCTTGTTTCTGTTTTAAGTTGCCACAGATACATTTATGATTTCATAATTTTCATATTTTAGAATTAATATTTTATTCAAATGAATCAGTTATCACAGAAAGCTTATTTGAAAAAGTGAATTGGAAATGTCACTGCCTACAAATAACTGGAGATATATATTTTTTTTTTCCCCACAGTAAATACTTAGAAAAAATCATGAACTCATGCTAGTAGGCTGTAGTGGAATTTTTCTCGCGTGTACAGTGGTTTCTGGTACTGTCCCAATTTAAATAAATAAAAATCTCTCAAGCAAAAATAGATTTGTCAAACAGAACAATGAGAGAAAATACTCCGATATTCCTGTTATGTTCAAGCCTTTTGAAGATTTTACCGCAACTGTTCTAAGTAAGGTTGATCTGCTTGTTTGCAGAGCTAATTAAACTTGGTGTTAAGCTTTTAGGATAAAGCTTAATAAATCTCTTGTAAACCAACTCTAGAAATTGTATGTTCTAATATTTGTTTTTTGCTATTTGTCTTGGTTTAACAATGATTTTGCACTTCTCTAGAGTTCTGCTATCTATTTGTTTGAGACAACAACAAATACAAAATTTTGATGAATGGTAATGATCAAATATGTAGCCTCAGCACTTCCAGCAAGTAAATACCGGACAATTATCCGGTGGATAGTGGAATAGTGGAAGCTGGGCTTTTAATAATGGTGTTTTGCAATGATTTCCTAAAGTAGAGGTCTTCTGTCAGGGTGGTGGCTTTAGTAAGAGCAAATTTGAGTGCTTGCTAGAGCTATCAGTGCAGTCCAGCAATAGTTGGTTGCTGAGATTTCACACTGCAAGCAGCATTTCAGTGGTTAGCCTCTCCTGGGAGCCCATCCCTGTTTGTGATTAAACTAAAGATCCATGAAAACAGCAAGACTTAACGTACTGAATGTTTTTTTTTTCTTTTTTTGGAAAACTTTACTTGCTCTTCCTTCTTTTGCTTCTTATTTCATTTTTCCTTGCTAATTTACTGCTATTTAAATTCTGCATGCTGAGGATTAGTTTCCCCAGTTCCTTCTCTGTACCAATACCTCAACAAAGATACTGTAAATCTCCTTTTTTCCACTTAGTTGCATGGTCCTATAAAACATCTGGATGTAAAGATAAGTCAGCTGCTCACTGGCTGTGTGCCCAAAAACAATCAAATTGTGGCTGACCAGAAACCAATCCAAATTTTTTGTTACTGAATGTGTGGGAACTGTAAAGTCATCAGCTTAAATATCTTGGTTTTATTTAATTGGTTTTTTTAGAAATTACCTTTAATCCCCACCCCCTCACATGCACATGTAGAGGAATGGTCAGCTGTTCCTAGGAGGAGTTTTTAGTGATAGAAATATCATTGAGAAGAATCGGAGCAGATGATAAAGATTTGAGAAGATGCAAATGGGTAGTGGATTGCTGACACTAGTTCAAATCCACAGGGGAAATCTTCACTCTCAGGTGTTTCTGTTGAGTGCTGGGGGCACAGTGTAAATGTTGACATCCTCTTCCATAAGACTAAGATGGCTGGAGTGAAAATCTGCAGGAGGAAAATGGAATTTTCTTCATTCAGCCAAAAGCATCATTATAATAATTTGAGCGGAATTAAGTACATGGAAAAAGGAAAGTATGTCAGGCAGGAAATGTGGGCTCTCTTTAAAGACTCTTACATTTACTGAAACATTTAAATCCCTCTTGCCACAGAGGGGTAAATGTTGTGAGCAGTAATGCACCGTCTTGGAGTGCCATGAGATCTTCCAATAAAAGTTTCTTCTTTATGGCATTTTGTATTCAAGCATGGGGGGAACTGTTTGCATTCCAATGTGTGTGAGTCCGCATGGGCCACGAATGGAAACTGCTGGTGGTTTGAATTCATCCTGGAATGTGTGCCAAGAACAAACATTACTGTGTAAGGGAATCTGCATGTACTACATGAAGTTTTGCGTGTACAGCCAGCATCTCTTTTTTTTAGATGAAAAGAGCTGGTTTTGTTGGAGAATGGGGAAAAAAAGGGACTTATTCATGTTCCTTGAGCAAGTCTTCTGTATTTTTTAGTAAGGCTAATGAAAAGATTGCATTACGCCTGCTTTTGAAAAAGAGGAGTGCTGGAATGTTTTGCTTACATAAGACTTTAATATAACCTTTGCTTTTCTTTTTTTTTAACTTATGGGAAACAACTTCATCCAAACTATACTGACAGCTCAATCTCAGAAGTCTGTTTGCACACAAACACATTTAATTGTTTTCTTTTTTAAATAAATAGGCTTTTGTGGTTTGTGCTAGTGTCAGTTTCCATGTTAGCTTCAGCAATCACATCAAGTATGCTGCATTAGATTTAAGCTTAATTCTCGCATCTGAGGCTGTTGTAAACCAAGTATTGGGGACAGAAAGATCACAACCTCCTAGGCAGTGAGCACACACTTTAGTCGGAGGTTCTAGTTACAACGTTTGGTGTCTACTGTGTCTGTCTATTTATAACTTCTCGTGGATGTATATGAAAACAGCTTAATTGCAAAGCAAATAACACCATGCAGCAATAAATGCAATATTTGATTGTTCTATGTTATTTTCTTCTGTACCTGTACTAAAAGAGGAGATCTATTCTGTCTTGGGATACTGAGTTGATCTAGGCTTTATTTAAAGTTGGATTTGTATGTTGTTCATGCATAAAAGCACTTGCATTAAGAGATATAGAATATGTCTACATAGATATGTTAATTAAATCTCCTAGGTTTTGCATTTATTTTGGGTTACTGTGTATGTGGCAATCATTCAAATTTCATGCTCTAAGTTGCAGTACACGTATGAAGCAAAATGATTTGGGAAATCTATGAAATAGGATTTGGATAGTGTCTCTTGTTTGTTTGGCTTGCAGCAGAGCCTTATCAAATCCAGCTATATACAGTGAGATCTATTGCTTGTAATATCCTTAAAGTAAATTTTGCAGCTATAAACCAATAACATTTTCTGCTATAATCAACTGTAGGTAAGGAAAACTTATATCCTCTCTTAATCCAGGAAGCCTTTACATCACTGAGTATGTATTTGAAATCACATTTTATTTTGCAGTGTGTGAACCTCAAGAAAATGTCTGAGAACATCTATTCAACCACTTAGTTGCAGAATTAACAACATCAGTTCATTGCAAGCTGGAGAGCACTTTTCCAGTTGTATGTAACTCAAGCATATTGTTACTTGACAGCGTTTGTGTACGTTTTCTCATTAAGCTATTTATTGAAAATTCTTTAAGCATGTGAAGAGAGACTGAAGTTATTTTTGCAAAGTTTATCAGTCTCTATCTCAGTCAGAAGGAGGTCTCTGTGATTAAACCCATAGTCAATGACAGTGGCCTTGAATTATTTTTTTTAAATCAACCCAAAAACTAGTTATAATGTGCCAACAGCTCACATGCTGGTGTAAGATATACTGCAAATATTTTCATAACACAGAGCAGGAGAAAATTATGGTGTAATGAGCATGAATGTGAAAACATTCTTTTCTAAGTAACTAGTAGGTAAACTTATTCTTTTGTGGTTTTTTTTTTCTTGTTGATATATTTGTTGTTAAAGGATAGATAACTTATACGGCAGGAGTTAAGAAATCACATCTTTTCAGGAGCTGCAGATTCTTTCTTCCTTTGAAATTGATCTGGATTTTTCTTTTGATAGGGCCATTTTATAAATGCAATTGACTTTTGTAAAGGTGTGTGTTAAATGACTTATGCAAATTCTGACAAGTTTTAGCATTGCCTCTATATTGGTTAACTGAGGTATACTATTACAGATTATTTTGGCAAAGGATTATATTTGCATAGATACCCAAAAGAATTAGGTGCTGAATTTGATTTGGACTAAGTTGTGCTCTCTCACACCTCCATGAATACAGCTCGCTTGCTCTTTCTTTTGCTTTTTCTTTTTCTTTTTCTCTTTTTTCTTTTTTCTTTTTTCTTTTTTCTTTTTTCTTTTTTCTTTTTTTCTTTTTTTTTTCTTTTTTCTTTTTTCTTTTTTCTTTTTTCTTTTTTCTTTTTTCTTTTTTCTTTTTTCTTTTTTCTTTTTTTCTTTTTTCTTTTTTTTTCTTTTTTTTCTTTTTTTTCTTTTTTTTTTATGATAAGGGAATATCATAAATAAGTGCCAACAAAATGTTAAGATTGAAGGTGTTAAGACAATTACTTTGCTGGTAGTATGCACACTAAAAATAATGGATCCATGACTCTATTGGCTTCATAATCTAATTTGTCTGGGATTTATCTATGTTTTCTAATAGTTAAATTGTTGCAAATATCAAATGATCCCACAGGCAGAATTTCTGGCTTCAGTAGTTGAGACCTGAATATGATCTTAGTCATAGTCAAAAAGCTAAGGATGTCAAAAAAGATCTGTGGACTTAATAATATGGAGATGTGGAATTTAATGTATGTGTATTGGAGCATTATTGTATTTGAACAATTAAAAGGGGCATTCGGCAGTCTCTGTCGGTGGGTCCTATATACTTACTAACAGATTTCAGAGTTATAATTGTGATGCTGTCTACATAAAGAGCCTGTTAATGTCCCCTCTGTAACTGAGTTCTCTCTCCTTTAGCTAGGCTCCTCTGAGCTGTGGTCAGATGGATATTTCTTTTGCTGCACACACCTGATTAAGCAGCTTCCCTCCTTCTCCCTCCCTGTTCTCTACTTGTTTTTTTTGCTTCCAAAAGTTGATGGTGCTGTTTTCTTATGAACCACATTGAGGAACTGACCTGTCTCAAAATGACTTAGCAGAAAAGAGGAGTTGTGGTTTTGTCTGCATGAACCCCTTTTGTTTCTGTGACGCTGTTTCTGTGCAGTTGCCCAGTTGGTAATTACAGAGGAGTTGAGAGGATGAGGTGCTAAAGCTGCAGGAGCTGCTTAATCAAGTATTGTCACCAAGAGCAGTGCTCCTGAAGGAACAATCTTACTGACTGTGAAGTTTTCTGTATCTTCTGTGAAGGTGACTTCTTGCCTGCCAGCACAACCAAGCTCAGAGAGGACACTGATGAACTCAACCATAGTGCTCCTTCCCTGTGCCCTTGCAGTGCTTTCCGTGTCTGTGGCACAGATGAGCTTCCCTCCAGTTACCAGAGAGGGAATTAATGAAGCTTTTATGCAGCAGGAAGTTACAAGGTGTCCCTCTGAGAAGATTTTGCATCATAGTGAAGTGCTAGTGTGAACACTAGCTTCTGCCCAAAATAAACTAAGCTAGTTTAAGAGCATTTAAGAAGTGTGGAGAACAACTTAAGTGAATACTCTTAGATACTTTGAAAATTCTTCCTCTAAGTGCATGAAGTCATCTTCTAAGTTCTTTGAATCATTCAAAACTTTATTTGAAGGTCAGAGCTGCTAATACCCATGTAAGTTAGCTGGACTTTCACATAACTTAGGAGTTTCTAATATTTTCTTTTATTTATGATTCTATTTTTAGAGAGCAGCAGTCTGCTATATCTGTGATCTACAATGAATGCCAAATCTGCAATCAGCAAAGAAATTTTTGCCCCACATGATGAAAGGATGCTGGGAGCTGTCCAAGTTAAAAGAAGAACAAAAAAAAAGATTCCTTTCCTAGCTACCGGAGGTCAGGGTGAATATTTAACTTACATCTGCCTGTCAGGTAAGATTAATGATTTTGACATCCAGTTATCTGTTTTGGTTTATCTTTGATTAACTGATTAGATGTTATCTGTAGCCATAAGGAGCTGGGTGACTCGAATCTTAATAATGTAACCAGAGCATCATGGCACTTGTATCTTTAACCTTGAGAAACCACACGCTCAAGGCTATTAATATTTATGCCATATAATAAATTGAACAGGTGGTTTCATTGTTTAAAAAAATTAGGTGTTCTCTCACAGCATAGCTACAGAGTATGAACAAACACAATATTTGGTAACAGTCTGTCATTGTTTAACCCGGTAGGCAGCTAAAACAACCACACAGCCGTTTGCTCACTCCCTCACCACCACAGTGGGATGGGGGAGAGAAAGGAAAAGAAAAAAAAAAGGAAAACTCATGAGTTGAGATAAAGACAGTTTAATAGAACAGAAAAGGAAGAGAATAATAATGATGATGATAATAAAAGAATATACAAAACAAGTGATGCACAGCAGAATTTCTCACCACCCAAAGCTGATGCTTAATTAGCTCCTGAGCCGCGCTGCCTCCTGGCCAACCCCCCTGTTACATACGGAGCATGACATCATATGGTATGGAGTATCCCTTTGGCCAGTTTGGGTCAGCTGTCCTGGCTCCCAGCCTCTTGGGTGCCCCCTTCTCATTGGCACGCTGGTATGAGAAGCTGAAAAGTCCCTGACTGCTTGGCAGGAACTAAAATATTAGTGTGTTATCAACATCATTCTTGTCCTAAATCCAAAACACAGCACTATGCCAGCTGCTAGGAAGAAAATTAACTCTATCCCAGCCAAAGCCAGGACTCAGTCGTTGCTTATTGAGGTCAAGATCTTTCTTGGAGGGATAAACTCTACAATGCATTTCCTTTTAATGACCTGAAATTTTTTCTTTGAAGCAAATATACTTTCCTCTTCTTTCGTATTTGCCTCTGTGTGTTACCAGTTCATTGAGTACTTACATATGCAACTTTTGGCCAGATATTTTCAGTTCACAGACATCTTCAACTAGATCAGATTGCTTAGGACCCTGTCCAGCCTCACCTTGAATGTTTCCAGGGGTGGGGCATCTACAACCACTGTGGGCAACCTGTTCCAGTGTATCACCACCCACACTGTAAAAATTTTCCTTCTTATATCTAGTCTGAGTCTACCCTCTTTTAGTTTAAAACTACCACCCTTTGTCCAGTCGCTACAAGGCCTGCTAAAAGGTCTGTCCCCACCTTTCTTATAAGCCCACTTTAAGTATTGAAAGGCCACAATAAGGTCTCCCTGGAGCCTTCTCTTCTCCAGGCTGAACAACCCCAACTCTCTCAGCCTTTTCTCATAGGAGAGGTGTTCCATCCCTCTGATCATTTTTGTGGCCCTTCTCTGGACTCACTTCAACAGGTCCATGTTTTTTCTGTGCTGAGGACTCCAGAGCTGGATGCAGTACTCCAGGTGGGGTCTCATGAGAGCAGAGTGGCAGAATCACCTCCCTTGACCTGCTGGTCATGCTTCTTTTGATGCAGCCCAGGATATGGTTGACTTTCTGGGTTGCAAGTGCGCATTGCCAGGTCATGTCCAGTTTTTCATCCACCGGTACCCCCAAGTCTTCCTCCTCAGGGCTAATCTCAATCCGTTCATCCCCCAGCCTTTATTTGATTCCAGAGGTCATCCCAACCCATGTGCAGGACCTTGCACTTGGTATTGTTGAAGCTCATGAGCTTCACATGGGCCCACTTCTTGAGCTTGTCCAGGTCCCTCTGGATGGCATCCTGTCCTTCAGGCGTGTCAACTGCATAACTCAGCTTGGAGTTGCCTGCAAACTTGCTGAGGGTGCACTTGATCCCACTGTCCATGTTGTTGATGAAGATCTTAAACAGTACTGGTCCCAATATGGACCCCTGAGGGACACCACTTGTCACCAGTCTCCATCTGGACATTGAGCCATTGACCACTACCCTCTGGATGTGACCGTCCAACCAATTCCTCATCCACTGAACAGTCCACCCATCAAATCCATATCTCTCCAATTTAGAGAGAAGGATGTCGTGGGGGACCACGTCAAAGACCTTACAGAAGTCCATTAAGATGACATCCATAGCTCTTCCCTTGTCCATTGATGTAGTTACTCCATTATAGAAGGCCACGAGGTTGATCAGGCAAGACTTGCCCTTGGTGAAGCCATGCTCACTGTCTTGAATCATTTCCCTGTCCTACGTGTGCCTTAGCATAGCTTCTAGGAGGATCTGTTCCATGATCTTCCCACGCATAGAGGTGAGGCGGACAGGTTGGTAGTTCCCAGGATCCTCCTTTCTACCCTTTTTTTAAAATGGGTGCAATGTTTCCCTTTTTCCAGTCACCAGGGACTTCACCTGACTGCCATGACTTTTCAAATATCATGGAGAATGGCTTGCCAACTACATTAACCAATTCCCTCAGGACTCTGGGATGCATCTTGTCAGGCCCCATAGAATTATGTATATTCAGGTTCCTCAAGTGGTCACAAATCTGATCTCTTACAGTGGGAGGACTTTGCTCCCTCAGTCCCTGTCTTGCAGTCCATCCACTCGAGGGATATGGGAAAAGACTTTACCAGTGAAGACTGAGGCAAAAAAAGTTGAGTACCTCAGCCTTCTCCTCGTCCATTGTTACCATTTTGCCAGTTGTGTTCATGGCGGGGGGGATATGCTTTCTTTGACCTACCTTTTCTGGCTGGCATAGCTGTAGAAGCCCTTCTTACTATTCTGTGTCCCTTGCCGAGTTCAGCTCCGGCTGCGCTTTGGCCTTACTGACCCCATCCCTACACAACCGGGCAGCATCCTTACACACTTCCCAGGATACCTGTCCCTGTTTCCACTGCGTGTGCATTTCCTTCTTGCCCTTTAGTTTGACCAGCAGGTCTCCACTCATCCATGTCGGTCTCTTGCCTTTCTTTCCTGATTTCTTACACCTGGGGATTGAGAGCTCTTGCATTCTATGGAAAGCATCCTCAAAGATCTGCCAGCTCTGTTCTGCTCCCTTGTGCTTGAGGGTAGTTTCCCACGGGGTCCTATTGACTAACTCCTTGAACAGCTGGAAGTTTACTTTCCTAAAATTCAGGTCTTTGCCTGACCCTTATCCCTCAGGACTGCGAACTCCACCAGTGCACAATTACTGCAGCCCAGGCTGCCTCCAATCTTGATGTCACCGATTAGTTCACTTGCATTGGTGACCATCTGGTCCAGTATCATATCCCCTCTGGTAGGGCTGTATACTAATTGGCTTAAGAAGCTGTATCCTCCATGCACTCCAGGAGCCTCCTGCATTGCCTGCAGCTCACCATGCTACTTTTCCAGCAGATGTTGGGGTGGTTGAAGTCCCCCAGCAGGATGAGAGCCTGTGAGTGCAATACATCCTGTAGCTGGAGTAAGAAGCTTTGTCAATAGGCCCCCCTTGATCAGGCGACCTGTAATAAACACCAACCACAAGGTTCCCTTTGTTGCCTCGGTCTCTAATTCTTACCCATAAGATTTCAACCTGCTCGTGGCTATTCTTCAGAGACAGGTCTTCACAATCTATCCATTTCTTGATGTAGAGGGCAACTCCTCTTCGCCTCCTTCCTCGCCTGTCCCTTCTGAACAGCATGTAGCCATTAACAGCTGCACTGCAGTCATTGGACTCGTCCCACCAGGTTTCAGTAATGGCAACTAGGTCATAGCTTTCTAGCAGCACAGTGGTTTCCAGCTTCTTCTGTTTGTTGCCCTTGCTGCATGCATTGCTGTAGAGCCACTTCAGCTGGGCTGTTGGCCATGTCACCTTCTTAGAGGAACACACCTTTGACGTACTGCACCAGTGCTTCCCTGTTGGCTCCTATTACCTCTGGAGCACCTGGCTTATCTCCATAAGACTTCAAGTGCACTGCAGTGTACCCAGCACATCTCAGACCAACAGGCTGAAGGCCCTCGCTAGCACCCCATCTAACCTTGGCTTGTCATGGGCTAGCCTGATATTGACCCCCTCCTCTTTCAAGTCTAGGTTAAAGCTCTGTCGATGAGCCCCACTAGCTCATGAGCAAAGACACTCTTCTCCCTTTGAGAAAGGTGAATGCCATCCAATGTCAGTAGGCCTGGTGCCACGTAGACCATCCCATTATCAAAAACCCAAATTTGTGGCGGTAATACCAGCCATGGAGCCATGTATTAACAGTCTGGGTCCATCTGTTTCTTCCAATATTGTTGTCCACAACTGGAAGGATAGAAGAAAATACAACCTGTGCTCTAGATTCCTTTACCAAGTGTCACGAGGCCCTGAAATCTCTTTTGATTGCCCTTGGACTATGCATTACTGCTTCATTTCCACCCACATGGAAGAGCAAGAAGTGCTCAATGAAATCTCAGAAGACTGCAATTATTTTTGGATTAAATGGAAGACAGTATTTTGTGAACTCTCAAATTTTTTTTTCCACTGAAAACTCTGTTAAAACTTTCAAAACATAAGAAAAAACCCAGTGACTCTACTACTGGTGTAAGACATCACACACATGCACACAACTTATACATTTATTGAATTTTATTGAATGAAATGTTATTTGTATGCATATGTACAAATGCTTATGTTAAAATATAAGCTGCAGGATATATGCACACACATACTGAGGACAGTGAGACAAAACAGAAGACTTCTCATTTCCAGCTCAGTGTTCTGCTTGTTATTTTCCCCACATACAGAGCTTCAAGGAAGGATTTAAAAATTGGCTTCCTGAGGCTGTTCCCTAGACTTGTGGTTGGGATACACTGTTTTTGGATGTAAGGACTGCAGGTTTTAATCCTCTCAAGCTGCAGAGGAAACAATCTAGGTGTCCTATCTTTTAAAGAAATGTCCAAATCACTAACCTTTTGAAGCAAAGCTCAACTCTTCTTGTTTTGGCAGTCAATTTTTTTTCGTCATCTTATTTTAAAGAACAATCCTGTTCTAGGGCTGTGCAGTCAGTTTTGGAATACCCGGGTGTTTGATACCCATGTTGTCGTGGTTTAACTCCAGCCGGCAACTGAGCACCACACAGCTGCTCGCTTCCCCCTCCCCAGTTGGATGGGGGAGAGACTCGAAAGGGTAAAAGAGAAAACTCTAGGCTTGAGATAATGACAGTTTAATAGGTAAAAAAAAATACATGCAAGCAAAGCAAAACAATGAATTAGTTTGCCATTTCCCATCAGCAGGCAGGTGTTCATCTATCTCCAGGAAAGCAGGGCTCCATCGCACATAACAGTTCCTTGGGAAGATGAATGATATCCCTCTGAACGTTCCCCCCTTCCTTCTTCTTCCCCCCAGCTTTATATGCTGAGCATTACATCATATGGCCTGGAATATCTCTTTGGTTGGTTCGGTCAGCTGTCCTGGCTGTGCCCCCTCCCAACTCCTTGTGCAGTCCCAGCCTACTTGCCAGTGGGGCACTGTGAGAAGCAAAAAAGGCCTTGGCTCTGTGTAAGCACTGCTCAGCAATAGCAAAAGCATCTCTGTATTATCAACACTGTTTTCAGCACAAATACAAAACACAGCCCCATGCTAACTACTGTGAAGAAAACCAACTCTATCCCAGCCAAAACCAGCACACATGTTCTTGAGGAAAGGTTAGAGGTGTGATCTGTGCTTATAATTTTCTGTATGCTAACTCCATTCAGTAGATGGATTTTTTTTTTTAATTTTTTTTTTAATTGCCATTCTGGGAAACCTAGCCCTCCTTCAGCTCCTCCGCTCCCATGTCGATGTGTAGCAGCCAACATGGATTTTAAGAGAGTGAATGATCTTAGATGCATCTAATGTCATTCTGCAACAGGATAACATACTATAAGGAAGAAACAGCAGATGTCCTGACTTCAGCAGAGTTTCTCACTGATGATGAGGAGAAGCATTCAGAATCTAAATAAAGTTACTGTATGGTGGGCATGGAAAAGCTGCATAATTGTATTGGGAGAGCCCTTATGCATGGCACGCTATTACTGGGGTTTTGCAGGGATCTGAGACCAGTTGTTTCATATACATTTATAGTTTAAATTATGGAATATACAGTATGATTGGTAATTTCAGCAGACAACAAAGTGACTAGGGAAAGGACTGCCTGTTTGAGGGCAATATTAGAGTTCGAGTCTGTTCAGAAAGATGATGCAATTCAATAGGGTCAAGTGCAATTAGTTATTTAGGGGGGAATAAACAATAGCACAAAACTAAGGGGTAGGGAACAACTGTTTCTGCCACTGTGGTTAAAGGAAATTGTGACAAGGATAAACCATGGGTTTTGTTGTTCCTGATGGCTGTGAAGCAGTAATTGTTTTAGTTGCAGAAAGAAGTTGTGTTGCAAATAAAGAAGAAGTTTTCCTTTAGTAAGGGTAAGTAAATGCTCAGGTGGCAGTTTAGCTGTATCCCCAAAAGGTCCAAGATGAACTATATCTTGGGATAACAGAATGTACTTGATGACCTTCCAATTTGGTACAATGAATGAGACACAGTGGTGGCTACCTCTGGATTTTAGTTTCTACTTCAAGTGGCGTGTGCTTTAATGCTGAGTGTTGCAACATCTATCTTGGAAACACCTTTATCGGCCTTTGACTCTGTCCTCTTTTCAGCTGGGATAGAGCTAATTTTCACAAGAAGCTGGGAGGAGACACAGCCAGAACAGCTTACCCAAACTAGCCATCCATACCATATGATGTCATGCTTAGTATATAAGGGCAGGAGCTGGCCAGGGAGGAGGGATCGCTGCTCCGGGACGGGTTGGGCATTAGTTTCCAGGCAGTGAGCAAATTATATTGTATATAACTTGCTTTGTATATTGTTATAAGTACTGTTGTTATTTTCCTCTTCCTTTGCTGTCCTAGTAAACTGCCCTTATCCCAACCCCCCTAGTAAACAACCCTTATCCCAATTTACCTTTTTCTTCAGATTGTCCTCCACATCCCACCAGGAGGACTGAGTGAGCAGCCACGTGGTGCTCAGCAGCCAGCTGGGGCTAAACAATGACAAACTCTTGTCTCGTTTTTCCCAGGTTTTCTCTATGTATTAGATAAACATAGTGACTGGAATATCTTTGTGTCTTAGTTTCCCTGAACGAATTCAGTTTGGCCTTTGCTAAAAGGAATTTGTTAATTTACTATTTAGAAGTGAATTTGTCCGTTAAAAGAATACATACAGAAACTGGCTTGTTAAGGGACTTACAAATATTTGGGGATATAAAATATCCTGCCTAGTTGTAGTTTCACTCAAGATAGGATACAAAAAATTAAACATCAGCCATTGTGATAGCTACTTTTATTTACTGCTCAGTTTGTAACCGAGTAATTGCACGAATTGTTATGATCAGTTAAATGTTTTCCTTTCTATGTTGAATTGAAAACACATTATATCATAATTGTTGTCTATCTGCAATTTTCTAAGCCTGGATAGAGATGCCTGAGGATGGAGAATGCCCTTAGGCCTCAAAGAGATGGGATAGTGAAGCATTAAAAGAAACAAATACTGAACAGAGCAAGGTGGGAGAGTAAGGGAGATTCTTCCTTAAAATTTGTATTTGAAGTATGTGCTGGATTTTTTTATTTGACAATACTAAATACTGAATTGGTTAGAGGGAAATATTCATTAGGGCTCCAAAAAGGTATAGCTGAAGCCTGTCATCTGAAACCAGAGACAGGTTAAGGTAAGAAAGCTGTAGCAAGATTGCTTGCTGGATCAGTAGAAACTGAGCAGCTGGGTTACCTACAACCTTCTAGCCTGCTGTAGTGGTGGGGCTGGCCAAGTTAGACTGGCAAGCAGAGCCAAGAGAGATCTTCTGGGAGATACTCAGTTGAAGAACAGCAAGAAAGGAGTAGACAGATGGGAAACACAGAGGTGGGGTGGCTGTAGGCAGAACAGAGAAGATGAAAACTAGGATTTTTTTTTTATTTTTTTTAATTCTTGAATGTTAGAAGAGGATTTAACAGAGAGAAAAGACAAGAAATTCAGAGCCGAGAGTGGATATTTATCACCTCCTCCACACTAGCAGACCTAGTGACAGTTATTGGATCATATTTAAGTTTTAATTTTGTCATCATTGTCTTATATAATTGAAACATATTTTTTTAAAATAGTTCTTAGTCTTATTTAGAATTCTGAATTAAGTATAAAATACTTAAAAGGTCACTTCAGAAATAGAGGGCACTGGTGATCTTTCCTGCTTGCTTGTGCACAATTCTGTGTGTGTTATTTCCTTTGACACCCTATCATTATGGTTTTTAAGTAAATTCTAATATTTGAAAAGGTTTTTAATTTATTGTAGTGCATTGGAAGTGTTCCAGTTTGTACATATGGATGTGGCATTGACCTTTCAGGACTAAAAATCTATTGCAGTTGCAGTGAACTGAATGAACCAGATGGTTCCTTCTGAACCTGAATTCCTGGGTGTCATAACACTCTCGGCTTAGCTGCACCGCTCTTTCTAGTTTTTCAGCTGAAAAGCTTGGGATTTGACCGTGAAGCTAAAAATTGTTTAAAACTGGAACTTTTCCCCCCTGTGATTATGACTTGAATAGTGTTATTAACATATTGTCAGTTCAGGGGTTTTCTTGGATGGCTTTTATGCAAAAGTACAATCTATCAAGTGTGGTGTTAGAAAAACCAAAAGGAAATGCAAGGAAATAATATACAAAAATGAGATGTACATGCAGGGGGAGAGTGTGTTGGATTTTTCTTCCTTCTTTAAGATTTAACCTTATTGACCAAGCCACAGACTTCAAAAACAGGCAGCAAATAGCTTAGAAAGCTATTTGCAGTTACCCCAGAAGGTTTTGGGTTTTGGTATGTTTTTTTTTTTTCTTCTTCTATTTCTAAACATACAGAGATACAGAGGCTTGCCTTACTAGCTTAAGTAGTTCTATGAATACTCTCGTTTGTGCTCCTTCAGCACACTTACTTCAGCAGATATCTAACCACAACACTTGGTTACACTTCCAACACAAGCTTTGTATTTTTGCCTCTAGAGCCAATGGTGCCGTGAAGTTGTTTTTCCAAACGTGAATTTGTTGTTCCTCCCATACTGGCTGCTCATGGAATAGGATATTATCCAGGAATGACTTATATCTCTTGCTCCTTTGAAGGTCACTTGACATGGCTGACAGAAATTGGCCATAATTTCATGAGGAGTTCAAGGGCAAGTAAAGTACAATTGAGTTTTCAGCATGGTAGCTGAACTGAAAATTGGAAAGTAGTGAGAAGGAACTTCCTATCAAAAGAAGTCAGTTTTCTCCTAATGTGTTCTCATTTTCTGTTTGAGTTTTGCTACTGTACTGTGGGTGACAATTTCCCAATTTATTTTCTGAATTTTCTTGTTGAAGAAAACATCCCATTTTCAGGAGCTTATAGTGCAAAGGATTCTTGTGGCTCCTTCTCAGAACATGAGAAACCACAGTAAACTTCATTTTCCACTGATTTTCCAGGAGAATGCTGTAATCACCTCCTCATAGGGTGTATTGAGATATTACTGCATGGGGGGGGGGAGGGTGCATTTCCCCTATGTTTAAGTGTTGTATTAAGAAGTTAGAGTGATAACAGTGTTCATGGTCAGACATAGGGCATTCATTTTGAGTCTGACTGGTGGCCCAGTCTTCTGCTCTGACCTGGACAGCCGTTCGAAGAGAACTACAGACCAGTTGTGGTGCTTTCCTTAGCCCCATGGACCCAGATTGGCACAGCAGGCTGAACATGTGGGTGTGTTCCACAGGAGATCAGTGGAAATATTTCTGGTACTTAACGAAAGGACTACGTGTTGCAGATGGTAGCTTTAACATAAAGACTCCAAGTCCCTGACCCTCATGGGGGATTTCAACCACCATGATATTTGCTGGAAAAGCAACACGGCCAAGCATGCACAGTCCAGGAGGTTCCTGCAGAGCATTGGTGACAACTTTTTGACACAGCTAGTAGAGGAGCCTATGAGGAAAGGGGTGCTGCTGGACCTTGTACTAACAAACAAAGAAGGACTGGTTGAAGATTTGAAGGTTGGGGACGGTCTTGGCTGCAGTGACCATGAGATGGTGGAGTTCAGGATCCTATGTGGAAGGAGCAGGGCAGTAAATAGGATTACAACCCTGGACTTCAGGAGAGCTAAATTTGGCCTTTTCAAAGACCTGCTTGGAGGAAATCCCATGGATTAAGGTTCTAGAAGGTAAGGGGGCCCAATAGAGCTGGTCAGTATTCAAGCACCACTTCTTCTGAGCTCAAGATCAGTGCATCCCTAAGAACAGGAAGACGAGCAAAGGAGGAAGGAGACGTACATAGGTAAGTAAGGAGCTGCTGGAAGAACTCAAAGGGAAGAAAGAAGTTTACAGTATGTGGAATGGCCACTTGGGAGGAATATAAGAATGTAGTCAGAGTGTGTAGGGATGCAACAAGGAAGGCTAAAGGCCCAGCTGGAATTAAAACTGGCAGGGGAAGTCAAGGACAACAAGAAGGGCTTTTTCAAATACATCAGCAGTAAAAGGAAGACTAGGGAAAATGTGGGCCTGCTGCTGAATAAGGTGGGTGCCTTGCTGATGGAGGATACAGAGAAGGCAGTGTTACTGAATGCCTTCTTTGCTTCAGTCTTTACTGCTAAGGTCGGCCCTCAGTAAAACCAGACCCTGGAGGTAGGAGCGAAAGTTTGGAGAAAGGAAGACCTTCCCTTGGTCGAGGAGGGTCGGGTTAGAGAACATCTAGGCAAACTCAACACCCACAAATTCGTGGACCCGGATGGGATGCACCCACGAGTACTTAGGGAGCTGGCAGATGTTATTGCTAGGCCGCTTTCCCTCATCTTTGAAAGGTCATGGAGAACAGGAGAGGTGCCTGAGGACTGGAGGAAAACCAGCGTCACTCCGGTCTTCAAAAAGGGCAAGAAGGAGGACCCAGGAAACTACAGACCAGTCAACCTCGCCTCCATCCCTGGAAAGGTGATGGAACAACTTATTCTGAGGGCTATCAATAAGCATGTAGGGGAGAAGGTTGGGAAGTGGTCAACATGGATTCATGAAGGGGAAATAATTCTTGACCAATCTGATAGCCTTCTATGATGGCATGACTGGCTGGGTAGATGAGGGGAGAGCAGTGGATGTTGTCTACATTGACTTGAGCAAGGCTTTTGATACTGTTTCTCATAACATCCTTGTTAGCAAGCTTAGGAAGTGTGGGTTGGATGAGGGGTCAGTGAGGTGGGTAGAGAACTGGCCGAATGGCAGAGCCCAGAGAGTTGTGATAATTGGCACAGAGTCTAGTCGGAGGCCTGTATCTAGTGGTGTGCCCCAAGGGTCAGTGCTTTGTCTGGTCCTGCTGAACATGCTCATCTATGACCTGGACGAGGGGACAGAGTGTACCCTCAGCAAATTCGCTGATGGTACTAAGCTGGGAGAAGTGGCTGATACACCAGAAGGCTGCACTGCCATTCAGCAAGACGTGGACAGACTAGAGAACTGGTCAAAGAGGAACCATATGGAATTCAATAAGGGCAACTGTAGGGTCCTGCACCTAGGGAAGAACAACCCCAAGCATCAGTACAGATTAGGGGTTGACCTGCTGGGAGGCAGCACTGTGAGAAGGACCTGGGAGTCCTGGTGGACAACAAGTTCTCCATGAGCCAACAATGTGCCCTTGTGGCCAAGAAGGCCAATGGTATCCTGGGGTGTATTAAGAAGAGTGTGGCCAGCAGGTTGAGGGAGGTTATCCTCCCCCTCTGTTCTGCCCTGGTGAGGCCACATCCGGAATATTGTGCCCAGTTCTGGGCTCCCCAGGTCAAGAAAGACAGGGAACTACTGGAGAGAGTCCAGCGAAGGGCTACAAAGATGATTAAGGGACTGGAGCATCTCTCATATGAGGAAAGGCTGAGAGAGCTGGGTCTGTTTAGCCTGGAGAAGAGAAGACTCAGAGGGGATCTCATCAATGCTTATAAATATCTAAAGGGTGTTTGTCTAGAGGAAGGGGCCAGACTCTTCTCAGTGGTGCCCAGTGACAGGACAAGGGGCAATGGGCACAAACTGGAACCCAGGAGGTTCCATCTGAATATGAGGAAAAATTTCTTCAGTGTGAGAGTGACCGAGCACTGGAACAGGCTGCCCAGAGAGGTTGTGGAGTCTCCTTCTCTGGAGATACTCAAAACCTGCCTGGATGCAATCCTGTGCAACATGCTCTAAGTGATCCTGCTTTAGGGGTTGGACTAGATGATCTCTAGAGGTCCCTTCCAACCCCTACCAATCTGTGAATCTGTAACTCATATTCTGTCCCTCAGAAGAGGCATGTTAAATATTCTTATGTCTTGGATGAGTTCCTTGAGTACCAACCATCAGTATAAAAAGTGTGGCTGCCATCACCAGTTGTCTGCCTAACGCTTTTGCATTTTATCTGAAGATACCTGATAACTTTATGATGGCCAATGGAGAAACTATTCCAGAATTCGATGGACAGGACTCTGCAATGCAGAAAATGCAGAAAATAATTGTAGTATTCCTTCTTTATTGGCTTTTTTAATGTCAAAGCACAGCCACATTGAAGACTGTCTTTGACTGGCTACTGATCCCTCTAAAACCTTCCCATTGTGCAGAGTCAGTGGTTGCTTTGGTTCCATTTACTCAGCGATCTGCCATACACAGATTTTGTGCAAATTTTACATTCATGGTGACTAAGTCAAAGTGATACAATTTGCTAGTGTGGGTAGAGTTCACTGATGTAACATTCTGTGCATTCCACCCAGATGTAGTTAGGTTTGAGTTTAATGGCAACTTCATCTTTATTCCTGGACTTCACGGGCTGATGCCTCTGCCTGCCTTCCTAGCGCCTACGCTGATGTTCATGTGTCTATAGAGTGAGCTGACCATAGCAGCTCGCTGAAGCTTTTTACCACTGCTCATGCAGCTGAACTGCTCCAAATCTGTGAGCAAGAATCTCTGGCCATGAGAAACATGAAAAACTTCAGTTGACTTTCTCATATGAAACCATTAAGACTAAATTTTTTTAACAGTAAGAATAGCAAGTCTTTGGTATAGCTAGCTTTGAAAAGTTATGTAGTATGTTATTGGAGACCTTTGGGAAGAAGCTGTGGAAGTGTGTCAGGAATGGCATTAAAAGTGACTGGGTTTGCCTTTAGGATAAGAAGATGCTCTGAGAGATCACTTGGGTTTACTTCTAGATAGATTTTTAATTTTTTATACGTTATTACATAGATTAATTTTTTCAGAGTAGCTTCAGCACAAAGAAAAAAATCAATACTATTACTATTTTTTGATGAATAAGCTACTGATTTTTGTTCCCCATTCTACTGCTGGATACCTTTTGATGTGCTTAGATATAAGTGTGTTGGTATATACCTGTGTGCCCTGGTTCTGGCTAGGATAGAGTTAATTTCACACGGAGCCAGGAGCCAGGACAGGTGAGTGGAGCCGGCCCGGGGGCTACTCCATAGCATGTGAGGCCAGGCTGTGACTATAAAAGGGGCCAGTTGGGTAGGAGCAGTCTGGCACGGCTCCGGGACAGGAAGAGTGTGGGCTGAGCGTCCGGTCGGTCGTCAGGTTGGTGAGTTGCCTGGTGTTAACACCTCTCTTGTGTATTCTGTTATCGTAGTGCTGCTGGTGGTGTTGGTGCTGCTGGTGGTGTTGGTGCTGCTGTTGGAAGAGTTCCAAATATCTCCAGCTGTATTTGGTTTACATGGCAAGGTTTTGGTAGCAGGGGGGCTGCTGCAGAGAGGGTGGCCTCTGTGAGAAGAGACCAGACTCTGCCCCCATGTTGGAGACAGCCAGTTCCAGCTGACTCCAAAACCACCCCCATCGCTGGCCATCGGTGATGCTGGTGGTGCCTCCATGATAACATAATTAAGATAGGGTAAAAAATGCTGTGCAGCAGTTGTGAGAGAGAGGAGTGAGAAATATGTGAGGGAAATAGCCCTGTAGACGCCAAGGTCAGTGAAGATGGAGGGGGAGGAAGTGCTTCAGGTACTGGAGCAGATTCCCCTGCAGCCTGTGGAGAAGACCATGGTGAAGCAGGTTGTCTTCCTGCAGCCCATGGAGAGCATATATTCACACTCCAGTCCCTGGAAGACCCCACATTAGAACAGGTGCCTATACCCTGAAGGAAGCTGCAGCCCATGGTGAGCCCACTCTGGAGCTGTCTTCCAGCAGGGACTACAGCCTGTGGAGATGGGCCCACGCAGGATGGTGTTTTCTGGCAGGAGCTGCAGAAGGACTGTAGCCTGTGGAGAAGGATTCATGTTGGAGCAGTTTGTGAAGGAGCTGGAGTAAGGGGGGGGAAAAGTGTAAGGAGGAATGTGTGGCAGAGACAAGCTGTTATGAACTGACCCTAGTCCCCCAGTCTCCACCCACCCCATGCTGCTTAGGGTGGAAGGAGGTAGAAGACTTGGGAATGAAGGAGTGAAGTTGAGCCTGGGAAGAGGGGTGGGGTGAGGGAAAGGTGGTTTTGTTTGTTTTTCTTTCTCACCATCCTACTCTGTTTTTAATTGGCAATAGATTAAAGTAATTTTCTCTAAGGCAAGTCTCTTTTGCTTGTGATGCTAACTAGTAAGTGATCTCCCTGTCTTTATCTTGATGCAGGAGCTTTTCTATATTACTTTTTCCCCCTGTCCTGTTGAGGAGAGGGAGTGAAAGAGCAGCTTGGCTGGTGTCTGGCAGCCAGCCAAGTTCAACTCACACCATCCCAGTGACTGTCCAGGAGTACAGTCTCCCAAACCCAGGGTTGCAGACGTCCTAGGCAGCACCTCTGCCAACCACCCTCCCCAAGCCCCCTCCACCCTCCATGAAGTTTGGACTTTCCCCTCCAGCACCTTTGTATCTTTATATACTTCTGCATTTGCTGTTCACATCTGTCCTTTTGGTCTCTCTCTAAGCTGTCCCACATCCTGTGGACACAGGTAACAGCAACCACCCACTTTGCAAATCCTGCTGCATTCTACCCCTACCTGTCCCCTGCTTTTAGGTGTCACTGGGGGTCAAACCTGATGGTAATTCCTTCTCTTGCTCCCAACTGACTGGTGTGAGGTCACCTGGGCTAATCTCTGTGCTATTGACCCCTGAACTGGTGTGTGAGGGAAGCTAGACACCTTTTCCAGCTTTTATCCACTACCTCTCTTTCTGAAAGGCATTTCTTACTGAGATGCTTCCATCGAGGCCAAATATTTCTTGTTTTTTTTTAAAATGAATTTTGGAATGTTTAGGAAACTTTGGCAGCCTAGAAGAGGCATAATTTTGTGTCAAAACTGAGAATGGGTGTGATATGTCACATAATCTTCACATCAGTCTTAGGCAAAATAAGAATGAGCAGAGAAGTGATTTAGAAGGTAACAAATAGTAATTTGAAGATGCGGCATAAGAAGCTTGCAAATAATTGTTTTAAATGTTTGCTTAGTTAAAAGGTATGATTATACAAAGACTTTACATAATTGTAACCAGCTTTGAGGGATTCTTGGCACATATAGCATAAAAATATCCATGAAGGTAAAGTACGGGTAGGGCATAGTAAATCTGTCTGATGGATCTTGGAGAGGTCATTTTCCATTAGAAGTCATCAATGAAAGGGGAAAGGAAGGTTTCCAGGAATGTTTTGAGGTGCTCATCAGTTGCTGAATTATTCTGTTGTGGTGGGTTGACCCTGGCTGGGGGCCAGGTGCCCACCAGAGCTGCTCTCTCACTGCCCTCCTTAACTAGACAGGGGAGAAGAGGTGTAACGAAACACAGGTGGGTTGGGATAAGGACAGGGAGAGATCCCTTGCCAGTTATCGTCATCGGCAAACCAGGCTGAACTGAGAGAGGAAATTAATCTAATTTATTATCAAGCAAAACACAGTAGAGCAATGAGAAATAAAATCAAATCTTAAAACACCTTCCTTCTTCCCAGGCTTAACTTCACTCCTGATTTCTACCTCTGCTCCCCCCCCCCCCGCCCCCCATGCAGTGGCACAGGGGGACAGGGAATGGGGGTTACAGTCAGTTCATCACACGGTGTTTCTGCCACTTCTTCATCCTTAGGGAGAGGACTCCTCTCATCGTTCCCCTGTCTCAGTGTGGAGTCCCTCTCATGGGACACAGTCCTCCACGAACTTCTTCAATGCGAGTCCGTCCCATGGGCTGCAGTTCTTCACGAACTGCTCCAGCGTGGGTCTCTCCCACGGGGTCACAAGTCCTGCCAGCAAACCTGCTTGGGCATGGGCTCCTCTCTCCACAGGGCCATAGGTCCTGCCAGGAGCTTGCTCCAGTGTGGGCTTCCCACGGGGTCACAGCCTCCTTCAGGTGTCTCCACCTGCTCTGGCATGGGGTCCTCCATGGGCTGCAGGTGGGTATCTGCTCCACCATCATCCTCCATGGGCTGCTGGGGGGCAGCCTGCCTCAGCATGGTTTTCTCCAGGGGCTGCAGGGGGATCTCTGTTCTGGTGCCTGGAGCACCTCCTGCCTTTCGTGCTGCACTGGCCTCTGTGTCTGCAGAGTTTCTCGCATCTTCTCACTCCTCTCTCTGGCTGCAAAAGCTCCCCTCGTAGGTTGGGATTTTTTTCCCTTCTTGAATCTGTTACCCCAGAGGCACTACCACTGTTGCTGGTGGGCTCGGCCTTGGCCAGCAGTGGGTCCGTCTTGGAGCCGGCTGGCATTGGCTCTATCAATCAGACACAGGGGAAGCTTCTAGCAGCTTCTTGCAGAAGCCACCCCTGTAGCCCCCTGCTACCAAAACCTTGCCACACAAATTAATTTTAAGAATCACCCGGCTGCTTCTGCAGGTGATGGAGTTCTTGAGAACATATGTATTTGTCTATTATTACACCATGCTTGCTTTTTATAAACCTATAAATCATTGATGCATGAGCAACTAAGAGGGCAGACACTGCTACTTCAGTTTTATGTTGAACAAAATGTCAGTGGGTGACAACCTGAGTTTTACTGGTGCCATGCTCTAATTGAGCAGTACTGTATATTGGTGGAGTTCTAATAGCATTTGTTGTGGGCACTTTATCATTGTGATGCTCTTTTCCTCCAACACACGGGAAGCAGTGGTGGCATCTCAAAACCTGTTTTTCATTGCAAGCCACTAAACCGGACCCAAGATCACTAAAACCTAACAAACACAGGCATGTAACATCCAATAAGAACTAATGAACCAGGTCAGTCATACATTTCCTACCTTGCTCACAGGGACAGGCATTTTAGCAGTTGCAAAATTGCCATGAAGCCTTTATTCTTTTATTCTCGTAGATACAGTTTGTGGGATTGGTACTTCTGTTTGTTTAGTGCTAGATAGAAGCTCTCATTCTTTCCGAATCTGCTGAGTCTATTTGGCTAGACAGTCCTTATGTGCATCTTCCCAGATCAGTGCATCTTTAGTGTAGACATAGTATCATCTCTCCTATCCAAACTGCAATCTTTTCCTGGTAAAAGTATTTCGGTGAGACTTTTCCAAAGGGAAAAGTATGTTAATATCTGCATATGTACACAAGTCTATGTAGAGGTATGTATTAAGCAAAGTAGAGGAACTCGAACTCTGCAGTAACTGCCGTTCTGTGCCGCAGTGTTAACACTGGGGATGATGCTAAGTTTTAGCATGCAGCTGGAGGGAATGCAATCTTGAACTCTAGGTAAAATTTTACTATCATCTAGTTTAACCATTGCCACCACATACTTTTGAAGAATGAGAAGTGAAAAATACAAATGGAGTAGTTTTGTCAGGTCGCTAAGTTGCCTGGTGTTATCACCTCTCTTGTGTGTTTTGTTATCAGTACTGTTGTTGTGGTTGTTGTTGTTGCTGTTGTTGTGCCCCATGCATTACCCCAACCCACAGGGTTTTGCCTTTGTTTTTCCCACCGGGGGTGGGGGGGTGAGCGAGCGGCCACAAGGTGCTTGGCTGCCGGCTGGGGCTGAGCCACGTCATGATGTGTAAAAATGCAGTCATACTCAATGTTTTTACTTTTGTTCAGTCTTCATACAGTAATTGTTTCACCACCAGAAAGCAACTAAAGACACCCAGGTGCTGTCAGCCTTTATATGCCATGTCAGATATGCTGTATCTTGGTTCTGCATTTCCATTTGTTTGTGTTTTCAGGTTAGGGAAACAATTTTCTGGATGTGTAAAGCATACTGTCTAATACTTGCATGATAATTGGAGCTTGTAGAAGGCATTTGAATACTTAGTTTTAGTCCTAGCCATGGTTCAATCTTGAAAAATCAGCTTGCTTCCTCTGGGGAAGTACTTCATTCACTGAAGAATCTTTCCAGGAAACAAGCTGAAATACGTAAGCTCCTAGTGAAATTCACTGTTTGGAGGGTGGAACAGGCTCATTCCAATTTCTTCTTTGCTTTGCTTCGTAAATTTAAAAAAAAAAAAAAAAATAAAAAAATTAAGCATTGGAATGCTTATGTGCTCCATTTCTGAATGAGATAATGCCTTCCTGGGGGCTGTGTACATGGCAGATCACTCTTTTTCCTTTCCCACTGAGTGCGTGTTAGGCTGGTGCTTGTATTTATTGCTTAGCAAAGTGATTTTGCAGTGATGATAGCAAATTCAAAAAATTCATTAAATACTATGGAAAAACCCCCCATATGCAGAGGCATAATGTTATCATTAGCCTTTCTGTGGAGTGAATGAAGGCCTGTTACAACCTTGATGTTTTCTGTTGTAAGAGAACTAGAAAATAAATAAAAGTCCAAGAGATGCTTCAGTCCTTGTCTTCCCTACCATGAGCCTCTAACCATGCATGTGTGTTGCTCTGGGTTCAGGTGTTAGATGGTTTTTTGTGTGTGTGTTTTGTTTTAAACAATAGTAACAACCTAAGTTTTGTAGTGTGTTTTGTGGCGAAAATGCAAATCTTTTTTTTTTTATATGCCCAAACAGGGGAAAAAAACCAAACAAGCTTCTCTTCTTCCACTTCTTCCAAGGGTAAAGTTTGTAAGCATCACTGTCTCATATTGGTAATGGTTTCTTTAAAATGAAGGTTTAATTACTCAGGTACCTGTAGGGCAAATGAACGTCTAGCTCCTCTTGCTGTGTGCCCAACGGCCCATATTCAGTGCTCTGAATTGACCATTAAGTTGGGTAAAGGAGAGAACTGATTATTTTTTTTACTTGTTGCTTAACAGGGTTACATTCGTGTAGCGTACTGTGTGTCTAAAGAAACATCTATTAAATGTATGCATATCTATGAAGTTGCCATATGCTGCGAGCTGCTAGCCTCAGGGCTTGCAAAAATGGTGGAAGCAGTTGTTTCCAGTAACGCTGGTTGGTTCTAACTGGCTGTGCTCAGAGATAGCTCCTGTTGTGGCTTGGAAGACTGGCAGCACAGACAAGGGCAATGCTTGCCTCGAAAACAGCTTCCCTGTTGGTTTGTCTTTGCTAGGTATTTTTGATATTTTAACTCTGCTCCCAAAAGGAGTTTTAGAAGTTCAACTATCACTTGCTTTTAATGATAATAAATGCCAAATTCCATTTTATAAAAGGAATTTAAAAACCTGAAGTCATGTTAAGTGTCTTTCAAAAACTTTACCAGTGATCGAATTGGAGAAGTGAAAAACCAGTGGATTTCGGGTGGGAGCCAGATTAACCTTCTGTTCTTCATTATTGATCTTTCTGTATTTATTGAAATAGAAGAGGGGAAATGGTGAACAACTTTGGCAGGTAGCCTACACGTATTGATTGTATTTAGAATAATACCCTTAATACATGTTGATGCTTTGATCTGTCTTGACTCAGAGTTGTTCAACTTAATGTATACAGTCCTTTTTCACAACAGTTTTATGTAGGAGGGAACCTTGTTATAGCAAAGCTACGGAATTGTGTATTTGGAAGCATCTGGTCTAAGATTAGTGTTGTGGGTTTTTTCCTTTTCTTAAACTGGAGAAAGAACGTATATGTCCTGCAGTGCATCCTCCCAACACACTACTTGATTTAATTGGCATGCAGGAAATACTTTCTAAATTGCAAGCTGAAGGTGTGCAGTTAGTCTCTGCTGTTTAGCTCTTTTTTTCTTTTTTTCCAGAATAGAATTGTAGCAGATTGATAAAGCTTAACAGCTAACTCTTGTGCATCACTTTCAGTTTTACAAAATGATGTGTCGATGCAGGGAGCTTGTGTTACTAATGTTGCCTTTGGTTTTATTCAGAATTGAGCTTTTGGAATTGCTTTTCCTGCCACCTCAAGCACACATGGACTCCTTGGAAAGATTTCCAAAATCCCAAATGAGATTATCTTGGAAAAATAAGAAAGGAAAAAACATGAGCAAAAAAACCCCATAGTAAACTTGATATGAAAAGCGAGGCATCAGATCTGTTTATTTAGTCAGATGTAATTTTGCAGTAATCAAAAGGGATAGGTTTCATATTCATAAATATGAAACCTGTATTGATGCAATAAGTTTTTATTTGTAAAACAAGTTGGTTGGAAAGCTGTATGTTGGAAGTTGTACATTGGAAGCTGTATGTTGCCCCATTCATCTTCAAGGAAGCTTGATGAGGTTATTCTTAGTTGGAGTTTGTAGCCTTTTCCATGGAGGCATCTAAATACTATTGTGAAGGCTGACACAATGTAGTTAGGTTGCAGACTCCCTTTCTCCCCTCATGTTGAGAAGAGGATGCTGGCTTTGTAGTGCTTTGTTCAGTTGCTGGAATTACTTGTGCTGGATACTTCCTCAAGAGCTGGCAGTACCTTCCTTCAGTGAGTGTAGCATATTTCACTGCAGTGTTTTGCCCAGAACATGCAGATGCTTGCATCAAGTTTAATGCCAGGTTAAAGTGTTTGAATGTCGTGCTGTCTTTGGAAGCAGTTTGTTCGTACATTGTCCAAGTGAGGCTTTTGGCAGGGCTTGGTGCTATCTTACATGTGATAAAAATGCAGAGCTAGAAGTAAGGATATGCTAAACTGTATTGCATGGTAACTATTCCTTCAAGTAAAGCAACTGTGCACCTAAGACCTGCGTGAGTATCCCCTAATTGCTGGCTTTGGTGGAAAACACTCTTGTACCATAACAGTTAAAACTGGTGTGTTTTCCTTTGAGGTAGGACTCATTTTGAACGATTTTCTTAGTTTTTATGGTACTGGAGAATGGTATTTATAATACCCTGACTCACTGCATTATGGATTTTTGAACTTGAATCATACTGGGCAGAAAACATCTGGATTGTTCCCTTGCCATTGCACTTCAGAAAGCATTTCTGTCAGTTGCTGTGTAGCTTTGCTCTTAGTAGTTTTATCAGCTTGTGTAGAAAAAAGTTCTCTTTCTGCCTGACCAGTGGTTGGCATATTACATACTCTTAGTAGTTAAATACCAGATTAAAATCTTATCCTTTTATAGTAGTCCAAGCTGTAGGAGTCAAATCCTGTAAGTTTTCATCACACTTCTGACCTTTGAAGACTGTATTATGAAATAATTTTCAGTGCAGAGCAGCATGTAAGAAGTACTTAACAAAGGAATTGCTAAGCCGATTAGAATATTACATCAAGCTTCTCTATCATTAGGCAGGTTTTCTTGTTGCTGTGACAAAGAAGATGAATAATGCAGTCCCGATCTCTAAATATTTTCTGTTTGTGACTTTAATCTATAAATAATCTTTTAAAAGTAAGTTAAATAGAAGAACAGATCAGAGTTGATGTCTGATCTGCTGTGATTTGCCTGCATCCCCCACTTTATCCAAACTGCTACCACAGGAGCTCAGATACCAATCAAATAGCATGCTACCTATAAAATACAACAGGGAGGGAATTTTGAACTAATCCTGTCCAATTCCCCTCACTGGTGTAATGTCTGAACATTTCAGACTGTAGCAATAAAAACAAGCTCATGGTCCTCGTGTATGCCTGTGTACATGCTACCACAAACAATTGTTCTGCATTTATAGCAGGCAGTGTTTTTCCTCCAGCCTACTTACATTAAGATTTTTACGTAACTCATTTTTTGTAGTCTGATTATGCATATCCTAACAAGAAGGAAAAAACAACATATGAAGGGTGGGGAGGCTGGGAGAATATAAACTATGCAGTTTTGTTGGCCTTGTATCAGGGAGGAGCCTACCCATGAGTCCAAGTTAAAACAGTCTCTAGTAACTGTTTAGCTGGAACAACTTCATAGAGAAAGTCTGGCACACCCTGTCAGCTGCTCTGTTGCTGTGTTCATTAGAGCTCAGCAGCCCATGATAACTTTCGGTAGCCTGAGGGAATGATGGAGTTAAAACTGTACTGCAGCTCAAATTCTCTAACATTAGTGTTTTGAAGAAAACTGCATTTACGTGAAATTTTAGGGAGTGGGTCTGAGGTGGCTTTATAATGTTGTGGAACATACGCATCTCAGGCAGTGAAGTTTCTTAGGCAATTTTATCCCCTGAATCTAGATGGCTGTTGGAAAAATGCTTTAAGCATGTAATTGTCCTTCTGTATTGTCTCCTCAGACATGTCTTCAGAGGACAGGCTCAGCTGGAAGGGAAGCTGCAACTTAAGCTTCTTGCTGGATGAAATAACTAGTAAATACTTTTCATGGATAATGTATCAGCCCCTGCTGTGTTAGTTTTCTTAAATCTCTGCCTCTTGTCACTCTTTGTGGAATGTAGTAGTAATGGCAAGAGCAGTTTTCTGTGACAGGATCAATGACTTGGAAGAGAACAGAGCTATTAAAAGAATAGTCTCTTACTTGTAGCAAGAGAAGCATTTACACAAAATATACTTTTTCTGAGTGAGGTGAAAATTGAAAGCTTAAATAACCAAAAGCTTTCAACCTCCAGTCACTGTTCACCTGCATTGATGACAGATTCCTAAAGAAAGCTTGCCTGTTCAAGTGTCTGGGAATGTCTAAAGTTGTGTAAAATACTGTCCGATAAGATTCTTGGCAGCTGAAATTTGTTAAATTTACTTAAAAGGAAATCAACAAGAGCTAAGCAGAGAACTTTTTAAAAAGTTCTGGAATTTGTGTTCTGTTTCATTTTTAGGTTCAGATATCACGGTTTCTTTAAAAAATAGCTTTCTTAAGATTAGGCCACAGAAATTTAGCATACAAATACACACAAACTATCCTTCGACTGCACCATCTGCCTGAGAGAATGCTGGTTGTTTAGCCAGTGTTCATTCTGTAATGGAAGGTTGTGGGAAGCAAAAGACAAAAGTCGTCCTTAACTGTTGAATCCAAAAAAAATTCACTCAATAGCCAATGTGACTATTAAGCAGGTATCCTTTATTGCAGCACTTGGAGTCGCACCGGCATATTTCCACGAACGTGCGTCTCAACGAGAAACAAATTGTACGTGATTTATATTACAAAAGAGTTTACATATTCATTAGGTTTTCAATAATTTAATACATATTCATTATTATTCCGGGAACTCATGAATATATGCTAATGTCCTGATATGCCTGCGCAGTTTCTTTCTCAGGTGGTCGTCAGGAGTCGTCCTCCTCAAATCTTCCTCTTTCTCCTCTTCTTCAGTGTACACAGTTGGGTGACCTCTTTTTCATTATCTCTGTTTTGCAAGCTCAGCAACCTTGTTATCCATCCTGCTCAGATGGTCCCAGGCTTTTTGGCATATTGGGCCTCCCTTTATCAGGTTGCCTCAAACTTTGTGTCTTTTTCTAGTTCATACCCAAGGACTATTCCCTAATTTACGGCTTCTCTTATCCTGTTTCTACATTCCAACTGTTTTATTAATTGTTTTCTTTTGTACTGGAGCATGAGACAGGTGAAGCCTGAGTTTGTGGGGCCTGACTCAAATGTTGCCAAGTTATATTCTGTTTTTAAAATTGTTCTATGCTAATTAGTTTCCCTTATTCACTATGGAGATCACAAAATTGGAAAGGACTTGGAGGGATGCTTTGAAATTTGTCAGAAATTGGAAAAAGCCATGGTTTGTACTGTGGTATTAAAAAGATTGTAAACTGATAGACCACTGTGTTTGTTAACTGATAAAGCCATGAGGTATTAATGTTTTATTCGGTTAGACTCTCAAATCAAGTCCATTTTTTTAATATAAATTTAAATTTTAAAACATGTTTTCCCTTTATGTCCCTCCCCCCGCCCCCCCAACCCCCAAAACACCTGCCTGAAAAACCAAAACAAAAACCCCTCAAAAAAACAAAACACCAACATAACCAAGCTTGCCTTTGGATGTCAACTTCTTGAAGTGCTGATCTGTGTTCATAGCAGATTGTATCCAGCAATATATATCAGTTTTCACCAAAGGTGAGGTTTGCTTGTTTCCTAGTTAGAAACTGCTGTAGCCTAATAAAATACTCTCGTGCTAATGTCAAATAGCTTCTTTTCTTGATCAGGGGAAAGGGTCAGGAGGGGAAGAGCAGAATGGAAAGAATCAATGTGTGTGACTACACAAGCTGATAGAACTACAGCCTTCTCTTGACTCTAATGATGTATTGCAGCATGATGTTGCCATTTTGCAAGACGAGTCTTTCAATCCATACTGAGATACTGTGAGGACTAACGCACTTTATCATTAACTTCCAGTGGTAGTGGGTTTTTTGTGAGCCAGGTAATGAGAAATAACATGGATTTCATTAAAGGCTCTAATTGCCTTTTAAATACGGCAAAAATGTCTTTTCATTTAAGTCATATTTCAGCCCTTATGTTACACTAATCATAGAATGGCAGAACAGCCCAGGTTGGAAGGGACCTTGAAAGATCATCTGGTCCAACCTTTACTTATTAAGAGTGTATTCAAAACACTAGTGTGTAGTGAGACAGGGGTGTCATTCAGGCAATCTGCTAGAATTATTCAGAACAGTAGTCTAAACAGTAGAATTATTGTCAAGAATTGTATTAACTATTCATTTAGATAGCACAGTCTCAAAGACTTGAGGTGTACTATTGCTTTGTATCACTCTGGACTCAAAATTTAATGAAGTGGAGAAAATCTCGTAAGAGTTACTTGTATTGTGACTTTCTACAGCTCTGCTTTTTGTAAGCGTTTACCCTCCACATACAGTTTTGGACAGTTTCAGCTCAGTCTTGGTCACTTAATGGATTTCATAAAGACTGTGCTCACCTCTCTGTTGACTGTGGACCCATTCAAACATTCATTCTTTCAATTTGTGCTTTTTTGAAAAAAAAACCTACATGATTTAGGAAATCAATTTGTTTTCATGATGTTTTCCCTGTTTTTGCATATCTAATATGCGATGCTGGAAAAAATGTTCAAAATGCCCTTTTTCTGTAAGTAGCTCCTATTTTAAAACAAACCTATTGTGGACAGCTTCTTTTAGTCTTCTTATTTGTGGAAGTTTTACTTTGGCAATATTTCTGTTCATTACTTTGAAAATACTCCTTTTAATGGTTAATTAATTGGATTCTTTCTGTAGCCATTTGTATTGCTTCTTTCCATATCAACTGTTTTCTGTCAGCTGATTGTCTCTGCCACTCTCTTGGGCTACACCACCTTCTTGCAGAAATTTCAGTCACTAAACGTAGTTCCTTCACTTCAAGTTAATTCTTGTTTTAATTTTGCGCACTTCCTTCCTGAATGTGAATATTCACTAGTAACAAGCCATTGTCAACGTGCCGCTATTTCTGCTTAATTCAATTTCCAGCTGTCCAGCTCTACACAAGAATCTACCCTTTTTTTAAACAAATGAAACATAACACTATTCTTCCTTTGTTAACCGTAGCTTATGCCAACTCTGCTCTTCCTAATGCAGACTAGTAATGTTGCTGATTGTCTTTTAACCTCCCGTGATTATCCCATCTCCTTTTACCTTCTTGCTCTTTTTAAGCAGTCTGCTCTTCTGACTTTTCTGTCTTACAGTCAAGCTCTTTAATTCTGAATACCTCATCTGCTCTGTTGGACCACATTTTTGTTTGGCTTTACTTCTTTTTCTCTTTCCCTTTGTTTCTAGAATCCTGCTACAGCTGTAAACCTTCTGTTATGCCATTTCCATGAAAATTTGATATCCTATCACTTGGCTTCATTCCCTGGTCAGGAGGAATCATGTGGAGTGCCGAATTCCTATTTCTTATTCTCCCTTCATGCTTTGCCTCCAGTTGAATGTTTGCTGTTTCTGTTGGGTTTTGTGAACTCCATGCTTTGTTAGTGAGTGTCTGCTGGGAGATCAAAAGGTATCATTCGGCTGATTTGTGTAATATTTGATTAAAGCAGTCCTAGCACTTCCTTGTCAGCCCTGTACAGGGGATCACGTAGCAGAAAGACAGATAAATTGTTCCTGAAAAATGGTTTGAGGTTTTTTTTGGCCACAGGGCCTGATTTTAAAACCATTTGGAAAAATAAGAAGTGCACAGAACAGCCAAGAAACAGTGAGTATTAGAGCAGCCTTGTAGATCTGTATTTTTGACTGTGAATGGTCATTCGGATGCAGTTCTGGGATGGATCATTGGAAATAGCTGTGTTGCATTCTCTTAGTGTTTGGGTTTCAGCTGTAAAGTTCTGTTTTAGCTAGTTGTGTTCTGGCTTCCTCTTCACCTGTTAAAGCATACTACTCCTTCCCTGTAGCAGAACCTTTTGGCTTCACTGTTGTTCATACTTCATTCTCCTTTGCATATTAATCTCCACAGGGAGAGAATTTACAGCTTCTTCCCTTCTTTTTACACAGGGTTCTCCATAAATACTATCACATATATGTATAAAATAATATATTACATTTTCCATGTGTTGAGGCTTCAGTGAAGAGAGAGGAATACGAATTGATATTTTTCAACACATCCAAGCTCCTATGTTTTAAAATTAGCTTTAGACCTAGTTTCTCTATTTGTTACAAGTAGTCTCACAGCATTTCTTGAAAAAGAGTGCAGATAAAAGTTGAGTAATATGGTGACTTAGTTTTTTTCTTCATTAAATGCTTTATCTCTGATAGTGTGACATGTTAATAACACAGTTTGTCAAACATCTGTATGTACATAGAATATAGAATAAAAGAAATGCAAATTCTTTGCGCCTTGAAGTGCTGCCTAAGCAGACAATTTCTCTTAAATCATAACAGGAATGCATCAATTTGAGGACTGATTTTAAATTTGTTTTTCCTAAGTATAGAAATGGTTTTGAAAGGATGGATTTTGTTTCATTTTCAGCATAATACAAATATCTCAAGAACTAGATGGAATTGATATTCAATAAATTCTGGAAACTTAATATATGCACATGCAACTCTGTCAAGCTATGTCTTGACTATGTGCTTTTATCTGTCAAAGCAATCTGACTCAGAGTACACATAGAATTTCCTAGAATAGGAATAACTTGACTGACATGTCCTTTATTTTAAGATGTTATTTTTACTGAACCAGTAGTTTCATAATCCAGTTATCAATATTCTTGAAACAAAGGCAGTTACCACCAAGTTGCTAAGTGACTATAAGCTTGCATGAGGGGTAGTAGCATAAGGAAAAGGGGTAGACTGCCCACTTCTGATGCTTCTAGTATTCTAAGAATTCTTGTCTAACTTTTCAGTTTTATTCTTTGACAATGATGTGGCTGCAACTTGTATAGAAATTAGTTTTGTCTTACTGAATCTGTTAGAAGAACCCCTGAATCATAATGTAGCTGATTGCAGGATTACCTTTTGACAAGGAATGCTATTTCCTGATTACCCAAAATGTTGGCTGCTGCTTTGTTTTGATTTTTAAAGCAAACAGAAGCAGGATCTTTATGAGGTGCAGAGGAGAGGGAGTCTCAGGGGACAAGCGATACTACCCTGTGCAAGCTGTGCACAGTACGGTGTGCAGCCTCCATGGTGAGGAGGGTGCCCCTGTGCAACTGCTCTGCTCGCATCCGCTGGCTGGCAGTATCACCAGACACAGGAGAGTGAGGATCAGAGCCTCTGGGGCACATTTTCATAGATTTGGTATTTTAGCTAATGATGTTTGTAGTTATTTTATTGAAATTGAATCTGGATTAAGGGGGTAGCAAGTGTAAATTAAAATTAACCACAAAGAAAATAAATCACTGGGAAAGATGATGGCTGTGGAATGTCCAAAATGCAATTAAATGATAGAAGTAATGAATTAGCTTGCATTCCCTTTGGTGTTGACCATAGTGAATTGAATGAGCGACTGAGGCAGGTAAAAGGAGATTCATTTACTAAGCTGATGTATGTCAATACATGCAAACTCTGTCTTGATAGGATCTAGAATCTGGAAGGGGTCATAATATTTGAGCAGTAAAAGGTGATTCTTATGGACGTCTCTAAAAAAATTGGATGTGCTCTGAAAGCAAATGCTGAGTGATGTGTGTTATCCCTTTCCGCCTGTGCACCTTTGGGATTGTTTTGCTGCTCTGAAATGCAGAGAATGTTCTAAAATGATTTTGTTGTCTTCTCCTATCTTATGTGTTGTACCAGTAAGTGCTTGCTATACAGTTGATAATGGTATCGATAACTTCTAAAGAATTTAACATTGTTTTCTTCCAGGTTCAGTGTGTTAGTTGTTTGAGATGCACTGTCCGAGGAAGTTGGTGAGGTATGAGGAAGCTTAACCCAGGCAAGGGCAGGTGGAGATAGTGAAAAGAGCTATAGTTCTATCTACAGCCAGGGTATCCTTTTGACAGCTGATCTATAAAATTAGGTGGATATTACCATATCCTGTTCAACCAAGTCATATTTTATATGTGATACATGGTGTCTGCATTTGTTCAGAACATCATTAACGTTATTACACAGTTGGTTAGGTGTCTGTTGTGCCTGACCTGCTGTTGGATTGCATTTGAACTTGGTTATTAGTGTTCCACAGAAGTGCTAACAGGGATAATCACACACTTACTAGATTAAATTTGTATTTATTGTTCTAGAAAACTGACCTCTCATTCATAGAAATGTTTTGATGCACTCCAGGAGAACAGTAGTTTACATTTTCACAGCAGTAATTCCTCGTCCCAAGAATACTGGACCACTACTGTACCCAAATACTTGGTTATTCAATGTGCTCTGACATACTGTCTGGAAAATCTTCCTTTGAAGACTGAAGGGTGGTTGTCCTCTAAGGTCCTGCTATTCTGATTCCTGTTTGACTGTAATTTCAGAACTCTTTACTTTCAGTTGCAGATAATATATAAACATTAAAAAACCAAACCCCAAGGCCTAAATCCTGTTAGCCAGAACATCCACCTGTGATAACAATACTGTATCTGTGGTCCCATAATGTTAAATCATTCATCAGCAAGATCTCTTACGTAATCTGTAACCTCAGTCTACAGATTAGCATTGTTTATCATAATGCAGTAATAAAATTTAATCATTTCCTACTCATGCATTGCTGTATTTTTTAACTCTGCAGGATCATCCACATGATAATTGCTCTTGGCTGTGTCTTGTCTGTATTATGTATTCCACAGGATCTCTGCTGGTAACATTTGTGTAAGCTTTCAAGATGCAGCTGCTTCTTATGTTACTAAATTCTTTTCACATAGAAGGATAAATACAAATAGGTTAAATAACAATGGCAAGGGAACTTACTGCAGTCTGGGGCTATGTAATTGCAATTTGGGTAGTATTGTGCAGTGTGCTGTGTTCAGTTTTAAAGTTCAGCATCATTAATATACCAAGAATTTACTATGAAAGTGATGTATAATTTCTAAAATTAAACTTAAGGCTGAGCTTCATAGTATGGTAGAATGAATTAGTAAAAGGCTGCGATTCCTGTTAAGCTAACTAATTAGTATACTGTATTGGCAAAAGAAAGCCCTCAGAGTGATATTAATCTGAGGACAATGGTGGTAGGTGCAGTATGAAATTCTGGTTTAAAAATCAACCATTAAAAAGTCCAAATGTTATTAGTACTGGGTGTTAAGATTTATTATTTGTTCATGGAAAATCTAAACAAAAGAGCCACCGCCCTGCAAAACCCTACCTGTAAGAGTGCATTTTCCAATTCCTTGAGATATGACCCTTTCTGAGAGCTGGTCTGCACTGCATATGTAGAAGGCTAAGGAATTACAAGAACTTTAAGTAGATGTTGAGATGGTTGATTTTTCTCCAACAGCTACAAGCAGGGAGGTGGTGGGGAAAGAAAGTCAGCTAAGTATCCATTTGTTTTTACTCCGGGTACTTGAACTAGCTGATCTCATTTCAGGCCATGGGTTTTTGAATCAATGTTTACTTGTTCCATTGAGAGAAGTATATACAACTCTGATAGCTCTCTTTCTTAGTGAAGGAGTGCTTGAGTGAGGTTTCTGTGGTATTTGGAGGACTCCAGGCAATCTTAAGCAGAATTCCTGTGTTTCTGCATGGGATTTCCATAAAAATACGTGTGAAGGTGCACACATTGCAAGTCCTGAAGTGTGTTAGATGAACTGCGAGTGCTGTCATAATTTCAAATAAAGTCATTAGGTAAAATATTTAAATTAATTAAATGTTGTAAGATATAGTTCAAGTCATATATACTAGCTTGAAAAGTATAATAGGAAACAGGTCAAGAAACTGTTTTAAACTAGTCAGTAGGGTCCGTTTCCTTCATGTAAGTGAATTACTGTGGTTTAATTTTTGACAATTTCATGGCTTCTTTCTCAAGCTGCAGAGTTTTAATTGTTTTTATTTGTGTTTTTTTGAAAGAGTTTCAACCAAACATTAAATCAACAGGAAGGCCATAGCTTGAACGAGAACTTAGAAAACATAGAAACCCAATCTTTAATCTCTAGTCTCACCTGTCCTGTAGCACAGAAAGAATACTGTCTGACAAATTGAGGTTGAATTGGTATTTAGTCAACTCTTATCCAGTGTAGTGGGGCACTGATGCAGTCCTGGTTATGGAAGACATGGAATTAGCTCAATAATGTACTAGGGGATGTGTCAGAATATGGGAAGGGAAAAAAAAAAAGGAAAAACCACAACAAAACCAAAGCCAAAACCCACAGGTCTGAAAGGAGTCTGCAGAGCAGGTTCTTCAGCACAATTCTTCACCCTTAACATTTTGGTGGCAGTTTAGGGAGTTGCCATTTTCTCGCTCTCCAAAGACACTGCGTCAGGAACCGATTCAACTGAAATCAGGAAAAGAATACTTTTCCTGTATTCTTTTTCAGCTTTCTCACTTTGCAGTCTGGTTCTTTGTATGAGTGTGAAACCCACAGCATGGGACATAGTGAGAGCCAAGGCAATGGGTAGCTGGCAGCAGTACCTGATTTAAGCTGTAGAGGTACCAAGCTTCTAACCATAGCCTGCACTGCACTCTGCAGCTCTTGTTTGGTGCTGGTACAGATCCTGAACAAACCGATTCCATGCGTTTGTGCAAAGGTGTATTTGAGCTTTGTGTGATCTTAATAAACAAGTTATGCATTTATTAAAAGTAAAATAAAAATACTGTGTGTAAATAATCAAAATGACAACAAAGTGAAATTCACAAGGCTGATGTATTATCAAGGGTTTTCCTAAGCAGTAGCTATTACTGTACCTTAATACTTATTTCAAATGTGCTTTTTGTCCAAAGCCTAGAACAGTAGTTTGCACAGCCTCCTCCTGAGCCATGTCTACTGGATATGCATTCAGAGGAAGCTAGGGGCACAACAGCCCATTACATAAAAGAGATGTTAGCGAGCTGCTCAGCACACTCAATCACAGAATGGTAGCTCATAACCCAAATAAGTGTTCCAGCTCTGTCACCCAAGCCTCTCAAAGATGGCTCTTTGTGTCCCACTGTAAAGATGATACCTGTCTTATAGGCATTTATCTCTTCCAGATTTATGTGAAATACATGATTTATTTCCTCAGAGTATTGTTCTTTTTTTGCCACTAACTGAAGACTTAGTAAGTGTCAACATTGTAGATGGTCTTGAATCTTTGTTTTTATATTTACTGCAATGAATTAATGAACTTAATGTTATTTTAATGCAAAAGTAGCTGTGTAATATCTCCATCCTCATCTTTCTCAGGACAAATGTTTCTGATTGGCAATATCAGGTGGGTTAGGGAGAGCATGGCAGTATCATTTTTCCTGTCACATTCTAACCTTGTGAGTATCTCGTGGTGGGATATAAGTAAAGAACTGCTTCCTCCTTAAGCAAAAGGGTTGCATCAGATAGCATCCCTTTTCATGGATTTTTTATGGAAGTACGATGCTAATGTGTTTGTGCTCCATGGGTAGGAAAGAAAGTTATGTAGCTTGAAGGTCTTTTATTACTGCATGGATGACCTTTCTGCAAGGTCTGTTTAAAATAAAATTAATAGCTCTTATGTCTGGATAATTTGACAAACACAGAAGGGTGGAAAAGTTTCTGCCCTTTTTTGAGATCACTCCTGTAATGCCTAATGTGTGTGGGTGATGTAGCTGTGAAACATCACTTGGTCGATGATGCATTTCAGCTCTTCTTAAGAGAAATTGATGTGGTTCAGTTACTTGCTTTAAAGTAATCTGATCCTAGTTAGTTTCTTACAACCTTGCTGGTCATATTCAATATCTGTTACTCTGAGAATGGTCTGGCCTAACTCAGCAAATAAAATACAACTGAATCAGACTTCCCTTTAAAATATAATTAAACCCCAAAAGCCCCAAATACTATTCCCATGGTATTGTCCAGTAATCTTTGAGCATTTATAAACTATTGGGATGCTTCTTTAACCAGTCTGTTCATCAGTACTGTACTTGCTGTTATGCTTCGTGCTGTTGAGTTTGAGTAGGGAGAGTGAGACATTGAGATAAAATCCTTCGAATGGGATAGGGCTGCTCTGCTCCCATCCCCTGTAATTTTAGTCCTTGCATCCTTTCAGTCTGAATGCCTTGGCTTTCTTTCCCTGATGTTGTGGTTTCTATAGCTATTCTGGATGACATTAAACTTTTTGTGTTGGCAGTCTTCGCAATTACACCGCATTCAGGAAATCTCTGACAAGGCTAAATTGACTTCTGAAGAGCCTTTTGAAGGCCTCATTACCATCAGTTTCTGTCCTGACATGCTAATAGGGACACATCCCTGCACTTCTGGCAGTGCCAGAGAAGTAAGTGTCTGAATACCTGTCCCTATGCAATAAAAATTTTCTAGGATAGTGCTCATTTCTTTTAGTTTCAAATTGCATATTCACAGCTGTGATGGAGTAGGTCTGTGGAAACCTGGAACTGGGATGCAGATGTGTGTGCTTAAGAACTGTTAAACCAACTGATACAGCAACTTACTGCTAGTACATAGCTCTCTCTAGCTGCCAAAACTTTTTTAGGTTCATAGGTACACAAGATTCTAGTTCATGTGAGAGCAAACAAGTTCAGTATTGTCCAGCTTGGGAGAAGGATGGAAGGGTTCAGGGGTTGTCTCTCAGCAATGCAATGGGAGATTTTGCCAGCAGATGTTATCAACAGCTGTTGCAGTAGTTAGGCAGGTCAGATGATGGGTACTAATTACTGATTCCCAGATATTCTGATGTCCCATTTATTGTTTCATCAATGGAGACTGAGCTCTGAAAGAAAAGTATGTTCTGAGCGAACATAAATTGAAAGGCGTAGTGTTTGCAACAGGTCACTAACTAGGAATAATTACTAGATGGAAAAGGTAATGGCAATGGACATCTGTGAAACAATGAAACGTTTCTCATTAAGAGAAACTGTAGGGTAGGGTGTTCCCCCCTTCCCCCCCCCCAAGGTTCTATGCCTAACTGCTACTATTAATGTGTACATATGTAATTAAGCTAATGAATGCTGGCAAATTTTTAAAACTTGTGTTTCTAGGAGATTTCTGTGCTGGTTTTTTCCTCTTGAAGTTCACTCTGAAAGCAGCTTAAATAATGTGATGGCTTTATTACTGCTTTTTTCTATTTTTATTTTTTGCAAAGGTTTGGGACTCGGAAATTTCCAACGTGATTTTCCAACTTAGTTTCAATGGGAGGCAGGGTCAGACCAGCAGGAATTACGGTAGCTGTTGACAATATGCTGTTATTGTAAATTCTTTGAAGTTGTAGAACTGAATCCTTACTGTGCGAAGCAAACCCTCTGTGTGTGTGTTTGTTTTCTTTTTAATATGAAACTGACAACTGAACTTAAATGCTCAGAGAACTTCTTTAAGTACCCAGGTTTTTGCTTTTTTGTTTCAAATACTTTTTACATTTCAGTTCATTTCCAGTTTATAACACTATTCTGAAATTTAAATTTATTTACACAACAAGGTTCTATTATGTAAAATAAAGGTTTGTTGAGTAGGGTTTGTGTTTCCAGGGACTGATCTGTGAAAATTATTTTTTTATTTTTTTACTGCTTATGTGAAAGAATAATTAGGTTTTTAATCTCCACTCCCCCTGGAAATTCTTCAGCAATGATTCTGTCTCTTCTTTCATTTCAAAGGAATGTAATAAATACTATTTCTGACTTTTCTAGAAGAAAAAGGTATGGAAGTGCACTGTAGCTCCTTGGTGGGTGTAGGAGGACAAAGATAGAAGCCAGCTATAGATGTGCCATGTTTGACTTGCTCTGAATTATCTGTCTCCTCACGATGTGTGCTTACCTGAAGGAAACAAAACATTTACGCAGTTCATTGGTTAGAGCTTTTTTGTACAAGAAATGATTCCTAGCATTAGTATACTAACTGCAAATTGTTAACCACAATAATAAAACGGGTCTTGATACAGTGTAGTGAGTTCTTCCAGGCAGAGCAAATGAAAGCAGTTATTTATTACTGAAGCAGGACACAGTTTGACACTGCATGGTTGAAATCTTCCTCGATTTATACAACCAACCAAAAAAATATTAGCCTTAGGCCACGTGTATGAGACAGTGGCTTGCAACTGTTTTCCTCCTGAAACATCAGCCAAAGACAAGGAGCTCGGATATAGTTATCTCTTGATGGCTGGGGACGTCTGGCCGCGAAATGGTGTGGAAGAGAACTGCTGAGAGAAAATAGATTGTGCCAAAGCTTCTTGTCATGTTGTCCTTTTATCTTGACTTAAGAAGGTTGTCATGCCGTTGTCGCAGGGCTCTGATAGGAAAGGGGAGTGTTAGAAGTCTGAACTCTGCAGACAGCAGTGGTGTGTAATACAAATGTGTGGTTCAGTTAAGCATTGAGAAACAGTGATATATGGGCTGCAATCCTGAATTTCCCTGCCCCACTTCCTGAAACTGCGTATGGATGAGCCCAGTAAAGTAAATAACTGTTGATTTGAAATGTAAGAGACTTTCACTTGCTTATACCACTATGCTTTAGACTTTTACAGAATGCTTTTTCATTGCTCTGCATCTTGCTTTAACCATTTTGAGTCCTTTAAGGGCTTCACAGAAGGCAGCTGAGAAATAATTCTCACAATATTTTTTTTGTTTTCCCTCAAAGTCAGCTAAGCATTTGGTAACTTGCAAAGAAACACATGATTCAACAGGTTTGGATTTTATTCTGTAGTGAGTTTTGATTGAATGGCTCAGTGCTTGTCTGTAAGGGTTAGTTTGTCTGTGGTTAGTCTGTAGCAGTGATACTGAGAAGGACCCATCTAGCCCTAGTTTCTTTGCTACTGGCTAATAATGAGTACTTGGAGAGCAAAGATAAGGAAGGGGTGAACACACGTTAATATACTTATGTATTTTCTGTCTCCTTCCTATATCTTAGATGCACTGAACCTGATACTGGATCTTTATACTTAATTTTTTCAGGATCCTTTTTTTGCAAACTTGTCTAATCAATGTTTAAACTCACCTACGTTTTCTAGTGTTTTATAACAATGTTTTAATTTTGAATCGCATGTGTTTCCTTTTTTGATTAACTTAATTTAACGCCTTGCAGTTACTGTGAGAAACTGAGGAAAAACAGAATAGTTATTCCCTATTCATCATCTTCATGCCATCTTTCAAGTTAGGACTTATATTATACTCCTCCGCTGCCTTCACCCTTCCCAGCATTTAGCGCTCTTTTTCTAGATTGAAAAATGATATTTTTATTTTCTCATTGCAAAATTTCCCTGCACAATCTTTGATCGTGCTTGTTATGTTACTTTGTATTGCTTCTGGATTTGCTTTACCTTGTATGGGATGGAAGTACACCTACAGTACTATTCAATGCATACATAGGTATCTTAATTATGTTGTAAATATCCTAAGTAAAATATATTTAACTCAAATTATATAATATGGAAGATAGATAGAAATACGTACTGTGTTAGAAGACATGTAATTAGGAAAATTACTCTTGTGAGTTGGAACTTTATCTTAAATTAAATAGGTCATTATTACAACAAGTTTAAGTCTTTGGTCAGATGATTGTTATTAAATCTCTTCTCCATTTTGCATTTCTCTTTCCTTTTTCCTATCGGATAATATATTTTGTTAAAGTGGTCAATGATTCCTTTTAAAACTGATGATAGCACAGTCTTTACAAACCTTTGTTTCATTTATTGGGTTTAGTATATCTGGTTTTACTTCTAAACTTGAACTTTTTGAGTGGAGTTATATCGATTAATTGCTGTGGTAATAATAATTTCCAGAGAAGATTCAGCAGCATAGCTAGCTTCCAAGCTAGAAAAAACACTCTTGTGATTTTTGTTTTTTTAACATTGTCTCTGCATGAGAAAAAGGTATTATACAAGAATATTAGTTAAGAAAAAGGGGGTTTTTAATCTAAATGAGAGTGCTCTTAATAAAGTTGTACAGAGAAAAGAAGACTCTAACTGAGGTAAAACAGTCCTAATAAATTCTTCAACCATCGGGTTGGGGAAGTGCAAATAAATAAATTTTAAATTCTCTATATTCACAAAAAACTTAACACACACACACCCATCTAAATAGAGATGGTTGGGGTAAAGGGGAGAACAGTCGAAAATCTGTTTATTAGAAATAACCATTCTATGACTTTCATATCAAGTAGCTATTCTTATAGAAATAAGTCCTGGTTCACCTCTAAGTGGCATTTATGCATTTAAAAACTCTAGAAATAGATTCTTATGGAAAATGTTTTGTGCTTGTAATGCTTACATTTATTTACTAGGTGTCCTGTTACAGTGTTCTGCAGGACTCTTTAATTATGAGGATTCTGAATAAATATAAGAAACCACCAGCTGGAACCACTAGTGATACTGAAGTCACTTCTGTTCTTGCTTTGGCAGAACTTTATTGTTGTCCTCTTCTTTATTAAATAAATAAATAAAATAAATTATTATTATTAAATGTAAGACATCTGATCTTAAGGCCTCAGTATAGACCATCATCAAAGGATTTGTATTTATTTGCATCAGCTGGTGAGTGGTCTTAAAGACCATATGTTTAAATTGAAGTTGGACTGGGACTTATGCCCTGTTGACAGCCTGTTGACCAACTGAACAGACTGCTTGATATACCACAGTCCATGGAAAGGGACTTCATGTCTTTTGTCCTCAATAAGTGATGAAGTTCTCAGTAGAATAGGGTGTCTTTTGGTAAGTTGCTTCTGCTTCTAATAGATGCGTAATGATATACTAAAAGCTTATCGCTTCACAGTATTTTAATTCTTTAATGTCAATCTGAGTTAAGACTCATATTGGTTTTGTGGCGTTACAAAAGCTTTATTCACTAAAATGAATACTTTTGAGGTGTCATTTTGGTCATGTCAGTCACTTTAAATCACTGGACAAACTTGTTGAAGCTTGAGTTTAGTGATTCAAACAGTTAGAGAGAGTTTTTGCAGCCAGAGAGAGGAGTGAGAAGATGTAAGAAACTCTGCAGACACCAAGGTCAGTGCAGAAGGAGGGGCAGGAGGTGCTCCAGGCGCCGGAGCAGAGATTCCCCTGCAGCCCGTGGTGAGGACCATGGTGAAGCAGGCTGTCCCCCTGCAGCCCATGGAGGGAGGATGAGGGGGTGTAGCGATTCCACCTGCAGCCCGTGGAGGACCCCACGCCGGAGCAGGTGGAGACACCTGAAGGAGGCTGTGACCCCGTGGGAAGCTCGCGCTGGAGCAAGCTCCTGGCAGGACCTGTGGATCCGTGGAGAGAGGAGCCCACGCCAGAGCAGGTTTGCTGACAGGACTTGTGACCCCGTGGGGGACCCACGCTGGAGCAGTTTGCTCCTGAAGGTCTGCACCCCGTGGAGGAGACTCACGTTGGAGAAGGCCGTGAAGGACTGTCTCCCGTGAGAGGGACCCCACGCTGGAGCGGGGGAACAATGAGTCCTCCCCCTGAGGATGAAGAAGCGGCAGAAACACCGCGTGAGGAACTGACCGTAACCCCCACTCCCCGTCCCCCTGTGCCGCTGGCGGGGGCGGAGGTTGAAGCCGGGAGTGAAGTTGAGCCCGGGAAGATGGGAGGGGTGGGGGGAGGTGTTTTTAAGATTTGGCTTTATTTCTCATTCCTCTACTCTGTTTTGCCTAGTAATAAATAAGATGAATTCCCTCTCTAAGTTCGGTCTGGTTTGCTCGTGATGATAATTAGAGAATGATCTCTCCCTGTCCTTATCTCGACCCGTAAGTTTTTTTTTTCATTGTACCTTTTCTCCCCTGTCTAATGAAAGAGGGGAGTGATAGAGCGGCTCTGGTGGGCACCTGGCCCTCAGCCAGGGTCAACCCACCACAGTGACAAAACCTGGTATTTTGGGGGAGGATTATTTTCTTTAGGCAGATTTAACCCTTATTTTCTTGGTCAGCTCTCGTACAATTTCTGAATATTATATTAAAATGTGGCTATGCCTGTCATTGATCTGTAAGTGTACCATTTTCTTTCTTAATGCTTTTAAACTAATAAGTCAATACTTGTAAATGATGTTCTGAATTTTATGATTTAAGTACTTGGTTCATCTTGATACCACATGGCAAATGTAATTTCAAAGGATTTCGTGCAGTGACTTTTTTCTTACACAAACTTAAGATGTGTATTATTAATTGATTTACCAGGAAATCTTTCCTCGTCTGCAATGAAAATGTGTAGTATTGCTAACAGGAGATGAAGGAAGTAGTGACGATTTACTTCATGATGCTGTCTGCTGGAAAGGCTATTTTTAGACTGTTGGAAGTCTAAAAAACTGGATGAGAGAATAACTAACTTTATACATTTGTACACTTGGCAGTATGTGGTAAAATCTGTCAGTATCTTCTAAAATATATTCTTAATTTATGTAGCATAAACAGAAATACTTCGAGGAATATCTTAATGAGGTACTTTGATATAACTTCTGTTCAGTGTTCAGAATTTACTCTCTGAATTGCCAAAGCTGAGTACAGGTGAATGTGTTGCAGTGATGCTGATTCACTTTGTGAATGCATCATTCAGGACACAGTCGTACTTTTTTTGGTTTGTCTATTATTAATTTAACAACTGCAACTGCATTTTTGTTATAATTTTCATAAAGTAATTTTATATTGGACCTTTTTATTTTAAAAAGGCAAACTATTGTCTGTTGAGAAGATCATGGCTAATTATTGGTCTCCCTAGCTACTACTATAAGGGTTTAATATGCTTAAGGCTTTCAGCAAGCTTCAAAAGGATTTTATTATTTCACATAGGGTAAAGGCTTAAGAAAACTGAAAAAGCTACGGAGTTATTACTGCCACTACTGTAGTTCAAGTTCAAGGCTGTTCTTTTCACATCTTATATAACAAATTTCAACGTAGTTTCAAGCCCTTGAGAAACACACTGATACATTTAAACTAAGCAATTTACAGTAAGGACAGCAGATATATTTTCTTCTTTGCTGCACCATTTAACTGGTTTTATCAATGAGTACGGATGACTCTAACAGGGTAATTGCAGGATAGCCTTCATAGACGAGCCAGCAGACAAGCCAGCCCTCATGGTGACTTTTGGCTCTAAACTATGCAGTGAGAAGAAGCTATTAACAGCAAATTTACAAGCAATGAGGCTTAGAATAGCAGAATATATGAATACTGTGTATTAGAGAACAGGAAAATCAAGCAAATGCTCTACTATACATACAATATCAGATTAGACATAGGAGCTTTCCTTTCAGGATGGGAATTGTCTGGTTTAGGGGTACGTAAAGCAGAGAATAAGAAAGAAACTCTAAAAAGTCATCACCAAGCCAAAAAAAATGTTCAAAAAGGCAAATACAAATGCAAAAATGCATGTAACTTTCATAGTAATCATTTTCATACAAGAAAAATAGGAATTGCTTAATTATATGTTGAAATTCTAGTTGTTAGTCCTGGTGTTTGGAAACTCTTCTGCTTCTTGGTATGAATTTAAATTTGAGTGGGGAGAAGTAGAGGAATGGGTAATTTGGTAGGAATATTGTGGTTGTTTTTTTTACTTAATCCTGTCACTTTAAAGTATTTGCAGTTTTTAAAGAGTAGTCAGCACACTAATAATGACTGTAGCATAAATGTTAAGAATACAGAATTTGATCAGAAGAAAATGCTGACACCAACTAAGAGGGTAATTACATTGAATAATAGAATTATTTCTGAGTAATAGGTATGTAATTTCTATGTATGTTTAGAGTCCATTCAAGCTTTCACTATAAGCTTATGTAAACACTGCTTAAATGGAAATTTGCAAATCAAATTTCATTTGCAAATCTGCTCAGTGCTAGGCCCTTAAACCCTGTGTTTGGCTTTATATAATTGGTCTGATTTCAAGTGCTGGGCCCTGAGCCTTCAATAATTAAGTAATGCTAAAATAGAATATTGGTGAAGGTAAAAACTATGTATTATATAAAACTGACATCGAAACACAGAAGATCTCTAGCTCACTGTTTTGCATTACAACAGTAAATCGATGTATTGATGCTTGTAATGGGATTTATGAATCCTCAAGTAAATCTAGTATCACTCAGTTATCGTACAGGAACGCAGTCATGTAGAAGCGTGGCACAGCTTTCAGTGCTCTGCTGCTGGAGCCGATCCTAGTTCATGTCCCTGCCTGTGACCAGGACGACGGGATGTGCTGCGTTTCCCTCATGTTTGCAGGTGATGCCACATTGGAGGGAGGCAGTCCGTATGCAGGGAGGGAGATAGGATTTTTAATAAGCTGACTCTGGATGGGGGAATGGGACGACAGGAACTCCATGACGTTCAGCCAAGACAAATGCGAAATCCTGCACCTGGGCTGGAATAATCCACTGCTCGGGCTGGGGGCTGGCTGGTTGAGTCGGGAGCAGCCTCATGGGGAAGCTGGGCTGGACAGTGATGAGTGGACCACTCCTGCAGTAGAGAAGACCCACTGCATGTTGAGCTCCATTAGCAGGAGCGTACCCTGCAGGTCATCAGCAGGAATGATTGTTCTCCTCTGCTAGGCATAGGAGACTGCATCTGGAAACCTGATTTCAGCCTCCTAGTGTAAGGCACGTACTGTTAACCTTCAGAGTCTAGCAAGGGTCAACTAGGGCATTTAGGAAGCTGTAGCATATGACAGGAGGAGAGACTGAGAAAAGTGGGTTTGTTTAGAAAAGATCAAAAGAGAAGACAAGGCTGGAAGGGATCTGATTGCAGCTTTCCACTCCCTACATGTTTCATGGTTGTAGAGAAAGTAGCACTAGGTTCTTCTTAGATGTGTACAGTAGAAAACTAGGAGGCACAGGTGTCAAGTCACAATTGGGGAAATCCCAATTGGTTAAAAGAGAAAAGAAAAGAAAAAAAAAATTAAAATCACTATGGGAAAGTGAAGTTACGCACTTAGTTTTAATATGGTTTGCCATTAAGCAACCTTACTGAACGTTTGCCCCGCTTTGAGCAGGGGTTTGACTAGATGGCCTTTCTGATTGAGAGGTCTGTTCCAGTTCTGTGACTCTGAATTGTATAAATGAGCAGGTGGCAGTGGAGGAACTCCAGTGTGTTTAGACAAAGTAATTCCAGTCTTGTCAAGAAATTACAAATGTTTGGAAATGTGAGTGCTGTGTACAACAGGAGCTTCTTTAAAGCTTCATAATGGCATTGGAACAAGCAAAAAAAAAAAAAAAATTCTGGAGGAAGAGGAAATTATTAAACTATCTTAAAGGTCTTTTCCAACTAAAACAATTCTATGATTCAATGCTGGGTGCTTCCCAAGGCTGTCAGTGTTATCAGTGGACATTTCTTTTCCTGAATATTGGGTTTGGAGAACTCTTAGTCCTGAATTAACTTTGCTTTTAATGACAAGTACATTACAAAGAACTAAGATGCTGGTAAATACAAGGCATTTAGTGAGAGAGGGAAGCTTCTATCAAGATAAAACTAAACTGATTTTATTCTTGCTCCTGGTCAGTATTGCCAAAAGTATCACTACTCAGTCATAAGTTTGCTGATTATCTTTTCCAAAATTTAGCAGTGAAGTGTGGCAAAATTGTAACAATGTCATGCTGTGAGGGAAATTGCACTTGATTTTAACCTTCCCAGATTAAATTCCCTCATGAGGAAACTCCACAGTAAAGTCTTATTTATGAAAGTTGATATTTGAAGCTTACTTTACTTTTCAATGGTAGCTGTTGTGTATTCGTTCTGTAACTATTGGTTGGACATAGTTTTATTTGGGGTGTTTCTGTACCTTAGCGCAGCATGGGTGGACCTGATGTGTTTTGCTTTAGGCAAGTGTTGCAACAGACATATGAAACAACACAAATTACCTATTTTCTCATGACTTCTGCAGCAAGCATGCTGAGCCTTCTTGCTAATTACTGTAGACACAAAAAGTAAATAATGTTATTTAGGGACTCCCATTTCGAAGAAGTCAGAATAATTCTTTTCATCTGGTCTCGTTTAATTCTTCTAGTGTCTGGCTGAAAGAAACCAAATGCATTTTCCATATCAAGCATGTTTCCAGAGTTTCTTGTAAAACACGTAGCGTGGTAGAGGTTATCCACCCTGTTACCTCCAATGCAGTGCCGAAGGACAGAAAAAATTGGTCATGAGACAGTACAAGTCATCAGATGAGAAAGCTGCACTGTCAGATTTTAGTTTGCAGGTTGTGCATCTCTTTAGAGGTCATTGAGTTTACAGATCATAATTTCAAATATATGCTTTCAGAAAACCATCTGGAATTTGTTGTGTTTTTTCATGTCTTAACAGTCTTGCTGAGTACTAAATTTGCCTGATTGTATGCTGGTCTGCACCTCATTTCTTACCATGGAGAAGCTATAAATCAGGCAGAAGAATTAAGTACAGGGAGACGTAATGAGCAGTTCATCCATTTTAAAATAAATCCTTCTCATTGCATTGTGCAATGAATACATAGTGACAGCAGTAGGAACAAACCTGCAAGATGTTACAGTGGTGGTTGTATCAGTTCTCTATGTTCAGACACTGTTTTTGTGGAATGAGGCAGTCGGTGAAATGCAGGTTATTGGGTTTTTTTGCAGCATTTCTTCATACTCGCATTTTTTCTTAGGGTTTTTTGGGGGGGTTGTTTGGTTTTGGGATTTTTATTTTATTCAGTTTAAAGTGATCCTGCTGTATATCTACTGGTTGTGGGAGTTATTTGTCCTCTAGATACTACCACGGATTAGGGGTTTTTTGCACTATTGTAGCATTGTATTTTTCGTCACCTGATATGTGACTGTGGAAATAACTCTTTTTTTAATTTGATTACGGTAGCACTAATGTCCTCTGCACAACCGCCCACCCACCAAGATAGCAGGTAGCTCCACTCCATTATAGATCTCATACCAACAATCACGGCATGACTGTAAGCTAAGGGGGCACACCTGCTGGCAGAAGTTCAAACTATTGAGTGTCCTAGTTGTATAACTTTTGCTAGATAGTGAAATTATTTCAAATATTTAAGATCCTTGATTTCTGTGATCTTCATGTTTCACGCTTGTACTTTTCATTATTTTTTTTTTTCTCCTTTCAAGATCCTTCAAACTGTTGCGTTTATCTGCTTCAAAATACCTTTAGTTTTAACCTTTGAAGGTAGAGGAAATCAGGAGCTGAGGAACAATTTTATTTCTTTTCCTTCCACTTGATTTTAATTTGGCTGTAAATATAAATGCATTACCCATACCCACAATTTGCAAAAGAAAAGAATTGGGTTTCCCTTCTCAAAGACTGTTATTAGTGTGCTGTCTCTGGAAACACTATGGATATTACTATAAAGAAAATATTCTTTCCCCTGTGTGTGAGTTTCCTTTGTCTTATCCTTTGCGCACTGTCAATTCATTTACACTTTCACTGGCTGTTTTCTGGTAGGAAACTGATCCAGTTCAGTCATGCAAAACACACACTTCCAGCCAAACAATTCCTAGTTATCTACTTGGGCAGATAAAATCCTATTGTTCAGATGGTAAAACAAACAAACAAACAAAACCCCACCCACAAACATGCAGTAGTGCGTTTAACAGACGTGGGTTTATTTCTTGTTTGTTTTTTGTTTTGTGTTGGTTTTTTGTTGTTTTGCAAAGTGAATGCATGGGCTAGATGTGTAATAGTTTTGGTGTGTCTTAAACTTTGCTGAGGAAAAGGTTTTGTCTTTTTCTGGTTTTCTATGATGAAGTGTGCCACAGCCGACCAAGCTTAGATGAGATGGTATTCAAACACAAATTTGCTGATGTGTTTCAAACCAGGCATTAGTATGCATTCTCTGTCCATATGGCTTAACTGAGAGGACCTGAGTCATTAGCTCAATTTGGCCATGTGTGGTGATGATTAATAACCTTTCAAAAGGCCAAGTCAGTTCATAAATCATGGATGTTAATGTCTTCTTTTGCTCTTTTGAGATGTACACTTCGCTAATTATCTCCTGATTCCATCATTCAACCTCTAATAAAGCCAAGTTCTTGTATTTTAGTCTATATATTGGAAGTGTTGAAAATACTAGCTAATTTCTTGCCCTGTGAAGGAAGAGAAGCACTTTTGTGGTTGTACCTTACTGGAGAAGGGAGAGAGTCACTGCTTTTAGTCTGTCAGAAAAAATAACATATCAATAAAATCTACTAGACAGTATCAAAATTGCCTTTGGCAGTTTAAAGAAGTGCGTAGTTCTTGGGTGCTGTACTACTGAATGCCTCCTATTTATCTTGAATTGAATGGTGAACACTAATGTATAGTATAAAAACAACTTCTTGAAAGTTCTGACTTCATTTTTTAATCAGTTCTCTGGGTTTCTATTTAACTTATTTACAGTATCAATGAGGTTTTTGCTTTTGAGGGTCCATATATTTTAGTGATATTTTTTGTCTGTCTTTGTTTGGAGGCTTTGTGCCTGTGATAGAGGGAAATTGGAATGTATGTCTGTAGTAGCTTCTGTTGTTGGCATTTACAGATGATGGACAACATTAGTGCAATCAATACAGATTGTGAAATAACTCTTCAGTATTGACCTGGGACCCAAAATGAAACTTTAAAATGTTTCCAAACTGAAATATCTTTTATCTTTTGGCTTTACTTCATACTTCAGCTGTGACTTTAGGTCTGGCTTCTTAATGTATCACTTCATGTGTCAAAAATTATTTCATTACCTTTTAGGTCTGTTAGCATTCCTTCTCTGCTCTGTATCTATTTGGGTAGAATCACAGTGCTTAGAAGGCTTTAGTGAGTGTCTGTTAACCTGAAAAGTACTTCTTTAGTTACAAGCCAAGCTAAAGAGGAGAAAATAATTGTGTGTGGTTGCTTGGTTAGGGGGGTTTTGTGGGGGGGGTTTTTGAGGGGGTTGGTTTGGTTTTGTGTTTGGGGCTTTTTTGCACAAAGTACAAGGAGGAGCAAGATAGTGACAGTAGTATGTAAAATAACAAAAGTGTAAGAGACTTTTTTTATCTGTTTAGGTGGGTTTAGTACTTTGGCCACTGGGCTATTTCCTGTGTTCTGTTTTTCTTTGGAAGCAGTTGTCTCCTCAGGCAGGTAAACTGGTGGGCACATCCCAACTGAACTGGTGAATCCTGTCAGATGCAGAATGTGACAATATTGCTGTGAAACATACTCACATTACATGGTTTTTAACAATCCTGTTTGAGAAAAACGTAAAGGAAATTATGATCTTAATATTTAGTAAAGACATTGCTAGTGATCGTTGCAATTACTGGAAACTTTTTTTTTTTTTCAATTATGTCTAGTAATGTGTCTCCAAGGTGGTAATGAGTTTCTCACTTTTTTTTTTTTTTTTGGGGGAGGGGGGTCATGTGGAATATTAAGAGTTGTTTTTGTTTGGTTTTATGAAATGTAATGACAAGGATGTCGTCTCTCGTAATAGTGCCATACAATGTGTACAGTACGGTAGAAAAATAAGATCGGTAAACAGCTGGTCAGCTACAAAGGCCTCTTACTATCAGGATCTATAATGTGCAAAGAAATAAGGTTGAGTTGCTCATCTTTTGTGCTCTAAAATAAATTCATGAAGAAAATTCCTTTTGCCACAATGGCAGTATAGATCATTTTTTGGAGTAATTTTCAGAGGAAAGATTTTCACAAAGGAAAAGCTACTATAAGCAGTAAAATGTTGCCGCAAATTAAAAAGTAATGCTACATTAGCATAATAAATCATTGAAAGCTTTTTAAGATACTATTTTATATTTAAAATGTGTAAGAGTTATTTCTAGATTTTTTTTTTGAGACATTTGTATGTAGGGTATCTATTTTGCTCATAAGCATGAGTCATCAGTTGTATCTTAAACCTGTTTCCAGATTTTTCTTTGGTTTGAAATTTCATGTGTTAAGTAATAGCCGGGGCACATTCAGGTTAGGTTTTCATAGCTTAACAGCTGAGCGATTAAATCTGAAGCCAAATTTCATTCAGAAGAGCATAGTCTTCCACATTATTGGGAAGAAAATTTGGGGCCTATAAGAACTACCTGGAGTATATTCCTGTAAGATGTATGCCTATGAAGTAGCAGTAATTAATCTTGTAACATAAGGACTGTGAATTTGAAGATACACAAATCAATAGGCTTCCTTCAAATGGAAAAGAATGCAAACTGAAAAAAGAGTTGGTGAGAAAAAAAGTTGGTGGCATGTGCTTGAGGTGTTTAGTCTTACCTTTGTACGCATGCCCACACGCAAACATCATGAGGGTGGTAGTTCAGTTAGATGTACCCAAATGTTTCATGGTAAATAAGGTAAACTTTATGCTTTAATATCTTTTAAATTGTGTTCTTCTGCCTGGAAATTACCTATTTCAGTGAATGCTTTAGGAAATGGAAACAGCAGATTGACTGAATACCAGTTTGATCACCTGCTATTCATTATACAACACTATATTAAGTAGCATAGATTAAATCTACTAAACTAGATTAAATCTACACCTAATCACATTAAACAATGCAAGCACTTTCTGAGGTTTCTTGTAACTAGTTATGGGGAAGCACAAATACAGACGCTTTAAAAATACATGTTGTAACCGACTTGCTGAGAGTTCTTGGAAGAAGGGTGCAGAAAGCCATGCATCTGCCACAGCAGCTTTTGGCTTTTCTGACAACATACTGGATATTTCCATAAAATTCATTTTACTGTGATGTCTTGTATCTATGATTTGAGATATTCAGCTTTTGTTCAGTTGAGCAGTGTGAGAATGTACCTTTTCAAAATACATTTTCAAATATTTCATTATAAACCACTTCTCCATGTGACTTTGAGAAGTTAGCCTTTTATGTAAAGATTTAAAGATGTGGCTTATGTAAACTTCCAATTTATTGAGGTGATCTTTACCTTAAACTTCTGCTAGTTATGTAGTCTATGTTCTGGGATGTGGTAGCTATTAGGGAAGTCCTTTTACTGTCCCTTAATTGCATATGAAAGTGAGACCTACCTGTGCACAATTCTCTCCTGACACAAAATGCTCCCTGATGGACCTTTCTTTGGTGGAGTACTGTGTTGGTTTTGCGTGGCAAGGTTTTGGTAGCGGGGGGGCTACAGGGGTGGCTTCTGTGAGAAGCTGCTAGAAGCTTCCCCTGTGTCTGACAGAGCCAATGCCAGCCGGCTCCAAGACGGACCCGCCGCTGGCCAAGGCCAAGCCAATCAGCGCCTCTGTGATAACATATTTAAGAAAGACAAAAACAGTTAGAGAGAGCTTTTGCAGCCAGAGAGAGGAGGGAGAAGATGTAAGAACATCTGCAGACACCAAGGTCAGTGAAGAAGGAGGGGGAGGAGGTGCTCCAGGCGCCGGAGCAAGATTCCCCTGCAGCCCGTGGTGAAGACCATGGTGAAGCAGGCTGTCCCCCTGCAGCCCATGGAGGGAGGATGAGGGGGTGTAGAGATTCCACCTGCAGCCCGTGGAGGACCCCACGCCGGAGCAGGTGGAGACACCTGAAGGAGGCTGTGGCCCCGTGGGAAGCCCGCGCTGGAGCAAGCTCCTGGCAGGACCTGTGGATCCGTGGAGAGAGGAGCCCACGCCAGAGCAGGTTTGCTGACAGGACTTGTGACCCCGTGGGGGACCCACGCCGGAGCAGGTGGAGACACCTGAAGGAGGCTGTGGCCCCGTGGGAAGCCCGCGCTGGAGCAAGCTCCTGGCAGGACCTGTGGATCCGTGGAGAGAGGAGCCCACGCCAGAGCAGGTTTGCTGACAGGACTTGTGACCCCGTGGGGGACCCACGCTGGAGCAGTTTGCTCCTGAAGGTCTGCACCCCGTGGAGGAGACTCACGTTGGAGAAGGCCGTGAAGGACTGTCTCCCGTGAGAGGGACCCCACGCTGGAGCGGGGGAACAATGAGTCCTCCCCCTGAGGATGAAGAAGCGGCAGAAACACCACGTGAGGAACTGACCGTAACCCCCACTTCCCGTCCCCCTGTGCCACTGGGGGGGGCGGAGGTTGAAGCCGGGAGTGAAGTTGAGCCCGGGAAGATGGGAGGGGTGGGGGGAGGTGTTTTAAGATTTTGGTTTTATTTCTCATTCCTCTGCTCTGTTTTGCTTAGTAATAAATAAGATGAATTCCCTCTCTAAGTTCGGTCTGGTTTGCTCGTGATGATAATTAGAGAATGATCTCTCCCTGTCCTTATCTCGACGCGTAAGTTTTACCTTTTCTCCCCTGTCTAATGAAAGAGGGGAGTGATAGAGCGGCTCTGGTGGGCACCTGGCCCTCAGCCAGGGTCAACCCACCACAAGTACCTTTTAAAATTACTAGATAATACATACAGTAACTGAATGCTGTCTGCACATAACACCTTCAAATAAAATCTAGTCCCCCACAAGTGTGAAATTTTGTAGTGTAGAATATAGAATGAAAACCTCTCTTGCAGTGCAGCATGTTTCTACAGAGTCTAGTGAGGGATATGTTCCTACTGGATATGTCTGATCTGTGAGCGTACCTAGTATCCAAGTATTGAGAAGAATGGGTGGCTGTTTATAACATGGGTAAAATCTGTAAAGCCAGGATACTCAGATTTGAGTGTCTGTTCAAAGCTTGAGAAATTATGTATGTTTACACAGTCGAAGTATATTGCCAAAGGTCTTTCTGCATTGGTTTTGCTTTTCTGAGGATGCCAACCCAATTAATCAGCAATTGATACTTGCTATGTTAAAAATGAAGCCGTTCAAATAGTCCTGCTGAAATACATTCAGGTGCAATATTGGGGTGCTATAATCCTGAAGTTCTGAAAATTATTTCTCATAACATGAAGTACACATTTGCTTTGCGGTTAATTTCAGTAAGTGTTGTGAAGTAACCATTTCAAATTACTCTTGAATATATATTTAACAAAAATTGTCTGTGTATTAACAAATACACAAATAACAAATACACAAGAGTGCCAGAGTTTGCTGTGGGGGCTTTTTTTCATTTGTTTCCATACCAGTACAAGGCTGCCTTTCCCCAATTCATACCATAAATACTTTTATTTCACTCTTTCTTTATAACCTTTTAGTGTGATAGTGGAAGATATGTTCATCATCTGATTCACTGACCTGCTCTTGTAGGTTTAGAGCAGGTAATTATTTCTTTCCCACAACAATCACACCACCTTAATGCGTGTGACATCGGTGAGATCAGGATTATGTTGATTATTTTCGAGTGTGCAGCCAGGGAGACAGGGAGAGGGGAATTGAATTAGACTTTTTTCCCCCTGTTTTTGCTGTCTAAAGAGAAATAAATATAACTAATCATTGCTTTAAATGCTCTACCATGTTTTTTCTTCATGTTTATTTTCCCATATTTTTTAGATTTGTAACCAATTGTTCAGTGTTTGTCAATGTCTGCTTCTGGTGTTGCCTGCAGCTGTTTGCTCTCCGTTTATTGTGGTAGGGCCTTTTGATGTCAGTCTGTAAGTAAGCATTGGTATAGTAAAAGTACCAAAGTACACATATACTTTAGTTTCTAGACACTTTAATTACTTCCATCTTGTTCTCGAAGTGAAACAAGCTCAGTGGGTAGCTGCAATAAATCAATAGTTGAAAGAAAAAAAGGCAGTTTGAGAAATGCTATCATCGTACAAATTTAAAATGGAGCAGGAGAATAAAGTATAGTGGAAAAGGATGGAGGGTAAATACACAAGCTAAGTGTTGGGTCTCAGTTCAGCAAGATGCTTATTTCTGTAAAATGAATTTTTTTGGCACTTTTTAAGTTAGCCTCATTAAGATCTCAACTTCACTTATTTTCAAATCACTATTCACATACTTAAAGATTTGAAATTTTTAAATATTACTCACATATTGCCTTCTATCTCATGGTCTCAAAGTGCTTTGCAAACCAAATGGGCATAAAAATAAATGGATGTGACTTCTGACCCTGAAATGCTGTTGTTGAACAGCACATGGAAACAGTAGTGAACACCTTGGCAAGAAACCAGACTGTGTCTCTTCAGATAATGGAAGTCGCAGGGAATATTTGTGAAGGTTTAAGAAAGTCTGTTTATTTTGTGGGTTATCTCAAAAATTCTTGTTGGTTGATGCCATTGAAAAAGAGGACTTAACAACTGAACTCAGTGTGCAAGAGCAAGCATTGAAAAATCTTGGTGGCAGATGGGCAGAGAACTGATTTCCAGAAGCATGATCAGCATTGGAAGTGTGACAAGGATGTCATCTGCTCAGCTGTACATAAAACACTGCACGGGATTCTGTCCCATGGAAGTTTTTGGTCATACCTCTAAACTGCCTTAATAGTGTTTAATGCATTCACACTTTCTTAAAGCAGTTAAAAAATTGGGAGGGTAGGATTGCATTTCAGAAGTATGTTCATTCATGTATATATATATGAAATGAAAAAAATTACTCTGGACTACTACTGGATATGTGGGATAAAGATGGGGGACCTGCTGATATGTAAAATATCTTTTGGATTTGAGTAAGACACACATAACATGAGCATTCTCCCAGATCTAAAAACAGTAGTACTGGTAGTCTTATTTTTATGAACTTAAATCAAGTTCAGAGTATGCATACTTTAGAGATTTATTTTTTTTTCCTGCTTTTACATCTCAGGCTAAGTGCTACCTGAAATGTACATGTTGCTTGCTGTATTTTGTTTTAGTTGTCTGCAGAAAATAATTCAGACAGGAAAAATCACCAGCATATAAAAATGTCCCTTCATCGTAATTATTGCACTTCCAGTGATGATATGTGAGAAAGGCTGGATATCTGGCTTCTGCTGAGTAAATGTGTTGTGGGTAGAGTACCTCGTAGGTTGGGATACTGGATTTTGTTGTGGAACGGATAGGATTTAAATAACTGGCTTCAGTTAAAGTAATGTATGATGAAAACCTGGGATTGCATCGGTTGGCCCACTTGCTTGTTTTTCTTCCTGCTTGGCCTCTCCTTAGTCACCCCCTGTACATCCCCACAGATGTGTTTCTGGGGGTTTTGTTGGTTTGGTTTGATTTGTGTGTGTGTGTTTATTTAATTTCTTCATAATCTGAAGTGGTCAGAGTCTACCAGCCTTTCTTAGTTGCTTATTGAGGCTTGAATGTTATCACGCCACATGTGAATGTGAAGGGTTTTGTAGAATTGTGTCCATCTGAAAGTTTGAGTCATAAGAATATAGAATAATTTGCCCACTGCTGTTCTGACTTAGGCCGTTGTATAGCAAAAGCTAGGGAATTTGTATTGAACAGGTGTAATAGAGTCCTTTCTTGCATCTGCTGTGTACGAGGTATTTTCTTTAGTAGTAGTCTCATCTACTCTATTTTAGGTGATTGATTCAGTATAAAATTGAGAAGAGAGCACATTTTAAGTCAGTTCTTTAAAAGCTCCAGTAAACACTCTAGCCTGTTACAACAGGGTCCTCTTAGACTGCAGGACCTTTAGTCGTTGGCCAATTTGCTCCAGAACCTGAAGCTTGTCAAGCAAACTTGTAAATGGAGAACTGTTTCTTAATACCATACTTTTTGTGCAAGTTACTGCATAACAAATTTGAACTTTAACTTTCCAGAGCCTCTTCCTGCCCCTCAGGACACTTGCTGTGAAGTTCAAACATTGTTTTCAGGCTGGTGAGGTAATTCCTAGTGTACTCTCTGCATGCGGATGCACATCTGTTAACTTGTATGGGAATTAGGCCAAATTCCACTTATTAAGAGTAGTACTTTCATGGTATTGACTTTAACTGGTTCTCCATGGTTGCAGGTGCTGAAGTGACCAGAATGTGGTAGAAGGACTATCTCAAGCCACCCACACAGATAGTCACTATGATCTGTATCTTGAGCCTTGATTTCTAAACTAGATTGAAGTGGAATTTTCTGAAGTGTGCGTAAATGCTTACAAGGCTATTTAAAGTATCCTGCTGAGCAAAGTCTGTGTAGGATGCTGCCTTCCTTTCAAGGAGAAGACAGCCAAGATGATTGAAGCTGTAGATGATCCAGAGTAATGCAGAAGGGCACATGCTATGGTGGGCTGAAATTCTCAGTCACCAAATACCTTCCAGTTAAGAGCTGAGGCTCTACCATCCCAGGAGAAGGTGAAATGCTAATGTGAAATGCTCTAGGCCAGGATCAGCAGGAGCTCTGCGCTGGCTGAGAGGTCCCTGATGAAGACTTTAGTCCCGGGGTTGTGAGGAAGTCACCTCTCTTCCCTGGGAGCTGGCTGGAATACCTGTTATCTTCCTCTGCAGCAACAGTGCCTTGGTAGTAGATCTGTCAGAGCACCATCCGGTCCTCTCAACTAGGTTTGAACTAAAAGCGTATACACAACTCAAATTTGCTATATTTGACTAGAAATATCTCAAGAGTCTTCAAATGCAGCTGACTATCCGTATGCAGGAAAAAGGAGGTGGGAAAAGTTTGAAAGTTGGCTGCTTTGCAATATGGAAGAGTAAAAGGCAATTCCAACAAAACCTGGAAGTTCAGTCATCATTCTGGAAGTGAATATGTGTTTAATAAGATTCCTTTCCAAATATTTACAGTTAAGCAGAAGCTTTCTCTCTGGCTACAAAATGAAGTCTGCCATTCTTTCCACTGTTAATTGCGTCTGTCTATATAACTGTGCCAATATGAAAAAGCAGTTGCTTTGGTTTCAATACCTTAAACTATAGTGCTGTAGTATATGAAGAATAATTTAAGCAATCTATTAATTTATAACTTCAATACTTCTATCTTTCTAGCTTTAAAAATTTGATAGGAATGAAAAATGAGTCTGTCAAGAAACTGTAGAGACTGTAATGCATATGGTATGATGGGGGCCTAAAGTGTTTGAATAGGCATAAAAGCTATTTTTAAGGACATGTATTTACATGCTTCTGTGAAAAGTGAATATAATGGAAAAATAGGTGCAAAACTGAAAGGCAAGGCACTCTGCCTATAAGCAGCAGTTTGTTATTAGCACACTCAGTGGTATGTTTGGAAAACATACAGGCTCTCACTTCAGGCTTATAGCACTTTTCGATGTCTTGCACATGAAAACAAAATTTATTTCATTGCCACACAAAGCAATGTTTTTCTTTATTTGAAGACAGCAAAAACTGTTTTGTCTAGTCTTTCCTTTTGGGAAGATACCACGTACCTTAACAATCTGAATTTCCAAGGTAACTGATTTTTTTACTATTTGATTTTTCTGTTACTATTCAGCAGATAAAGATAACTTGCATGCAGAAAGAAAAAATATTACGTAAACAAAACTGTATTTTGAATAATATATAAATAAACCTTAATTAAGAGAGACATACTTTTTGTACATTTTTATCTGGAAAGCAGTGAGAGTGAGGCTGGCAACTTGTTATGGACAGTGGTGCAGTAGATGTTGATTTAAGCAGACAGATGTGGAAATTGTTATTTGAACTATTGGGAAGGGCCCTGGGAAATACACAATGTGTTTAGATTTACGAGTAGTTTACCTCTGAGGCTGAAAGCTTCTCTTTGTATTTTTGAATTTGATGGCAGAACAAATAGGGCAATGTGCCTAAAGAAACAGGTGGAATTAATTTTGGGTTAGACTGCTGTGTGTTTAGGGCCACTGACATCCCCTTGTCCTATTTGGCAAGTGGAGAAGGTGGGAACTGTGCAGCTTCTCCCTGCTTTCAGTTACTCAGATCCCAGATGGTGAGAAAGCATCATTGTCAAAGGAAGGAAAGAGGAAATATGGGCAAAAGTAGGAAATGCAATTCTGAGAAATGAAGCCTCAACTTATCAGTCATTTTGACACCGGGCAAACCTTGACCAGCACATGGGGATTTAAACCTGCCTAGTTTTGGCTGCTTTTGTTTATTTTCAGTGAGGCTAACAGTTTTCCACTGCAAACATACCCTTGATTTTCTGTACCTAAAATTAATCCTGGAAGGGACAATGTAAGTCTGGGTTCTTATTAGCACTGTCTTCTGAGAGCATCTCTTTGTATAATAGATAGCTGAGGTCTAAGAACCATGGCAGATATGAAGGTTGCAGGAGGTAGCAGTGGGATAGTCACAGTGGGAAGGCTTAAAGTTCTGGAATTAATATAGACTCCACATTAAATTAGTGTTGAATTGAAACTGCTGTGAGAAAACATGAAATACTACAGATTTTGGTGTTCAAACTCAAAGCTGGAGTTGATGGGCAGCTGGAAATAGTTTTCCTGAAATCCATGTGGTATACTAAGACAGTTCCACGTATCTAGTCCTTATTCTTTAATACCTAAATAGGTCAGAAGGTACCCATTTGCTCCATCTTACTTAATCCTCAGCTTCATTTGTATTGTAGGAAAGCTGCTTTGGGAAATTCTGGAAGTTGCTTGCCAGGGCCATACTTTGCTTATAGGACCATGTGACCTAAACAGTAGTAGCTCAGACTTACCTTGGGGTGTTGTATAACAGCAATAATACAAGCTTCTACTGTCATAAGAGTTGAGGGATGTGTTATTTAGTGTCCTTTCCCCTGCCTCATCCTGATTTCCTCACTCTGGGAAGAAAACAGGGAGAGTAAGATATTGAAATATGTGTGAAAATTGTAAGATTGTTCTTCTGACGGAAGAGTTCTTCATGTTAGAGGAATAGAGATAAATCTTTTCTTGACTTTTGCTTTGGAATTATGTAGGTGAGAATAGCAAATGAGGGTCAGTCCTCATAGATATCTTGTTGATGTTGTCTTTTCTTTGAGCCTTTGTACTTTATGACATTTGCAAGAAAGAAATCTGTCTTGGGTTTCCTCAGACTTCTGATGCATTTCCACAAGTTACTCGTGCTTTGTCCTCTGAATAGAAAAATTCAAACATGTTGTGGAATTGAGTAGCAATTGGTCAAAGAAAACAAAAAAGTCACTATTTTTTTGACTGTTAGAAACCACAGATCATCAGCCTAACTGGTAGTCATAGCTTTCTCAGATTGTGTACCTGGCTGTCAGAATTTTAGTCAATGAGCTTTTGCAAGTTTATGAAGTAGCTGTTTCCTTGGTGGCTGGGAGTGAAGGGACTTGTGGAATGAGAGTTAGATTTAACTGCATAAAGAGAAGTCTGGAGGGAAAAGGCAGCTTTTCAATATGTAACGCTGGAGAACTGGAAAGTATAGAGGAGTAATCATCTCTGTCACAGTCTGTTCATAACCTACTTTTTTTCCTTAAGAACTGGCTTGGAAAAAAATGTATTTCTACCACAAATACTAATACATAATTTTATCGATTTCCTAATAAAATCTCTCTCTGATATTAAATAATATTTTTAATTAAAACGTGCTGCTGCTTTTAAGTTTGCTCTTATTCTGACTTAAAAGCTGTTTAGGAAACTCCTGGCTGTTTTTAGACTTAATCTCACTGTGAAAAGAAGAGTTTTGCTTTAGGGCAATGTTTCTGCAAGACAGTAGGAATGATTAAATTCTAGATACAGTGACCCCGAAATCACATCATACTGCCATGGTATTGAGTTCAACAACTTTTTCATCAGAGGTCTTTTTTTAAAAGGTTTTAGATTGTCTCAATGCATTCTACAGACCTTTTTCATCATTAATTATTAACAGCCAGTTTGACAAACTTTTCATCCTTGGTTATTTGTGAGTTGGGGATGAGTATCTACTGCACAGGATTTGACATGCAGATAGTTTATACTGATCTAACATTAAATTAATGAATAGTTTTGGATTGAACTACAGAGACAGGCAATGCCTTCGGTAGACTTCTGCAGGCCTGCTCAGGAGTGAGTCTCAGTCTGTCACTTTCACAAATGAAATAATTTCATAGATGAAAGTAACTTTTTAAGTGATCTTACTTCATTTGCACTATTTCCTTTTTTTTCTTCCTCAAGAGCTAGTGACAAAACAGCAATAGAAGTTAAGGCTGCTTAATTTATTAATCTGTGCAGTACCCAGATAAAAAAATTTCATGTTATAACGGGAACAGTTGCAATAGTCACTGCCTGCTTCAAGACTTTGTACTTTCTAATTTTTCCCTTCAGTAGTTATTTTAGTCATTCAGCACTTTAGAAATACACTGCAATATAACCAGAAATTTTGAAATTTTGAAATACACTGCAATATAACCAGAAATTTTGAGGCAATCATGCCATTTGTTATAAGATTCCTAATTACCTAGAGTTTGAGTTATAAAATATACAGATACAAATCTAAAGAACATCGAAACCAAACAGAGATAGCCAGAATCAAGACTTTAATGACAGATGCTGCTTTTTCAATATGTTTTTCAAATCTGATAAATGTTCATAATATTGGTGGTTTAGAGCTTTCAGACTGTTTCTCAAGGCCAGGTATTTTGGGGTAGGTATTTAGGGAATTAACCATTTTTCATTATTTTATCTTTTGCATTCAAATAAAGATACTTTAGAAGGCTGAAAAAAATAAAGAAAATATATTCTGGACTGCAGATGAAATGAACTGTGATTTTAGTCTCCCTTAGCTTTCTGTGTGAAGAGCTGTGTTGATTTTCTGCTTAAGATGCTAGACATGCATGTGGTATTGGATTCTAGCTGAGGTCTGGAATTCAAATCCGTTTGTTTCTGTGTGTTCCAAATGATGAGAACAGTGACTTTCCTGACTCTGTCACAGCACTCTCTAAAGCTAATTCTGATCTGAGTATTTCTGCCTCATATTCTCTGATCTGCTTTTTAAACAGAGTATTTCACTTAAATGTGTGCCTTTCAAACTTTTAACAACCTCTTTGAAACTTAATACTGTAAGTTATTTTTATTTACCATGCAAAATGGTTAATAATGTCTTCAATCCCAGAAGAAATAGTGCTGTTTCTGACTCAGCGACTTTTGGTTATATGTTAATCTAGCATTTACAAAAAAAGGCTCACAATATCTTCCATCATATATTGCTGTAGCTGACTCCTCACACATTCTTTCTTACTTTACCAATAACTGTATGTTCCTTTAAAAATTAAATAAATACAAATTAAAAAAAAAACTCTTTTATTTGCATCTGGTGACACACAGAAATACCATATGGCGTACCATCTATTGATGGGTTCCAAATAAATGTGCTTCATCCACACTACTACCGCTTTGTATTTTGAAGGTATAATGTTAAGTTCTATTAAAAAAACAAAAACCAAGCAAAGCAAACAAAAAACCTCACCTAAAATTGAAGCATCACTTAAATATTGTCTTTTGTTTTATTAAAGTAGATAATGATTGTGGAAGATTTTAGCAAGCATGTCTGAATGACTTGTTAGAAAGGGAATGTGGCTAGGAGCATGTAATTGCTTCCAATTTTTTTTCAGATTCAAGAAAAGACTTTTTACATGTTTGCAAGGTAACACCCACTCAGTAGCTTGTGTGGAAGTGCTCGAGTTTGCAGAGCAACATAATGAGCAGCTAGTGAGGATGGCTTCCCCAGCTGCCACAGGGTTTCACGGAGTCATAATGACTGCCATACTTCTGTCAAGCTGTCATGGACTAAACGAAGGTTTTAAAGCACGCTTGGTGGGGTTGTGGGTAGCTGTTTTTTTGAATGTTCTAGAAATGCTAGCTTTTTCCTAAAATACCAAGATGCAAAAGGTGAAATGCAACTAGATCTGTTTGGCTGTGCGCAGTGATTATGAGTGTGAGACCTAAAGGGAGAACTATGGTTGTTCCAAGTGAGTCTCACCAGCTAACCTGAGACTGAATTTCTACTTAAGACAGCTGAGATACCCAAAGACCCTTACAGGCCTTTCTATAGAAGAGGAGACTGTCAGGCTCTCCCAGAATTACTGTGTGGTGGGTGATGTGGAAACAGTCTTCTAATCAAAATGTTTTTATAGTTGATCACTAATAGAATTACAAGGTTTAGGCACTTAATGTGATCTTCTTTTGCTGAAGTACAGAGCACTAACAGCTCCAGTGGAAGACAAAGCTGCTGTTCATTATTAAAAGTGCTGTATAGAGGAGCTTGGAGAATTAGATTTTGGATATGTCAAATCAGCCAAACAATTTATGGAGATGTTGAGATTAGACATTCAGTGTTTACCTGTCGTATCTGTAAAATTTTATATTTTGACCTTGAAATGACATCATGTAGAAGCCTTCAGAGCAGTGAGAAATTTACTGAATTAAAGTTTAAGGCTATACATCTTGTAATTGATTATCCATGAGATTCTGAGGGGCAGGGGGGGAAATAGTGTTTGGCATGATTGTTCTGTCTAGTGCTTCCTGGTTTTGAATGCTTTGTTTTGCGACGCTACTAGTGTTAATTCTATATGTGGCTTATGTATAGTATACACAATTTTTTCTTTTTGATGAATAGCTCATTCATCAGTAGATTATTGCCTGTTTTGCATGGAAAGGTAATAATCCACAGACCATAAAACTTGAGCCACTGTTAGATAGCCCTCTATTAGTACTGATCTGTAGAAAATATATGAAACTCGGTCCAGTGGAGTGCTGCAGAGTCTGCCCAACTGATCACTGGGGTTGCCAAAAAGATGCGAGTGAATATGAGAAGGGGTGAATTCAGAGAAGGTAGGGACATAAGTTTGCAGTCTTCCTGCACATGTAACTTCTGAATTTGTTTCCCACTCAGTGGTGTGTAAACTTGCAATAAAAACAGAACCTGTACATACTATGTATGCATAGATAGGATGCCTGTCATCTCTGCTTTGTTGATATTGTTAGGTTTGAGTGCATAGGCCATTGAGCAATCAATGAATGTTTAATATTAATCTGACTTCTTAGTAATATCTAGTCTTTGCATTTCAGTAGCTGTTCTGATCTAATTTTGCTGCTACTTTTCTGATACTACATTGATTTTCTCTATTCCGTACCATTTGATGTGCAACTCTGACTTGCATACTGCACCAGTTTGGTTCTCAGTGCTTCAGCTTCTGATTAAGAGACTTCTAGCAATCTTATCAATAGTCTGGGTCAAAATACTGAGTCTATGCTTTCTATTCCAAAGTAACTTCTTAAAAACAATTATCTATCTGCCATGTGGAATGTTACATATCTGATTTTTAAAAACTTTTTTTTACCTTCAAAAATTCCCTTGGAAATGAATTTTCTGTTTATCAAATTAAGTTCTCCTAAGAGTGCTTGGACTTTCACATACACAGACACACACTGAACTGAAAATGTGTAAATGTGGCATACTGAAAAAAACTTTACGTATTAATCTGAATTTGCTGATCTATTCCAAAGTACATTTAATATCAAGACAGCGATCTGTGCATTGGTAATTTTTCATCCTAAGAAACAATATTAACTGTTTTAACTTTATGGAATGATGAGGTATTACAGGAATGTTTACTTACTGTATAACTGTGCCCCTGAGTGCAGAAGCATATGCAGCCTGCATCTTTGGAGTGGAAAGCCTGTTAGTTTTCCTGATTATTTGGGTTAAGGGGGTGCACAAAAAAAAAAAAGCAATCTTACCATTCAAGTATTGAGTATTTTAAAAGCCTTCTTTAACTGCCATCGTCTAAAAGCAGAGGAAAGTGACTTTTCCAATAACGCTCTTTTTGGAGGACCATATGAATAAAAGGATTTTTTGGAAGTAGATTTTAAGGAGAAAAATAAATGGCACACCAGCTTTAGTAGATTGTGCGGTACAATGATTCTACAAATTATTTCTTCACAGGAAGTGGAAATGTGATTGGAAGTGACTTAACATACAGCAACAGATAAATAACATGCAAATAAAATACATGGTATGACTATAGAAAGTGCCTAAAACTGCTTATAAAATTTTCATGGAGGCTAAAAGTTATACTGAGAAAAAGAAAAATTGTTTGTTTAGAGAAAGAGGCTTAATACAGGGAGTCAATTTTCCTGCTGTTAAAAAGTTAGCTTTAATGTACTCTTTGAAAACCTGAGCTGGGTTAAGCTACACTAATTGAAGTGGTTTATATTGTTGGTTTTGGTTGGGTTTTTTTCAAAAGCACAGCTGTCTTGCATGACTGACTTCTTTGTGGTTTTTAAACATGTATTTTGTTTATAGCAAGTAAGATCATTCTTATTTATGTTTTTTGTTTGTGGTACCTAATATTTTTTGGGAGGTCAAGCAATCTTTAGTTCCTTAATTCTTATATTTTTCAGACTATTGTCTGATTTGGTAGGTCTACTTTCTCAATGCAGTAAGTGCATATACTGTAAGTAAATAATAAGTAAGTACATAATACATATATTTCAATCTGACTGGAAATTGGAAATTGAATGGCATATAGTGGTGGTGTTATACAAGCATTACCTACATGTGACATGTTGTGAAAAGACTGGAGAAGCCTGTTTTTTCAATCAATCACCAGCATGAAAGTCAGTCTAAAATAGCAGTTGGTTTGTTTGTTTTTTTAAAAAAGGTATATAAATGGACTTATACTTACATGGAGGTGTCTTTTTTTTTGTCTTTTTTTTTTGGTGTTCTGTTGTCTAAAATGATGAGAAGGAAATGCGTAAGAGTCTGGGTATAAGGAACCTCTGCTAATTAGCGTGGGGAAAAAAGAACAGTGAGGTGGTTGTAAGAATGCAGGTGGAAAGACCTTCATTTTAGTTCTGTTCTTTACATGGTGTTGGCAACTTAAGCTCTTAATGGCAAAAATATATCCATTCTTGAGTAGTATAATGCTTGCTTGGCATTGTACCATCATTCTGACAATAAGGAATGTGCTTTTTCAGTATGTTATCTGGGAAAGGGAAAGCGTTCTGCTGTCAGAATCAGTGACATGTATTTGCTTTGTGTGACATTATAGTAAATACACCAGCAAACCAGCTACTGGTATAGTGAGCTAATCAGCACGCTCCTGAAAGATTAAGTCCATTTCAGTTCTGTGTTTTTTCTTTTATATGTTCAGTGACAAACAAGAAACCAGCTCAAGCGTCTATTACGAAGGTGAAGCAATTTGAAGGCTCTACGTCTTTTGTCAGGAGAACGCAGTGGATGCTTGAGCAGCTTCGCCAGGTCAATGGTATAGACCCTAATCGGGTGAGTTCTAGAAAATGAAAACTGAGCTTTTTTTTTATAACTGATTTATGAATCAGGCATTCTTTCACTATTCAAAAGGCATCTGGAAAGATAAGATGCAGGTTTAAGTGCAAATTCTCAAAAAAGAAATAACTCAGTAGAATATATGAAATAGATTTTAATGAGAAAGATGGGAGGAAGCCAAAGCTCATAATCATTTGGGGTTTTTTCTTCCTGTCTCTCCCTACTTTTCTTGCTGCTTCTCTCTCTTCTTTGTAGAGATAAAAACAAGAGCCTTGTTTGCCTTGTGTTCAGATATAAGCCTCTTGGGGTCCGTTTTGGCATGCAGCTGTGTTGTAAGATAGAGCAGTAAGTAGAAGCAAGGACAGGAGAGGTGACTGATGTTCAAGTTTGTGAAATACTGTAAACCTTGTGTTTTTTCTCAGATCCTTCTACATTTCTTATCGTTTCCTACAAAGGGCGGTGAGGCAGCTTAGTTGCCAGTGGCACATGAATGCTGATACAAACAAAACAAACAAACCAACCCTTCACGAAATAGGTCTGGAATTTCTTTGATGTGGAATATACAGCCCACCTTGAGCTGTCTCGAGACAAAGTCATACTAACATGTAATAAGCTTGTGAATACAAATCTTCATTAGTAAACAAGCAGAATTGGAAGTTGGGAATGTGGCTCATACTATGTGATCACAAAGTGATTGTACAGCAAAATATGTTTGTGAGCAACCCCCTTGGTTTGTCAAAGCTGTGCTGTGATCAACCACCTAAGCATCTTAAGCAATGGTGCACCAAATTCTATTACTATCCAGTACAGTCTTTTGTACAAAAAAAGGCAGCCCTTAGGCCACTGCCCTATGAAATGCAAGGGGTGGAATTATATTTTCTCTGGGTAAAGAGACAATGAAAATGAGACAGTGACAGCAATAGATAAGGGATATGAGTTTTAGGCCCTTTCCCAGCATCTGCTATGCAGCTATGTATATAACAGATACTTCAGATACTCTCAGAATGAAAGTCCTATCAAGTTCTTAATCTTAGATATGTTCCTTTCAAACTTGTCTTCCTGTGATTCCTAGTGTCATCAATTCAAAACAGCATTTACTAGATTAGATTACAAAATTATTTTTAGCAAATATTTCTAAATATATAGTGATACTTCTTCAATTTATTTTGGCAGTTGATGCACAGTATAGAGCTGGGCTTTGATGTTGTTCCAGAAATGCTCTTTTGTTCATTTTATCCAGAGCCCTAAGCAACACTTAATGATAATGCATTAAATACAATAACTAGCACTTGCTATTTGTTTTCCTTCTTTGGTTGAGCATCGAGAGCAAAACCACATCTTCTATAGTATAGTATGAAAGTAGATTTTTGTGCTGAGAGGCACGAATCCTTGTGTAATATAGAAGACATAAGTAACTATATATCTGTAGATTACAAGGATTTCTTATGAGATTCCAACTCTTAATTTTTGTTTTAAGGTATTTTTGTAATAGCTGATTAATCCTCATTAAAAATAGCTGCAAGGAAAAAAAAACAACTTCCTGCATTTTTTTTTTGCATCCAAAAACATGCAAAGAAAAGTAATCCCAGGATGGTCTTGTTTTGCACGACCTTTCTGCTTTTTCCAGCATAATAGCTTTTAAAAAGTAATAGCTCTATATCTTTCTCCAAATCATTTATAAAACTGGAATAATTGTAGTGTGTCTTTTTCTTCTAGGACTCCCCAGAATTTGATTTACTGTTTGAAAATGCTTTTGACCAATGGGTAGCAAGCACAGCTTCAGAAAAATGCACATTCTTTCAGGTTTTACATCACACTTGTCAGCGATACCTTACAGATAAGAAGCCAGAATTTATCAACTGCCAATCTAAAATTACGGCAGGTAAGTCAATCGCAGCTGGAGTACTTTGTGCAGTTGGACATGAAGTGATTTGCATGTGTGTTACTCTCTGTTGCAGCCTAATTACATCTTGAAATCATGGGTCTGAATATGCTAACTTCACAGTAGCAAACTTCTAGGCTTCAGCATTTCTCCATCAAGCACCACTTCACTCTTCTGCTGTCTTTGCTTCCCTAGTCTTCAGTTCTAGAGGCAGCATCCCCTACCCACCTTGTGAGAAGTTCTTCTCCTCCTTTTTAGCAACCTTGATTTCGATTTGTCTCTCTACTTTTGTTTGTTCAGAAACATTTCTGGGTGGCCCAAAACATTTCCCTCTGAAAGTCTGTTCTGCATTGCCATTTCCTCACAAGTCTGTTTAAAAAGTGGTTATTACTAAACTTCCCATGGTTTTTTTGGAATTTACTTTGATCTTCACAGAAATCAGTTTAGAGTTTTGTTGTGTTTCATAAATTACATATTTTAAGGTGAATTTCCAGGATTAAGCTAAAAAAGTCTGCTTAGGTAAAAAAAAAAAGTCTGGTTAATATGTGAAATTGGTATTTACCATCCACTTCCCAAGCAACAAAAAACTACTTGTGGGGGGAGGATTTTCACATATTTCGCAAGTATTCTTTAGGAAAAGAAACCATTTTAGTTGTTCCCTTAGACTGAAACTTGTGAAAATAGTCTCCTTTTTGTCTGCTCTAAAACAGAACACTTAAAAACTCTTATACCTCCCATGTTCACAGCTGGAATAAAAAATTGCTTTTCTCAATGAGTCTCCTAACAGTTTATGTCTCCAAACTGTAAAAGAGAAGTGCAAGCTGGCTTGGGATTTTGTTTAGTTGTTTTTTCTTCTCACCAGTAGACATCAGTTATAAATATGGAGACCCTTACTCAGTTCTTTCTGTTAATTCTCCTCTCTCATAAATCTAGAATACGTTCCTGTACACTATTATCGGAACTACTTTGCAGCCACCTTTATATGCTCTTTATTCTGGCTGTTGTTTTTGTCTTGCATTCCTTTTCTCTAAAACACCAAAGGTAAAGTTGAGCAAGAGGGAAATCATCTCCAGTTTGGTGTTTACATTTTGGCTTCTGACACTGAGACTACCACTAACTTCGAGGTCATAAGTCATAACTGTTCTGTCAATCATCCTTTTAGTATCTTCTCAAACTAAGAAAAAGGCACAAAACTTTCTTGTAAACTTCCTCTCTTGTTTTTTGCCCCCTTCACATTAATAGGATTTCCTTTGTTTTCTTTTTGGTGTGGTGGAGGAGGGAGGAGCAGTTTCTGTACTGGTGGGAGAAGATATCCTCTACAATTTTTCCATTTCATATGGAAGAAATGTCCTATCAAGCCTTTGTCATCCGTTGCTAACGATGCTCACTTCCGTCCTTCCTGCTAATAAATCAGTGTTAGTAAACCACCATACATTACAGACTCCAAAATTATTCTCGTAAGCTTGACCTGTCCAAAATTGAGTTCCTGATTCAGCTGACCCAAATATTAACTTTTATCTTAAACAAAACAAAACAAATTACCACTGAGATTCATAAGCTTCTGCTTGATTTTTACTTTTTTAACACACACTAGACTCTGCAGTGTCTCATGAAGCATACCCATATTCTCTCCATTACAAATTCATAGCTAAAATAGGCTGCTTCCACCGTCCTCCCGTACCACATGGTAACTGTTTCCATATTCCTTGCCTGTCACGGTGCGTGTGCACAGACACAGTCTGTGTGTGTACACACATAATACAGACTGTGGATTCAGTACAGAGCCAGGGACTAATAAATCTCCTTGTGGATACAGTGCTTCTGCTGTTCTTTGCACTGTCAACTTTCTTCTCACCCTGGGTTACAAACTCCCTGTGGATAAGTTTTAAATTTGACAGAAGCTATAATAACTGTAAACCAAGTAGTAGTTGACCCTAAATTCCAGTGCCCTTATGTGTGTCTGCCTCATTGACCAACAGGATGTCTATCAAAAATTGAGGAGGAAAAAAAAAAAAGTCCTCATTAGCACATAAGCTATATCAATTATTATAAAAGACAATGCAATAATACAATTGGAAATTGTAATATGTAAGATGAAATAGTCTGTTTAAACATCTGCTGTTCCTTTAAAAATTCAGATTGATATTCTTAATGCAATGCTAGTTTTTCTACAGTATTACTATATCTATACTATAATTACAAGCTTTATTGGTGTGTTCATAAATACAGACAAATTCTTACTCAGTTCCAAAAGTATTGTTCTAGCACCCATACTGATATTTTTTTGAAAATATAGATAATGAATTATGAAAAATAGATGAAATTAGCTTTGCAAACTAAATTTTTTTTTGAGCTGTGGAAAAATTCTTGGGTTTGCTATGTTTTCCAGCATATTTCCTAGTGTTCCAGGATACATGGGAAATATATTTCAGTAATCTTTTCATTGTCTTCAGAATCTTTTGCTTTATATTTAAATGTATTACAGTGTATTTATTTAGTGGAGGCATGCTTCTTCCACTAGTTAAAAATAAATGAACAGTTTAGGTTTAGGTTATATTCTTTTGAAGTTTCTGGGGAATGTGCAATGTAATACTCTTTTTGGATGGTTAGTCAGTTTAACTTCTAATACCCTACAAATATTTTTTTAATGAACTGTTAGAATACATACACACCCATATATATGCTTATGTATGTACTGATACGGATACGCACATCATATATGTAATATGTATCTTGTAACTAATGCATATTTTCAAAAAAACAAACAAAAAAATGCCACCAAAGAACACTCCTCCCAAGTGGAACTGAAGATGAAAGAACTTAAAGGGTTCGTTTACAAACTTACTTATCCTATTGAGCCTTATTCCTTCCTAAAGAATAGGAGTGAAGAAAGTGAAATTCATGCTGTTCCTGTTTCTGCAGGAAGCGCTTGAGAGCTTAGCCATAAGTAAATATAGGTGTCCCTGTGGAACTGCAAACCCTCTTCATTGCCTTCCTCATTTTACCTCTTGTACATACACACTTCCCCTATGGGTCAGAGCCCTGCCCTGGTTCTTCTTTTCCAGAACCATTTTTTGCTTCATTTTCATTTGAGTATCATGTAAGGGTACGGTCTGTAGAGTTAAATAGGCTAAAGTGTTTCTGTAACTCGATTAATGACATTAGTAATTACAGCAATAAGGAGAACTGATTAAAGGTGTGGGTGCTAATTCTGAGAACAAAGAACAAATTCAAATTTGGGAAGACTGTAACAAAATTCCTCCCACTGGTATCTTGTACTAAACATTTCAAGTTTGTCTTTTGTTTAGAAGAGCCCCCTCCATAGCTTACGTGCATTCTGGATGTTATTTTGGAGAGGCAAAGCAGGCATTTTGGGTAAGAGGGGGTTTTGACTGAACTGGGAAAAACTTTCCATTTTTGTATATTTCTAGAATACAGGTTCTGATACTGGAATTTGTCTAATTTGGAGCATCTTTGTGTTAATTGTTATTCGATGGCCAAGTTAATTAGATTGTACTGCTTTTACAGCAGTAATGTAAAAAACAAAGTTGGAGGTGAGTGGTGTGCAGAAATTTTGTCATCTACAGGTTCTGTTCGTTAGAACAACTTAATTCTTGACATAATATTAGGCTGACACTGAGGATGAATTTGACTCATTTCTGGATAGAACCCTGTGATACAACATTTGAAGCTCTTCAAAGATTAATTCTGGGCCTATAAGAATAAACAGTTGCTGCCACCTTTAGATACATATTAAAAATGCATAATCCTGGGAAAGGAGCAAGACCTGAGGTTGAAGGAAGATAGATCTTGCTATTTTTTTCTTTTAAGCTTTGTCCTATGTCAGTGCTTCAGTTTTAACAGTCATTCTGCTGAATTAATTAAAATATTCTTAGAAGCCCAAAGTAATGACATCTTTGCCTCTGTAACCTTTTCGCAAGGACATCTGGCAGGAGTTATTAATGGACCTTTCTTTTTCTCCTCCAAGAATATATTGCTAGTTAGAGAATGGTAATGAGTACTTCTTTTTTTATAAGCTGTAGACTCAGCTTACCCCATTTGAGACCTAGTGAGCACATAGTGGTGTTTACCTTATTGTGCAAGATTAATGACTAAAGCAGATGAACAAAATCTTGCTGTTCGAATTAGGATGGGAAGACAAACAATTGTTCCCCCTCCTTCCTGTCAAATCACAAAACTCTTTCAGTGTGACCATCCAGCCAATTCCTTATCCACTGAGCAGTCCATCTGTCAAATCCATGCCTCTCCAATTTAGAGGCGAGGATGTTGTGCGGGACAGCATCAAATGCTTTGCACAAGTCCAGGTAGATGACATCTGTTGCACTTTCTTTTATCCACCAATGCTGTAACCCTGTCATAGAAGGCCACCAAATTTGTTGGGCATGATTTGTTCTTAGTGAAGCCATCTTGGCTGTCACCCATCACTTCCTTATTTTCCATGTGCCTTAGCATAGTTTCCAGGAGGATCTGCTCCATGATCCTGCTGGGCGCAGAGGTGAGACTGACCAGCTTGTAGTTCCCCAGGTCTTTCTTTTTTCTCTTTTTAAAAATGAGGGTTATGTTTCCCCTTTTCCAAATTCCAGTTCTCAAATATGATGGATAGTGGCTTGGCAACTTCAACTGCTGGTTCCCTCAGGACCCACGGATGCATCTCGTCAGGGCCCATGGCCTTTTGCACCTTCAGGTTTCTTAGATGGTCTCGAACCTGATCTTCTCCTACAGTGGGCAGTTCTTCACTCTCCCAGTCCCTGCCTTTGCCTTCTGCGACTTGGGTGGAGTGGCTAGAGCACTTGCAATGAAAGAAGACTGAGGCAAAGGAGTCATTGACTTCCTCAGCCTTCTCCATATATCCCAGGTAACCAGGTGTCTTGTTTCCTTCTGGAGTTGGCCCACATTTTCCCTAGTCTTCCTTTTATCAGTGATGTACCTATAGAAGCTTTTCTTGTTGCCCTTGATGTCCCTGGCCAGATTTAATTCTATCAGGGCTTTAGCTTTTCTAACCTGATCCCTGGCTGCTTGGACAATTTCTCTGTATTCCTCCCAGGTTATCTGCCCTTGCTTCCACCCTCTGTGGGCTTCCTTTTTTTGTTCAACTTTGCCCAGGTGCTCCTTGTTCATCCATGCAGGCCTCTGGGCATTTTTGCCTGACTTTTTGTTTGTTGGGATGCATATCCCCTGAGATTGGAGGACGTGATCCTTGAATCAAGCTAGCTATCTTGGGCCCCTCTTCCCTCCAGGGCTTCGTCCCATGGTATTCTACCAAGAAAATCCCTGAAGAGGCCAGAGTCTGCTCTCTTGAAGTCCAGAGTAGTGAGCTTGCTGTGTGCCCTCCTCATTGCCCTAAGGATCTTCAGCTCCACCAGTTCATGGTCAGTGCAGCCAAGGCAGTGTTGATGGGGGAAGGGAACCTCAATCCATCCTATTCCTACCAGTTTGGTGCCAGTGCCAGCAATAGATGCCCAGAGCTGGGAGAAGGATCACAGGTCAGCAGGAGAGCACAAAGGAATTCCAGCCACTCCAGCCAGTCAGTCAGCTCCATCGGGGCCCAACTGAAATGCCTCTATGCCAACATACGTGGCATGGGGAATAAACAAGAGGAGTTAGAAACGTGCATGCGCCTGCAGGGCTATGATCTTACTGGCATCACAGAGACTCAGTGGGATGGCTCCTATGACTGCAGTGTTCATGTATTGGGTCTGGCTGAGGTGGAGTTCATTTTCCCCATAGCAGCCCTCACAGTGCTGTGCTGTGTACGGGTAGTGAGCAAGGTGTTGGTAACACACCAGGGTTTTGGGTCCTGCTGAGCTGTGCTGGCAAAGCACCAAGGCTGGCTCTCCAACATTCCCCCACCCCCCTCACCAGTAGGCTAGGGGTGGGCAAGATCTTGGGAGGGGACACAGCCAGGATGGCTGACCCAAAATGACCAAAGGGATATTCCATACCATATGACATCTGCTCAGCAATAAAAAAGCTGAGAAAAAGGAGGTAGAAATAGGGTATTCGTTATTTATGACGTTTGTCTTATGGAGCAACTGGTACGCATACTGAAGCCCTGCTTCCCAGGAAGTATCTGGACATTGCCTGCTGATGGGAAGTAGAGAATAAATCTTTTGGGTTTTTTCTTTGCTTCTCCACATGGCCTTTTGCTTTTGCTCTATTAAACTGCCTTTATCTTGACCTACAAGGTGTTTTTTTCCATCTTATTTTCTCCCCTCCCTGCCCTGCTAAGGAGGGGAGTGATAGAGCGGCCTGGTGAGCACCTGGTGTCCAGTCAAGGTCAACCCACCACAGCTGGAATGGAAGGATACAGGCTTTTTAGGAAGGACAGGCAGGGGAGATGAGGAGGTGGTGTCACCCTCTATGTCAATGACGAGCTGGAGTGCATGGAGCTCTGCCTGGGGATAGGTGAGGAGTCAACCGAGAGCTTATGGGTCAGCGTTAAAGGGGGGACAGGAACCAGTGACACTACAGTGGGGGTCTGCTACAGGCCACCTGACCAGGAAGACTGAGTGGATGAGGCCCTCTGTAGACAGATATAAGAGCAGCCTCACATTTGCAAGCCCTGATCCTCATGGGGGACTTCAGCCTCCCTGATGTCTGTTGAATGGACAACACAGCGGGGCATAAGCAGTCCAGGAGGTTCCTGGAATATGTTGATGATAACTTCCTTCTCCAAGTGATAGAGGAGTCAGACGAGGAGAAGCATTGTGCTGGACCTTGTTTTCGCCAACAAGGAGGGGCTGGTGGGGAATGTGAAGCTGATACTTTTTGGTTTCAACTTACCTGAAAGCCACTGAAAGAAGTGTGTAATTGAACATATTCTTACAGAGTTTCACTTGTAAATTAATTCTGACACTAATGAATTTGAACAAAAAAAAAAAGTCTACCATCCTATTTTGGCAGTGTATTGCATTTTGAAATTACCAATCAGATGAATCTTAGCAATGCTTCCATGCAGGAACAGGAAATTTTTTGCATTTGACGAAGTTACTTCTGGCCAATGTATACCAAATACTCAGTTGTTTGCTTTAGAAAAATTAAAGGCCAGTGTCAGTCTAGAGACTGAAATATTAGAAATACATTTTCTGCTGCCAAAAAACAATTCAGGTGCTTGCTTTTATGCTCTGCGTATTCACATCAAGATTAATTCTGCTTTACCATTTTTTTATTTAACTGGATGGATTTTAGTTATCTTAAGCATAAAAGCCATGTGTTGAGATCAGAATGGATAAGAATAGTTGAGTGCTTGTTCCACAGAAATATTGCATATAATCAGAGCTCTAAATTAGCTTTCTAAAATGGGAATCTTGGGCAAAAAAGAACATTACGTTCTTGTACAATCTGTAGGGGTACATAAAATGAGAAAGGACATATATCATTATAAAGGTTGGCTCCTTTTTGATCTGTATAACTGAGACAATATAGAAAGTATTAAGCAATATATTTTCTTGCCTTTTCTGAAGAATGAAGGTATAAGTGAGATGTTATCATCAAGATGCAGAATATTACTGTTTGTCATAGAAATAGGAAAAAAAATTGTGTCAAAATTCCCAGATTTTGGTGTTTACCGAGCCAGAATGGAGTTCTGTGCTTTTGTAGTAATTACTGGTTCTGAAAGTTCCTTGTTGGTTAGATTTTTTTATTAAGTATAAATATTAGTTAGTATTGAAAATATTACTAACTTAGGTTAGTATTGATTTTTATAAATGTATTGAAGTTTTAAAGTTTTCAAGTTTGGAAGAACATAAAGGTTGTGATAATATGAAATGGATCCAAATTAGGATATTTCCTTAATTTATAGCCGATCCGCATTATACAATAACATCCTGTCCTGGTGTCAATGCCAGTATTTAAAAACAAACATCAACAGGAGTTGAAATAGAGAAGGTAAGTTTTTTTCTGAAAGACATTTGTGACCTGTCAATTTGGCTCTTAATCTTTGTGCTATATATTCTCCACATTTTAATTATCAATTCCTAATTTCTGTAATTTTTGACTAAACTTTAAGCTTCAGTACTGTATTTTGGTGGCAGGAGGGTGGGGACATCAAACTATATGGTGATGTTGAACCCTAGAAGAAACCAAAGTGTGTGAATGTAATTGGCTTGAAAAATTACAGATAATATTTTATCCTTTTCTTTAATAGAACATTTATTAGCACTAAAACCAGATCAATACAAAAAGATCAAAGGCAGAAAGAAAATAAAAAGCGCTTAGCTTATGAAAATCCTTATTTAATGTGCTGCCTATGTAAAAACATTTAACAGAGTAGCTATCTGAAGGTATGAATATAACCATGATTTTATTAACAAGCAAAGATTGGAAGTGCCATGGTTTAGCCCAAGCCACCAGCTGAGCACCACGCAGCCACTCGCTCAGCCCTCCTCCCTTGGTGGGATGGGGAGGAGAACTGGAAGAAAAAGGTAAAACTCTTGGGTTGGGATAGGGACAGTTTACTGGGACAGCAAAGGAAGAGAAAAACAACAACAGCAGTACTTAGAATGTATGAAGCTACTGAAATACAATGCAATTTACTCACCCTATGACTGGACACCCAGTCCATCCCCGTGCTACCATTCCTCCCCATATGCTGAGCATGATGTCATATAGTATGGAATACCCCCTTTGGCTAGTTTGGATCACCTATCCTGGCTGTGTCCCCTCCCAGCTTCTTGTGAAAATTAACTCTTAGCTGAAAACCAGGACAGGCAGTAATCGATTATTCTCTTGCTCTTCTGATCATCAAGCAAACCAGTAATTATTGAGGCTTAGGGAATGTCTTTGTTGTATAGCTACTCCTGTTAGCCTGCTGCAATATTACATCCCTGAGAAGATGGTGATACATACAGCTAGGCAGACCGTTAATCTGATCTGCTGTGGCAGTTCTATTCACTTCACTCCTCTATAAATAAAATACAATTGGTTTATAATGCAGAACTGCTGTCCTATCTGTAGTGCATTCCAGTACCTTTGAGCCATAGGCTTGTGTGTATTTTGTTTCACTGTGTGTCTAGGTAAATATTTTCCTAGGAAATTGCATTTAAACTGAATCTATTGTTTATTGTAGCTTGCAAGTTACTGTACTGTCAGTCTTGGTGCATTAGAGTTCTGCTTGAAAAAGTGCTTTTGTGGAAGAAAGTAACAGCCTGTAAAAATAAACTCGATGATAGAAAAAGTTTCTGTATGTCAGTCATGTCAGGAATCTTATTCCAGGAGAAGGCACAGTGTTGCAGTGCTGCCTGTATGACAAGAAAAGGCTTTTGTGGGTCCCTTGTTGTATTGCAGTGAACACTAGAGATCACATCCTCCAGCTATAAAGGTCACTATATTTCAGATTAAATGCAACTGCCTGGACTCATAAACTAATGATGACATTGATACGAAGTTTGCAATGTTTTGGAAATGCTCGCTGCAGGTAGCTGGTATTTGCTGTGCTTCCCTAGAAGAAAATTCCTGATAAGTAAGCTGAAGAAAAGTGAATGTTTTACTTCTTTACTGATTGGTCTTTGCACACCTGAGTTATTATTTACTCAGTTTGTCAGTCCTGTAAGCCCACCTCAAGGACTACTTCAAGTGCTTCTTACCCCAGAGGTGGAATTTATCTTGAATGTAATTTGTGATAATAGTGGCAAAGCTACTCAGTGCCAGTTTGACTCTGATTTGCTATATTGAGATATCTTTTACTGTTTCACCTTGCATAGCGTCATTAGTTTAGTATTTTTAATAGATTTTGTCATAGAATCATAGAATGGTTTGAGTTGGAAGGGACCTCAAAGATCATCTAATTCCAACCTCCCTGCCATGGGCAGGGACACCCTCCACTAGACCACGTTGCCCAAAGCCCCATCCAACCTGGCCTTGAACACTTCCAGGGATGGGGCACCCACAACCTCTCTGGGCAACCTGTTCCAGTGCCTCACCACTCTCACAGTAAAGAATTTCTTTCTAACATCTAATCTAAATCGACCCTCCTTCAGCTTGAACCCATTACCCCTTGTCCCGTCACTACACTCCCTGATAAACAGCCCCTCACCATCTTCCCTGTAGGCCCCTTCAGGTACTGGTAAGCCACTATTAGATCTCCCTGGAGCCTTCTTTTCTCCAGGCTGAACAACCCCAGCTCTCTCAGCCTGTCCTCATAGGAGAGGTGCTCCAGCCCTCTGATCAGCTTCGTGGCCCTCCTCTGGACTCTCTCCAACAGCTCCATGTCTCTCCTGTGCTGGGGCCCCCAGAGCTGGACGCAGTACTCCAGGTGGGGTCTCACAAGAGCGGAGTAGAGGGGCAGGATCACCTCCCTTGACCTGCTGGTCACACCTCTTTTGATGCAGCCCAGGACACGGTTGGCTTTCTGGGCTGCAAGCGCACACTGCTGGCTCATGTTGAGCTTCTCATTAATCAATACCCCCAAGTCCTTCTCCTCGGGGCTGCTTTCAATCCATTCCTCGCCCAGCCTATAGACGTGCTTGGCATTGCGCCGACCCACATGAAGGACCTTGCACTTGGCCCCGTTGAACTTCATGCAGTTTGCACGGGCCCACCTCTCCAGCCTGTCAAGGTCCCTCTGGATGGCATCCCTTCCCTCCAGTGTGTCGACCCCACCACACAGCTTGGTGTTGTCAGCAAACTTGCTGAGGGTGCACTTGATCCCATTGTCCATGTCGCCGACAAAGATGTTGAACAGTGCTGGTCCCAGTACCGACCCCTGAGGGATGCCACTCGTCACCATTCTCCACTTGGACATTAAGCTGTTGATGACAACTCTTTGAGTGCAACCATCCAGACAATTCCTTACCCACCGAGTGGTCCATCCATCAAATCCATGTCTCTCCAATTTAGACACAAGGATGTCATGCGGGACAGTGTCAAATGCCTTGCACAAGTCCAGGTAGATGACGTCAGTTGCCCTTCCCTTATCCACCAATGCTGTAAGCCCATCATAGAAGGCCACCAAGTTTGTCAGGCACGATTTGCCCTTAGTGAAGCTGTGTTGGCTGTCACCAGTCACGTCCTTATTTTCCATATGCCTGAGCATAGTCTCCAGGAGGGTCTGCTCCATAATCTTGCCAGGCACAGAGGTGAGACTGACCGGCCTGTAGTTTCTTGGGTCTTCCTTTTTACCCTTATTAAAAATAGGGGTTATGTTTCCCCTATTCCAGTCAGTCGGGACTTCACCGGACTGCCAGGACTTCTCAAATATGATGGGGAGTGGCCCGGCCACTTAATCCACCAGTTTCCTCAAGACCTGCGGATGCATCTCATCCGGTCCCACGGACTTGTGCTCCTTGAGTTGAGTACCTCAGCCTTCTCCATATCCTGGGTAACCAGGTCACCCGTTTCATTCTGGAGGGGACCCACATTTTCCGTCGTCCTCCTTTTGTCACTGGCATACCTATAGAAGCTTTTCTTGTTGTCCTTGACATCCCTGGCCAGACTAATTTCTATCAGGGCTTTGGCTTTCCTAGCCTGATCCCTGGCTGCTCAGACAGTTTCTCTGTATTTTTCCCAGGCTACCTGCCCTTGCTTCCACCCTCTGTAGGCTTCCTTTCTTTTGTTTGACTCTGCCCAGTAGCTCCTTGTTCCATACAGGCCTCTTGGTGTTTTTGCTTGACTTCCTCTTTGTTGGGATGCATCGCTCCTGAGCTTGGAGGAGGTGATGCTTGAGTATTAGCCATCTGTCTTGGCCCCCTCTTCCTTCCAGGGCTTTGTCCCATGGTATTCTACCAAGCAGATCCCTGAAGAGGCCAAAGTCTGCTCTCCTGAAGTCCAGGGTAGTGAGCTTGCTGTGCACCCTCCTCACTGCCCTGAGGATCTTGAATTCCACCATTTCGTGGTCACTGCAGCCGAGGCTGCCCTTGAGCTTGACATCCCCTACCAGGCCCTCCTTATTGGTGAGAATAAGGTCCAGCATGGCACCTCTCCTCGTGGGCTCCTCTATCACTTGGAGGAGAAAGTTGTCATCAACACATTCCAGGAACTTCCTGGATTGCTTGTGCTCTGCTGCATTGTCCCTCCAGCAGATGTCAGGGTGGTTGAATTCCCCCATAAGGAACAGGGCTTGTGAATGTGAGGCTGCTCCTATCTGCCTGTAGAGGGCTTCATCTGCTCAGTCCCCCTGGTCAGGTAGCCTGTAGCAGACCCCAGCTATGATGTCCCCCACCCCAGTGCTCCCTTTAATCCTGACCCATAGGCTCTCGGTCAGCTCCTCATCCATCCCCAGGTGGAGCTCCATGCACTCCAGCTGGTCGTTGGCATAGAGGGCAACAACCCCTCCTTGCCTGCCCTGCCTGTCCTTCCTAAAGAGCCTGTACCCTTCCATCCCTACACTCCAGTCATAGGAGCTATCCCACCATGTCTCTATGATGCCAATAAGGTCATAGCCTTGCAGGCGGACACACATGTCCAGCTCTTCTTGTTTATTCCCCATGCTCCGTGAATTTGCGTAGAGGCATTTCAGGTGTGCCCCTGTTGAGGCTGACTTATTGGCTGGGGTGGTTGGAATTCTTTTGATGTATCTTCCCAGTGTTACCCTGTTGGTTCCTGTTGCATCCAGAGCCCCTGGCTCATCTCCTATAGGGTTTCAGTGTTGCAGTACGTCCAGCACATCTCTGAGCAGTAGGCTGAGGGGCCTCACCAGTGCCCCGTCCCTCCAAACTGGGCACATCATCCAACAGCATGTCGCTGGCAAGCCTGATGTTATCTCCCTCCCACTTCGAGCCTAGTTTAAAGCTCTGTTGATGAGCCCTGCTAGTTCCTGGGCAAGGTTTTGAAGGTACAAGTGTGGGGGAAGACCCAAGAAACTACAGGCCGGTCAGTCTCACCTCTGTGCCTGGCAAGATTATGGAGCAGACCCTCCTGGAGACTATGCTCAGGCATATGGAAAATAAGGACGTGACTGGTGACAGCCAACACAGCTTCACTAAGGGCAAATCGTGCCTGACAAACTTGGTGGCCTTCTATGATGGGCTTACAGCATTGGTGGATAAGGGAAGGGCAACTGACGTCATCTACCTGGACTTGTGCAAGGCATTTGACACTGTCCCGCATGACATCCTTGTGTCTAAATTGGAGAGACATGGATTTGATGGATGGACCACTCGGTGGGTAAGGAATTGTCTGGATGGTTGCACTCAAAGAGTTGTCATCAACAGCTTAATGTCCAAGTGGAGAATGGTGACGAGTGGCATCCCTCAGGGGTCGGTACTGGGACCAGCACTGTTCAACATCTTTGTCGGCGACATGGACAATGGGATCAAGTGCACCCTCAGCAAGTTTGCTGACAACACCAAGCTGTGTGGTGGGGTCGACACACTGGAGGGAAGGGATGCCATCCAGAGGGACCTTGACAGGCTGGAGAGGTGGGCCCGTGCAAACTGCATGAAGTTCAACGGGGCCAAGTGCAAGGTCCTTCATGTGGGTCGGCGCAATGCCAAGCACGTCTATAGGCTGGGCGAGGAATGGATTGAAAGCAGCCCCGAGGAGAAGGACTTGGGGGTATTGATTAATGAGAAGCTCAACATGAGCCAGCAGTGTGCGCTTGCAGCCCAGAAAGCCAACCGTGTCCTGGGCTGCATCAAAAGAGGTGTGACCAGCAGGTCAAGGGAGGTGATCCTGCCCCTCTACTCCGCTCTTGTGAGACCCCACCTGGAGTACTGCGTCCAGCTCTGGGGGCCCCAGCACAGGAGAGACATGGAGCTGTTGGAGAGAGTCCAGAGGAGGGCCACGAAGCTGATCAGAGGGCTGGAGCACCTCTCCTATGAGGACAGGCTGAGAGAGCTGGGGTTGTTCAGCCTGGAGAAAAGAAGGCTCCAGGGAGATCTAATAGTGGCTTACCAGTACCTGAAGGGGCCTACAGGGAAGATGGTGAGGGGCTGTTTATCAGGGAGTGTAGTGACGGGACAAGGGGTAATGGGTTCAAGCTGAAGGAGGGTCGATTTAGATTAGATGTTAGAAAGAAATTCTTTACTGTGAGAGTGGTGAGGCACTGGAACAGGTTGCCCAGAGAGGTTGTGGGTGCCCCATCCCTGGAAGTGTTCAAGGCCAGGTTGGATGGGGCTTTGGGCAACGTGGTCTAGTGGAGGGTGTCCCTGCCCATGGCAGGGAGGTTGGAATTAGATGATCTTTGAGGTCCCTTCCAACCCAAACCATTCTATGGTTCTGTGATTCTATGATTTACACATACTCGATATATTTATACATATACATATATTTGTTTTTCTGTTTGTGTTTTATAGCATTTTGGAATTCATCAGTATTTGCTTAAAATGAGCTGGATGCTTGTTCTGTTTTGATTGTGCTGTGCATTAATTGACCAGTGTAAGCTGTCTTCTGGTCACCTTTGTGTGTAATAACCATGCGAGACCAACCAGAATTTCTTCATCCTTAATCGAACGTTTTTTGCTCTCGCTGCACTCTGACTTGGAAAGTTGATCGTCCATGTTCATAATGACTGCAGAACTATTAGAAATGGAAAACAGAATTGTTTATCTTATTCCTTAAAAAAAAAAAAACCAAACAGCCATGGGTGATGGCTACATGAAATTTTGAAAAGGAAAACTGCACCATTTGAATGCCCAGCTGTTTCAGAAACGAAAATCCTCCTTTTCTGTTCCTGCAACCCAATGTTTCTTATGTTTTTTTTCCTTTAGGTCACTGTTACTTCATTTATTGCAGCCATTTTTCCCAGTCTGGAAAGTAAATGCAAGTGGTGCATCAATAGTAATAACTGGAAATAAATTACTGAAATACCTCTATGGGGCATGCTTTTGTGTGAATCCAAATCCATTTCTTAATATTTGTGAGCTTCTTAAATCATGAGAATAAATTTTGTATAAATTTTTAAGTTGCTTGAGACAAGAAAACTTAAATGAAGCATTAAATAACAGTTTTTTCTTAATATGACAGTGCTCCAACCATTTGACCTTATCTTTTTTGAAAAGCACACAGCCAGCTAGCTCATTTCAAATGCTGTGCTCAGAACCGTCTGGTGCTAAAAGCATTTTTTTTTTTTTTCAGAGTATCTTTTTGTTATCTTTTTGAATTTTGATTCGTTCCAGTTTTGGTCAGAAAGGATAGGATTTGATCTGCCTCCAGAATCACTTCTTGATTTTCTGGGTAAAAATCCTATATCTGCCATATTCTTCATAAATAGTCCCTTTCAAAGTCATAAGGCAGTAACATTACTAGACATCCGAGTGAAGTAAATATGAAGTGTAAATTATCTTGTCCTTGTTGTCCAGTACTATTTCCATTCCAAAAATCATTCTAAATTTAGTACAGTGTAGTCCTTCATAACTAGCAGGAATTCATTAGTGTTGATATTTTCAGTCTTCTGTACTTCTGCTGTTACACAGATAGGAACAGTTCAGTGTATATATCCCCAACGTGTGGTTTCACAGCAATGGCTTTCTTTCTGATTTCATAGCACAGGTCGTTTCTCTTCTGAAGGATTTTAACATCTCCATCATCTTTTACAGTTCCCATGTTGACATAAGAATGCGTAGAAGACCTTGTTTGGATAGTCTTATTTACTAATATGTAATTTCTCTTTCTGGTCATTCAGATACAATGTTAATTTGACAGCCGAGTTTTAATTTGTAATATCTATAGTATATGGGCTGTATTTTTTTTGTTTCATTTGGTTGTGTTTGGTGAGTTTTTTTAATTTATTTATGAGTGACTACGGTTTACAAATTGCCTTCTCGTAACCTGGTCTTTGAAAACACAGAACTCTGAATACACCAATACAGTGGAAAAAAATCATCATTGTGTTCCCTCTAATTTATGTTCTTGCAGCTCACACTGCCTTTGAATATGGCTGACATTCCCAGGTTCAGGGCTTCCACAAAATGAATTGGAAAATAGTATTTAAATGTTGGAAAAGCCCATGCTAAATCTATGTGAAGATGAGGCAAATGATACTGGTTAAACTACATTCTCTAGCTCTAGACTTGCCAGGAATTGAGGGGAAGAATGATTAAAAAAAAGTTATTCAGCACCTGGGATGTTGGGAAGTAGTCCCTTTGTTCCACATGGTAATAAAACGTAATCCTGGAGTAGAACTTCCAGATTCAGGATGCTGATTAGAAGAATAAAGGAATAGAACAACTAAAATAGCTTCTTTATGTGTTAATGCATAGTTAATTTTGTGTTCAGCAAAACTAAATCTACAACAAAGAAATACTAGTAAGTATTTTATTGCTGAACAACATTCCCTCCATGTTTTCATCTCTATTCTCTGTTTCAATTCTGTGTACGTAACTGTTTAAAAAAAAAAAAAAAAAGTCTGCTGGCAATGCTGTTGGATAAAATAGCCCATTCTAATTCTGTCTAATTCTGTTTTCCACCCCCTGATTTTAACAGCCATTCCATCCTAGCTTAATTGTCCACGTTTGAATAGAATGTCAGTCCCTGTTCTTTGGCTGGAAGAAAAAGCTAATTTCTGGGTGTCTAGCACCTTTCATCTGGTCTCCAAATTAACATATATACAAAAACGTCCTCCTAACCCAGGTTTCTAAACTGTTTAGATTTCTAACCTGGAAGAGGTGAATGAAAGTACAGAGTTGTAGACCATCAGTCTAGGTAGCAGATTAAATAGGAAAATATCTTCTAGGCTACTCAAGCCATTTGAAAAATAACCCATAAAATTTAGTTGCAATGATTTAATATTTTTATGATTCTTTTTCATGGATTAGCATTATTGTTTCATATAAAACATTAAGAAATAGAACACTGTATGTAGTCTTGATGATGTCTTAGACCAAAGTGTTTGGGTTTTTGCTGTTCAGAAATACTTCTCTTACAAAAGGATTGTTTCAGAATGCCCTCTGTGGCTTGATAATAATTTTTGAAGGATATAATTTATCAATTTTCTGTCTATCTTTCTCTTCACAATATTTAAACTCACTCATAAAACGTAAAACAGATTGGATCTACATCGCCTTCACTCACTGTAGACTTTAATGCATTGGATTACATCTGTGCAGCTGTAGAACATCTTGAGAGGAGAAGAGGCTTGGGTATGGATGTGCTACTGCTTTGATTCCCAGGGGTGGAATCAAATGTGAAATGACAATGCCTAAAATCACTTTCTGTGAAGGTTAGAAGCTGGTCCAAGTACCGGTTGTACTGGCTGATCATGATAGTTCCTGTGCTGCTATCAGGCTATGAACAAATTGTGTGAAGACATTTGTCTCATCTATACATTCTGTTAGAAATTTTTCTTCATTAAAATAGTACGTAGTTGATGGATCTATGTAATATTTTCCATTCTCTCTGCACTACCAGATCACTAATAGGATATAACATCAAATGATTTCTTTCCCTCTTTGCTTTTATTTGCATTTGACAAAAATATGAAATTAGTACCTTGGCTGGTTGCTGTTTCTGCTTACCAGTACATACCCTCAGTTTGTGCACCTATATAAATGATGTTCGTTCTTCTGTTTCCTTCCCCTCTCCTTTCCCCACCCTCTAAAGGACTAGTGCTGAAATGATGCTTTAAAGCTGGCTATGGATTTGGACAGAAGGTAGAATTCTGTCAAGGGTTGACTTAGGCTTTCTGTTAGGAGTCGTTGCTATTCTCACCTGGACAGGTTTTTAGTAGCACATCCTTCCACTCCTGCTGAATTAAGATCACTAGTATCTTTCAGACTTCCGTTACACCCCTTCAGAAACCATAGCAGACTCCTCTTCATTCACTATGAACTTCAGCTCTAAGTTACTTAGCTGTTGAGCACCTGGACACTGTGATTGTTCTATTTGGTTCATGTTTGGTAGTGGTGCAAAAGTGAAGAAACTTTATTCCCTCAGTGTCTCATTTAGAACATTTCCACAAAACTGAGAAAAAAAGCTCATGCAGGTAAGTTGAGCATACTAGTAATTAGAGAACTATCAGTAGTCTAGTTACAGCAGTCTTGAAATCAGAGCGTTTACTCAGGTCCTCAAGCGGACCTTGCAGCCTCTTCTGAGCTTTGTGCAGCTGGGATGATATTACGTGCAAGACCCTGGCTAACTAGCAGTCCAGATCTGGAATGGCTACGTAGGCTGCAGTCGCTGCAGGAGTCTGAAATATAGACACATTCTTCAGTCAGTCAATCCAGAAAGAGTACATAGCTTCCTTTTTCAGTTTTCTTTCCAGTAAATAGGTTAAACCCAGGGCTAAAAAAAAGTGGGATGTTACCCACTATACTGGTGGGGGTTTTGTGTGTATGCACATTTTGGGATATTTTTGTGGAACTTAAAATGTACTTTGCAAATCTAAAGAGCTGAGATGCCTAATGAGAGCAGAGGAAAAAACTGATCTCAGTTGTCAGTAAAGCTTATCTTGTTTTGTTATTTGTTGATGAAGGTTTTGCAGCTGAGCAGTTAGGATTATCATTTTGCCTCCTGTGTTCTTTATAATGAATAGGACCATTTTAAAAGTGTAATGTTATGATTTGCAAGGAATTTTTTGCTATTGTTAGAAATAACTTGGAAGCATCTGTTTAACTCTCAGGGTGTAGATATTACTTAACTAGTGGCAGCAATAAAACATGCTGAGATATGTTAAACTTTTTTTTTTTTTTGCCTTAAAAGTACAAGATTGCAGATATATAAAAAGAAATTGTATGCAAATGTAAATAACAGATTCAAAAGCAATAAAGTGACAAGCTAAGGTTCTATTAGAACATGTTACAGTATAAAATACTCTAAATTACTAGAATTAATGTTATAGGCTACATCTCAGATGTTGCAAATCAGGAAGACTGAAAAATATGGGATCATATTTGAAGAGGTTTATAGAGATTTAAAGAGTCCTTATAATCTACTGTTTGTTTTTTTCTTTATTCTTTCTATTTTATATGCTTTGGACAAAATCCCGAATTAGATGGATTTTTAATCTATAAGTCTCTCTGCTTGAAAATAATATGCAATATTTGCCTGCATTTTTCTATTCACAGCTGTTCTTGGCCACTGTTGGCATTAATGGGTATTAAATTCATTTGTGTCAGAATTGCCTACCCCACATCAAAACAGGGGAAACTAGTGTAATCAGTCTTAATTTAAGATCACTTCTCATTCTGAAAACCTGTGTTATTTTCCTGGGCAGAATCAGATATTACAAAGGTGGAACATTAATCCGTGACTTGAGAGTACTCTTGATGTTGCATGATCAGTACAAGCTAAACTAAGTGCAGGATATGTACCTCTTAAAACAGTTACCAGACTTTGGTAACTAATGCTTCTTTTGAAAGTCATAAACTTTCCAGATTCAGGTGCAAAGATCTACAGAAGTGTTTTGTTTACTTTCAAAAAAGGTGGCAGTCCATGGAAATCCTCCTGTTCAGACTGAGGAGACTTCCAGATTTTAAGGCTCAAATTTAAGTTCGGAAGGACATTATCCTTGAAAGATAAATTGAGAAATTGATGTTCAGATTTAAATCTGAAGCCTCAAGTATTTCAAAGTTATAATTAAATTAATAAGTGCAGTAAAGATACTAATTTCTATTAATGTTCTGTCTTTCGGATCACTTAGTCATCCTTTTTGGCTGATAATTTAAATATTGAAATTATCTAGAGAATATTCCATTCATGTGATACAGGAATTCATTAAGTTGTAAGAGGGTATTATCTTATAGGATTACAATCACAGAAATACTTTTTCTGTAATCTTCTACTTAGTAACTCTAGCTGTTTAATAAGGCTTCCACATGGCTATTTAAGAGAGTTCAGAAACCTTTTATCTGTTTGGTTCTTTACAGCAGCAGTTTCTTCTTTAATTCAAAAGAGCTCCTCAACAAGGCTGCCAGTGCCAATACACATGAAAGGATGTGTAGCAGTCAGTTGGCAGGAGGTGAGAGAGATGAAAAAAGGAGGGGAAGAACATGTTCCTCCTGTCAACCTTTATTATCAGCTGTTACGTTGCGGTAGTTACAGAAGGCCTTGGGCTAATGGTAGTCTAGGAACTAACTCTCTGGTAATGATGATTTTAACAAAACAAGTATGCTCAGTAAGGAGAGACAGCTTCTGGAAGTGTGAAGTACCACCATCAGTTGGAACTTCATCAGTCTAAATATTTTGATTTGGAAATAACTAAGCTTCCTGAGTTAGAAGCCTAGCGTCCACTTAGTCTTTGATTACTATTGTGATGTTTCTGGTGGGTCATTGTTCCTTTTTGGGAACACTTTCCATGACAATTTTAGTGGATGAAGAAATTTGCCTTCATGTCTTCAGTTTCTCTAATGTGTTGCAGTAATGAATAGCTCTTAATTATTTTTTTCTATGTATTTTTTTCTATAGCATAATAATTTTTCCTAACAAAATTTATCATCTTGATTGCTGAATCTGGCTAATATGTGGTGTTAGCCTTGACAGCCCAAGGGAGACTTTCAAATTAGGAAAACATGTGACTTCCACTTTCCCCTTTTCCTTGGAAAAAATTCCTTTTCTAGGGAGTTGAATTCCCATTTGAACAAATACCAGGTGAAGAACTTGAGCTTCCTGTGCTTGCTTTCTTCTTTCTGAAGTAGTGTTTTCAGTAGTTAAGTACAGTTTGGAGGGTAGAGGGAGGAGGTGGCTTTTCCAAGGTGCTCATAAGGAGTGAGTAATCAGATACAAGCTACGTTCGAGTTGATATTTGTCCGCAGCTGATCAAAACAGATGGGAGAAATATGCACAATTAGTAGAAAAAACATTCAGACATAAACATAGCCATACCAGTCCTGGGTGACTGGGAAGTTGCTAAAAGATCTCTGTTAAATGTATAGCTTCTAGGCTACCAGATCACATTTTCCATGAGGGCAGCTGCTCTTGCACAGGCAATTGTTCTCAAGCCAGACACTGCATTTTTCCCGTTTGATGCATTCAAACCATTGCCCTTGACTGACTCATCCTGACCTTGACCAGTTCTCACTCAGTCTTCTTCATTCTTATTCATGAGCTACAACTTTATTTCAGCCTATGCGGTAACAGAAGGTGGTGATTTTGAATATGCTATTTAAATAGTCTTTTTTGTAAATAGAGATTGAGTTTGTAGCAAACACAGAACTTTCAGTCACCTACCTGATTTAGAAGTATGAATCTGTTGATAAATACCCCATGTTGCATTCCTTCATTATACCAGGTTAGTGCAGTATGTTTCTCAATAATAATTAACATTACTTAATCAGAAGATCAATCAGTAGTATTGACACAGTGACTATAAGCAGTACCTGTGTTTAGAAAAACCTGTGGTTTATCTTCAGGGCATGTTGCTACCTGATTCTGCCAGCCTAAAAGAAATGTTCATACTTTGGTGAATCAAATTTCAAACAAAACAAAAAAATTGCATCTGGAGGTGTCCAAACCCTTTGGATTGCCTTGACAGGGAAAAGGTGAATTAGGCTTTGTATTGGTTTTGGCTGAGATGGAGCTCATTTTCTTCATAGCAGCCAGTATAGTGCTGTATTTTAGATTTGTGACCAAAACTGTGTTGATAACACACCCGTGTTTTAGGCGAGCAGTGCTTACAGAGCGTCAAAGCTTTTTCAGTTTCTCATTCTGCCTGCCCCCGGCGAGTAGGCTGGGAGGAGATACAACCAGGAAAGCTGACCCAAATTGAGCAGTTGGTCATGCCACACCGTGCCATGGAACAGCTCAGCAGCAAGAACTGGGAGTGGGGGGGTTGTTGCTCGGGGACTGGCTGGGCATTGGGCAGCTGGCGGTGAGTGAGTGTTTTTGCATCACTTCTTTTTTGGGTTCCTTCCCACCCACCCCTTCACTTATTAAACTGGTTTTATCTCGACCTTTGAGTTTTCTTGCTTTTGTGCTTCTGATTCTCTTCCCCCATCCCTCTGGGTGGGAGTAAGCAAGCAGCTGGGTGGGAGCCAACCAGGCTCAACCCACTACAGGCTTTCATTCAAAATAGAGTATTAATATTTTTTTTTCATATTAAATGTAATTCTTTATAGTAGTCACTGTCTTTTTATTCTATATAGAATCTGCTTCCTCTTTCTGAATATTCCTTACAGAAGAATACTCTGATTCTGACTAGAATTTGATTGGCTATTTCAGCTTCTGGTCGTGAAGAAATGGAGGAAATACAGGATTTTGCCTACTGGCAGAAATGGCTGAAAGGTTTCAACCCAAAAACCCGTACTTTTTCTTTATAAAAATCCACATGGAAGTTATCCCATTTCCAGTTAGGCTTTCTTCCTGCAAGGTTTGTAAAGTTATTACACACAAAGTCTTTTCCAGCTTGCATCTTCAGATAGGAAGTTTTTCCCAAAAGTGCAAATTTCTATGTATATAGCCTGTATTTGATGTACTGAGTTAATAATCTTGACTTTAACTATTTATCATTAATATGAGCACTAATATTACCTATTGCCATTAAATGTTATTTAAAACTGATTTTAATATACCAGGATTTATCTGTAAGAAGATATTTGCTTAAAATACAGCAAAAGTAACAGCATAATCCCCCTTCCCACCCCTCAAAGATTAACTTAACATTTTGAGCAAAGTAAAGATAGGAGACAAATTCCTACAATAAATTGAAGCAAAGATATGTTAAATGAATTTTTCTAATTTTACTGTTTGAAATTTGAATCAGTAATTTGATCAGATCAATCTCTTTGTGCCTAATGCAGGCAATCTTAAGAAACACCTTTCATAAGCAGTTTTTCTTCCTTTTCTTGGTCTTTTTCAGATTTTCTGTGGAGAAATCTGATCTGTCTTAGGTGACCCAACAAAGTAATGCTTGTGAAGCTTTAGATAACATAATATTTCACATATCATCTGTGCAACATAGCTTTCTTTTAGTATCTGTAAGGACACTTATTTTTTCAGTCAACACAAATAATCTGTGCTTATAAAAGCATTTATATTGGGTTAGCTGTTCAAAAGTATGAATAATTTACTTGACACAATTGCTATAGCATATTGAATAAAACAGAAGAGAGTCTCAGTAGATCAGGAGGTATTCTCATTAAGAGATCCCATCAATGAAAAATCTTTTTCTTTAATTCTAATGGGCCCCTGTGTTGTTTAATGTCACTATGTAAAATAAAAGGGCGCTAGCATCAGAGATAATACTTCCATTTTCTTTCAACTGTGGCAAGAAAGTTTATCCTACTCAGCTGTCCATGGAAGGGCTTTTTATAGTCCCTTGGAGAACCATGAAAAGGGTTGGCTTTATGTAATACAACTCTTTCTAAATCTAAGATTTTGAAAGCCACATTGAGAAATTTGGATACACCTTGCTTATTAGCAATAAAAATATTGAACTGTTGAACCCTTAAGGTGACGTGGGGTTTTTTTAAGACCTTATCTTTTCTACTTGATTGAATTTCATTCCCTGTGCTCTGCAGAAGTCATTCTGTTCATGTGCTGCTTTTGGGTTCTGGTCAGCTAATGGTCTGCTGTGATTTTTTTCTTAATTTATGCGGTTCTGGTTAGGATATGCTGAAATAGGGGAGTTAAACAGCAGAAATCATTCAGATGCATGTATTTGGTATGTCTGGAGATAATAATATTTGGCCAGGTATAAAAGTAGGGTCAGTTCTTTTCTTAGAGAAGTTTATGAAAATAATTCAATCAGGATGATACATGCAAGGATACTCTCCCATGAAATCCCCAAAGCCTCAAATAGTTGGAGACTTGGGAAATATACTAGATAAGTATCACTATATATTTACCTTGCTCTAAAACTTTTTTCAAAGCATCTTCTTAAATGTCCATCAATTTTTGTTAAACAGTATCTTCAGGAGTTTTCATGGAACATAATGAGCATTCAAACCTGATCAGAACAAAATCTATTTAGCCTAGTATTTTGTCTTTGATAGCACCGATCTTAATTCATTATTTGCCAAACAAAATTGCCAATTTCCAGTGCTTTTGGGGAGAGGAGGGGATACACATCCTAAAGTAAAGGTTTAAAGCATTGAAACAAGTTAAAGCATGGTTGTCTGAAGGTCATCAAACAGCTGGCTTCAATACGGTTCCTGCCTGTAGCTAGATTAATTAAAGTGAAAGTAAAATTAAATGATATGGGCATAAGATGTGTTACTATTGGCAAGCACTACTAACTAACTTGGGATCGAGACTTTCTGTGACTTGTTCTAGCTGTTTTGAGTCCAAAGTAATGTAGGAATCATCCAATTTCTGCTAAGTTCATAAACACTTTAGCTTTTCAGTGGGGCAAATCCCAGCTGTCATCCTTGAATATGGAGAGAAATTTTGCAGTGGAGCTCCTTGTAATCTAGCAGATCTAGGGGAGGTTTAGGGAAGCCTGCATCAGGGGTGTTCGTGGGCTGCAGACTGCAGAGCCTGGTTATGGGCAAGCTGTCGATCAGCACTGCTGGTAGAGATATTTAGCTGGAACAACTACAAATTCCCACACAGCAGCCCACACTAGAGGATTTCTTCCCTCTCAGTTTCTTGCTGCTTGAGCCACATTACCTTCAGGTTTAGTGTAACAAATATTATCTCTGCCAGAGAGATAACTACCAGAAGCAGAATGCTAAAATAGCAGCGTTTTACTGACAAAAAGACACAAAAGGGCATTAGGTAAAAAAAAGGCTCATTGTGACTGGTATGAGCTGCCCTGCTGGTAGATTTGATTTTTTTTTTTTCTCCAGTCTATTAAAGTTTTTTAAAGTCGTAGTCAATGAGTTTAGTATCCAGGAAATGCTGTGGATCTTTGCTGTATGGTAATTATGAGTAAGTGTTTTTCAAAACTTTTTATGAAAACCAAGATTGAGGTGGATAAAAAAGGTTTGACAATTCAAAAAGAAAAAAACCAAGCAAACAAAAAAAACCCCAAACCACCTCAACTTGGAGACATGCAAATGACTAGTAATTTTTGTCAAGCCTGGAATTTGAAAATGAATGCTTGACATTGACAACTAAGACAACATCCAACATGAATAGCCATATTATGTGTAGGACTGAAGATTAAATGAGATTTTCATGAGTTTGAATTCCATTTGCATGCATAGAGAAGCTTTAGTATTTAACAATTATTTGAACCAGGTAATAATTCTGTGCTGAAAACTTCAATTGCTAGTTAACTTGAAAGGCACTTTTTACCTTTGTACAGCTACTGAGCAAATCCTTGTGAAAAACTTTTCTAGACGTACAGAGGGCAAGGAGAGATTTGTTAGAAGCAAATTGTTCCCGACCAGCTTGTCTTCTATGATGAAGTGACTGGCTTGGTGGATGAAGGGAGAGCAGCAGATGCCTTTTCCTTGACTTCAGCAAGGCATTCAACACATTCTCCTTTAGCATCATCATAGCAAAGCTGGGGAAATGTAGACTGGATAGCTGAACAACAAGGTGGGTGGCCATCAAGGGTAATGGTCAGCAATTCAAAGTCCAGATGGTAGCCAGTTACTATTGGCATTCCTTTTACGTCAGCACCAAGGCCCGTCCTATTTATTATTAACAGCCTGGATGACAGGATGAAATGCTATGAGAGACCTAAGAAATTAACTGTGGTTCTTTAAGGGGAAAATTTATTATATTTCTGAAGTTCATTGAAAAATGGCTGCATTATTTTGGAAAAGCACAGAACCGCTTGACCTGAAATTACTGTTTATCATCTTGAGCATTTTTCCCATGCTTAGGTAACTTGCCAGTAAGAGATTTGAAACATGCAAACACAAGATCAAAATATTAGCAAACTGGGGTTTTTTTCTTTGTAATTTTCTTTATAATTTAGTCAAATTTTATGTATGCATATAGAGTCTAATAATAATCATTGGTATGAAGGGTTAGAAAGCTGTTATAACTAAACAAAGAATTTAAAGCTGGTCTGTTATATAAGTCAAATTGTTCACCATTAATTTTAGATGGAAATTTAAAAGGTGATTTATTTCCAAAATTCCTTTTTGAAGCTATATTCTGTTTTTGTCACCTCCATTTTTAAGGAGTGATGAGATAAACTGTAAAGTAATTTTAATTCTAGCTATAAATAGAAATACAGTTTTAAGGCTTTTTTCTCTATTCTTTGTTAGGAAAGCCAGAATTTATCTTCATCTCTTCCCCTCTTAGTGGGTTTTTTTATATTTTGCTTTTGACAATTTAAACTTTTTTCAGTGTTTAAGTAATTTGGGGAGAGAAATAATGCAATACTATACAGCCTCTTCTGTTCTTCAGACCACTTTCCCACTTACAGAAAGCATCTCTGTGATGCTTCCTTCTTTCACAAAGATATGTTCATTCTTAGTTGTTCAGCACCTTTTTCTTCTTAGAATCCTTTAGTTTTGTATTGCTATTTTAATTGTTAATGCTTTCAGTTCTTACATGATGAGTGCACAGGAAGTTAACACAAAATAGTGAAGGAGAATACCCATTCTTTGTATTTACAATCACTGTTTCCAAACTTCTGTTGAACTTTTAGTATGTGTAGGCACATAGAATAATTATGTTGTGATAGAGGTGGTCTTGTTAATGAACTGATTGTCATTATGCTTTTAACCTTTATTCAGTGAGACAGGCCCAGTTTTATGCAGTTCAATGGGAACCATGGTATCTCTTTAACTAAAAAGTTGTCATGTGACAGATGGAACTTCTTAATTATCATAGCTAATTGCATTTATTTCCTTGTCAGAAGAAGGTAGTTGCTAAATGCTATGTTAATGCATATACAATTAAAAAGTAAATGCTTGCATTTACAAATCAGTCACTGTAAAGCCTTATCACTAATGTATGGATAAATCACTGCATTGAACTGAAATACATTTGATATGGCTAATAGAGAACGCTATGAACCTTTCGTGAATGTGTGTTAAAACAAATCAGGCAGACTAAATAATGGTATCTCTAGAGCCCAATTAGTTTCTTCAACAAATAGACCAATTCCCATGTGATTGATGATGGTATCTCTATATCTTTCAGCTATTGGTTATGGTGGGTTAAGGATATACTTTTCTCTTGTGCATAATAAAAAGCCTAAAGCAATGTCACCTGATTTCATGGGTTGCAAGACCCTCTGATATAGCTCGTGATCGTAAGAACCAAAAATTTAAAAATTAGTCTGAGAGGAGCTTCCTGCAAAGTGTTGTTTCTTCAGTTTTTATGTCCATAAGCAAGGAACAATTCTAGGACCACTGCCCTAAAGCACTTATCCAAAGACCACTGCCCTTCTGCTATTCCTGCACCTTTGGGCCTCAATAAGGTTATGTATAATTATGCAGGTCACTACTTGAATTTTCTAAGGAGAGAGGGGAGTTTAATTCCAATAGTTTATATTTCACTACGGCAAGCTCAAAATAAAATGTATAATTTGCTTAGCAAATTGGATTACCCAGCTGTGTAGCTATTGATTGATTTGGAAATCTGCATGTTCCTTTCCTCTGGGTAGACAACTTCAGATAATAAGACAAAAAATTATTATAGAAGAAATAGCTGTATTAGAAATGACCTTATTAAACCACTTGAGTAACTGAAAATAAATTAGCACTATGTTTCTGTGCTTTTATAGACAACAAAATTAGACCTAAGAAATCCACTGAATTAAGCTTGATTTGTTTAGTTTTTAGCTGAAGTTTGCCTAAACATACATTCTTTGCTGATACTAGAAATTAATATTATCTTAATACTTTATATTAAACTCAGTATAAATACATGTTTTCCCCATGTTGTCTGGCAATATTTGCTCCACTTACTCAGTGAGTCAGCAAATACTGTTAGGGAAAAGCTGTGTGCTTGCCCTTAATAGAGACTTCAAAAAAGCTGTTTAATAAAGTGACAAAATATGTAACCTTTTCTATTTTCCTTTCATGTTTATTTGAAAGAGAAAAGTCTGTAGTCTCAACTGCTGGGATCTATTCTGCTGAAGTATAGAAAGATATACATGCTCCAAAAACATGAGGATCTCCATATACATTGGAAAGAGCAGTATCACAAGCAGGCAACTCTGCTCAGTAAAGGCTGTAGCCATGCAAAATTTGAGATCACAGGCCGTGGAGCTGAACATCTTGGGAATAATGCGAGTGCTTTCCTAGAAAAAAACAACTCAGAATATCAGCTGGCCCATACCCTTATTTTGGTGGGCTTTATCTCATCTAGCAAGTATTGTAAAATCTCTTTCCTGAGAAGATGTATGTGACAAGCTCTTAAAAGGTCTTCCATTGAGGAGCTTGTATCTCTAACCTAGTAGATGAGAAGTCCTGAAATCCCTCAGACCCTTCATAGAGCCAAAAAAAAAAAAAAGGGTGATTAACAGCAGTTGTGACGTCTTTGGTAAAAACTAAGCGAAGATCTCCAGACTCAAAGATGTTGACTGTCACATTTTTTTCTTCAGTGGCTCAGTGCAGGTGGTTGGCATAAGTTTACACCTAAGTGGGTATAGTTCAGGCAGTTTTGTTGTTCAGTCGTGGAACAAACTTCTCTAAAGATCTTGAATCATAGTAGTTATCTCCTGGGCAGCTTAAAAATTTGGCAGGTTATAGGTGATTTGTCCATAGGAATGATTTTCCAATACATGCAGTTACAAGCGTTGCTATTCTTGCAGTGATACTAATATAAGGACAAGGCATAATCAGTCATATCAGAAACCACCTACACATGCTCTAGAAATACACTGATGAAATTCAATAGGCTACTGACACATGGGTTTCTGTGTTGTTCATAGATGAGAGTGGATTTTTTTTATGGGGATTATCCAAAAGTAGTTCTCCAAAACAGTCTCAGAATAGCAGCTTCACTGCCCGTAGAAAAATAGAGCAGATCTTACCTGGAGAGAACATGGTACTGTATTAGGTAGAAAGAAAAATAATTATTATCATTGAGTCAAACTTCCAAGTTCTTTCTTCTCTGCTGAAAACAGATATCAGTCTTTGGCCACAAATCCTGATATTTTCAGGAATATAGAAAATACAGAATATTTTCATTCTGCAATTTCCTGTTGACATTGACAGAAGGTCAGCAGTCTGTGTTAACTTCTAGTCCCAAGCACATTTTGAGACTTCAGAAGATGCTTAGTTTTGTAAAGCTCTCCCTGTACCCTGCTTCCCTTGAATTCAGCAGAAGCTTTGTGATCTTGTAAAGCAACAACAGAGTTAATCCAGTGTTGACAGCTTTTAAACCTCTCCAGGAAACTAGCACTGATTTATACAAGAGGTTAAAGCCTTTAAACCACACCACCAAAAAAGAAAAACTATTTCCAGTGCAGTGTTGCCCAGTACACATGTTTATTGGAAAAGTTACCTGAACAGAAGCCAAAATAATCTCCTAAGGACGGGCTTTAAATGAGCAAATTATGAATAAAATACCAATTGACTGAAAAATCTTGAAGTAAGAAAGTGTACAATATTTCAAGTTGTTCAGTTTTATCAGGCTTCTCAGTGTCTGAGGAGAGACACCACTTGAAAAGATAAAGTTTCATTTCTGTCTCTGCAACTTCCAACTCCCAATATTCTCAGATATTCATCTCTTCAACATTAATGCCAATCGTTATTTTCCTTCTCTACGTGCATCCTCTTTGTTCCATGCAACAATAGGAAAAAAACCCACCACAAGCCCGTGGCTGTTCCACATCCTATACATCCATTATTTTTAATTACCGATGTGAAAAATGTAACAATATTGGTATACAGGAGGCCAGGGTGCTCTCTGCTTTATATTTCTCATACTGACTCATCATATGTGAGTCACCGTGTGTAGGTTCTTGGGTCCCTCCCCACCTCCAGAGTGAGACTAGTTGTGTTTTAGTTTAATAAAGTTTTAAGGCAATTTTTTGTCTCAAGAGTTCATGCTCTGCAGCTTGTACTGTTGTTCCACAGGGTGCTTGGATCAGCCTTCAGTCTCACTCCTTGTTTGTTTGTGGTTTCTAAGGAAAGGAGCATTATCTGTAAAATGAGTCTGAATGGGTCTTTTGTTCTTTTTCCTTAAGAAAATAACCCTTCAAATTAAATGTTTGGGTTTTATTTTTTAACCTGGCAATATTTTTGAGGTAGATACGCTTTTCAGATTAATGATAAAAGCAGTCGGTTTGTGTTTATTTTCACTTGTCTGTGTATGTCCGTAAGAGCAACAGACTTGGTTATAACAGAGATTTGCTGTAGTGCTCAGTTCTGCTTCATGTATTGAACTAGTTCCGTACCTTTACCAGCATAATTCATTTAAAAGCATTAAATATTTGCTGTTAATACTGTGAAAAAAGGCTCTGTGTGATGACAATATTTGGGGCAGTTTAGGAAACGAGCAGTGGTTAATACTCTGTATCTGCTTTCTGGCGCTCTCAGTGCCGTTGTGTATGTCTAGGCAACAAATTTCTAGGTAACAAATTCCCTGTAAGGTAATTAAGTTTTAAAGCTTGTGGAAGACACCAAGGGAATACTGTCTTGTGAAAAGCTGAATTTTCTAGTCCTTTTGCTGAAAAGGTTAAAGGATAGGACAAAAGAATTCTTTTGTCCTATGTGTATTTTAATACACACCAGATCATATTGGTAACGTGTAACTTACTGTGAAGAGTTTTCAGTTTGTACTGTGGTTCATATTATAAACGTTCATCGGCAGTTCATTCCAGAAAGAGGATAATCCTGTTGAGAAGCAGTATAGAAAGGAGTAAAGAGCAAGCATTTGAAAGGGATAAATGTAGAGAAGAAATGCAGTTCTGTTGCAAATTTGAAGAAACATTGTGTGCCAGAGAAGAAACAGAGAAACTGGTGAGTTGATTTGGATGGTAAAGCTAAAGGCTTAGAAGATACTGAGCCTTGCTGGGACTTAAAATACTGAGGTTTAAATGAAGTATGTTGTCGCATGAAAGATGCTCCATGTGGAGAAGGGTCAGAGGTAGATAGATCCGAGCAGCATAAAATAACTGTAGTAATGGTGTTTGGGATGCACTTGTAAATGAAATATTATTATAATAATTAGAATACAGGAAAAAATGGTGAATTCCTATGGACATGTTCCATGATGTCAATCATTTATTCTCTAAGGAAATAGTATAACTTCCGAAGAAAGTTAATCTATATTAACATGAGAGTGTTGTGAAGAAGCTGTGTGCACTTGTGAACGGTTTCATTGGTTTTATTGAAGTAGCTTCCTGAGATGATGTATGAGCATAAGGCTTAAAAAAGTAATACGTGGCTATGTCCACTGCTTCCTTATAGTGCCCAAGTATTATGTTGCCATATGGTACTTGTTTATAATTTGCTAATAATATGGTTTGAGTGAGAAAACAGTAACTTATCCCATTATCCAAAATACCTCTAGGTGGTAAACTAGCAGATAACACATCAGCTCTAGTACATTATAAATTAAAATAATTGTATTTAATACAAAGCGCATATATATATATTTGGATGTTCTAATACTTTCTTTTGATACTGCAGGAAACAGCATACTCCATTCAGCAGCAGATAGTGTGACAAGTGCAGTACAGAAGGCAAGTCAGGCTTTGAATGAGCGTGGTGAAAGGCTAGGTCGAGCAGAAGAGAAGACAGAGGAGCTGAAAAACAGTGCTCAGCAGTTTGCAGAAACTGCACACAAGGTAAGATTTTGGTGGAACAAGGCTCTCGGTAAGTCAGAGTCGCACATTCCTTTATTGCGAGGGGACGAAGCTCTCAAAAGAACTGCCGTCAGTCGGTGTTTACAAACAGCTTGCTGTTTTCCTTGATGTCGTTCCTCACTTGGCGGTTTTCTTCTGTATAACTTCTGCTATGCATAGATCTGAGGTATGCTGCATTCCCACTTGAATTGAAACTACCTATCTTCACCTTACTGAAGCATATTTCAAATCCATCTTCCCACTACTGTTTGGAACCATTCCTCATACTTTGTGCAGCAGTATAGTGAATTTGTAGTTAGTCCCCTTTGATAAGCAGTAATAGGTCTGAGACTGTTTTTCTGAAGAGGTATCTTTTTACGTCAGAAAGTTATTTATCAGGATTTTGAAGAATTATTTTGTCTCAGGAATGTATGGACATTCCCTGTTCTTGGTGGAAGGTATTGATAGTACTGTGCCTGTTGCTTCTGCATTGCATAACGGTGCTGAGCTTCCACCTCTGACAGAAACTCCAGGCATCCACAGCATTTGATTTGGTGGCTGTGTAACACATCTACAGCAGACAGAATGCTTTTCAAAAAAAAAAAAATTAAAAGTTTTCTCACATGAGCAACCATTTTAGCATTCAAGCTTGGCAGTTTTGCTGCTTAACACATACGTTAGGCTTTATCATGCTTATGCCAAACAGTGCCTGGCTATTGCATTAGCACTAGAAATCCTGGTTTGATATCTTGCAGTTCTATACAAGCCTCTGTCTTACATAGTCTTGAAAATGTCGCAAAGCAACTCATTTTAATATTTACCAGGATAATCCTATACTTAGTGGTCCATTTAGCTTAGCATGGTTCAGCTTAGTGCGCTGGGTATGGTACAAGCCTGCTGTTGGACTCTTCCATCTACCACCACCGTCTTTTTTCTTCTAATACCACCTTTTTTTCTTACTGGCCCCCACCCTGCAGTGACGATAACTATGCCAACTCAGAACACCAACCTTATATGGCAGCTCCCAGCACTTCTAGGGTAGGAGGCAACAAACAGGTTTGCTGCTTTGGAGTAATGCATAGAGTGCTGTTTGGTAGGGAGTTCAAAAATGAAAAAAGCCACTGACACTTGGGCCGCTGTGAATGTTGATTAAGGTTCAAATAGGTTTCACTAGCATGTGCTGCCCTTTCATCTTCCACATGTGCAGAGCAGCAGTACCACGTATGAAGACATGCTGTAAGCAGAAGTGAATCTTTTCAACAGGTTCTATCAGGAAAATCTTATTTTAAAAAATCTCAGGATTGAAGTATGCAGTATTGTAATGAAAATACCATCCTTGATAGATAGCCTGTGATGTACCACATTAAAAATAAAACTTTACAAAATCCTGATCTAATAATTCAAAACAAAAATTGGAGGGAGACATAGCAGGAATGGTGGAGAAGCTGAAAACATCCGCAATGTAAATATTTTAATTTTTTTATCAAATAAAAAAATATGGGAAAATTCTCAATCAGGATTTTTTTAATGGTCATTTGAGTTTACATTTCTCTGTGGGAGTAAGCTAGAACAGTTTCTGCAGGAAATGTTTAAGTAATCCAGAATAGAAAAGGATAATCTCCATTTGGACTGTGTGCTGGGCTGGGATTGATGAAACCTTCCTCCCAGTCATTCTGCAGATGACCAGTCTTCCTCATCTGAGTGTGAGGCCATGTGCTGTTGAAGCTATCCCAATTACCAGCTGCCTGAAACAGGAGTGCGACAGTCTTTCAGTGGATGGTAGTGAAGGGTTTGTAATCAATGCTTGGGGGTTGTCTTTTTAACAAGAAAATAACATCATTGTATTTGGAGAAAACAAAATATAGTTTAGTTCTTACAGGACTGCAGGTGAACACTTGTCATCTTGATCTGAGTAAAATGGGGTTAACATTTTTTTCCTTGCAAAATTTTCTGTATTGGTGCCCCAAGTCGTGAATCGTATCTGAGAGGTGCAGTAATGTTGCAATTCCGCTACTGTTATCTCACAAAAATGCATAGGGCAGCCACCCAGGAATGTATTAGTTTAGAGACTAATTCAGATTTTGGTTTATGGTGGCGTGCTTTGATTTGCAAGAGAGTTTTGTTGGGGTTTTGGTGGAACATTTAGGAATAAGTACAGTATTGTTTCTTGTTAATGTTCTGCTGGTTGAGGCTTTGAGGGGCAGCTGCTACTCAGACCTTAGATGTTGTTTGTACAGAAAAGAAAGCATGCTACTCCGGTGAAATCAGAAAAGCGAGGTCTAACTGAGTGTTGCTTAAATGGCAAAATTGTAACTTCCTGGCCAAACAGTGACAGTGAAGAGAAAGGCACCCATTTTCACTACTAGTATTTGTGAGCACGTTGTGCAGCAAAGCAGGGTTCCCATTTTGGTTGCTTTATAGTTGCCTTCAGTAAAACAGTAACAGTACTTTGAATTATAGTCAGCCTGTAATTAATTTCACCACTATAGTATAATGACTGGATACACATTTCTCTTACAGCTTAATTTGTATGTCTGGACATTACTTCAGCTATATGTCGGGTTATTTTAAGGTATAAAACACATAATGGAGACAGGGGAACATGCATAGCATAGGAATACTCTCTATAGCATCTTTAAAAAACACCTTAGTTACCTGTAAAAAAACAAACAAAACGCCCCCATAAAAAAACCACTTACTTTGCACCAGAAACAAAAGCATTCAGAGTGCTTCTTTTGTGGCTATCAGAGTTTGTTGAATTAAAGCACATATCTATATTTAGTTGTGTAAAGGCTGGAACTTAGCTCAGGATATCTATAAAATCCTCCTTACGACACCTTCTTCGCTTTATTTGTTTGCCTCTAAAAATTCCTTCCCTTTGTTGATAAGGCACAAGAGCTCAGAGTTATGGATTCTGTGTAATAAAAACTTGCTGACGGGGTTGCCTGCTAAAGACATATATTTCTGAAAAAAAATTACTGTTTGAGGGGAGAAAAAGACATTGATTTGAGTTCTTTCATGCTGAAATGCCTTTCCAGCATATCTCTACAAATAATATTTTTTTTCAAATGGTGTATTTATGACCAGATCCTTGAGTATCAAAGGCTTATGTCCATTACATTTGAGTCATTTATTGGCCAGCATTTCACTGGTAGCAAACGAGGAAATTTTAACTGCCTCTACCTATTCTGGTTTCTAGGTAACTTCCTAGAGGGTTCACTCATCTTAGCTTTGTATAGCATGCTATAATCTACAGATACCAATTTTTTTATTAACAGAGCCTAAAACTTAAGTTCTCTGCTTGGTTTGCCAAAGACAGGTTGTCTATGCTTTTTATACAGGATTTAACCCACTTTAGCTCTTTCTTCTCCCTCTCGTTCCCAGTTTTAAGTCCATTTTTGAATTATATGAAATTGAAATAGTCAGTAATCACAGAGGTAGAAAGGCAATCAATCCTTAATTTTTCATCATTATGTAGTGGCAGAGCTGCTGAAGGGTGTGTTTTGAATTACTTGTCTAGAATTCCTGATTGTATTCAACAGTCCAAACCATTAGGTCTGAACGAGCATTCTTTTAAGCACATCTTTGTTTCTAGCTCCTCACAGATAGCAAAATAGTGGAGCATTGGGAAGCACAGCTATGAAAGCAGATAAATCCTCCCTCCTCAGCACAGCAAAGGGAGACTTTGCATATCAGTCACAGCAAAGGGAACGACTCTGCATGTCTCTGTGCACAGATTTCAGGCATCTTTTGGAGAACGGTTTACAAACTCTTCTGATCCAGACTAGCCATGTTAGCTTCATACAGCTATCGTTACATATGATCTCTCTTTAATTCATTTTTCTTCTCTTTCAGCTTGCCATGAAGCACAAATGCTGAGATACTGCCCAAAGTTGAAATCTTCTCGAGAGAAACCGGAAAGGCTACGTTCAGCAGTTCTTACAGGAGATCCAGACTACTGTGTGCTTTTTTTCTTCCAGTTCAGCAGAGATGCATTCTTTCAGTTTCTGTGCAGGAAAAAGTGTTGCATTTCTACCTTTTTGACTTACTTTTGTTCCTCTTTTGTAATATTGCTACACAGTCCTGCAGTACTTTCTACCTGTTTTTCAGTTGTTACAGGAGTGAAAGCAAACAGGGGAACTGGACCAAATGACAAGCTGATCAGGCTTAAAATAGTAATATTCTTCCCCAGATGTACAGAAAATTATTTAACTGGTTATGGACATATGTGAGGAAATAAAATCCAAAGAAGGGGTACACTTTTCATTTTATGTAGCATCAGCAGAATGTGAATGTTGGAATTAAACACCTGGGGTTGTAACTATAGTGAAGAATAGACTTCTCTGTCCTGGGAAACAGAAAAACTTGTTTCTTCTAGCCAATGTAGGAGTTTTGCATGTGCCATCACCAGCATTCAGAAGTGCATATCTGAATTTCATAGGGGAATCTGTTACCAGTGCTGCATTTTGAATGTTTTTATTTTCCCTTCCAGGCTGATTATTTGAATAGTATGATGAAACCTAAGAATGTATGGTTGAGGTTTCAAAATTGAGGAAAAAAGTAATTTTTACATCTATACACACATAGCTGTGCCTCAAACACAATCTAGAATTTAGCAATCTGGTATAAAATAACATTTCATTTTATTTTTACCTGTGATTCTGTGGCTAAAGGCTTATGTAAATGAGAATGCAAAGGCCTGTGAAAATGACAATGCACCATTTTCCAAGTCATCTGTTTTCGTAAGTTCTACAGTAAGAATTTGTGCAAGTACTTCAGAAATTTGTCTGATTAGAATGACTTTTGTGGTAGCTAGTCATCTGATTTTTAAAATAGTCTTTCAAAAAGCATGTCTTGGTACATTAGAATCGTAATTCTAGTTTGGGTCTCAGTGTTCAGTATATATTATCACTGGAAGGGGGACTCCCTACCGCATTCTGTATTCACTGTATGCAATGTATGCACTGTATTCTCTTACAAAAATAAGTTACTCTTTTTCTTCACAGCTGTTTTCTTAACTTTTTCTTAAGGTGTTCTAATATGCTTCTAGAATGAAGAAAAAAAGAAGAAAAAAAAAGATGCTGCACTTTTTTTTTTCTTTATCCGGTATGCTAGAAACAGAAATCCTAGCAGAGAAGTTTCAGTCTTCATCTTCTGAAGATGCCTGCTCTTCATTTCTGTCCTCATCTTACCGGAGAGCCAGAAAACTGGCATTATATGAATGTACTGTAGTTTTAATTTTCAATGTAGAATAAGATTTTTGCATTATTAATGACACTTTAAACAGTCTAAAATCCTCAGAGCAGTACTTGTAAGAGAGATAAAAGCTTCTGTAGTAATTGAGAATATTTTAATTACTGAAAATCTCCTGGAAATGCCCATTTTGTAAAAAGATGCTTGGCTTTAGGAAAATATTCTCATTTGATCTAAGGACACTGTCTAGTTAACTGATTGCATTCAAACTTAACATCTTGGGGGTTTTTCCCCTGTAATTTAAAATGTTTTGTCTGAAGCTTTTTATTTAATTTCACACTGGGAATTGAGAGAAGGGGTAAATTAGTCGTTTGTGTCATACCATATGATCATTTAGATCTGTTTAGCATCAGCTCTAACAGTTACTACATCCAGCACTGTCAACTGAAAAGGAATTTGGCCACATCTGTTATAAATCAGAACAGGCTCATTAGCGACATGAGTTCTGAGCACTCTGTTGAGCTATGTACAATTAATGCTTGCCCTGGAAATGTCAGTAGCTTTCTGAGCACTATTGTAACAACTATGGGTATTTCTGCAAATTAACAGGAAAACAGTCCCTCATTAGAAATTAAACTTCTGCTAGAGACAAAACTGCTAGGCTGTTTTTTAAAAATAGCCACGTTAGAAATCAGTCAGGGAGTACACTTTTGACCACATAGCTATCTTGGGTCATCATCTTTTCCACTCTTACTTTTTAAACTATTTTCTGCTGCTAACCTCACATCTTTCTCTTGAGAGAAAGAAGGAATAGGTTTTGAACTGCTGCCATCTAGCTGGTCTTCTGAGCTTGTCAATAATTTAGAAGAAATGTCTAAACTCCAGATCAGATAAACCTGAAAAGAATTAGTTGTCTAAATTCAGATAAAAAGGCATAGGTTTTCAGGTGTTTACACGAATATCAGCTGGACGGGACAAGGTCACAGTTGCACTGCTAAGTTCCAGACCTTTTGTGAGTTGAACTGTTCTAAAACATTACTTTAGTCCCACTGACAGTTTTTCAGCATATTTTTTTTATATCCTCCGGTTAAGTGTATTGTGTTACGTATCATAACTCAGGACTTCTATCCAACCATCAAAAGCCATTTACTATAGGAATTCTAACTAACTTAGTGTTATTGAATGAAGGAAAAGCGGTTTGTCTCTGTGTTTACTTTGTTCTTGCTGTTCATTAAACTACAAGATCTGGTAGTTTTTAGAAAAAAAATCAGAGGTGTATAAATGTCTATCCAAAGGTAAATCTTACAGCATTGCAATTTCCTTCTGGAACTTAGCTTGTAGTGTATGCAACTTAGTATTATTAGATAGTCATGTACATAACATATAGTATAATTCAGGTTGATGTTTCATATGAAAGAATGTATTTGTAAATTGTAACAACATCAATAGTTTCTTTATCTTTTTAAAGTTCTGCAAAGAATAAAAATAATGTATTGTTAGACTTGACTACTGTACTGCAAACTGTCTTAAAAGGCTACTTTTGTGTCTAGCAAAAGTTGTGCATTATGTGAAATATTAACAAAAATGTGCTTTCTAAAAAGTGATCTTAAAGGTAGGTAGGTTTTGCTATGATATGCCAGAATTGTAATACTTGCTGGGTGTCTATTGTAATCAATTCCTTGAAAGTTCTCAAAGATGTAGAAATTATTTTGTGCCATTCTGGGGAAAAAAAAAAAAAGTGGGACCTGCTCTCTTGAGTTGTTACTGGAAACCCTGATTTTGTCATTAAATACTTTAACTGTGATGAAAAGAAAACTGTCCTTGGATTATTTGTCTATTCAAATATAAATTATTTGTAAATGACTTTTATATTTGACTCTAGCAGAATTATATTTCACTCTAGCAAAACTGAATAAAAATTACTTTCCACTGTAGTGATGAAAACTTTCTCCAGAAAGAATAGTGTAATTAAAAAAGAAGTAATTAGAACTAGGTTGAAGGATTTCATGTCCAAGTAGATTCCAGACAATGGTTAAGGCAGGTTTAAGTTAGCATCCTACCTAAAGGCTGCACAGGTTAGAAAGAACGTCTGTGTTAATTTGCTTTCAATTTGCTATGAAATGCTTATTCTCAAATTGTTATTGTTTTCTTTTGGCCATCTAATGTTATTGATAAATTTTTATCAAAGCAAAAGCAATTTTAACTGCCCTAAAGGAATGAAACTATAAAGGTCAAATTCTTCTACACACAGAGAAGCAATCCCATATATTTGAATGAAAGCGACTTGCAGAAGAATATGAACCGACTTTGCTGCCTTCTCTTTTTTTTCAGGCTTAAATGTGGTCCCTAAGATCCTAATCTCAAAAATGTCCTGTTGACAAATATTACCAACTGGTTAAATTAGTTACTTTAGGTAAATAGGTACATTTTGCTAGCATGCGTGTCATTTATCTGATGTCAAATGCCATACATGCCCAATGCCCAAACTGTATGAAACTTTTAGTAAAAGAAATAGATCTCTGGTGGATCAGAAGCAAACTTGAGCAGAACAGCATTTTGTTGTAGTTTACACATAACAATTTGGCAGTTCTTTTCCATCATTATTGCAAGTTTATCCTGTAAGAATAGAAAAAGAAAATATTTGGTTCATTTTCTGAGCATTTTTTTAGATCAATTTCACCATGTTGGCATTTTTTTCTGGATCTTATGATTTTCATAAATCACCAGCCCGATCTGCTGCTGTGTGTAATTTATGATAAGGATGATGGAGTTTTATTTGTTACCTTTGGGTCATGAAAGAGGGTCAAGCATGAATGTTTACTGATTGAAAATATTAGAATTTCTAAGTGAAAGATACGCTAGTATGTTGAGTGTGTTGGAGAATGTTGTTGCTCCCACACTCCTGAAGGCACACTATTTGACAGAACATCAAACTAAGATGCCTGTCACCTTCAGCTGCAAGTCACAATATCAATGAAGTAGCTAACTTAAAGTAGTGCACAGATCACTAGACTATCCAGTACTCACTAAGTATTGCAACATCTCAGATTAAAAATGCTTTCAGTTTTTCAAAATTAGTCCCTCATGAAAGTGGTCAGCTACCAGTGGGATAATGACATGAGCTTCTATACACAATAATTTTTCCAATGATTCGGAAACCTCAGCATCCACTTCATAGCATGTCGTGTCAGCTTGCTTTGTGCATCATCTGGAAGCATTGTTATGGTATTACATGTTTCAGTTATACTGGTTTTTATTATTTGAGTTACTGTCTTTTTGTCTGCTGTCATCTCATGCAATCTGAATTGTGAACTATGGTTACATTATTCAATAGATAATTAATGTGATGGTGGCTAGCATTGGCAAGGATTGGCTAGGGACTACAGATGCAAAAAGTAATTTACTGTTTATTTTGATAGTGAGCAACTCTAAACTGAGTGTAAAGGTACTGTTTCATGGAGGCATAGTGGTATGGCAGATCTTCAGTGTTAAAGCCAAGTATTTGGGGTATAAAAGTGTATAAAAGTAGGTTTGTTAGCTAGGGAAGTCGAATGGCTTTAGGAGTGTAGAGAATAGGCAAACAAAACTAATTGCTGTTTTAAACAATTTCACAGGTCTCTGGTAGCTAAAATGGTGATAACTTTTGCAGAGGAACTGAAGTTCAAGTCTGTATTGTGTCGAAATTCTGTTGCTGCTAAAAATGGGAGGACAAAGAGTTTTCTTCTGTCTGAAGTGTTCTCTTCTGGATAGAACAAAGTAAATGTGATGATTGATAAAAATAAACTAGAAAATTTTAATAGTGTTTCATACTATATGAAGAAGGAAATCTTCAACATATGCAAGTAACGTTAATCAACATGCTGGTTTGCAGCAAATCAGTGAGTTGGGTTTTTTCCGATTTCAGAAAGAACAGAGACAGTAAAGCTTTCTTTGGATTAGCATGATCAGGAAATAAGGATTTATACAGAAAGTGCATGTGGGACATATTAAGATTTTAATGAGAATCCTTCTTTTCAAAACCTTTACCTGTTTTATTAAACACAGCATCTGGAAACATTTATGACAGCTGTGAGATCCTTAGTGTTGTAGGTATGGGTGGCACTCTGATAAAAGGCATTTAGCTTTAATAATAGATTGCTACATTTGAGGCTTGTAAGAGAGTTTAGCTCAGTCAGAAGCATCCCAATATTGCTCTTCAGCAGCTGAACAGCAGCTAAATTCTATGGGGAGGGTGGGCAAGATGAGGGGAGGGTTGGGGACTTCACCACGTGAGCAAGTCAGAAGAGGCGATGAAGTTGCCCAGTGAGCCCTGGGATGATGCAGCTCCCAGGGAAGAGGGCAGCAGTGGTGGAGAGCTTGCCATTAGTGGATTCTCACAGGTGGGTAAAGACCCACCTGCAATTTTCACAATGAGTTCTAGCAAAATTTGTTCAGGACAGTCCTGACAGGTTGTAAATCTGCGTATAGAGAAACGTGAGTACTTTTGTTTATCTTACCTGGTCTTTTCTTTTGCTTCCCCATGTGCAGTTGTTCAGCATTTCAGACAAACTGAAAACAGGTCTGTTAAAAGTCGAAGCACTCAAACTGCATGACAGGTACTGTTCTTCACCGAGGCTATGAACAATTGCAGAGCTGCCAGTGTCTGACTGAAATAATAGCTGTACATGTAGGATCATTTGTAAGACAGATGGCTGAGAAAGGTACCATTTATCTGCCAGGCAAGGTTTCATAACTCTTAGCATCTGGTCATGAGGAAAGCATCATTAACTGGTAGATATTGCTAATTATCTCAATTTAGTAGGTGTTAGATTTAATTCCTTTTTTTTCTGAAGTCTCTATTCTATATGGCAATCTCTGCAATGGCACTGGAAGAGGAAAAGTAGGTGGGAAGGAAGAGGTTATGTGTTGGTGTTCATTGACTGGGTATGCTTCATAGAATCTATTCCTCTCACTGGCACAATGAATGTGCAAGGTTATTTATGGCTTCTCTTACTACCCCAACTGTCTTTCCTAGTTCCCACTTTTGTACAGTCTTTCTATAATCAGTATCATGCTTTTCTCTTAATTAGCTCACTTATAAGTCCCTCATCCTAAGAGGTGGCTCCACAGCCAAACTCTCACTTTTTTTTCAGGCCAACATAAAGTACAATCTTTAGCCCTTGCCCTTTGGGTTTGAACAGCTCCTGTTGCGTTATTTATTGACTGCAGTTTGTTACTGTTTGTAGATGGAGATGTAGACATGCACTGCATGTAAAATGAGGATACTTCACAAGGGCAAAGTTGTAGTGAAGGTGTTTCAGCGTGTCTGAAAGAATTGAGGACAAGATTTAATACAATTCAGATACTCATAGTGTTAGATCACCAACTTAGGTGCTTCTTCCTTAATCTTGCTAGAGGTTTTTCTGCAAAGTCTGTGCTGAAGCTGTAATAATACAAGGTATTTATCTTGAATGCAGTATTTTTTACCCTTCTGTAACAAGAATTCAAAGAGAAATATAGAATTTCTTTCATACAGGTATACAGGTAAGTAATTTACAGTAAATTAATGGGCAGGAATAGAATGAAGATCTGAGAATATAAACTCCAAATCTCCTTATTCCTACTAGAAAATGACAGGATTATAATGGAAAAATTTTAAATTTCTTGTTTTGTTAAAAGCATCAGAAACAAGTAGGCTTCTGACAAAGACTGTCTTGTTAGAGCAGGAAGGAAAAAAGTAGTGTCTTTCATGGTGTGCACTGTACACTACCTGCAAAGCCCAAACTTTTTTCTGGAGAAAGACACCAAAGGAAAGCTGGGCAAAGGCGGCAATAAAATCTCACTGCTTCTCTACTTGGATTTTACAAGCGCTGCAAGAAGCTGTCAGCTTTCAGGCTGAAAGCATTTGTATCAATGCAATGAAAACCCAGTTTAAGGTATCTGAGGGAATGCTGTGTATGTGTGCCTTTTGTCACAGGCTTCAGCAACTGTGAGGAAAGAATGTCTGTTGTCGTGTGCTCAAACTGTTCTCTGACATTCTCTGGTCTAGGGTAAGGAACAAAAGCATCTCTGTGTCAGAGCCGCGCAGACCGCCTTGTCAGTGTCAGCTCTCATTAAACTGCCCTTTTGAAGGACATGAACCCTCACTCCTAAAGGCATGGAAGAATTAATTCAAGGAAAAGATGATAAATCCTAATAAAGCATCAGAAATATTCATATTCTGCCATATTGTAATGATATTTGCTATAGGAATTCGTACTGCAAACAGTATTTCAAGTAGCCTGACTTGAGCTGGTTTTTTGACTCAGCTGAATGACATCATAAAGCTAGTCAAATTTTTTCCCATCCCTGCTTTTGGAATTCAGAAATCAGGCATTGGGATTGTGAGCTGAAGTGAAAGAGGCTGTATTACAAAAGAACAACATGGAATAGGATGAGAAGCACTTTTAGAAACAAGACTTCCCACTACCCATGCCTGACACCTAGTAGGGAAATCGTGCTGCGAACACAGCAGGCACAGAAAGACCAAAAAGTCACAGTAAAGAAATGAGGATCAAGTGTGCCACCCTGGCCCTCAAAGGGCAACAGAACTCGGCATTTCAGGGGAGAAGTGAGAGTCTGCGAAAAGGATGTGATGCGTGGTCATCACACCAGAGATAAGCAAGGCAGTCATGTTGAGTTAAATTTCATAAGATCATGCAGAGAATTTACAAATAGAAAAGCAGGTGGATTTTAACATCAAAGAGTTTAGCTGTCTCTAATGAACAGCGTAGGGTTTCATTTTGAGGTGTGCTCGTAATGACTTTAACTCAACCATTTTCAAGTTTCGTGCCCTAAGCTGTAAGCAACTTTTCCATTCCTAATCAAATGCTAATGTAATGTCAGAAGGCTTAGTTTAACCCCAAAGAAAGGTAAACAGATGTCCTAATTTTCTTTCTACCTGGTCAAAAAATACAATAAACTGTTCTTTAGCTATCTCTTTCACACAAAAAGATCTTTGTAGTGTTGGTAGTTTAATATTTCACCAGCTCTGCTAAGTTCCCTTGTCCTGTAGTGGGGTTAAGTGAAAACTTCTAGTGTCTGCTGTCTTCAAATCTGGAATTTTTCAGTTCTGAGGCTTGTAAAAATGTTGCTACTAAAATGACACAAAGCCTTTATCTCGATTTTGTATTTTACAACATTTTCTATCTGAAATGCATCACAGTGGGATTAGTGGCTGACAGCTCATGCTATGAGCTGCAATGACTTGTCAAACCACTTTAGTGTTACCAAGTTCCAATCAAATTTTTTAGATTGGTAAATATTAATTCCTGTCTTAGTATATTTTAATACAATATAAATTGTATTAAAAGCTGTCATACTTTTGACATTCCACGGATTGTACAGTAACAGAACAGCATTTTGCCAGACAGGCAGTGATCCCCCAAGTCAGATTGCAAGTGCAGCTACTTGTGTCAGGGGAATTTAGAAATCCCTCCAAATAAAATAGCTTCAGGATTTTTCTTGCTAAGAAAGTCAATGATGTAAAACAATGATGGAAAGGTTTTGGGAATGGTAGTAATAAGATGGTTTGTTTTTTTTAAATTGAAGGGAATGAAGAGAAGGGCTGGCTGGAATCCCTAGAGAGGACAGAGCAGAGGCTTTCTAGGAGGTGATGATAGTTGAGGGTTGTTTTGTATAAGCTAAGATATAGGCTTGTTTGTATAATCATAGACACCCTAGACAATTTTTGTGCCCTACCTTTAGCTCTGAGATTTTTGTGAGTTTCAGCACAATGCATTAAGGCACTTCTAAATGGGATGTATAGAAACCAGCATACTGTCCAAGAAAACCTTCAAAGATTTCATATGATACATCTAAAACAAAGAAAATATGCAAGTACACCATGTCTACATGAAGACTAGAACACATGGAGAGGCAAGTATTAAAAACTTACTTAAGGGAGCAACCTAGCAAAATCACATTAGTATCTGAAGATACTTATTTGCCAGACATACCCTGGGAATAACTACTCATTATAAAAATGCAATCATATGTTCAAATGAATCAGAAGAACATAATCCAGTAAGAAGATGCAAGTCCAATAGCTTTCATCTGATCAGCTGTAGCTGATCCCTAGAAAAATGTTATAGGCAAATCACCATATTCTGATACCAGGGTTTAATGAATTCCTCAGTTACATTCTAACAACTAACTGGGTTCAGACTTGGCCAATAAAAGAAACTTGTTTAAACTACTTTTGTGGATATCCAGCCTTTGTGTTTTAAGCAAGCATGGTTTATTTCACAAATAGGAAGTCTAAGAGAATCCACATGGCCAGGTTTTATAGCTTGACTAGTGATTTAAGATTGCTTGATACAATATGGCAGAAGTCATATAGCCATAACTTTTAGTTATTGCAATTAAAGTAGTTTGCATTATCATTCTTTTTGTCCCTTTTCTGAATTTCCACTTGTCCTGATTTCAGCAGGGATAGAGTTAATTTTCTTCCTAGCAGCTGGTGTAGTGCTGTGGTTTGGATTTAGGATGAGAATAATGTTGATAACACACGGGTGTTTTAGTTGTTCCAAGCAGTCGAGGACTTTTCAGCTTCTCATACCAGCCTGCCAACGAGAAAGTGGGGGGCACCCAAAAAGCTGGGAGGGGGCACAGCCAGGGCAGCTGACCCAAACTGGCCAAAGGGATATTCCATGCCATATGATGTCATGCTCTATATAGAACTGGGGGGCTGGGCAGCTTGTGAACCAGCTGAGCATCACCTTTGGGTGGTGAGAAATTGTGCTGTTCATCACTCATTTTGTATATTCTTTTACTATTATTATCATCTTCCTTTTCTGTCCTATTAAACTGTCTTGATCTCAATCCACAGGGCTGTTTTTCGTTGGTTTTGGGTTTTTTTCCTTTTCAATTCTGACCCCTCTCCCACTGTGTGGTTGTTTTAACTGCTGGCCAGGTTAAACCATGACATCCCTCGATACAGTGTTCCTGTTCTCTGTAAGTGCAGGTAACAGATTTCTGGAGTTGTTATGTATATTTTTTCCAGACATTAGTACCACAAATGTAATCAAAATAAACACTTAGCTGTTTTTGCTGCAGTAAACTCTGTCCATGTAAGCCCAGTATTTGTATGGATTTTTCAAGACCCTCTCAGAAATGGGTTTTGAAGAATGATGTGAACAATGTTCTGTGCAGGAAGTTTGAACTGAACTGAACAAAAAAAATAACGTGAAGAGAAACCATTTCTACTGTCAAAAGGCACTTACTGAGTTAATTAGCCTATTTAAAAGAGCTAAAAGGAAAATAAATTTCTTACAATTCTTGTTAATTCTGTCATGCTGATTAATATGGGCAATAATGATGGTGTACTTTGTTTGCTGTCTATTATGTCTGTTATGTCTATTATGTAGGCAATGGGATACTAGAGGAGAGTCAGAAAATAATTTAAATCTCTTAACTTGAAAACTTAGAGCATACTTCCACAGTGACTTTTACTGTCCTACATGAACTGCTGTTTACAGAAAAAAATAATCCTTCATTTACTGGTATTGAAAGAACGTGCAAATATACTCTGACTTCTGAAAGCATGGGAGGGATGTTTTAGAAGTTTATAATTTATCACAGCTTAGAAGTTATTTGAGCCACCTGCATGCTAGGATACCAATCTTTCATGTGAGAGGAATTGCTAAAGCAGCTGATTATCCCCTTTAAGTATAAGGGAAAGTGAAAAACTTTGCAATACTAAGAAATTGTCTATATGTTCTTTACCACTTTTTTTTACTTGCATTAAGATAATAGTCTCATTCTTTTTCAAGGTACTAATTTATCATCCCAGTATTTGTCATTATGTAACAATATATAACATCAAGCATATGTGTGTCAGCATTAGTACAAGTTGTCTTCCTCTTCAATAACCAATTACACTTTTGAAAATATTTTCAGACTCTCTTTGAAAAGGAGTATCCTAATCTCATTGCTACTTCTCCTGACAGGACTCAGGTTCAGCAGTCACACTTGTTTTAAGAGAAATTCTCTGAAATATTTTTATTTATTACAGTATGTGCTTAATTTTATATTTTTTTTCCTGCTGCTGTTCTACGTGTATTAGGCATATTTGTCAATCTTCTGTGTATGTTTTAATAATTAAGGCACAAATAAGTGGTGAATTTCACATGAGGTCTGCCTTGAAGGACTATTTTGCTAAAGCACATGGAATTCTGAGGGTCCTTTATGTAATGTTGCAAATTACATTCAATGATATAGAAACTAACTTTCAATTTATTATTTTGGCCCTTAGACCTTGTAAATTGCAAATACAGTACAGATTCCCTGGTGAAATTTATTATTGTTGTAGGTGTTCTTAGCCTGATAGTTAAAATTGACTTATGGTCAGGGATACCCTTGGCCAACTCTGGATCAGAGATTTCAGTTTCTGGTGTGGAACTTTAGCTTGGATATATGCCTTGTGTCACTTAACAAGCCTCCCCTCTCCTCTTTTGCTTTTCCTCTTTCCCTCTGAAAGAACGAAACCTGGCCATGAAGGGTGGAAATGAGCCGCACATTTTGATGCCCTTTTGAGATAACTGTGGAAAAGAGAAGGTGGGATGTGTGGCACAGCACGTTTTCCCTCAGTCTTGACAGACCAAAGAGATTGAGTCCTCTGCCCAACATGATAAATGGAGTCTTTTAGAGCTCTTTCGAAAAGGTGGAAAAGGTTAATATTCTTTACATCTCAAAGTGTGAATTACAGGAAGTAGGACCTGAGAAATAGATTACTTCTGTGAGCCTCATAGAATGGCTTACCACCTGTAGGCAAGAAAGGAAAGAAGGAATGGTCTAGGATCAAGATCTGAAAGATGAGGGATTGCCACAGTGTCTTTGTTGTAAAAGGAAAAAAATACTTACCAGGCTTTCTGGAGCACCTGAGGAAAAGACGTGAAGAAATGTACTTTCTTAACTGCAATTGTTATTAAAGCTAGAATTCCAAAGTCAACTTAAAATCAACAGAATTAGAAATTTAATTTGTTGGTCAATGTAACTTTGAGTGACAATGGAGTTAGACAAGGCAATGCATCCTCTAGCTCAGTTTGTCATGATCATTAATCCCTGCTGTCACTGGAGTCAGTTTTAATTTACGATAAATTACATCTTTATTGATTTCCAAACAAAACAATGCTGCGAGGACACTGTCATGAGGGAGCCTCTGTTTGGGGTTTAGTTTTGTTTCGATTTACACAGGTTTTTATCCCCGTCTCCCTGGTTGTGTATCCACAGTTTTCTATGAAAATAACTGGGTTTTATATAAACATTTCTCTCTCAAGCACTGTCCCTGGAGTTTGGAATTGACTGTGAACTTGTACAAGGCTCATTCACACCCGTCTAGAACTTGTTCATAGCTTTGTGTGGAGAGGAAAGCAATTCACAGATGCACAAAATGAATATGTAGAAATTCTGTTCCATGTATACATGCAACATTCTCAAAACATGCTCCCAATACATCATGTTTCTAATTTGTAATATGACTTCACAATGTGACTCATTTTTCACATAAAAATCCTCTATTTTCTGAGGATTTTTGTATCCTGTATACCAGTTTTTTATTTCAGTAAGATGAAAGATGAGGTCACCTGAACTAGAAAACTATCAAAAAATAAAAGATTTTCTTAGAAAATTATTTCTGAAACAGTAGGATATTTGTCTACTTGATAATAAATCCTTAACTATCATGAGATGAACCATTAGTTCAGATTCCATTATTTTCTGAACCAAGACGTAAAGAACGTGCTACCACAACTGGTGTTAGCAAATGTTAGAAAATTCTTCCCCTAATTAGAACTGAGTGATGAGGTCAGATTGAATGGATGCATTTTTCCCTTTCTATAGTTTTCCAACCATACCAGCCTGTCTTTTTTTTTTTTTTTTTTTTTTTTTTTTTAATTCATCGGGGGAAGAGATTTCTAGAATTCACTTTTAGTTATAAAAATCAGTAATCAGGTAGTTGACAATTGGTCTGAGAAATGGTGACTCAAAGAAGAGCAAAGAGTTCTTTGCCAACTAATTCTTGTTCCTGCATAGTACCAATTATATCTGGAGCTGCAGAGTAGAGATTATGATACTATAGTCTTTGAAATATGTTGTTAGCAATATCATAATTATACTGAATTTACAGAAAAGAAACAAGCAATTCATGGCATTTTTCTTCATAGTGCTTTTCTGTCATGAATTCAAGCATGGCTATTTGCTCTGAAGGAAAGAAGTGTCCTCATCAGTCATCCAAGTGAAAAAGCAAAAGTAATATTGCTGCAGTATACTTTTTTATTTTTCCTAAATCAGTGTATATGTGAATTTATACATGTAGTTCTCAAAGCAATTAAAACTGATAAACAGCTACACTGTGCTATTAGTGATAATTATCTTGGCTTTTTAAAAATCACCAAAGCTATGTTAAACAGTTGTGCTATCCATTATACATTTCTGAAAGAGCAGTTTATCTCTTGAATCCCATATTTACTGTGCAAACTATTAGGAAAGTCACTAGTAGCAAAAAAGGAGGAAAATTTAAGCAGGTTCCCATTTTAATGACCCTACCAGCTTACTTTACTGTTGTAGCTATCACCTCTTATTTCATGGTGGTTCTGCTTCAGATAGATACAATTCTTTATATTATCACTTCTGGTTTAGCTTATGCTCTGCTATCTTCTCCATATAACAGGAACTGTTTTCTACAGTTCTTCCGTTAATATTCTGCAAATTATACTAGGGCTGTTTTTAATTTTTTTCTGTTACAATGTATGTTTAAAAAAAAAAAAAACCAAACAAAACCAAACAAAAAACAAAACAGGAACAGATGCTCTTTTGTCAAGAAACATGAGGAATCCGGGACTTTTCTTGCTAGTTAATTCTAACTCTCAAACAATGGGCTGTGCTCATGTACTCATCTATTAAATAATTTTTGTTTGCCTATTATAGTGATATAAAGTTTAATTGAAAAAAGCTCTAAAATCTTTGAATGTTTTTGAATAAAGTGTCTTACTCTAAGTACAATATATGAAATACTAAAATGCAGTTAATGTGTTGCTAATAAATAAAAAAAAAAATAAATAGTAGAAAAAATAGAGCAGTTTCTCCACCAGAATGTAATATCCTCTTTCAGATATATTTCTGAACTACAATGTTGTATTAATTGTTCTTTAAACTGAGGTAGCTGGTCAGGCTATATAGGAGATGATTAACTATTTTTCCCTAAACATCCTTGACAAATAATGGGTCTTCTCACCTTGCTGCAGTACATGAATACTATTGATTACCTGCTCTCTGTTAAATTCTGCTTCTGTTCAGCACTGAAGGGCACATACAAGAGTTCTGACAGATTGATCAGGATGTGCAGAAGGCACTTTAAGGAGATGATAGCTCTGACCTTCAACTGAGAAGCCAATCCAAGCTGCTGTGTGAAATGTGTTATTTAATTACCCAAGTCATCGCATTGATATTTTCTCTAGCTTTAGAAATTTATATATGGTGTTTATGTAAGTTTCTATAGACACATGCTCAGCAAAGTTACACTTTGCTTTACAAAAGCAAAGTTTACACTTTACAAAGGAGCGTTAATTATGCCTAGCCATAAAAAACCAACCCCCCAAAAAAACCTAACCAAACAAAAAAACCCCAAAAAACAAAACCGCACCTGGAGTTTGAAACTCTGAATTTTAACTTCTTTTGAAAAATGCAGTTGCTAGAAATAATATAGGAATACAATGCAACAGATCAGCAAAGTTATAATGAACTTGATTTGACAGTATTGCACTTCTGGCAAACGAGGCACTTGATTTACTTACACAAAGTAGTAAAGAGGAAAATAGAGTTGCTATTGTCTCTTGGAAGAATGTTCAGTGTAATAAATCTCAAAATAACTTTGGGTTCAAACCACAGATATTAAGATTGTATTTGGGAGTGAAACAGGTTGAAAAATGCCAAAAAAAAAAAATTAAAAAAAAACTTCCAAGTAACATAAATAAAGGGCAGAACCTGAATAATGTTACAGAAAAAAATACTCAAGGCAAGTGTAGTATTTATTGAGCTCAATGATATCTGGATATCTCACAAAAGAAAATGTGAATGTATGTAGAGATATTTAAGTTGACAGTTGTCAGCCAACCCTTACATGCCATGAAAATGTGGTCATTGAGAAAGAGCAATAATTGATTGGAAGTGGTTTAGTTACCTGTGTCCTGAAAATATCTTGGGAGTGTCTTCAATCTGTATGTCACACTGAGGAAGAAAACCTTGAAGAGGACTGTCTGTACTGTCCTTTAGAAAGCATCATGTTATCCATGTTGTGTTGTACACATCGTAAGACAGCAGAGAATGATAGTGGTTGGACAGCTGAGACTCCTGTATGGAAACAAAAAGAGGAGGACTCTCTCAGATATGGTGATATGTTCTCATCTGGGTCTGTAACTTGGCGGATAACAGGTGATTATAGCACCCCACCAAGAGTGGAGATATGAGAAAGGAAAAGTAAAAAGGTAGAAGAAAAAAAAAAAGACAAAAAACTCCACCCTGGTCAAAACTAGACCAAGATAAATTTAGCACCGTTTCTATCTGTTTATTGTATGTTTTGCTAGACTTGCTGTTATTGAAATAATGCAAGATCCATAGAGAAGAACAAAGAAAAGATTTTAACCAGAAGTCCTTGAGCTATTTTCCTGCTTACAATATGATGTGATTGTATCCTAGACTTCTAAAGATTTCAAAATGTTAGAACTGGTGTGCTCAGAATTTCTATTTTGACTTTGGAAGTTCAGAGAGGTTGAGAAATTTTTAAATTTTTTTTATCATTTTGGTGAAGGAGATTTAACTTCCAGCAAGCGCCAGCATAGCTAACACTAGAAAAAAGGTTCAGACACTGATTCTGAGATTGCTGAGACCTAGCTGTGAGCAAAAGACAGGATACTGGCAAGCAAGACCTGGATACCGGCTTACTGTGTTTTAAGGTTATGCTGACTTTTCTTGTTGTATATAACCTAAGTATCTATCGAATATATTTAAGTGGCAATATTAGATGCTGTTGTTTTTACATCAATGCTAATTATTGTTGCTTTCAGTCCTGTGGACTACAGAATAAATGGTGTTATGATGAGAAACAACAGTAAAACCTAACATATTTTTCCCCCCTGTCCTTTGCAAGGGAGTAGTGTCTAACATTCAGCAGAACATGCGATTCTGGGCTGAAAGTGACTCCATCTTAGGTCTCATTCTCAGCTATAGCTCTCCAACTTGCTTTAAGAGAAGAAAGAGATCAGGTTTTTTTCCTGTTCTGTGCTGTTCATATAGAATCTCCTGCAGATGAGAAAATTATCTTTTCTCTATTCTGATTCTTCTCCTCTGTGAGGAGGGGTAATGGTTTTAAACTGAAAGAGGGTAGATTTAGATTAGATATTAGGAAGAAATTCTTTACTCTGAGGGCAGGGGGGTTGGAACGGGATGATCTTTAAGGTCCCTTCCAACCCAAACCATTCTCTGATTCTATGACCTCTGGCATCATTCTGAAACTGGAAGAATTCTTTAGAGAACTGTTGGTGATGCCAGGGAAGAACTTCTTCTGACCATATTGGTCCTTTTATTGCATGTGACTAGTAAATACTGGATACCTTTGGCATTAGTGTCTACAAGAGAGATTTAGATATCCTTAGATGAGTATCTGCATCAGACAGGCTCAAAAGTAGAGGCTCGGATGATACTGTTACAGGTCCGAACAGACAACTGGAAAAAAGTACAAGTAACGATATGGGAAATTAAGAGTGGAGACCACCTCCTTGTTGATATAAAAAAATAGCTTCCATACTTCTTTGATGTCTTGAACTATATGCTGCAGTAGCTGATACATGCCTGATCTTTACAGATTTTTCAATTTAAGCTCTGATTCCAAGAAATGTGTGTACTGGAATTGAAGTTATTTACATATAAATCTTTATGTTTGTATTGGGTTTGTGTGGCAAGGTTTTGGTAGCGGGGAGGCTACAGGGGTGGTTTCTGTGAGAAGCTGCTAGAAGCTTCCTCTGTGTCTGATAGAGCCAATGCCAGCCGGCTCCAAGACGGACCCGCCAATGGCGAAGGCTGAGCCCATCTGCGACAGTGGTAGTGCCTCTGGGATAACAGATTCAAGAAGGGAAAAAACCGCCGCCAATGAGGGGAGCTTTTGCAGCCAGAGAGAGGAGTGAGAAGACGCGATAAACTCTGCAGACACCAAGATCAGTGCAGAAGGAGGGGCAGGAGGTGCTCCAGGCACCAGAACAGAGATCCCCCTGCAGCCCCTGGAGAAAACCATGCTGAGGCAGGCTGCCCTCCCCAGCAGTCCATGGAGGATGATGGTGGAGCAGATACCCACCTGCAGCCCATGGAGTACCCCATGCCAGTGCAGGTGGAGACACCTGAAGGAGGCTGTGACCCTGTGGGAAGCCCACACTGGAGCCAGCTGCTCCTGGCAGGACCTGTGGCCCTGTGGAGAGAGGAGCCCATGCCCGAGCAGGTTTGCTGGCAGGACTTGTGACCCCGTGGGAGAGACCCACACTGGAGCAGTTTGTGAAGGTCTGCACCCTGTGGGAGAGACTCATATTGGAGAAATTCGTGAAGGACTGTGTCCCATGAGAGGGACTCCACGTTGGATCAGGGGAATGATGAGAGGAGTCCTGCCCCTGAGGATGAAGAAGCGGCAGAAACACTGTGTGATGAACTGACCACCACCCCCATTCCCCGTCCCCCTGTGCCGCTGAGGGGGGCGGAGGTTGAAGGCGGGAGTGAAGTTGAGCCCGGGAAGATGGGAGGGGTGGGGGGAGGTGTTTTAAGATTTGATTTTATTTCCCATTCCTCTACTCTGTTTTGCTTAGTAATAAATAAGATGAATTCCCTCTCTAAGTTCGGTCTGTTTTGCCCCTGACGATAACTGACAAGGGATCTCTCCCTGTCCTTATCCCGACCCACCAGCCTTTCATTATACCTTTTGTCCCCTGTCTAGTGAATGAGGGGAGTGATAGAGCGGCTCTGGTGGGCGCCTGGCCTCCAGCCAGGGTCAATCCACCAGTGGTGTTTCACTTGGTTTTTAGAAACGAATCTAAGTTCTTGTATGCTGCAGAAGACAGATCTGAGTAAAGTAACCAAGTTGCAAACTGAAAAATGCTGCATGGGCTTGTTGCAGGGATATTTATCCCTTGGCATCATCGTCATACTGTGATCGAAGAAACCCCAACACTATGTTAGTGTGTAGACAATCATACCCTTATGGCCTGCATTATTTTTTTTATCTCTTGCCCCTTTACAGTATTTATCAGGTGGCTAACTTTCTGCTGCCGCCTGTTAAAGCAAGGCTAAGTAGCAGGAAACCTCTGTGGTTTGCTCTGTTGTTAGAAGCCAATTACCACCTGGTGTTGTACTGCTGGGAAAGGTGATTCTTCAATGTCAGCAAATACAAAGTGCAGCAGCTTGCTGAATGTACAGAGGGTGCAGGAATATTGCTGCGATTACTGTTGTCTTGATCCAAGAAGCCTTCATATGCATGTGGGTTGTCTGGTAAGCCAGGACAGAGTAGCTAGTGAAGTTGTTAATCTTTTCATTTTTGATAGTAGCCATATGGAAGGACCTGAGACTCTGAACAGGGAATCTTGCTCAAGATATTGGAAGCATATCAGCTCTTCAAAATAACACCTTTCCAACACTCATCCAAACAGCCTCCTTGTGTCCATCAAATGTTTTTTCTTGAGCTTGCCATGAAAGTTTGCTTTTAATGAGGCAAAGCTGAGCTTTGTGTGTTATAAAATTCCTTCAGGTACTTAACCCGCAGAAGAAAACATGGCTAGGAAGCACTGTAGCTAAAGCCTCACCATGACAACAAATCTGAAAAAAAAACCCCAAACATTTGGGATATTTCTTACCTTCAAACAAAAATTTTTCTGCAAAAAGCAACACATTTGTTCAGATAAATACCATTTTCTCTCAAATTAGTTCCACTGGCTAATTTTTGACCTGCTTTGCTTGTTCCTTTTTCTGTTATCTTAGTTGACCAAATTCCTCTCTCTGACAATAATTCAGTTTTTCTGGGACAGTTTCTTACACCCAAATGTATGGAACATTTAAAACATCAATGCCAGAGTGTGCTGCTACCTTATCCTTGTTCCCATCTCTTTTTGCTTAATACATTTTTGGCATCCTTCTATTCCCAGCACTCTCCTCTTCATCATTTCTCTTTCGCTACAAAATCAACTGTAAAGTTCCTATGATTATTTTTTTCCACTCTTTACCTTTCCAGACAAAAAAAAAATATTGTTCACACAGACCCAAACACCTTTTACTACTTCTGTTGAGGACAAATAACAAATTTCAATTTTGCCTACGTTCTTGTTGACTTCCGCAGAGAGGTCTGACATGAGTGGAGAGTAGACTGGAACTGAAGGGCAGCAAAAATGATCTGTGAAGGGTAAGCAATGAGGAAAGTCTGAATACATTCAAGTCACGTAGTGTAGCAAAGGAAAACAGAGAATACATGGTGATGACTTTCAAATATATAAAAAGATAATATGAAGAACAAAGGATTAAAGAGGATTAAAGCATTTCATAATAGCTTAAGAAGCAATGGTATTACAATTGCAGGAAAGCAGATACAAGTTAGACAATAGACAATACTTCTTAATGGTCTAAATATCGTTGAATGGGCATCACGGAGAGTTCTGAAGACCAGAAATGATGGAGATAAATCATATCTTCTCTTGGGACAGGTAACCTCAATATCCTTTTCATCCATATCCTTATGGTTCTGTGACTTCTGATCTCTTTTCTATTAGCTGTTCACTTAAATAGACTCAATCAAACTGGATTTCACATCATCATTATCTTTGTACTGGTTCCCCAAATGTACTCATTACATCATGAATTAAATTAGATTGTAAGTGACCTTTCCTCGAGGACTGCTTTAAAGTGTCAGTTCAGCGCATTGCACAGTAGAAAAATCTATTGAGGTTGCTCTGAAATACGTCTCTCTCTGCAGAGAAATTCTGTGGCTCCTTGGAAATTAGGAGGAATGAGAAGTATAAAGATCAAAGACAAGGAAAAAAAAAGTAAAATTGACTGGCTTGTCACACTTGTGAATAATCTTGGACTATGTCACTGAACATTGTAAACTGGGTCTGAAGTTCACAGTTGCCTTTAAGGCAACTGACTTCTTAAGATCTTTCTGAGTGCAACTGAACAGCTATGTTGCGAAAGTCCAAGACCAATAGCATTGCATAGCTACACAGAATAAAACAATTCCATAGATATGACTTTGTGCCTAGCAGCATTAGTATTTTATTTTTCTCTGGTTTCCTTTCTTGTTTTGTTCACACTTAACAGTAAGTATGAATGTAAAAACTTCAAATGTAGGACTTCCCAAAAAAGAACATTTTTCCTACCTACTTGTAGAAGGTTTTGATAAATTAGTATTTTGGATTATATCTCAAAATATCAAAAGCAAAAGACAGAGATAAGAGCAAAGCTTATACATTTATATTAAACACCTTTAACTATGTGTAGTGGAATACATTCCATAGCTCTAGCACTCTGGTTTCAATCCTATGTTTCACATGTAATTCATGCAAATCAGTGTATGACATTGCCTAGTGGGCTGAAAGAAGTGAGCTAGCCATTTTGGTTCATGAGTTTTTCTGATGGCAACTTTTTCAGAAGCCAGTGACGGTAAGGAATATCTCATCCCTTGATCTAAGTGTTGTCCCACTCCCAGACATATTTTATTCTGTCAGTATGAGAATAAAGTATCTCAACCAATTTAGGTAAGGTGAAGATCTTGAGAACATTGACAGGCCTTCAGGAGCTGAGGTACAGGACAGATAAGAAAATCTTCCATTGCTAATGCCTACCATGTATCTGCTCCTTAGCCAAAGAAACTAACTTCTTTCTGAACATCTGATACCCTATGAGCAGCCCTAGTCACTTTTTAAAGAAAATGTACAAAAGAAACTGCAAGTTTTACAGGCGTTTGAGGCTTTTTTACCATAGTTTCTGTGAAGTGTATGAAATGGTAATTTAAAATTACTTGTTTACATTCTAATCAATACTAGGATTATTTCTTTTTTCTTTTTTCTTTTTTTTAATATGGTTCAGACTTCTTAAATCATATTGTGTTGGGTTTGCATGGCAAGGTTTGGGTAGCGGGGCCGGGGGGCTACAGGGGTGGCTTCTGTAAGAAGCTGCTAGAAGCTTCCCCTGTGTCTGATAGAGCCAGCCCCAAGATGGACCCGCCGCTGGCCAAGGCCAAACCCATCAGCGCCTCTGTGATGACATATTTAAGAAGGGAAAAAAAAAAACAATTAGGGAGAGCTTTTGCAGCCAGAGAGAGGAGTGAGAAGATGTAAGAAACTCTGCAGACACCAAGATCAGTGCAGAAGGAGGGGCAGGAGGTGCTCCAGGCACCGGAGCAGAGATCCCCCTGCAGCCCCTGGAGAAGACCATGGTGAAGCAGGCTGTCCCCCTGCAGCCCATGGAGGATGATGGTGGAGCAGATATCCACCTGCAGCCCATGGAGTACCCCATGCCAGGGCAGGTGGAGACACCTGAAGGAGGCTGTGGCCCATGGGAAGCCCATGCTGGAGCAGGCTGCTCCTGGCAGGACCTGTGGCCCTGTGGAGAGAGGAGCCCATGCCCGAGCAGATTTGCTGGCAGGACTTGTGACCCCGTGGGGGACACCATGCTGGAGCAGTTTGCTCCTGAAGGTCTGCACCCCGTGGGAGAGACCTACGTTGGAGAAGGTCGTGAAGGACTGTCTCCCGTGAGAGGGACCCCATGCTGGAGCAGGGGAACGATGTGAGGAGTCCTCCCCCTGAGGATGAAGAAGCGGCAGAAACACCGTGTGATGGACTGACCGTAACCCCCATTCCCCATCCCCCTGTGCTGCTGAGGGGGGCGGAGGTTGAAGCCGGGAGTGAAGTTGAGCCCGGGAAGATGGGAGGGGTGGGGGGAGGTGTTTTAAGATTTGATTTTTTTTCTCATTCCTCTACTCTGTTTTTCTTAGTAATAAATTAGATGAATTTCCTCTCTAAGTTCAGTCTGTTTTGCCCATGATGATAATTAGTGAGTGATCTCTCCCTGTCCTTATCCCGACCCACCAGCCTTTCGTTACACCTTTTCTCCCCTGTCTAGTTAAGGAGGGCAGTGAGAGAGCAGCTCTGGTGGGCACCTGGCCTCCAGCCAGGGTCAACCTGCCACACACATTTATAATTTTTACTGAGTATTTGTTTGTTGATTATTTTAATTCGGTCCTTAAACCATTGACCGGTATCTCGTACATTACTTCCCTACAGTGTTTTCTATCAAGCTTTAGATCTAGTTGATGATCCAGTATATGCCTCCAGTTATATTTCTGATTAAAACAGATTAATCCTGCAATGAAACACATGGTTCTAACCAGTGATCAAATACACCATATTTTTAACTCCTGTGAATGGAAGTACATGGAGTTGTTAGTGAATGTCAAAAGATTAAATTCAAAACATTTATCCAATTAGTTAGCTTTATTTTACAAAAACATAAGTGTTCAGAAATGAATGATTTAGTGATTGTGGGGTTTTTTTTCACTGAGTAAAACATTATTAATTGCCTGATAAAATATTGCATTAAACAATTATTTTTATGTTTAAATATTTTAACTCTGTGCTTTTATTTTCTGCATTTTACTTAGCTATATTTTAACATAAGAACTACTTCATTATATTTTGCATTTTTAAATAGAAAGGCATGCTCGGTAAAGGTCTACTTTAAATCATGTCCATTAAAATAACTCCTACTGTTTTGCAAGTGATTGGGACAGTGGGTACATTTGCTGAAATCTATTTTTTCTTTCTGTTAGAATGTATCAAAGAGAAACAGGAGCAAAAAAAAGTGTCCTTTCTACCAATGGGGTTCAAATTTAACAGGAGAACACTTTAATGTATTTTTGGAAATATGCTTAAGGGGTTACATTTCTACCTGATGCAGCTCTGTAGCTGATGGTGGGTGATTTTGGTCAAATAATACTTATTGAGTTCATGGATTCTGAATTTTTACTTGTCAGTGGTAACCTGCTGTTTTCAGAAAGCAGATCCTGCCGTTAAGAAGAAGGTGGTAATTCAACTCTGAAGGCATAAATCACCTCCATATTTATAGGACTAAGCCCACACTTTTTAATTAACTTTGTTCATCATTAAAACCACTTGCATATAAACTTCAGTGATGGAGTAACTGTGTTTGCACTAATGTACATGAGGGGAGAATTTGGCTTAAGATATCTTGATTAATTGAACATCATCCTCCTAGTTGGCTGGCTGAGTGTGCAGAAGCAGAAGAAAACTCTACAGTTGTATTCTATATAAAAATGCAATTTATATGTTATAGACCAAGAAGCAAATTCTGACAGAAATGAAAGAATACATCCCCTTAAGATATAGTTCAAATATGAAGCATAAACAACATGACAATTTATTTTGCTTGCTCTCTCAGTTTCTTTTAGGATTTTCCCATTCGATTACTTAAATAACTTCACTGTAGTCCTAGATAGTAATGGTGAGTTACGTAGCATTTAGGTAGGAGGTTCAAGCTAGATTCTGACCACTTTTGTCATTTGGGATCCCAGTGTGCGTTTTGGACAAGCAAGATTGTCATCTTGAACAGGCTTGATCATAATCCACAGTCATATTTTCTGATAAAATTCTCTGTAATTTTAATTGGATGTGATATTCTTCATTGCCTATCTTAAACTATATAAAAGACGTTTATGCCGGTAAATAAATGGTAATTATGTTAAATCCTTTGGGTCTGTGTTGTTAAGGTTGAGATGCTTTTATGGATATGCAAGCTGGATATGCAAGCTTGATATAAATATGTAGATAATGTGTATATTATGTTTGTGTGTATATATATATAAAAATTTGCAAGATCAGACATTGAAGAGTTAGGAAGGGCCAGGCTGTTTATGTGCTGTCAACTTGGAACTGACTCTCTTGGGTTTATGATTCAGTATTTTGCAGTTATGTCACCAGCTTTTTTTCTCCACAGATCTCTGGCTTAATTCCAGGCATGACAGTATCACAGAGGTAACAGCTCTGTGGAATTTGCTTTCATCTTTTTGCACTTTTAAATATAGTGGCTGGAGAATGAGAGAAGATGGCTGTAGAGCACAGGCAGGTAAATGTTTCCTTGGGGAGTGGGATTCTGTCCCTATTTCATCTGATGTGTTCCTTTCTGGTGCCCAAGTATATACAGATACAGCTGTGCTTCAGCAACAGTAGGTTTAGAAAATGTTTGGCTGCCCAAAAATTCAGCTCCAATAAATGTTCCAATTCATGAACCTAAAGCTAATAATTTTTTTTCTTTTTTTTTTTTTTTTACTCTACCTATAAAGTGCGGAATAATGTTTCACACCACAGTAAGTACTGTGAAAATCAGTACTATTTGTGAAAGGACTTGGGCTTTATACCAAGATAAACACCACAGAGAACTAGTAGCCAAACTCATCACTCACTGTTCAGAATAGGGTTTGGATGATGGATCGCATACAACGTATGGACCGACAGCCCAAACGCTGAGTTGAAAACAAAAATAAAATTGCTGCTTTATTGCTTCCTTACATGCACCTAAATGCCAAATAGTAAATGTGCATTATTAAAAGTACAGAATACCAAAGTTCTGCAAGAAAATGCTTCTTGCAGTAATATGTGGTTTCTGGCAAAGTTTCATACTAAAATGTAGTTTGGCTGATTTTTTTTTTTTTCTTTCAGTTTCCATTGATGAAATTAAATCAATTTTTTTTATTCATTTATAATCCTATTAACCTTCATCCCAATAAGTGATAAGTTAGTTCTCCTCAGGAGATGTATTCTCCTTTTCTTCTTCTTTTTTTTTTTTTTATTTCTTCCTTTCTCTTATTCTTATTTTTTTCTTTGATTTTGTTGTCTGGATTTCCAGAAGATACTGAATATGCCATGTTGCAGGACAGAATAGATGACTGAGCTGCTGAAGACTGATACTATGAGTCCAGTATCAGCCCACAAAGCAGGTAACTTAATTACCACTCCATTTAACATGGTAACAGAGTATTGTGGGGAAAAAAGAGTTTAAATATTCTCTGTATTTTTTTTTAATTATATTATGAATAAGTTAAGATTAGGGCTTTCTGGTAGCCACACTGCTTAATGATGCTAAGTGTTTGAAATTAAATTGAGGACAATAATTTGAGAATTTAGCTTAAAATTGTTAAGATGCTAAAAATATTATATTTGACTTATTTGTTTCAGACTAGTTTTGAGCTGTCAGCATACAATCAGGTCATATATGCAAGCTTTTGTTCAACCATAGGTGTAAAGAAAAGCATGTTTCTCAAGGAAAGCTGAAAGCCTTTCATAATCACATGTCTCCAGCAACTGGAATTTTAAGTGATGTATTGAATATCTTGAAACCAGTAACTTTTTAGAATTAATGACACTCCCCCCCCCCAAAAAATAATAGACTTGTATTACATATTGTAAGGGAAATTGGTGTTGTCAGACCTGGATGGATAGCATAGCTGGAGTCTGTAAAACACCTGTATACATATGCAACTCTCATGATTTTCATGTGGATCAGCTTGCAGGACCTACAAAGCACTCCTGTATACAGGCTAACATCTATATTGTTATTCTGTTATTAGTCAGCAGACCAACTAAGATAAGTCTGTGACAATAAGTATTAAAAATGTTATGTATTGTGTTCATTTTGCCTTTACAATTCCACAAGTTCTCACAGTGGCCAAAATTAAATAACAGAATATTAAGGATAATAGTTTTTTTTCTATTTACATTTATATGTCACTGGTTTACATGTAAGTACATTGTTTTAGTCTCAACATTCTGGAAACATTGAATTGTTTGGTTTGCAGTCTGGATAACCTGTTTTAAAAAGAAAGAACTATATTTTTAAAAAGAAATCAGAGCTCAGAAATAAAAAAGAAAAAGTGAAGATCTTAAAAGTCCAATATTATAGGAAAGGCAGAGTTTGGCTCTCATTGAAGCTGGTGGGAGACACATCTGAGATTTTTCTGTTCTGCTTTGGAGCTATAGTTCAGAAACTCATGAGATACTGCTCTATATTTTAATACTTAATCCAACTATAATGAGTAAAGCAAAAGGGAAGCTGAATAGGGCTATTAATCTTTTTCCATATGAAGAAAGAGTCAACTTCTAACTGTACTTTTTATTATAAAATACAGTCATAAGTCCTGAAGATTCTGAAATAAAATCTACTTTGACATCCTGCTAATAGCTGTTCAAATTGAAAATTTTCTTGTGCCAGCACACTGCAGCCCAGCTGGTGCAAACGATAGATGCTTTCTATTTTCTTAAATTGGTTTCCAGCCTCTGTATTATTTGCTATGCAAAGGCTGCTGTCCTAGAAGTGTTCATGGAATCCTTTTAGAGAGCAGATATGCTTGCATTCATTTTCTCCATGCCTTTTTTTGTGAATTAAACCTGGCACAATTGTGACTGTTCCCTTTTGATCAAACATTCCGGACAAGGACTGCAGTTCATTTACTACCTCTCAAGCAACCATGTCGAAGTGCATTATAGAGCATGATGTCTGAGGAGGTGTTGCTATTATCTGCGCTAAACAGGCACATTTGCAAATTCATGAGCTCTTTTTGAAATTCATGAGCCATCCTCTGCCCAGTTTTTCATTTTGTTTTCTACAATAGAATATTCAGTAGATTTAATTGTCTTTTTCTTCTTCTGAAAGCACATTATCACATCTTTTAAAATATAAAACCAACAATAAAAATAAAATACGTACATAAATACAATGTAAAACAAGCATATGTGAATTATGGTGGTCTTCCTTAGCCACAGTTCATTCTTTCTTCAGTGCATTTCCAGCTGAAATCATGGGGCATATGCAATTTCCATTCATTTCATCAACTTTCAGTAACTTGATTTTTTCTGTAGGTTTTTTTAATAGTGAGTTATCCCACTCCATGATATATTCCAGTGACAAAGTATTTGTCCATGCTCATACACTAGACACAGGAATTGTACCTGATCACGAATATAAGATGATGAATAAAGGTGTGCCTTTGTTCAGTTCCATTCCAGTGTCTGAGTATCTCCTCTGATAAACTCCATCTAGCTTTCATACTGGGGAGTTTTCCTGGACTCAGGAGAAGGATCTATGGGTAGCAATAATCACAAAGATAATTTATTGGGCCCTTCTAACTGTAGGGCTGAATTTACATGGACATTTTGTGGACACCACCAAAATGTTTTTTATGCTATGCATATCCTATGCTACTCACATCATTAGGAGAAAAAATCAGAAAAGCGATTGCTCCTCCCATCTACGCAGGGCAATGTGGATAAGAGAATATACTGTAAGGGATGAATGGAATTCACTGTATATTGACATCTGAACTTTTCATTTTTGACTCATTGCAAAATCCTTTTTGGTAACTGGATGATCTTTGTAAAAGACAATAACACATATTTGTGGAAATGAGTACTAATGCTTAATAAACTGCACTAACCTTTTATATATTGGCTATAATAGGCATTTGTATCAGGGTACATAGAGAACAAAAGCCAGAATGGTTTAAAGAGTTGATAGGATAAAAAAAATAACATGATGAGCTTCAGTACAACATGTCCTGATTTTTTTTTTTTCATTGTCACTGTTGACTGTCCTTAGGCTCACACTAGATTTTTCAGTTTCACTTAAAGTGAGATGTGAGCTGAATAAATAGGAGATGACAAAGTTGTGGGAGACACTACAGGAATTGCTTAGATGTCTGTAACCCAGCATTAAATAAGTATAGACACAAAATATCAAAGAAAAATAAAATAAATAATGGGGCAGGGTTTTGAAATGTCATTGACAGGGAAACATTAGAAAATTACACAAGCACCTTAAAGATAGAAATCCCTAAAAACCAGAACATTCTACAAAACGGGGGGGGGGAAGGGCAGTGTGTGGTGGTGGTGTTTGCTCTTCTAAGAGTGCAAATTTTGCATCAATGGGACAATCAGAAGAAGTTGCAAAATCTAAACCACGTTGTATCTGACTGTTAGTTGAATTGGATTTTTTATGAATCTTAGAGATATTTGGGGGATTTTATAACAACCATCCTATTTTAAAAATAAGGCTGGAAAAGGTTAAATAATACATGTGGGTTTTTTTCTGTTGGAAAAAGTGTTGATGTAAAAACCAAACAATTGATGTAAATTTATTTTCAAACAATTTTCCCCATGCTTTTCAGTCTTTTCCACATGAAAAAGTGATTGAAGCTTTCTCTTTTTTTACCAGCTTTGCCATTAACATATTTTATTTTCTATTTCAATGTGTATGATAGTACTATGGTAAAGGCCCACTCCTGTAGATGCGGTGCAGACTGAATCAAAAAGTAAAGTGCAGAACCTTCCAATGCTGAGATAAGAAGGAGAATCAAAAGTGACCACAGCCTTGGCATGTATTGGTAGCAGAAATTAATCTTTCACCCAGTTTCCACACTTCACTCTGTGTTGGTCTATGTTAAACCTCTCCTTTTGAGGAAGGGGGAAAAAAACCCCAGTCTCTTACAGTCTCCCATAGCCAAACAACTTTGAAGAATGATGTCCAGAGCAAAGAGATTCCATTGCTCTGTGGAAACCTTACTGAAAAATTGAGGGACCTTTCAGTTTTCATGGGCTGCTGGCTATCGAGCAAACGCTCATCAAGGTGGTTGCGCAGGCTAAGCAAGCTTTGTGTTACACTCTTTGTACATGAACTGCCTGTACCACGTGATTGAGGCATTTTCTGTTTGTCAGTTGCGAATACACAGACCCCAGCAGCGATACAAAGCAAACAGCCAACAGCATTGTATTGATTTGCCAATAGACAAAGTCTCAACGTAACTGAACTTTACAGAACTTTCCTACTAGTCCTGCTCCAACCCTAGCTGCAGTGAAGCTCACCAGGAACCACTCACTTTGGGGAATGAAACAGGGAATATTTTGTTTCTCTTTAGCTGTTGTTTTCCCAGTGTTCTCAGGGCAAGGCAATCCACACAGATGCACTGAAATGCAAATGTCAGACATACCAACATCAACCTGTGCCATTCTGCTTTTTGTGGAAGACAGATTGTAAATACAAACTTGGAATCCTTTTACTGTTTTCCTGATTAACTTCTTGCAGGGAATCGGATGTCGAAGAGTACTTTTGAAAAAAAACTAACAAGGGGAGGAGTGGGATTGGTTAAGTTGAAAATGTACGGAACATGGGATAAATTGAGTAAAGTCATAAACTAAAGAAAATTACTTCAAAGTAATACTCTTAAGCAGGAAAAGATCAAGTTATATGTAAAAAGATGAGATTTTGGAAAAAGAAATAACAAAATTGTTGTGCATATATCCATGCAATCTATATGCACTAAAATACTTTCAAGATGCTCCATCAAATTTTTCGGCTGAGGCCAACATGAAATCAAAGGGTGACTCAGAAAACTCAGACCATAGCAGCCATAGTGACACGACTAACAAACTCCAAAGAAATGAGGGCTGAGACAGAGTATCTCACAGTTTTCTTCTAAGAACCAGGTCAGGCAATGGAGAATCATGACTGTAAAGTCAAATCCAAGACTCAAGAACTGCTTTGGCTACCCAGGGAGACAACCTGCTACAAGATTGCACTATCTATCTGAGCTGCAACTGCCTCAGAAACTGCTTCCTTATCCAAAAGGCACAGGTAGATAACAGTAACCGAAAGTTTTAGTGCAACCCCATTAGGAATCTCCACAAAGCAGAACAGGTCTACAGAGCTGTGTTGACTTCATCCACCACTGAGTCAAACTTCTCACAGGTGGGCTGCTGGGATGAGCTCAGCAAACATCTGGGCTCCGAGACTCCTCAGGGCTGCTGCCGCCCCCACGCTTTTCAAGATTTTGAGACCGCCATTGGCCTAACGCCTTGGGCCTATCAACACAGATAATTGTGAGAAGGAGGACTGTAAGTGGAACCGAGGAGCTGGGCAGTGGGAGTATGTCAGCATTTCTGAAATATTTTATGTCAGAAGATTTTTAGTCCTGCAATAAAAAATGACATTGAAAAAAAAGTATTTTCCAATATCACTTACTTACCCAATTAAAATAATAGATGTTTCAAAGTGTTTTTGAAAAGACTTTAAAAGCTCATTAACCGTGAGGTGTTTTAGTTATCTAACAATAAGTGCTTTATAATGTATGTATGCAAAAAGAAGAAAATTCCACTGGCAAGTATAAGAATCACTGCCTTAGAAACATGTGTTCAAGCTTTTATTCAATCATAGTGTGATAACATTTTCATGCCGTCTAGCTGACTGACATCTGCATTACAGTTATATCAAGCCTTTGCTACTAATGTTTAAAAGATTCAATTTTATATTGAATATTTTTTTCACAATGAGCATATGATAGGATATCATAGTTTTGTCTCTATTACAAATTCTGGTAGGCAGTGCTGAGATAAATACTGCTAGTTTTTCCTCCAGATGTGAACACAAATTAATGAAAATGAAGGGAATCTTGGGTGTGGGCTTTGTTTGGGTTTTCTCTCAGCTTGAAAATAGATCTTGAAAACTGTCAAAATTCAGAAAAATCATAAGTGATCCTATTTTCAGATTTGTCAAAAACACTTATGATCTCACACGCCAGTAATGAACCTAAGACAGAATTCAAAGCAGTTTCTCTGAAGGCAAAGAAATGAAGCACAGAAAAACTGCTATTCAAATTACCCAGAGAACCCCAAGTGGAGACTGCCCAGAGGATTCTGCACTGGGAGTATGATATGAAGAAGTTAACAGTCTATGTATGTATGGTAGATAATGTGTTTAAAGCAAGACTTCTAATTACCTTTTGGGCAAAGGAATATCCTAGGAAAAAAAAAATAGCGCACAGAATCAAGTTTGAAAATGTTTGCAAATCAACAGCATGCAATTAATTAATTAGAAACACATAGAAATGAAAATATTAAGTTTAATTTAAAATGCTTCAGGGTTACTTGTCTTGTGTTTCAACCGATGGTTGAGTTATATTTCTAAGCATTCAGAGATTGATTACATTCATACAGCTTAAATGGTTTTTCAGCCTAGGTTAGACATTTCCCAGGCCCTGGGAATGAAGTAGGAAATTTAAGAGAATAGTTTTTCAGCCTCATGATACCTAAGAATGCAATCCATTCTCATTTTAGGCATATCTATTTGCTGGGTGTTTTATTCTTTCTGTTTTGCAAGATGCTATGATATAAAATCAACAATATTCATTTGTGTGATCGCATCTGGCAAAGTGACTTTACCAGTGTGGAGGATTTATCCTCTGGACAGCTTTGCATGGAAGGGAAGATTGTAATGCCAATTATTGTTCTTGCTGAAGAACATATTTTCAAATATGTTTGCAAACACATTTTCAAATTAGTGTTCCACAAGATACCCTTACGAAGATTGCCAGGGATGTCTTGTGGCCGTACTGCCTCCAGCCAGTTTTTGAAAGTGGGATTATAAATTCAAATGGCTGAGACACAACAAAACATCTTTGGACTTTGCTTTTTCTTCCCCCTCCTCCTTGCCCTTCTCTCTGCAGAAAGTCTGGGGACAATATTCTGTTGCTAAGGGAAAGTTTGAACTGAAGTGTAGAAAATCATGAATGGTTTGCACAATGGTAGGAGCATTATTCCTCTCAGGATTCCACATGGAATGAAGGGAGAAGTCTAGGGAAGAAGGAACTTTAAATTAGTGACATTTCATAGGATACTTTTTGTCTTTTTTTTTCCCTAGTGTGTAAATGTAATATTGGTTCCTTTAAAGGTTTTCTAATAAAAAGTACTGGCTGCTTGTTCACTTTGTACACGTATTCCTTTATTTTTAAGTCAGGTGTAAGTTTAGCGTACATTGAATAATAATACTGGTGTGAGCCTGACATTTTGGGAAAATACTATATAGGCTTTCTCTCACTGCTCTTTTAATGTACCTGTATGTTGACCTGTAATATGCCAGCCACTGGCCTCAGTAGAAGAGACTTCCAGACACAGCGAGGAACATATTGATGTATTTTGCTGGTTTATGCTGTGGCAAAAGAGTTTAAAGGTGCTTTAAAATAATGAACTGTGACAGTATTCAAATACTGCTCTCCAGACCTGCAGCACAAACACATTCATTGTGAGTCCTAGCTCTTCTATACTATAAAAGTAGACATATTAAGAACATCATTAGCATACCACAGAGGGGTTCACAGTATGTAAAACAGAACACTGCGTAGACTACACAGTGATAATTGCACGGTTTGGTGTCTTAGGAGGCTTAAAAATGCAGTAAGGCCTAAATTAACTTGTCATACTGAACCCCAGGCACAATGCAAAGTTATTTCATGGTCAGGTAAGTTAAAATACTCTGAATATTCATCACAAATCTTTCTTACGTCTCCTGAAATTGCACAGGAGGAAAAACTCAGTTTCAGGATCCGTAGGGTGGCAAAACACCAGCTTTTGGAAGTTCATCTGCTGCTACTGAAAGGTGACCTTGAAGCACCAGAGCCAGCACTTGCTGCCGAGTCGATTGTTGCCACCATCATGCTTTGGCTGCAGCTTGCGGCGGTGCTGTAATATTGTCACTCTTGGCAGAATTCCCTATATGCATTAGTATGAAATAGTATATACAAAGCCAGTATAGTCAATAAAGATGTAAAGGCTGGAAAAATGTAGCAAAACATGTTTAATTTTCTCAGTTCCCTGGGCTCATTAAATTGGCTCAATGACTGGATTTAAAATAGCTGAGCTGATATATCAGCCTGAAAACACTTTTATGCCAAAAACAGCAGCAGTGTACTTTATAAATCCAATGCTAGATTTTCCTGTGACATACTGCCCTCTTGTGCATCAGAAGCTTTGTTATAGAGATAATCTTAAGAATGAGAAGTCCATTTACAATCTCCCAAAATGCAGGTCTGGTATTGATACAAATATAACAACTTGCAAAACATTCCCCAGAGAATGAGGGACAAAAAGAATAAGTAATAAACAGAAGTTCTCAGACTGTTGTTTGGTCTCCTTTGATATTTTCTATTTTTATCCAGAATGAATACAAATTCTTCTTAGATAAATAAATAAATGCTGTCATCTTTGCAGATAATACCAAACCAACAGACAACCATGATATACTGGCAGGTAGGGCCATTCAGAGGGCTGTCAAGAGAATGGAGAAATGAGCTGGCAGAAACCTCATGAAGTTCAGCAGAGACAAGTGCAAAATCCTGTGGGGAGAGAATTAATAAGCCCATGCAATGGTGCAGGCTGAAGACAGCCAGCTAGTAGGCAGCTTTTCAGAAAAGAACCTAGGGGTCTTGAGGGATGACAAGGTGAACATTAGTCAATGATGCACTAATGTAGCAAAAACACCTGCCTATCCGGCACAACTATAGCCAGCAGGTCTGGGGAAATGTTTTCCTCTGCTTCTGTTTGACGCAAGATTTCAGCAGAAGTGCTGTGTCCAGTTCAGGGCTCCTCAGGACAAGTACAGATACTGACATGCTGGAGTGGGTGCAGCAGATGGTACCAAGGTGGTGGGGGCTGGAGCACATGATGGAGAGGTGACAGGAACTGGGCTTGTCCAGCCTGGAGAAGTGAAGGCCAAGAGGAGATCCTACTGCTACTGGGAGGAGCAGGGATCAGACTGGGCAGAGTGCAGGGAGGAGGAACTCCATCAGAGACCAGCAAGGACCATACAGAGTTTGCTGCGACCTGGGAAGCCAGTGAGTTGTCTGGAATCAAGCCTGGATCTTTAAATTGCTTTTCTGTTTGGTCTAGTTATCTTGCATTTTTCTCTGTTTAAAATGTTAAAAACTCTAAATTATACTCTATGATAGCATGGAAATTTTGTATTTAAAATCCCTTTTGGTTATCTGTGGAGAAAGCACTACAAGGAGGTGCTTGTCACCTTAGAGCTCCAGCAGAGTGGTAGCACTTTCATACCTGGGTTTCAGTCCCTGCGTTGGTGATATTTGTTTTGTATAAAATGGAAAGTCTTCACCAAGACAGATTGTGTTCTTTTAGATTTTTCTACCCAGCAGAAAAGTCACTTTTCTACTTGTAGGTTAATGTGGAATCAAGCCTCCCCATGCAAGAGGAAAAAAAAAAATTATGCTGGAATTTCCACAACACAGTACATATGTTGAACGTTAAGCTGTGGGTAAAAGGGTGTCCTTCTCTTTCACATTTATTGGACAGATGATTCTCAGGAATGCTAACTACTCAAGTAGCACAGCTGAAATGAACTATACATCTCACCAATGAATGCCATAATAGGTTAGATGAGAGTTATAGCTGCAGTTACTTATGTTTGGCAAGGATTAGTTCAATTGGTGAAAAACCTGTGGCAGAAATAAGAGAACACAAAAATTTATGCATCTCAATTTAGTATGTCAAGCTTGGCAGTAAGTATTTAAGCAACTACATTAGACACCTATGTGTTTCTGGTGATATAGCTCCTACTGTAATAGTGTCTTCTGGAAAGGACACTGGGGCTTCAGTGCTTCTGAAAAATGTTACACTTTCTTTGGATTTAAATTAGAAAACTATGTGGTAAATTAAAAATAAATCATGCTTCCCTTACTTATAGCAATGTTTGGCTCTTTCACCTTTATGAGAAAGGGAAAATGCTAATGCAGCTATTCTACGATCGGTCATGTACCACACGTCTATGAAAGTGCTAGGTAATTTATTGGAGCTTTCAGAAACAGTACAGATTTCTTATATCATAATAATAATAATTCTACTCTAAAAAACCTTTCTTGACAACAGAATAAATGGTGATTTGGAGAGAAAAGAAAATATTTTCTATGTAAGCAATAATTGTTTAAAATATATAAAGGAACAATTTCTCCTGCACATTATATACTGTGTAGTATACACTATAAATGGCTGTAAGCAACTTAGCAATGACAGTTTACTAGGGACTCTGTTTTTGTGGCCTTATAAGTGAATTAATAGCTCTCAGTGCATTTATTATTGATCCAATATCTTACACTTATAGCAAAGGGACCAGAGTCTGCCTGTCCCACTGTGCAGCTGTAGCAAAAAGGCTCTGAGTCCTCCAGAAGATAATTCATAGCAGAAGTCTTGCTTTCTACTGTCTTTAAAAGAATCCCAGAGACAACAGCTTTCTAATTTAAAGATTTTTGTTAGGTGCCTAAAATTTTACGAGTTAAACTTTACCAGTGTCTTAGCAAAATGAACTCTGAAAGTTCATGCAACATCCCCCAGCCCCTGATTTATTCCAGTGTAATATCATTAGCATTCATCAAGAGGGATTGGTGGTAAGTTAAGTGCATTAGTATAATTCTGTCCAAAAGTTTTAAATCAGCTAATGTTATTTTCAAAAGCCACTTTAGCCATAATTTTGTTATTAGAAATAAACTCAGACATCTCCAATGTATTGCTCTTTTGCATGTTTAGTAGGGAATTTGTCACAAGTAATGCTATTCAATTTTAATCCATTTCAAGCTGTGCTTGGGGGAGAGCCAATGTGAAACAAAATAAAGATTGTAAGCCCAGGAGTAATAAAATAAATCTCTGAAGTTAGTGTCAAATTCTGACATGTAAGTGGATATATCTCCAGTAAAGCTGGAAATCACTTGGGATGAAATATTGAACTAAACCAAATAATAAAAGATGCTCTAGTATCTTCATTTTAAAAAAACCCTCAAAAGTTGTCTATTTGCTTGAATTAAACAGAAGCTCAGTTATACTACTATAAATTAGTGAAAGCAAATCTGACACTATTGTAGCTATTTTTAATAATTTATGCTATGACACAATATAGTCTTTATTTTATGCATCATATTGGGCTCAGCTCTGCAAAAAACTATGTCAGTGTTTATCCTTATATTGTGTGTATAACCATACCGAATATTGTTGAGAAGCAGAGCCTTTGCACAGAGCAGAATTTGGCTCTGTCCTGAAACTTTTCTAGGTACAATTTGGCGGCATCTTCTACTGTCACTGAGCTCTGCTACTGCACTTGTTCTGCAAAGTTATTATCTGGCCTGTGGAGTGAAATCTATCCAATAAGACTGAAGTAATTGTTAAAATCACATTTTCTTCCTGCAGAGCACATGGTGTTTCCAATTACAGAGCTTATTTACTGCCTGCTTTCTAAGCTGCTTATTGTCACATTTAGTAATTTTGTGGTAGGTGCATATTTCAGTTATGCTAGGTTCCAAAAAAGTAGTTTTTATTAAAACCTACTCTAGCTGCCAAATTACAGTGTGTATTTTCAGATCATAAAACTAAGTTAATGATCTATTGCCTTGGTCCAGATATACAAAAAGAAGCAGCAGTCAAGCTCAGAGAGCTAAGACACATGAAGAATTCCTGGGGATAAGAGGTCTGCAACCCACAATGGCAGTATTTATATTTAGTACTATGGAGTAAAATATCTCAACTTATACCAGGAAACATGGTGAAACATGAGAGAGACCGTTGTGTTTCATGGCATGCAGCATGAACAAATGTAATGCAAACACAGCTTAAAGAAACAGAATATTTCTTATTTGTAAGATAAAGGGATGTGTAGCAGAGAAAACTTTGCTGATTTGCTGATTTCCAAATCTCCCCTGGAAAGTTTTTAAGTGCAATTTACCTTCTTATGACAAAAAATGATGATGATGATAATACGTTATTTGAAGAGAATACACAAAGGTTTAGAAGCCATTTTATTAGCTAACAGATTTATCATCTGGGGTAACATTTTAACCTTGTGAGGTTGGATGCACCAAAATTTTAATAGAAAAAGCAAACCTATATGCTTCTGTGACTTTGACTGCAAGTTAATAAATAATCAAATTTAAAACCTATTAATATCCTAATTTAGCCTCTGTTACTTAAATTATGCTGAACAAAATTGAACAATGCCCTTATCAAATCAAAGTTACAATTGCAATCAAATTAAATCCATCTGTAACATAGAATGAAGAAAGAAAGCAAACTGACTCATCAGGGAAGCTCAAAACAGGAAATTACACTATATTTGATTTTTAACATCTAGAGCACTAACAAAGTAAGCTGCTTTATCTTTTAATTTGGACAGCAAGGCCATCTGAATTACTGTTTATTCAGTGGCTTGTAAGGACTCCATGTTCTGTTTAAATCCTGTGATTTGGTATGGAATGGCTTATAATTCCCAATTGCTTTTCTATGGTAAAATACTTTTAGGCAAACACACTTCTAGAGTTGAAGAAAACATAAGCTAATTTACAGTATTGTCTGCTAGATGAAAGGATAATACACATCTTATCACTTGAACACATTGGCATGTTAATTATGCACATATTTTCTAGGAAAATCAAAGCACATAGTCAGGAGATCCAATAGTAATAAAATACAGTAATTAAAAAAAAAAAAAAAAAAAGAGAAAATAGTAAACTCTGTCTTTTCTGGTCTTCATACCATCAAAACCAAGAGTGCAAGTCAGTTCTGATGCCACTCAGTACCCGGTACCACTGAACTTTGGTCACTGCCATTACCTTTGTTTCCCTACCCATTTCTGGACTCCCCATCATAACTGTTAGCTTCAATCTTCTTTCTTTGGTGCTCTGGTAACCAAATAGAGACCAAATGTGTAGGTTTTCATTGCCACTTTACCACTCAATCTCTCCTTTGAAATAAAATCAGCAAAATTCATAGCTTTGTAACAAAATCCAGTAGAGACTGAAGGATCAGATCAGTTTAGAATAGTGTAAAATTTGCCTAACCAAAATTTTCTAACCAAAATGGATATGGTCCAAAAGTATTATATTAGAACAAAGATGACTCAGTAAGTTAGTCTTGATCATGCATTCCTTATAATTAGCTATTGGGTACATAACATCAAAGGTCCTGTATTTTCCCGTACGGTACTAGCATGAATTACTACCTGTTACCATTGCCCCTTACTTCATTTATGCTTCCTGTTTAACCATCAATTTGTGTATATATTGTCCTGCTTACTCTCAAAATAGTTTTAAAACTGTGGAGGACTATGGGGCAAAGGATATGTTTGCTTGATTCTGGACAGATTTAAAAAAAAGAATATTTTGACAATAGAATTATATGTTCTTCTTAAATATGAGAAAATTTAAGTGCAGTATTATGCATACTGACATTATTACTGATTATAAATTGAAAAATGCTGTAGAATCTGTTCAGATAGATCTGCGTCTTCCATAGTTTTGTTCCCTTGAAATTCCAGTTTGCTTATGTCAGTTTCTGAGCTAGAACAAAATGCCATATGTACTTTGTTTTCTGCTTTTTTTTTTCCTACATTTGATGGTCCTGAGACACAAACAAGAGAAAGGTGATGTAGAAGTACTGAATTTGTGGAACAGTGATAGCTCTGAATTAAAGCAATGAAAAGCTTTTAGCCAAGTAGATTCGATGGATGGACCACTTGGTGGGTAAGGAATTGGCTGGATGGTCACACTCAAAGAGTTGTGGTCAACAGCTCAATGTTCAAGTGGAGAACGGTGACGAGTGGCATCCCTCAGGGCTCAGTACTGGGACCGGCACTGTTCAACATCTTTGTCGGCGACATGGACATGGGGCTTTGGGCAACGTGGTCTAGTGGAGGGTGTCCCTGCCCATGGCAGGGGGGTTGGCACTAGATGGTCTTTGTGGTCCCTTCCAACCCAAACCATTCTATGATTCTATGGTTCTACAAATACTCATTCTAAGGAATTTCAGAAAGGGGAGTGGAGGCAGAAGTGGAGTACTTCACATTTCTCCAAGCACATCAAATCCTATGATCAGATACTCAGTTATTGATTTAGTCAATTACCATGGTCCTAATTTATATGCCCTGAAGATTTTGCCTGAACCTGTGGTCCTCTAAAAACAGGTTACCAAGACAAGTCTACTATCAGTCAAGACTGGTACTATCTCTTCCCTTGGAGCATATATTCACAAGATGTTAGACAGCGTTGTTAGGAATTTCCTTCTTTCATTGGTCATCAGCATAATTTTTCTTTTTTAAGTGTCATGCTGGAACACTATTGTTATTTGATGTATGTGAGCAAATATTTCTTTCTTCTCTCTCATACTTGTGCTCATACACTCAAAGGGGTTAAAACTTTTGCAATACTTGTAGATGGTTGGCAGGTGCTCACACTGGTTCTTACACTTGGCATTTAGGCATTATAACTTTATTCAATATATCTGTTATTTTTCTTCTTTTCAATGTAGATTTTATATTTTTTTTCCTTTAAAAACTCACAGACAGAACTTCAGTGTAGCTGATTTTCTGGCTTAAATTCGATATGAGAATCAGCAAACAAATACCTTCTAACACAAACACTTCTTTATGGACTTATCTAGAGTTTATCATATTTTTATTACTGTTTTATTGATGGTTGAATTGAAATGTTAGTGATGTATTCTATATTTTATAAACACACTAACTTTTTTAGTTTGATAATCATTCAAAATAATTCAGTTCTTCAATTATAATTCAAAAATATTGTTAACATGAGACAGTTCCCAAATTAAATTTCTAAACTTGGCATATGACTTGCATGGAGCATATCTGCCAAGGCAGGGGGCAGCTGTAGGTCCAGACCAAGTAGGCAGTTGCCTAAGGCAGTAACAGTGAGACACAAAAATCACAGTGGCAGCGGAGCAGCTCCCCAGGCACCACCTGGTGTGCTGAGATTATAGTGTCTTCTCAGTCTCAATAATGAGAAAATTTATCCCGCTCCCTGGCCTTGGTTTTCCCTTATCCTCCCGCTGGTAGACGAAGGAGGTAGGGAAACACCCCAGCATGGAGCTGGAGAAGGACCTCTCTTCCCTTTATCTCCCTTCTCTCAGGCAGTCATGCTATACTGGGCCAGAAAGTCTAAGCAAGTGTTTGTTATTTTATCCTCATTAATTTTGATTCACTGCTGTGAAACCTTGAGTCAGCCCACGACAAAATCATTATATTGATTTCTGTCCCACTGTACTGGTTTTGGCTGGGATACTGTTCATTTTCTTCACAGAGTGGACCTGTGTTTCTGGTTTGTGATGAAAACAGTGTTGGTAATACAGGGATGTTCCAGCTGTTGCTGAGCAGTGCTTGCACAGCATCAAGATCTTCTCTGTTTCTCATGCTATCCCACCAGCAAGTAGGCTGGGGGTGCCCAAGACTTGAGGAGGGGACACAGCTGGGACAGCTGACCCCAACTGACCAAAGGGATGTTCTATATCATACATCATCGTGCTCAACAATAAAACCTGGGAAGGAGGAAGGGAAAGATGTTCAGAGTTATGGCGCTTGTCTTCCCAAGTAACCTTTACACATGATGAAGCCCTGGTTTTCCTGGAAATGGCTGAACACCTGCCTGTTGATGGGAAGTAGTGAATGAGTTCTTATTTTATTTGCTTGCATGCTCAGCTTTTGCTTTCCCTATTAAACTCTCTTTATCTCAATAAACAAGTTTTCTCACTTTTACCCTTCCAATTCTCTCCCCCATCCCACTGGGAAAGAGTGAGTGAGTGGCTGTGTGGGGTTGAGCTGCCTACCAGGGTAAACGCACAACAACCACAAAGCATTTCAGACCATAACTGCTGAACAGCAGCGGGTTTGGTCATTCTGCTCATTTATTTGGTTATTAGTGATCCTCGTAGCTTCCCATTTTTACTGATATAAACAAGGCTTCAATCAGCCTGGCAGGTTTTATTCCAATGTGTCTCAGGTATCAGCACTACATGCATGTGCAAAGGGATCTTCACTCACAGTAGTTCCCCCTCTAAGATATCCATTTTTCAATTTTATTGTAAAGTTGATTACCTCAGAAATAGCATTACATGTGGATGAAAGCTCAGCTGATACCAAAACTAGAGTTGTGCCTAAATTGCAGCACATATGCCACACTAAAAAAATTGAACCAAGTTCCTAGTTGTTAATAGATGTTCTCAACAACATCGACAGGGTTCCCTGATACAATCCATCAATTCATAATCTGTTTATTTAATGTTTCGTTAGTGTTTGATGGGATCTAGGTACCTGGTTCAGCTTTTATGCTAAATGCGGAATGGACATGGTAGATATACTCTATCATGTTCCACTGCAAGAGCAGTAATTTTTTACCAGAGGATGCAAAGTATACAGACAGAAGGAGATGGAGAAGATGAAAGAGAACTTTCACCTGGAAGCACATGAAGGAGCTGAAAGGTTGTAAATAGTCTATTTTCATAGGGCTGTTAATGTTCTCAAAAAATTTAGATGACTTTCCTGAAATGACATGAAGTTTGCAAAGCTTAGCAATCCATTAAAATCTTTACTAAAAATCCCAGCAATCACTAGATTTTTAAATCACTCGTGTGTCACTTTTGGTTGCTTTGAGTAACCTGATCTAGTGAAAGATCAGTTACAATTTAAATGACCAGTTATCAGATAATGGAGTTCCATTAACATATGTTTGCTGCAAAGAAACTAGGCTTTATTCCTATTAGCTGGTGAAAGGCTCTTACACTTCTGCTTTAGATGAAAATACATTTGGAGAAGATGAGAAATGTTTTGTAAGACTATTCTTTCTCAGAAGTGTTATCTCAAGGCATCAGTTAGCTTTTTCATACTATATTTTGCCATTTGTTAATTAAAACATTTAATGTGAGCTGAGAACTAATATATGTTTCCTGCTTTTTTTATGATAATCATATTTAGCTACCTCTTATTGGTTGGATTTTCATTATACCTGCTGTCCTTGTATTTCTGGAAAGTATTGAAGTAATGAAGAATTTGGTGTACCACATCACAAAAGAAAAAAAGTATGATGCACTTAGAGGTAACTAATAATAATAATACCTATAAAACTGGTATTTGTGAGAAAGGAAAGTGACTTTCAAAGTCCTAGTTTTGTAGTGAACAATTTTGAACCTTGATGTTCAAGTTTTCAGGAGGGAAGTTACCTTTTTGTAAGCTTAATCCAGCTGCCTATGTAGCCTACCTATGAAAATTAAAATTCTGAATATTAGTTAAACAGAAGATGATTTCTGAAAACATGTTTTGTATAACTAGTTTATAAACACTGTCCCTTGCTGATAAAAACAAGAACTAACTGTTAAATACAAATTTTTGGTTTTTTTCTTCCCCCCCCCCCCCTTTTTTTTAATCTACAAACTATGTTAGAACTGCCTCTGAATAATTAATATACCTTGGGCATTCTCAAAGCTTTGTTAGATATCCCTTAAAAATATAATATCAATGACATCTCTTGTCCTTTTTCTTCTTTGCTAAAAACCTACACCGTCTACAGTACCTTATTTGGGTCTTCCTTTCAGAATCTGGCCTGAAAAACCTCCTGTCTGGACACAGGCAGCATGGCTTACAGCTGGGAGACAGCCTTGTCTCTCGTTAGATAACTACAGCTTCCTGAGCGAGACTGATGCTAACTACACAAGGATGAAGTTCCCGCGTTCCCTTCCCTTTCAAAGTCAAAGAGGTCAGCTTAAGCCATCTGCTTGGCATACATCAGAACAAAGGAGAAAGAGCTCTCTTTCCACTGGGATGTACATCTGCTTCCGCAGGCACCTTTTCTCTGTTTGGCTTCTCTTGTTGAAAGTAAGCTGCTACTCCTTGGTAAAGCAGAGTGAAGAACAAATACGTACGTTGGCAGGGTGCAGCCTGGCCAAGGAGGCTGAGCCGTCTGGTGTTATCTCCTCACTGAACACGGTGTCAGCTGTGAGAAGTCAGTTTCTTCTCTTTCCCAGTTTATATGAGCCATATGCAACCTATACCTGCCTAACTTTCTGCTGAACTGTTCTAGAGCTCACTGCTGCATCTATTGACTGTTCATAAAGCTGATACTGCTCATGCCTAGGGAAGCTAACAGTATGCTGTCTCTTATAACAAGTTCTCACTCTCCAGGTGCCCAAGCCTCTACTTACCATAGAGTAGCCATCTTTTATTTTGAATCCAGGGACATACAGAAGCAACCCAAATTCTAGGTAGGGGGAAGTATCTGTCTATAAGACCTCAACTGAATGTCTGGAAGATGAGCTAGGACTGGAATCAATGCTCCCATCAGGCTAAATGTCCAAAGTTAGAATATTAGTGTTAGCCTAAGAAGTATCACACTGGCACATGCAAGATAGCACAGTAAATGCAGGAGCTCTCATCTGTACATTAGTTTATACCTGTATGTAGACAGTAAACAGTAGAGTTATTTCCTGTTTTACCTGCCACAGAAAGTCTTAATATCACACAAAATTCGATGAATATTGTACTTGTAAAGTCATTCTCCTTGGATTTGTTGCAACTTATGCTGGTAAATTCCACTATTTCTACTCGGTGGGAGAAGTCTCTGATGTTTAGCTTTAAGAGGTGGTGGCACTAGACATCTGCATGCCCCTTAGTTGTCAAAAGTCCAGTATTCAACTGCAGTTTGCATTCACTGAGGACCTGCTCAGCTGCTGTTTAAGTTGACTTTCTCCTGGTTTCCCTGCCTGCAGAGTCAGTATAATTGATAGTTGAAAGGAGTTGCTAATATTTGCCTGCTCTGAATGCCCAGATTGCACTGCCTGCTTCAAGCAACACTTTCATGCCAATGAACTATATTCTAACTATTTTAACTACTGACTCTTCAGGGAAAAAAGGCAGAAGAGCAATTTACTTATTTTCTTTCTTTTTCATCCATTTTTGGTGAGGATGAAAGGAGAAGTAGCTTTGGCAATGACATCCACAAAGGGGGTTCATGGAGAAATAACTAACTCTTTGGAGAACCTGGCCTATTTTTCTCTTTTTTGGCATTTCACACTGGCCCTGATAATCTCTCTCTCTCTCTCTCAAACATTATAAGATCATTGTGAATTGCACTAGGCAGCAGGAGAGACAAAAAGAAACCAAGCACTGCGGTGATCAGTATCCCATACTCCTATAAGCCTTGTGCGTCCAGCCCCCCAGACTCACAATCTAGCAACTGAGAAAATTATGTGTTTCTATAAATTCGTTGACCACCAACTTTACATGAGGCTTTCACAGCTGATTTCTCAAAGCTTGAGCAGAGTCAGTGTAGGGAACCATCATGAATTGTTATCAGGATTGGAAAGTATCATCCGGACTAGCTTAGCAAATAATTTCTAGTAGTGGATTCCTTGAAATTTTCTCCAGAGGAGTAAGGAGAATTTTAATAGTACTGGATAGGGGCAAGAATTATACCAGTATTTGATTTGGAAAGTTCAAATAGTTAACTGTCTTTACTCTGTGATCTGATTTTTACCTGTTGTTTCACATGGGCAGATTCTATGCTCATATCCTTCTAAAATTAAGTTTTCATAAAGACTTCAGAGACCTGTACTTTATCTATTCTGCCATCTCTGGATTTGTCTCAACCTTCTTCGCAATTGGCTCTTTGGCAAAGTTATGCATATCTGTTGCTGGCAGACCGTAATCTTAGTTTCCAACCCAGCTACATGGCCATCTGCGGTGTTCACAGATCTCTGGAATTTATCTGCCCCTATCCAGGGAATAATGGCTTTGCCTTTTATTTGGACTGGGAATTTCACTTCAAAGAAGAATGCTGCATCTCGATTGCATCTACCTTTATTCAGATAAATAAAAAACTAGACTATCAGAACTTGAAATCGTGAAAAAATCTTACATTATAGTCTTATTTATAAGCTTCTAACATATTGTTCTGACTTTTCATCAGCGATGACACCTTCGTACCAGTTTTGACTAAAAAATCAACGTTTCACTAATTTTATGAGGCCACTAGATGGTGCCACATGTATTGTTATACACCTCAGGAAACAAAAGTTCTGGAGAAAAACAAACAAAACAAACAAGACAGAATACTGTTTTGGGAAATAGCGAGGGTGGGTTTAGATATTATTTCCCATCTTCTCCATCCTGCCATTTCTCAGTACTATCTCAAATTGTGCTGTTCTTTCTTCTGTGCATTAAGTAAGAGTATACACTTCATAAGGATTGTCAGAACAACGCCAGCTCAGTTTATCATATGAGATCAATAGCCTATTTCTCATCATAAATTTCTGAGAGCTAATTTCTCTAATATATTCAGATATTTTGAGAAAGGAACAAGTTTGTAAATTTGCTTACTGTACATGTTACTGCATAGTTAGTATGGCTTATCTACAATTGAGTTTTCCTGATCAAGGCAGCCAGCATCGGTTCCTGCACAGCACTCAATTGTGTAAGGCCGCGAGTTTCCTGGGTGTCATATACTCTTGGGTTTTGCACTTGGGTTAGCTGAACTATTCTATGAGTTGTGTAGTCAGTGCTTTTAAGATAATGAGCCTGGTGGGGGGTTTTCTGGCCTCATAGGCAATTGCGGGAAAGCACAGAAGAGCTATGGCATTTGAATGACTCAGTATGTGCTCACATTATGCAGCAATCATACTACAAGGTAGTGAGTTGTATTAAGCTGTCATATCCTTTTGGATCCATCAGTTTGAACTCAGATCATTATTACATTTAAAGAAAGGGGTTACACTTGTGCATAGCACTTAAGACAACCTACAGCTCATTAGCATCATCTAAGATGGAGGTCGGATTTGCACATGGTGGCAATACTCAAGGTATATTTAGAGTTAATTCTGCAGTGAAGACAAATTTCTAGCCATTTAGTTCACTTCTGAAGTTGACATTTGTCCTGGTTTCAGCTGAGAGGATTGATTTTCTTCATAGTAGCTACTGTGGGGATACGTTTTAGATTTGTGCTGGAGACACCATTGATAATATAGAGACGTTTTTGTTCTATGGACTTATTGTTGAGCAGTGTTTACACGGGGCCAAGGCCTTTTCTGCTTCTTGCACTGCCCTGCCAGCGGGATGGCTGGGGGTGGACAAGAAGTTGGGAGGAGATACAGACAGGACAGGTGACCCAAACTGACCAAAGGGGTATTCCATACTATATGACGTCATGCTCAGTTTATAAGGAGCTTGGGGGAAGGGGGGGGGGGGGGGGCGGCAGCATTCGGAGCAATGGCATTTGTCTTCCCAAGTAACCATTACGCATGACAGAACCCTGCTTTCCTGGAGATGGCTGAACACCTGCCTGCCCATGGGAAGTGGGGAATGAATTCCTTGCTTTGCTTTGCTTGTGCACGCGGCTTTTGCTTTACCTATTAAACTGTCTTTATCTCAACCCACGAGTTTTCTCACTTTAACTTTTCTAATTCTCTTCCCCATCCCGATGGGGAGGGAGTGAACGAGCGGCTGCGTGGTGCTCAGCTGCTGGCTGGGGTAAAACCATGACAACCTTTCATTGCTTATTGTTAGTGTTCATGAGATCTTCTGACACATGACATCCAGCACTGGCTCGAGAATTCTTCAGAAGTTGTACGCTTTCATTTCTGATCTACTCTCCATTTTGAAAGTTTTGTTTACTTTTTCTTATGTAAATTCTATTATTTATATGCTTACTTTGGATAATGACCAGGGAAGTCAGTGAAGCTATAAACAGAGGAAAGCAAAAGTGATCAGTCAGGTAAATTACTGAATATTGAAAAGGCCAGAGTGATAAAGTGTAACACTATAATTCATAGAGTATGTGAGGCATTAAAAGTCATGCAGGTTCAGCCTTTGATTTATTGGAGAAAAAAAATCAACCAGCACTTGATTTTTTTTCCCTGACAAATACTGCAGAGAAGATAATAAAGTAGTATAAATTTACTGTGTTCTAAAAGACTTCATGAAATCAAGCTGTTCACTTGCTTCTCTCCATCAGACTCGGTCAAGGCTGGCATTTAGTGGAAGACCTTCTCTGTGCTATAGGAAGGCAATAAAGGAAATGATTCCTCTAGTATCATTATTTCTAGCCCTTTCCCAATATATGTTTACACGATGTTGCAATAAGAAGTGATTTTTGTTGGATTATTTTGACTGAGGATTAAAGCCAAGTACATTTCCTCCCAATATCTCAGCAATCCCCACATTTAGTAGTTACATATAATTTATACATGAATTTAGTTAGGCGTATTGAGGTAACAGAAGAGAATTCTATTTCACTTAGTGATGTACAAATAGGTAGCACAAAGCAGTCCTTGGTTGGAAGGCCTTACTGTGTAATTTAAGATTATCATAGAATCATAGAATGGTTTGGGTTGGAAGGACCTTAAAGATCATCTAGTTCCAAGACCCCTGCCATGGGCAGGGAAACCCTCCACTAGACCACGTTGCCCAAAGCCCCATCCAACCTGGCCTTGAACGCTGGCAGGGATGGGGCATCCACAACCTCTCTGGGCAACCTGTTCCAGTGCCTCACCACCCTCACAGTAAAGAATTTCTTTCTCTCATCTAATCTAAATCTACCCTCTTTTAGCTTAAACCCATTACCTCTTGTAAACAGTTCCTCTCCAGCTCTCTCGTAGGCCCCTTTAGGTACTGGAAGGCTGCAAAAAGGTCTCCTGGGAGCCTTCTCTTCTCCAGGCTGAACAACCCCAGCTCTCTCAGCCTGTCCTCACAGGAGAGGTGCTCCAGCCCTCTGATCATGTTAGCAGCCCTCCTCTGGAGTTGCTAAGAGAGTCAACTCTTTCCTTCCATCAGGAACAGTAGACTTTTACTGTGGAAAATGGACCACATCATCAGATGATATTTTCCTAGCAGATACAGCTAGGTGCCTTAGGGATGAGACAGAGTCCCAGTTTTTGGCTGGAATAGAGTTAATTTTCACAAGAAGCTGGGAGGGGACACAGCCAGGACATGTGACCCAAACTAGCCAAAGGGGTATCCATTTCACATTCCATGTCATGCTCAGTGTATAAAGGGAGCTGGCCAGGGAGGAGGAGTTGCTGCTCGGGATGGGCTGGGCATCAGGCTCCAGGCAGACAGCAAATTGCATTGTGTGTCACCTGCTTTGTATATTCTTTTATAAGCACTGTTGTAATTTTCCTCTTCCTTTGCTGTCCCGGTAAACTGCCCTTATCGCAGCTCATGAGTTTTACCTTTTTTGTCAGATTCTCCTTCCTATCCCACGGGGTGTGTGTGGGGGAAGTGAGTGGCTGCGTGGTTCTCAGCTGCCAGCTGGGGCTAAACCACAACAGAGGATAGGAAAAAAGGAAGTGAGAGGATATTTACTGGAGATAAATGTACTCATAGCCCTCATCTATATGAAACATAAGGAAGCTGCACCTTTACCAGTGAATTATAGTGTTGTAGACATATAAGTCACACCAGGAGCTCCTCTGCTTTATAAATATGTGATTGGGCATTTTCATTAAATACAGGCAACAATAAGTTAGAGTTTGAAAGTATAGACGAAGGAGATACATATTTGCTGAAGTGGAGAAAAACTTGTCAGCTGAAAGCTGTGAAGAATTGTATCAACAATAATTCAGACACTGTTAGCAACAGAATGTGAAACTGAAAAGGTCCTACATACAGAAACTAGAGAACCAGAGCATTAAACCTATATGAGCAGACATAGAATTGATTTATATATATTTGAGTCATCAGAGTTATTCCTTCTCCTTAACTCCTGCTCTATCACTAATGGCAGTGCAGCGTTAGTCATACTCACCAAACCTTGAAGTGACTACTAGTGCAAATACGTTTGCCCAAACATTTTGAAAATTTTCCTTTCCAAAACAGTTTTTCAAGTTAACCACCTGTCCCATTATGTCATATCTAATCAGGAATGTGAGCTAAATGGACAAGTGTCAGTCAATTAGAAAGTACCTTCACCCTTTAGTGCCTGACTGCTGTTGATTCATTAGCAGTGCTACTTAGTACACGTTAAGAGTACGAAGAAGGCAATCTTCTATTATGTATACACAAAACATTTCTATTTGTTTATACTTCCAAAATTTGGGGAAACACAGAAAGGAAATACTAACTCCTTTAGTAATAACCCAAACCCAGATTTGATTTTGATAGCAGAGTCTCCACAACCCCCCTTTAGACAGGCTGCAGCTGCTCCTGTCAGCCTTTTCCTTGAAGCTCAAGAAATCCAGTTCCTTCAGCTCCTTGTCACAGGGCATGCACACTTTGCAGCCCCTCTTATCATCTCAGTGGTCCCCCAGAAATCTTTCTCCGCTTTGCCCATCTCTCTTGGTTCTGCGGTCTCTGCCTGGGCTGGGTGCACCAGAAGTGGCCTCCTCAGTACCCAGCAAGCAGGCCGGAGAAGCCATTTCCCTGGGCCTGTTGGCTGCGATTCATCCGTGTGCCCGGTACACAGTTAGCCCCGTTGCCACAAGAGCGCACTGCTGACTCGCGTACAACAAAAATCAGCAAAATGATCCACTGAGATCCCCCCCATTCTATACCTCAGAGCTATAACTGCAGATAAGCAGAAAAGTTTCCAGGGAAATGCTCGTATTTTGGCCAGACTTTTCCTCACTGTGGCTTCTGATGCATCAAGATGGGTATTGGCTACCTGTCTGCCAGCCTGTTTGCACGCCAGTGACTGTTTAGACTCCATGCACAAAACAGGAGCTGTAAATCAAGTCTGATGAGCAGTGTGGGAGAGAGAGCAATTCTGGCAAACCAAAAATATTTTTAGAAGTCAGACTTTTTAAAATTATTTTTGGGTGGTCTGGAGATTTCCTGGGTTTTTTTTTTTTTTTGCATGCAGGAACAGAAAGCTGATTTTCTCACTAGTCTTAGACTGTACTGTAGCTTAATATCTACACTAATTTCTTAGTATTAGGCCAAAGTCCAAGAGGAGCATCCTATGGCCAAGGCTTGAGGCAGCTCTCTTGGCTAGAAACCATAAAGTTCCCCATTTTCTCAAGGCCTTCTATTTGTGGCCTCACAAAGTGGGGGTTTTTGTTTTGTTGTTTTGTTTGTTTTTTTTTTTTAAATCACTGCCTTTTTAGAAAATCAGCCCTAAAGAGAGACAGAAAATTAAGCCAAACAGATTTTTACTTGTCCAGAGGTTATAATGAAGATAAAAATAGCTATTAAATTCAAAAGCTACAATCTAGAAAATGAAGGTCCACTTTAAACTTCCAGTCTACTGAAATATGCCAAATATTTGTATTTGCTACAAGCTATTCTCATTACAAACTGGCTGGTAGCTGCAGGAGACTATCCTGTGGGAGGTGAACTCTGGGTGAGGGTTAAAATTTTAAGCCTGGATAGGATCATCAAGATTCAGCCATGTGTGACATACTGAAAAAGCTCTGTGCAAACAAAATCTCTTACCCCAAAAAACCATCCATCTCTCTCTCCTACATTTACTGCCACTCACGTCTGTGATTTTTTCTCTCTCTTTTTTTCAGAGAATCCAAGCATGTTTCACAAATTTTCATCCTGCTGGCAATAATGTGCCAGCTCTTTTTAGGACAAATACGTTGTTTTGATTAGCCTGATACCATTTGAGAAATGTTGCTTTCTCCTGAGGCTTAATGTAGTGTTGTTTATCTCAAGTGTTAAAAATGCCTGAGCAGCCTTTGGCCTCTTCAAAGCCCTTGCTTTATGGCATCTTACTGAGCTTCTTTAGAAAATTTAAAGAGTCAGGAAAGTACATCTCAGGCTGCCATCTTCACACTTGTTACTTCCTCTGTCTGAGCTGCTGTTCTTCATCCAGTCTTAGGTGTTTTTCGTCAGCTGACAACAAAAATATGTTGGTTGGTTGTTTTTTTTTGCTATCATATAAAGCTATTAAGATCTTAGATTATTCTGGATAATTTGTCAAATATCTGCCTGCATGTGCATTTTATTCCTGATCTTTATCACACAATCAGTTTGTTCATTTCTAAATTATCTCAGGAACTGAAACCACTTTACAATTAGTACTTCCCAGATTACCACCTATTAACTCTGTACTTAAACAGATGGAACGGTGCAAAAGTATTTCTGCATTTTGATATTATGGTTTAGTTAAAATTGCAATAGTAGTAAACAGATTGTTTTGATGTCCAAGACCTCATAATAACGCTAATTATATAACAGTATGCAAATAATCTTGATAAGCAAGCTACCTCATTTTGAACTCCCCTTATTTACTCTTTCCATTACAGAACACCTTCCTAGTCATTTCTTTCCAACATCACTCACGTATTATCTCTTACATAGACAACAGCCTTCTCTAATCTGAAAATCTCGCTTCTTTTGTAACTTTATTATCCAAACAAAACAGTTCTGTGTCAGAGACTTCTCCTCAGTTATTACCAATGTGAAACATATGCAAAACATTTGCCATAGGTGCTTGGAGAAAAATTTAAAACATAACAGCCTACAAACTCTAATCTAGTTATATGGGACAGACATCATAGTTCTACGCATCCCCCACGTTCCCAGCCTTGGTTGGGACAACTTGCTGGAGAAGAGATGATTTGGAAAGGTCCAGGAAGCAAAATCTGACACCAGCAATGAGTAGCTCAGCAGCCCAGCAGCGTGAGTTGGTGGAAGAGCAGATACGCTGTCTCTTATTGTCGGTAACATGGGGATAAATCTAGAACTTATGGGGTCTTTCACTGAGTGCTTTCTACTGCTGCTATTATAAAGGTGTGACTAGCAGTTTTAGGATTTTGATGAAAAAAAACCAAACAGTGGTGCAAATATTCAGCACATGCCTTCAGCAGCACTTTATGAGGAATAGGAGAAAGATATGTGGGAGTAAGCAGGTTTGGGATTACTGTGATTAAGCAGGATAAAGCCAGTGGAGTAAATTAAATCAATCGCTGAGATGATGGCAGACTGTACAAAACAGAGAGTAAGAGTAGCACTGTCACTAATTGAAGAACATTAATAGTTTGAATGGGCCTCAGAAAGCCATCACTGGGTGCTGAAACACTTTAGTCATGTGCACACGTTCCTAGCAATGTCATACAACTGTCGCAATGCAGAATCAACCTTCTAATTTACAGTTATTTTGATAGCTGATGTCAATGCAGCAGCTTCCATGAGTGAAGATCTTCATTCAAAATCAAATTGCAATCATATTGCACCACACTATTGATTTTAAATTGATGGAAATCAAACAAACACTTCTGGTCACCATATTACTATATTGCATATGCTTCTCATACTTTGGCTCCTTAATGTTCAGAGCTCTGCTGCTCCTTTCTTCTGTACTTTTGTCCTGGTTTTGGCTTGGATACAGTTAATTTTCTTCCTAGCAGCTGGTGTAGTGCTGTGGTTTGGATTTAGGTTAAGAATAATGTTGATAACACATTAATATTCTAGTTGCTGCCAAGCAGTCAAGGAGTTTTCAGCTTCTCATACTGCCCTGACAACGAGAAGGTGGGGGGTGCCCAAAAAGGTGGGAGGGGGCACAGCCAGGGCAGCTGACCCGAACTGGCCAAAGGGATATTCCATACCATATGATGTCATGCTCCATATATAATTGGGGGGTTGGCCAGCTCAGGAACTGGCTGGGCATTGGATTTGGCTGGTGAGCAATTGTGCTGTGCATCACTTGTTTTCTATGTTATTATTATTATTATTATCATCATCATCATCATCTTCCTTTTCTGTCCTATTAAACTGTCTTTATGTCAACCCATGAATTGGGTTGAGGGCCAGGTGCCCACCAGAGCCACTCTATCACTCCCCTCCTTCTCTAGACAGGGGAGAAAAAGTATAACGAAAAGCTTGTGGGTCGAGATAAGGACAGGGAGAGATCACTCACTAATTATCATCACGAGCAAAACAGACTGAACTTAGAGAGGGAATTCATCTAATTTATTACTAAGCAAAACAGAGTAGAGGAATGAGAAATAAAATCAGATCTTAAAAACACCTCCCCCCACCCCTCCCATCTTCCTGGGCTCAACTTCACTCCCGGCTTCAACCTCTGCCCCCCTCAGCGGCACAGGGGGACGGGGAATGGGGGTTACGGTCAGTTCATCACACGTTGTTTCTGCCGCTTCTTCATCCTCAGGGGGAGGACTCCTCTCATCGTTCCCCTGCTCCAGCGTGGGGTCCCTCTCACGGGAGACAGTCCTTCATGAACTTCTACAACATGAGTCCTTCCCATGGGCTACAGTCCTTCACGAACTGCTCCAGCGTGGGTCTCTCCCACAGGGTGCAGACCTTCAGGAGCAAACTGCTCCAGCATGGGTCGCCCACGGGGTCACAAGTCCTGTCAGCAAACCTGCTCTGGCATGGGCTCCTCTCTCCATGGATCCACAGGTCCTGCCAGGAGCTTGCTCCAGCGCGGGCTTCCCACGGGGTCACAGCCTCCTTCAGGTGCCTCCACCTGCTCCGGCGTGGGGTCCTCCACGGGCTGCAGGTGGAATCTCTACACCCCCTCATCCTTCCTCCATGGGCTGCAGGGGGACAGCCTGCTTCCTTCACCAGGGGCTGCAGGGGATCTCTGCTCCGGCACCTGGAGCACCTCCTGCCCCTCCTTCTGCACTGACCTTGGTGTCTGCAGAGTTTCTTACATCTTCTCACTCCTCTCTCTGGCTGCAAAAGCTCTCTCTAGCTGTTTTTTTCCTTCTTAAATATGTTATCACAGAGGCGCTGATGGGCTTGGCCTTGGCCAGTGGCGGGTCTGTCTTGGAGCCGGCTGGCATTGGCTCTATCAGACACAGGGGAAGCTTCTAGCAGCGTCTCACAGAAGCCACCCCTGTAGCCCCCCCGCTACCAAAACCTTGCCACACAAACCCAACACAACTTTCTTTTTTTCTTTTCGATTCTCTCCCCCATCCCACCATGGCGGTAGGGGAGTGAGTGAATGGCTGTGTGGTTGTTCTAGCTGCCTGCTGGGTTAAACCACAACAACTTTTATTATGATACTGCCTATCACCACTACATTATAAAACTGCAGAGGGCACTAATGCTGCATATGAACAGCTGTTGAGCACACCCACAGTTTCAGCTGCATGAAATTAGGACAGTGGATGTCCGCAAGTATGTATTTATTCATTCACTAGTGTCAGACCTATTTGGTCTATTGATGCTATGGGCTTGGTGATGCAATCACACCTGACCAAATAACCCTAGACATAGAGAAAATAATAGAAATAAAATAAGAATCAAGTAATCAAGCAGTTCAAAGTTCTTGTATGTTTGAAACTTATTAAAAAGAACATGACAGAGAGAAAAAAAACACCACCCTTGCCATTTTAATGATGGTTAAACAGTTCATTTTAAATCTTTGTGCATTTTTCTCTGGGGCATCTTGGGTTTTAGATTTGTGTGAACCAAATCATGATTTTAATATTTAAATGACAGATCAACTTCTAAAAACTTCATTCGTGCTTCAAATAGATATATTAAACTATAGCGCACAGTTGATGCATTCTCTGATGAACATTCAAAGAGAAGGTTTGTTTCTATTTCCATATCTGTTTCTGAATAGTCCTTTGACTTTAGGCAAGTGACTACTTAGTTCCCGTATGTCTGTAAATTGGGTGTGATTGCTAGTAAAATGATTTATAATTCTTGGATGGAATGCCTTTTATTAGTGTTAATATTTTTAGGAAAATATTTTGGCATCTATGGTCATTGAAATTTTTGCTGTTAGGTTGATTTCTTTTGTGTTTAGGATAGAGGTTTTGGATGGATAATGGACATTTGGAGTCTTTGGAAAGTTTCACTATGCAAGTAATTTGTCTCCTGCTTCTTCCGCAGAGGCAAAATAAGCAGCCAAGGCCACAGGAGTCCACCCTGGAGGCATTTTGCTGACATCAGATGTCTGCCATACCTACTTTCCTGATGCTTAAAGCTGGCCTTTACCATAACTATTGATAAAAAGAGTAGAAGAACATTCCTAGTAGGAAAAAGTCCTAGGAAATATCTGTTCACACTAACTCCAGGAGAGTTGGGGAATGATTTGAGCATAGTTTCTAAACAGCTAGACTGTACAGAATTTCTCAGATTAGCCTAAAAAAGTATAAAAGGATCCAGAGGCTGGAAGCTGAAGACAGATAATTTCACCCTAGGTTTGTTTACATTTTTAGAAATGTGAGTAACTAGCTGCTGGAATGACATGTCAAGATGCCTTGTCCATCATTATATTTGTGAATGTATTTATTTTTAGATCTGAAAGATATGCTCCTCTAAGGTTGGAATCAATTTAGAAAAATTCTGTGCTGCTCTACCAAGATCAATTCCATCTAGATTCAGATCTAGACCTAGATCTGCCATCTGATCCTAAAGGAGGGAGCACAAAATATTTTACAAGTCTATTCCCAAGCTTCTATGTGGCTTATGTAAGGTTTATTTTATATGATTGGCTCCTGACAGCCATTCATAAAACTTGCAGCATTTGCTATCCAAATAGCTTCCAGCCACTGACATTATATCCTCTAGCATATCTGCTTACATTCTGCTGTTGTCCTACTTCCAGATACCATTCATCTTTGCGCGCACAGTCTCACTGGATGCATCATTGCTTCCTCTGCTCTTCATTGAAAGCACTCAGATATTAAAAAACAGCAGGTGTCATTTAAACAAAATACCCAAGTGATTTGATATGTTAAAATCTTACAGATCTATTCTAAACCTGCTGATCTTAAGTATATGCATAAGATTGCTTACTCACTGATTGTTCATATTGCTTTTACCAGATTATTGTAAAACTATTTAAAAATTAATTAGCTTGAAGGAAAATTTACCAACAGCACTAAACATGCCCATATTAACCATTTTAAAATTCTACTGTTCAGGTGCCTGAGATGATCTTTTCACAAACATTAAATCTGCATAAATCAGCACCATCAAATACAGGAGCGGACACAGCTGTTCATTCCTGGTTTTGTGCCACTCCATCCCATCTTATCTCCTTTCCCCACCCTTATGCCCTATGCCACATTTCAACACACTAAAATGGGGGTGGGGGAACTGACCTGGATTAAAACTAACTCAGCACAAGATACAGATAATTGAATGGTTATTGCAGTCTGTAGTTGCTCCATACATTCACTATGCAGCTCCAGAAACAATTATTCTGGTATTAAGGAATAAAATAGCATAAGGATGAAAAAAAGAGAAAGTACGAAGAGGAGTCAATGTCTCTTTTGGGCAACCGCTCAGGCTCAAAGCATTCATGAAGCTCCTTGTTTTGCACTACCTTAGACATCATTGACCAGTGTGGCCTCAGCTTAAGGTTTAGGAATAATACAGCCGAAGTATTAGATATCTTCTTACCAAGGTCCCACATCAATCAGCATTTTATACATGCGGACTGTAAGACTATTATAATAATCTTGATTCCCTGAAAACTTCAACAGGAAGTACTTCTATTTTATATAAAAAGAGGACATATGCAGCAGGATTTTTTTTATGAAGCATATACAAATCACTTTCAAGGTACTATTTCACATTAATTTTTTAACAGTGGATGAGCAAATAGAGTTAGGATTATACATCATTGAATTAATTTCATTATCTACAGCACTGGCAGTAGCATGAACATCAGCATCTTGGAAAAAGAAATGTAAAATTACATTACATCCAATATAAAATGTTACTTTTATAAAGCCCAAATAGACTGTAAAGTAGAAGAAAATTATGCTGATATCTCCATTAAGACTTATTTCTTTTTGAGTGCTATAGAAGGTAAATCAGAACTTTGCCAAGAGGGATCCTGAATCACTGTGTTCCTTGTTGGTCCTTATAACTTTCTTATACTTAACACTGTTATAATTTTACTTGGCAACTCTTGCGCTATTGTTTTTAAGTAGGTTAAGTACGAGTCATATTGTTATAACACAATTCTATTGCTTTCCAGGCTAAGATGTTGAGCTTGCAGAACATAAATGAAATCTAGCTGGAAAGAAACAGTGAGTCACTTAATCTAATCTTTTTTAAAGTGCTAGAAAGAAAATCTCTCCAGCACATTAGAAGTATCTACAGAAAGGCTAGTGTTCAGTGGATAAGTCACAGAGTTAAATAGTCTGAGACCAGAGTAGTTTTACCTTTGTTGCACATAATTGCAATGTGACCTTAAAGTCCATCCGCACAGTACTTTCCATTGATTACCTATAACTGAGTAATTCATCTCACTGAACATCAGCTGTCTGAAAGTTAGGTATCTGTTTTAAGTTACTCATCCGGATTGCATCTAACTCTTGTCAATGCAGACATAAATGCACCATTCAAATGGGATGAACCTTCCTTGGGAGCTCTCTCCACTGTCTGTAGAGAGAATGTAGCTTAAACTGTACCCAACCATTTAAGCTAGGTAAAGTTAGGTGAGCTAAAGATCATACTAGTAGCTCCCTGGTTAATATCCAGTTTCTTTCTGGAGGATTCCTCTGAGAATTTCAGATGTCATTAAATTAGGAGCATGAAGTAGCAGTGGAATTTAGGCTATTTTGTATTTAGGAACATGTCTCTTTTTTATTTATCCTACTTGCAAAGTAGGAATGATATCTGCCTATTTTTGTAAAACAGGTTTTTTTCACAGCTTATTTGTGATATAAACAATAAATGGTAAATAAATTCAAAGCTAATGTGATTTAATTGGCACGGAAATTCTTGACTATCAATTTTACACTGATATTGATCTGTATATTGACAGTGACACACAGTAATTACTGATATGTGTTTTGTTGCTGTAAGGCCACGAAGGCCATGTACTACATTCTTAAAACCAGGCAGTGTTCCTACACCATCTAATTCAGGTTTTGGTTAAGACTGCAGTGCAGAATAGGTCCCCAAGTCTACATGCTTAGAATCAATATCAATATTTGTTAAAAAGAAATGAAAGAAAGAAATGCACATGCGCTGAAATCCAGAAACCTTGCTTCTAACTGAAATAAATCAGTTGCTTTAGCAGCTCATCCCTTTGGGACACCTAAAGGCAGTAGTTCATATTATGGACTAATGGGCTGCAAAATTTCAGTGTAATGACAGAATTTTGTTTCTGGCAGATTGACAGAATTTTGTTATTTTGGGGAAGGCTGCAGGGGTAACCATAGCATAAAAGTAAGGTCAACTCCAGTCAGATAATTTTTAGTAACTGGAAGATTGTGATGGTTGCCTGGCAACTACAGCAGATATAAACTAGCATTTCCAGGTGACTTGGGAGACTTACGGCTTTTATTCTTGGCATATTGAGAAGATTGCCTTTTAAAAGGGTCTGGCAGTCAGAAAGGTAAATTGATCATGGTTAACTCGCCCTGTGGTAGAGGCAGAGACTGGTTGATCCGGGTTGTTCCCAGCGCATTTTTTCATGAAGTGTTAATATATCATCTAACTCTGAAAATTGAGACACGAAATTGATTCCATTGCTGCATTTGGATAAACTAACAACATGTATGGGCTCAAAACATCTCTCTGGCTCCCCAATGTCATCCCCTAAGCATTTCACTCAGCCTGCAGATTCTAGGTGGGACCTACCCTATGCAGAAGTTCATATTTATGCCATTTGTTATGCATCGGTAGGAAATGATTTACAGAAAGCAAAGCATTCTCTTATCACTAAGGAAGACTACTTATACAAGTAAGAAAATTATTTAAATTTTAAAACTGCTCTGCTTTGCTGGGTCATTCCCATTTTCTGCGACATTTCTCAATGTTTTACTTCCCATTGTTTCGTTAAAGAAGTAATTCACCCTTCAGATTGGCAAATTGATTTTTTTTTTAAACAAATGTTGTCTTACTGTTTTGTCCAAGGCATAGGCATAGCATACATTTTAGCAGATTTCTCCATTGTCATAGTTTAACCCAGCCAGCAGCTAAAGCAACCACACATCGCTCAGTCCCCCCCTCAGTGTGATGAGAGAATCAAAAAAGAAAAAAATAGTAAAACTCATAGTTTGAAATAAAGGACAGAAAAGGAAGATGATGATGATGACGATGATGATAATAATACAATACAAAACCATCAATTCACAACACAATTTCTTACCACCCAAAGCTGATGCTCAGTTTCCAAGCCATACCGCCTCCCAGCCAACCCCCAGTCATATACGGAGCATGACTCTAACCATGCACAGAAGGTATTGATGGACCTCATTTGTTGTACGTACTCACAGCTGGTAATTCCTTCTCTTCTGCGATTCTTTCTATCCATCTGAAGAAAAACTTCAAATTCTGATATGCCATTGGATGTTTTTTTGCTGCCTCAGCTCCTCTGTTATGTTCAGATAGTCCATAAAGTGGTCATGGATAGGGATTTAATCATTCTCATGACTGATTCCCATAAATGTTGCCATTTCTAGGTGGAGGATAAGTTATCTTGGGAGAAAATAACTGCATACGCCTTCAACAGGATGCAGTAGGCTATTGTCTAGCTTGCTTTATAGTCAGTGGAAGATCACCACTACCTTTTACCTACCTTAGATACTTATGATACAATAGGTGTCCCGCTAATTAGTTTAGCCTAACTACTTTCAGAAAGCTATGGCTAGGTGTAAGGTATTCCATGTTTGATGTTGCAAACCTCAGTGTCCTGACAGTCTCACAGGCACTGTAATCCTTTGATCAAGACAAATTGCTTATTTTTCACAGGACATTTGGTAACAATTTCAAAGATGATGCAGAAATAGGTCTATGGTAAGGAATGTTTCTTTTCAGCCTGTTGTTCAGTATGTCTACTCTGGCTTTCCCATGCATACGTTCCTTTCTCTACCCTGTCAGTCTAATCTGGATATCAGCTCTTCTGAAAAATATTCCTTCTAGTCTTGTTTTCTGATATTGGTGTGTATCATTGAAAAACGTGATGTTTCACCATTCCATAGTCCTAGCTGATATTTTGTACTTCTTCTGAATCCTTCCTCTTAGGTAACTGTACTATACAATTTCTGAGATAAGATACTATGTATTTTTAATAGGGCTCCAAACTCTCAGATGCTTAACTGCTCATAACTGTATGGTTTAAATACCATAAACCATATTTAGAGTTAGGTTGGCTTTGTTGCATCTATTTCTTTAGGAAATTAGTCAAAAAACTAGATTTTTTTTTTCCATTTTGAAAATCCCTGTCAGTTTGGTTTTTTGTACTGTTTGATCATTGCACTGTATTCCCTGAAACATGCTCCACAGTCTGGTTACAGTACTAGGAATTTTATGGTAGCATTTTGCATAACATTATCTAGAAATGCTTGATCAAATATTGATTTCTCATTACAAATGAGAGTTTCATTACACATCCCTTGTTGTGGGCTCAATGCAGAATAATTTAATTGAAAATTGATTACCATAAAATAGTTTAACTTCAGTATAAGTGAGTTCATGGATTTAGTTGAGGTTGTTCTTTATACTGTTTAATCAATGCATGTAGAACAAGAGACATTTCAAAAGCAATAAACAAGCAATTAGTCTCTGTACTAGACTACTACTCCTTGTATGTCATTTTCCTTCAGGAATGAGGTGCTGTGTCTTTTATCATTTCCCAGCCTTTTTACTTTACCAGTTATGTCATCAAACTTGACAATCATTTACAGCTCATTGGTGAAGAATGGTAGGTAAAATAGCATCTGCTTAAAGACCTGTATGCTGTTTACTTGTTAGTGCATGTACTTTTTTCAGTAGAAGCATTTAGGATTGCCACAATGATTTTCATTCATTCTTCTCTCGTTTTGTGCTAGAAATTATCCATGTACATACACCTTCAGAGTATTGTCCTGAATATAGCTTGTGTTAAATTTGTTGCACTAATCAATTACCTATTTTGAAGATATTTGGACAGATGCTAACAGTCACAGTACCTAGTATTACGGAATGTTACTTCTTTTTAGTGTCATCAGCTGGTATTGTTGAATAACTAATGTGTAAAAATAAAAGATAAGATTAGTGAATCATATGTATCGTGTTCAAGGCTTGGCAAGCATTTTTACCTGTCAGATTTATGTTGAGCAGGCAAATATATAAAAACACATTTTTGGTCACAAGAGCTTTGGCAGAATTACAGAGTTGCATATGCTTATACAAACATGCTTCCCTGAAAATATCTTCACTGCAAGTCTTCACACAACTGTGCTGAGAAGCACTGATGAATTTGGGTACCCATCTAGAGGTGAAACAGGTACTAAGTAGGTGGCATAAAGAATAAATTATGAATAGCTCTCATTCAAAGCAGTATCTTACAAGTAATCTGTAAGTAGTAACATCTTCACATATGGCCTTCATCACAGTACTGAAATTAAAGAGCAAACTCAGATTATTCAGAAACAAAAAAAAATCTTAGTTATACATACTTCCCCACTAAACACTTCACCTAAGACACACTTAGGCTGTGTTGCAGAATTAGACTTTTATTCCTAATCTGTAGGTTAATATGGCAAATTTTACAGTTAATGCAGTACTTTACTTTACCATCCTTTACACATATTTCAACGAGGGTAGCTGCAGTCCTTGTGTCAGAGAAAACACTGAGGCAAGTTAGACCACATGGGTAAACCCACCTTGTCCTGGGCTGTGTGTCATGTTCTCTGCCTCTGATGCTGGGCATCAGGGAGTCAGCATGAACCATTGGTGCCATGCAGGGAAACATTACTTCCCAGTACCACTACAGGGAACTAGAAAGTGAATGTAACGGTGAGACCAGAACATCTTACGTCTTCGGTTAATCTACACATTGCCAATTAACCAAGTGCAATCATATACAAGAGAATAAATTGTACCATATGATGTTTGCCACTTTAATGGGAAGTTCATGGGAAGACATATCAAAGACAGTTTCATCCAATGTCAATTTTATTTCTCTAATACTTTAACATTAAGCATTCTCTTAGTTCAATAATGTCTCCTAATGAATTACTGTTCTTACACCAGTCTACCTAAAGAACCAAGAAATACTTTTTGCATTAAATTGGAAAGGTCAATTTTTCTTCTCCCCTCATTTTTTTCTTCCCATCAAGTTACAGGAATATATAGGCCATGGGTTTTTTAGTAGCAGACACTAACACATTTACTCACATATTGTGCCATAGAAAAATGTTAAGTAGATGATGCTCATTTAGAATTCTGATTATGTCAGAAATTATCTGTATATGATTTACACTGCACCATTTGAGAAAAAAACCCCCAAGAAGTAGAAGAAAATGAAGCAGAGGAAACTAAGTGCTGGAATGTACTTTAGTACAGAAAAAGTACAGAAATTTTTCAGTATAGAAAAGTTAAAAATAGTTTATTTTAAGAAAAAATTAAATAATGTACACTAACTTATTTGTATAATGAATGTGCAAATGATCAAGGTAGAAACGATTTCAAGCAATAAGGAAAAAAAAAGAAAAGAGACAAAATAAAAAATATTAAAAGGATCCTATGTAGGCACATTCGCTGTGTTAACTGTGTGGTAAAATGAAGAGGTCCCACTGACAAACTAGCATAAGATGAACATCCTTCATAAAACTATAAATGGCACAATGAAAAGGGTTGTTCTTGAGTCTCCCATTCATTGCATGACTGGACACATGGTATAGCAGCCTGTTACACTTGTCTGAGAGCTTGCACCTAGGTTTTCTCCTGTGTGGTAGTCTTTGTTGCAGGAGCATGAAAATCTGGTGGTTCTTGTCAGCATTAGCTGCTCCAGAAATGCTTACATACAGCTGATGGCTACTGAGGAGGAGCACGGTATGCGATGCTGCATACAAAACATTCACACTGCATACAAAAACATTCACACCAAATACTTTCTAGATGTTCATCAAGAGAAGCCCAAGCACATAGAACTGGTATTTTGGTACTTGTATCTGGAACTCAGCTACACTGATCTTGAGACAAGACCCCTTGTCCTTTCTTTTCCAGCCTTCCATTCAGTATTGAGCACCTATCATTCAAAGTCCTCTTTCAAAGAAAATCTCCCAGTCTGTCACAGAGTTGACATTATCTGCCTCTAAGATGACAGATCTTTGCTAGTAGCTTGACAATAAAAGAATATGACATTTTCTTGCAAACTCTATTGCTAGGCCACTTAAATCTAATATCATAATCCTGCAGTGGAGGCCCTGCCTTTTATCAATCGAATGTTCACTGGTACAATTTGCTCAAAAAAATATTTAACTAATTTTAGCTCTTCTGTCCGTAAGCCTCTGTATGCAGACTATAGTTTCTCAAAAGTAATTGTTCAAATAATTTGCCAAATATTTTGTGTTTCTATATTTTTTCTCTCAGTGGTTAAATAACATTGTATAGATTCCACTGTCAGTGTACACATTTAGTTTCCTCCTCCATCTACAAAATAACTTTTCTAGGACAAGATAAATAGGTAAAAAAATTATGATAAGTCTGAATGACCTCTCACAAACACTTCTCTTTGGGTTAAGAGACACAACTCAGGGACACAAGGAGACACTAATCTAAGTTTTTCTTTGAAAAATACCTACTTTAAAAACAGCATACTCTATAAATAGCATGCTTACTTAAACCAGCTGACTTAACCTTATTTAACATAGTCCTAGATATAAACTCAGTCACTTTTTGTTAACTTCAAACCTCTGGCTACTCCCTCAGATTATCTCATGACTATGTGAGAGCCTCAAGCCAGAGCCACAGAACTGACAAACATGGCGAGCGCTGCGTGTCAAAGGACGCCTTTCGTCTACACACAGAGGCAAGCACCAAGGATGCTGCAGATACAGACTGAAAAACATGTATCTTGAGTAGTAATTTGTAATCCAGACAAAATCTTTAATACTAAGGACGTTCTTGTGCCAAGGTGTTAAATATTTATGAAGGCTTTTAAGGAGATATGTTGAGTTTCTGATGCTTTTGAAAGTAAGTGTTATCAGGGTGCATCAATAGGTTTTGCCTGTTTCTAGTTTAGGAAACATACTGTGCTTTTCACCGCAGATCACCTTGCAATTCTCACATTCATCCCTGTGTGACATAATGCAGCTGAAACCAGCCCTGGAGCTATTATGCAATGCTAATGTCTTTGTTGTTTATAGTGGAAATCAGCCGTTTTCTGTGCAGCCTGGATGTTACCATTCTGAAGTGTCCTACAAAATGGCATAGATGTTTTCTCTGTTCATTCTAACAGCCTTACAAATCCAGTTTCATAGAAACTCAAAAAGAAGGGGTTATCCTGGTTAATGCTGCTGATTTTTCAAAAAACTGATTATAATTAATAATTTGTTCTGTTATGTTTGAGGTTATAGCTTCTGTACTTGGAAGTAGCAATAAAACTGATATGCAGGGTATTTTGTTTAAGTATTTGCTGAATGACTGGTAAAAAAAGTAGTTCTTTTAGAAACATTAAAAATTTTATGATGATGCCAGAAAGACAGAAGCCTTTGGTAAGAAGAAACTATAACTAGAATTTACAGTGCTTTGCTTGTACTGAAACTCAAGGGGACTCTTACCCTTGACTGCAGCAGAAAGGAATGTAAGCCACCAACAAAATGCTTTTGAAAATCTCCATCACGTGTTTCAGGGAAACCTGCAAGGAAGGTAAAAAGATCAGCACTCTGCAGATGAATGAGCAGATTAATTATTTGCCTTAGAATGAAAAAAAGCTATTCCTAAAACATTAATCACCAGTGTTCCCTTTCTGAGGGTTGTTGCAGTGATATTACTGAACGCCTTTAAGCGGCGTGTGTCTGCTCTACTGCAGCAGAAACAATTATCGCAATGGGCTTTTTCCTTCAGTAAGGAGTAAGCTTGCTGAGAATGCACTGGGAAGAACAAAAATGCTCGCTGTTGTGGCGTGTTGTTCTCCTTTCATGCTAAAATACTTCTTTTGTGGTCATTTTCCCAAACTAGTCTGAGTTACTGGGCTCCATCTGCTGTGTAAAAGTGGCATATTACTTGAGGCATGATGTGTTACTGCATCTGTCTTTACGCTAAGCTGGAACATGATCCTCCATTCAGGGTATGCGGAGGGCGCAGATAAAATGTCTTTCCTGACAACACAGCATTACAGAGAAGAATTTTTTTTGTTATTGTTGCTGATTATACAAAAGTTCAATTCAGTCAATAAGCAGCTGTTTGGATTCTCTGAGTAGGGCTTATTTTATGCAAATTGTGTACATCTATACTCTGCTCTCAGCTAAATCTGTAACTATCTTCATGTAGTGAAATAATTTATTTTAAAATGTCATTGTCATGTGACAGTTATTTCATTATTTTGAACTTTGGTGTCTGCATGTATGCAATTTTTCAGTAGAAACTTCTAATTTTAATAACTGTATATGTAGTATGAGAGTTTTGCAAGAGATTGTGTGAATTTGTCCTGTGAAGTCTTCATTCATGTTATACCATAGACACTTTACAGCCCCGTACACTTTATTTTATCGTGATTTCATCATCCATTCATTTGAAAGGAATTTTAAAAAAGGGCTTTAAGACAGTACAGGACAACAGCATCTAGATGGTAAATTTTAGTACAAACAAATGTTTTCTATTTTATCCACAAATGTAATGTTATTCATTGTTGTCATTGCTAATCATTTGGGTAATTATCCCCTCCTTTGAATAAAACATTAAGATTTTACTTTGCCTGCACAAGTCTTGGGCACTCTAGCAATGGGGTAGAAGACTATGTTTTCCAAATTGACATTCATTAGTTATGGTTTCTGACTGACAAAAGCATGAAATCTAGACACTTTTTTGTCACTTAAATTTGTTTTATTTCTCCAAGGTTTCAAGAAGTGATTGATGTTGTCAAAGAATAAAGAAAAAAAAAAAAAGGCCACAGGATGGTGAGCCCATAGGATGTTAAGACATACAGGCATTCCTTTCCATCTGCTTTTAACATCTAGAGTTAAACTAAGGAGCAGGAGTGGTCTTTCAGGCATGGAATTTGTTGATTCTGAATTATTGTGCGGATTATTTTTTATTGTCAGTTGATTCTTGACTGTGTTATTTATCATAGTTCTTTGGGTGACCATTAACCTGCTTAATAGATTAGCAATTCACGAAGATTGGTTATAAAAAATGCTAAATTTCCTGTTAGGTTGGAAGCAACATAATATTAATAATTACAATGACAGGTTTTTTTTTTTGCCGCTAGTAGACTAATGTATCAGTTGCTATGCTAGGGGTATTGCCTATAGTTCCATGTTAAATCAGATCATCCAAAGAAAGGAATGACAGAACAGGGATACGGAAAACCAGCCTTTGTGGTTATCTTAGTAGTGTGCAGTATTTGCCTGTCCTTACGTAGGTAGTAGAAAGGTTATTCAGATTCACATGATATGTTTTTACAAATTAATCTCAGCTGCACATACTTGATATTAATAAGTATGAAATTTATTTAAGAAAATTGAGTCACTCAACAGCATAAGCATTGACTACAGGTTTACATATTAGAATATGCAGTTCTGTGTAGGAGATAATTTTTCTACAAACCATCTTTAAGACTTGATCACTCATTAAAATTAATTGAAGGCTTTCTATGAAATCAGAGTGACATTGGATTATTAGACATGGACAAAAAACTTACTCTTTAGTAAAAAGGCTTTAATAAAATGAATTAAATGTAAGATATCTCCACCTTCATGTATTTTATGCCTTGCATTTCCTTCAACAGGGAGAACTCCAAAGAGCTTTACCCACTGCAAAAGATAAAGTAAATCCTGGGAAACATGAAGAATTTAGAAACTGCAGGTAGGGGACTGCTGAGTTGCTTTGTTTACATGAATGTTAAGGAAGATAAGTGATGTAACTGAGTTTAGAGAGAGGAGTGTTTGACATGGAAAGACCACAAATGTTACTTTCTGAGGAAAAAAAAAAAATCTCACTTTTTTCTCAGATGCTTTCTAATTGTTATTACAATATAAGGTCCCAGAATTCTGAATTTCTGACATATTTATGGGGGTTTTTATTCCTAAAGCAAAGAGAAATAATGGCTGTTACCATATCTCCAGGTTTCTAAAATGTGCCTTTGTTCCCAGCCAGAAAACAGCAGTAGTTCATGGTTGGGTGTGGGAGGGGTCAGGGAAGAGGGAGTTGTTGCTTTTTTCCATCCTCTAAGTTTAATATCACACCAACAGGGAGGAAAGAAAAGCCAGTGATAATGTTCAGATGTTTTTGGAGAGTTATACATCATTTACAAATGAATCAATTATTATCTGTAGGGAAATGAAATGGGGAAGGGAAAAATAAAGCACCCCACCTTGCAGTGGCATTTTGGTCATATGACAAAATATGGAGTCAGCTCGGGTCCTGGTGATAAAACAGAAAGAACCGAGAAGCATTAAAAGCATGAGGAAAAAGGTAAGGGATGCCATTAAGTTTTTCTCACTTATGGTTTCTATTAGATGACTGATTTAGCATTATGAGGTGTAAGAAGTATAAGTTTTTCCTCTGAAGAAAATGATAAATGATGTCAGCTGTTTGTTGAATAAAAGTTATCTCTTATTTCAAAAACTATTTCATAATATGCCATCTTTCAATGAAGAACTTTCAGCCAGCAATTGTTTATAAACTGGTGGGTTGATGCGCTTTTTGTTACAAATCTTACACAAATTAGAGTAGCTGAAGCCTAAAGGGATTGTGACCGAGAGATACAGCCCAATCTTTTTACTAAGGAGAAGTACTAGCTTTGTCTTGCCTTTGCATGGGCCATATGGAGGTGTTGCTGGGCCCTCTGTAGGAGGCATACATCCCCATCCATCCATCTCTCCGCCCACGTGGAGGAAGCTGTGGCAGCTCTTCTGAGGAAAAGGCAGCTGGCCAAGCAGAATGATCCGCTGGGCTACATCCAGCTCGCAGGATCTAGAGACCATCCTGGCCAGAGCTGCTCATGGCTGCATTAGTTTGAGCTCTCAGAATATCATGAACCTTGGCTGAGCGCCGGAATTTGCATTTTACAGAAAAATGTTCTTGTCCTGAGACTTATTTGGAAAAAAAAAAATTGCATGTTAATTCTTCTGAATTTCTTTAATTTGTCGTTTTTTTGTGAAAAATTGAGTAAGATGTGCGCATTTTGGAGGGATTTCCTTCTACAATTATTACTAAGCATGTGTCTATTACTTTTGGTTAATTGAGCAAACAATGCCCTTGATAGCCATTTCCTTTCACTGTCATCAAAGGCAAGGTAATTAGTTAATTGCCAGAAGGGGTTGTTAATTGCTGGTAATGAACGACTATTGAGGAAATTAGTACTACAGTACCATTAGATACTGCAAGCATGCATGAAGGGGAGACATACTGTTTCTGATATTTCTATACTTTTTCCTACAAAGAAGTTGTAGCACATATATTGCTGGAGATATAGCAAAAAAACCCCAAACCCCAAACCAAGCAGCAAACAAACCCCACCGCTGTTAAGAATTATTCTTCATGTGGCTAGTAATGACATGAATTTTCAAGACAATATTCCAAATCTATTCTTAACCTTGATCTGGAAATATTGATCATTTGATCCAGCAGTATATAGAATAACAATACTTTGCTAATATTTACATGATGAAGTACAGTGCAATGTATTTTTATGCCATTTACACAGAAGAATTTTTAAAAAATCCTCATACTATTACAAATATTATCTCAAGTCTCACTAATGACAATTCTTTGTTGTCAGATTTAGCAATAGTCCTGGTATGTATCTCCAACCAAAAAGGATTAGGTTATGCTTATATCAACTATATGAAGGTCAAAACAGTTTTTAAGAGGCTAAATTGTAGTGTAACTAACTGCAACAAAAATAGAAATTAAATATTCAATCAATTTTTCAAGATTTTTTTAATTCTTGACAAAGCACTAAAAGCACATTTCTTTTTAGTCTGAAAAAAAAAGTCACTATATACAATATTTCAGGTGTTCATACAGAATCCTATAACAAAGAAATTCACTGTATTAAACCCAAGTACATACAAGAACTATCTGTGCAGAGTAAGCCCAGCACAACATACATTATACTTAATGAAAATTAAGTTTCCAGGTGTACACCAAGTTCACAGAATCTCACAATTACAGAATGGCTCAAGCAGGGCTGCCTAGAGCTGGTTGCCAAGGATCATGCCCAGGACTATGACTTTTGAATATCTCCAAGGCTGGAGACTCCACATCTTCTCCGGGCAACCTGTGCCAGTGCTTGGTGTTTCCTGATGTTCCGATGGACCCTCCTGTGTTGCAGTTTTTGACCATTGCCTCTTGTGCTGTCACTGGGAACCACTGAAAAGAGTCTGGCTCCCTCTTCTTTAGACCCTCTTTTCAGGTATTTATATGCATTGATAAGATCCTCCTGCGCCTTCTCTTCTCCAGGCTGAACAGTCCCAGCTCAGTCAGCCTCTCCTCATAGGAGAGGTGCTCCAGTCCCTCAGTCATCTCAGTGGCCTTTCACTGGACTCTCTCCAGTATGTCCATCTCTCTCGTACTGGGGAGCCCAGCACTGGACACAGCACTCCAGAGGTGGCCTCACCAGTGCTGAGGGGAAGGATGACCTCCCTCGATCTGCTGGCAACACCCCTCCTAACGCAGCCCAGGGTACCATTTGCCACCTTTGCTGCAAGGGCACATTGCTGGATCATGTTCAGCTTGGTGTCCACCATGACCCCTAGGTCCTTCTCTGCAAAGCTGCTTTTCAATTACATATCATAAGCATACGTACATATGAGAAGAAGTTGTTAAAAGGCAATCACATTTATACTGTATATCTGGGAACAAAAATAGAAACCAATGAGCTGTATGGCAGCCTCCACCCCTTCTGAGCGATTCTGTCTGTATGCAAACAATCCACAGATGTCTCTCCTTGTCTGAACAGGCCTTGGAGGTGAGTTTTACATGCTATACATATACCAACACAGTCATCTACTAGTTATCCATGTCTGCTGTGTGAAGGATTATCCTTTCCTTTCACAAGAAGAAAAATCCCTCCTCTTGCAAAACAAAGTCTTCGAAGAGTTGACAAAAACTGCACCACCACATCAGAAGAAAGATTAGTAGAAAATTCAGCAAAATAGTACCATTAGTTATGGAGTTCCTAGCAAGCTGCAACAATATAAATACTATGAGTTTCTACAAATCAGTATATATTGCCAAAAATAGTAGCTATTGTATCCTATTTATGTCTTAATCACAAATATATTTCTATTTATTAGTAATGTATTGCTATCTATCTAGTAATATTAGATTTTTTTTATAGATTACATCATAGTTAAAGTTCTGGAAATATTTCCATTAGAACAAATTTGTATAATTACTAGCTAACTGCAATTTATTGATAAATGTTCTCTCAAGATTAAAATTTAATACACAAGTTCTCAAAATGAAAGCATTTTAGTCACAGAAAAAAATGGGATATTTTTGGATATTATTTGTCATTCTTGTTTTCTTTGCAGAATAATTCTGAAGCAGATTTTAGTAAATAAGTATGGAGTTCAAGTCAACTCTTATGTTGACTCTTGTGCACACAATGCATAAGAAAAGGCACCAAAAGAAAGGTACTATATTTTATATAGGTAGCAGATTACATATTAGTTTACTACATGCCTTTAAAGGAAAGGAGGGAGACACTGGGAAGCAGAAATTGATGTATAGAAACTCAGAAACTAAACTGACTGGAACCAGATCTTCTATTTGTGATCTATTTTGGGCTACATAGACAACACCTACTTAAGGTATCTAAGTTCAAATACCTTAGCTCCGAGCACCCCGTTAAGTATGGAGGAGATTCAGAGCAGCTAAGGAGAGGCCTTGGACTGGCAGTGAATACTTCCCTGTATTTCTGTACAGGAAATTCCCTGTATTTATGTACAAGAAACAGCATTGTTTCACATGGTTATCTCAGCATAGTCCCAAGATAACAAGGAATATAAGCAAATACTGAAATCTCAGTGTCTCTGTAGTTGCATTGGCACGTGCTTTCCTTAGCTATCCTCCCCCAATAGAAGATTAGCTCCCTACCTCTCCCACATAGCTTCACAAAGGAATTTAGATAGCACTTTAGCTCTCTAAATATAGACTGCCACTTCAGTTCTCTAAATCCAGCTGTGAGACCCTCAGAAAGCCCTGCTTAGCTGCTACTTAACCTGAAAGGCACTGAAATTATCTCAGCACTGAAATACTCCACCAAGAAATTCTTCTAGGTGCCCAGATTTCTGATGCTGGATAACGATATCCTGTGCATATCCTGAAGATGCTGAGCAGCTGTGAATGTGAGCATGGCAGATTCTCAAATTAGGCATTCTGCTGCTTGGCTTCCCTGTTGGGGCTAATCTTGTAGACATCCTTATATGTCAACAAATCAGATTTCAGACGTCCTATTGCCAGAGGAAGGGATGTTAGGTTATCTCCAAATAATTCACTTCTAGTTAATTTTTTGGGGAGGCAGGAGATCTGCTTTCAAATTCCTCTTCCAAATCAAACACACAAGGTAGGTAAGAACCTGAATTTTTTTCACTGGGATGTGGTATAAAAAAAGAAACATAACTTCTGCCTGTTTTCTTAGAGAAAGGCCATTAGAAGCTAAGATTAATAGTCTAAATTCAAATTCCCCCATACTGCAGAAAGTAATTTCCTTCCGACTACCTTAGCAATATCGCTATTCAGCAACCTTTTCTTTTTCTTAATTGGTATTTCTTACAGTCTGGCTTGGGTGACTTTTTACTCTCCTAGTGCCTGCTATGAGTCCTATTCTTAGGACTCTGATGCTTTCCATATGCAAGAAATTCCTAAATCTGGACTGAGAAGTTCACTAGAGAACAAGTACCTACCAATCAGCATTACTACGGCTAATCCCACCTGGAAATTTAAGTTCTTGCTGCTTCATGTCCCATGAGTCTGAACTCTCATTTCAGTACTGCCTACTCTCAGTTTTATATTGCTGTCTCACTGCAATAAATCCAGTCCCTGCAGCAGATATTAGGTCTATTCCTCTCCAATTTGAATGCAATACCAAATTCTTGCTGCTTTAAACGATACAGAATCAGGTGTTGTTCAGGATCACAGTTCTTTGGGACTTACCACAGAGAGAGCAGTTTGCAAGCCCACAGCCTCAGCTGTAAGCTCCTTCAGACAAGCACTGTCTTTCGTTTGCTTTCAAAGTCCCATGCACACCTGCAGCACTTAAACATTATATTCATAAAAGGATGGAGAAAACTATTAGAGGATGAAAGGAGTTTGTTAAGAGTGACCATAAATAGTGAATAAAAAAAATATTCTGCTGGGCTTAACATGCCATACAGAAAATGGATTTAGCCTGGAAAATCAGCTTTTGTCAGGATTGTCTGGACAATTGGCATCCAGTTAAAGTGGAGCCCACTATATAACCTCTGTAAAAATATCAAATGAAGGATTAGCCTTATCTGAGATTTCAACTTGCTAGTGATCTAAAAAGCTTACTTCACAGAAGAATTTTACATTCGATGATAGCATCTGAAAACAGAAAAGAAAGAAATTAAGACAACCCTATTCATTAACCATAGAGGTGTTGTGAGAATCTGCAGATTTTCTATTTTGAAATGAATTTTGGAGAAAAATGTACATGTTTTATTTCTGTAGCTGCTAGGACAAATCCACAGTTAAGAAAAACAGTTATTCCTGTTGCAGATTATCAAGTTGTGCACTTAAAGTGGGCGATCATGAAGTGGGGCACAAACAACTGAAAGCCAAATAAGATGTTTGCATAACATTGGCCCATAAGAGCAAATGATGAATGTATTTCCAAGTGTAATTATTACAAGCCAATTTGGTTGAACATATTTGGGGGGAAAAAAAGGAAAAAATTATTTTAGAATAACTGTTAGATTTAGCAGTTTGCAATATTTAAACATGCTGGAATCTTATTTTATTTATAATCTAACATGTCCTCATAATAAAAAGAATAGCTAAACTTTTATTATACCTTTACTGTTTTAATCTAAATTTTTTTTAATATATTATTTTTTCAGAATTTATATGCTTAGTTTCAGTCCAGAAATTAGACTAGGTTTTGATTATTTTTTTTAAATAGATCTACCAACTTTTTGATATACATAAACTGAACTAATGCTATCATATTGCTTTGCAGTTCCCAGTGAGATGGAATAGACAAAACATAACTCAAGATGAAGTAATGAATAGAACTATTTTATGAGAGATGTTTTAATGCTCTTGCTGCAGAATTTGACAGTTTTGTTTTCATCCGGGGTTTAACAGATCATTTTCTTGTTGATTTCACCCTAAAGAAGACAAAATGCCTTAAATATTCCCATACTGTGTCATGGGAGACATTTGCAAGTCAACTCCAGACTGGTAAGTAATGTAACTGACTGTCGTGCCATGCTGCAACTGAGATAATCAGCCTGGTTTACAGGTCTAACCTATTAGGCTGGATGCAGAACAATAGGATCACAGCTGTACTGTTTCCAGATATTAGTTGTTAGCTCTGTAGTAGTTATGGCCACGCACTGTGCTGAAGGACCATATCAGCCGCCTGGAGCCATTTCAGAAGTCTTCAGAATGAAACCATGCATTAGTCTGTTTTGCCCTAGTCAGAACACAACAGGTTTTGTGAGCACGTGGGAGTTAATCCAGCCAAGATCTTTAATTTTCCTGGAGAATTTATAGCTATAGGAAAAACCTGTAACATACATTATTACCACTAGCTAAATCGATGCTTTTATTTTCTGTATTTTTCTTATATAATTTCAGCAACATGCTACAAGCCCTTTGCTTAAAACATAAACTGATCTGCCAAACAATAAGATCATTTTAAGCAGACGGCAATTTTATTTGATCTGGACAAACATAATGTTCACAGAAATAATACACTGTGAGTTATGAATGTGTTTACTATTTCATCCAGGGTTCATTCCTGTTCTAGTTCAGTTTAATGACAAGATGCTATTAAATTCAAAAGGATGAGAAGCAGACTGGTGTAAGCAGTGATGCTCTATTAAAAACCTTGAAAGCAAGCAAATTATTTCTGTAGGAAATTTGCTACTCCTCATTACAAAATTATATTAGGCTTGTGGGGAATATCCTATACATTATTCCGTATTTTATGTTGAGGAAAGAAAAGTCTTCCAATAAGTGATTTCCATTGTACAAGTAAAACTTCAGTGACATGTGCTGGCGATAATTCTGATATCTGACACTATGAAGCATGACATTTGAAGAAGATAATTTTGCACTATAAATATCACCATCGTATATAGCTTGTGAAATTTAGAGAAAAAGAAAAAGCAATTTAAAAAAATGCCAGAGAAATGTTCGAAAGATGGAATTGCTTTGTCCAGTTTATATTACCTAAAGATTAAGTAGGTTTGAGGTTCCTCAGTAATAAGTGGCTATTATTCAGTCCTTCAGTAGTGTCAAGATTGATACCCAGTACTCTATGACACTGCAGAACGAGAAATGCAAGCTGTATGCTGCTGGAAACGGGAGGGAACCCAGCTTTTAACCCTGGGGTGTTATATAAGAACTGCATCGCTGTCCGAGTTCTGCTGGCATCAGCCAAAATGCTGCAGGAGGAGTTATCCTCCACCTTGACATCCCATGTGAATCCATAGCTAACAGCAACCACCTCCAGAGTAAACAGGTCCGCTCTGCAAAAATGAAAGAATCAAAGCAGCCAGGGGTGGAAGTGGGACAAATGCATTTGACAGTTTATACTTAATGAACTGCATATAGTGACTTTTTTCCTTAAAATTTAGCTTGTCTTAGTTTCATCAATTCTGTATTTATTTTTTTTCTCAGGTTTTGACCTTCTAGAGAATGACATTTTGTTGACAATATTATTAGCCTAGAATGTTTTCATTAGAATAATTGCATATGGTAAGTATGGGGAGGTCTCTCTTTCTGTTTTCTAGTGTCCCTATTATAGGGTTGTTGTTATTATAGGCCAGCTGTTAGATCCTAGAGAAATGTTAATATTAATTTATTTACTATTAATTTATTTTTATGAAAGCGTCTGTGTCAACTTATGTGAGTATGAGAAATTATCAGAGCAATAATTTTCCCGAAGTCCCATTGCCTGCTATTTTTATTTTTTTTGTTATGCACTTCCCAACTTCTGTTAAGCAAAGTGAGTGGGCATACAAAATTACATATCAACATTTCCATTCTATTGTGAAAAACAGAAGATATTTGTATCTTGGAACAAATACAGTACTGAGAGAAGTGTATTTACGTGTTAAAGCAAGGGGTTATTAAAACTGTACCAAGAAAGACAAGACTGATTTTTTTTTTTTTTTTTTTTTTTTTAAATTGTGTTCTAACGTATAGGAAAATGGGTAACAATAAAACAGAAAAAAATGTCCTGGTGAAAATATCTTTAATGTTGAAAGAAGAACAGCAAACTTAGTTTTATTTGATTATGACCACGAACTCACCAGCTTTGCTTACAGATCTGAGAAGCTAAAAACTGGGATAGTGCTGATAGGTACTGTAGTGTTAGTAAATCATGTTGATGTTAAGAACATCCTGGCTAAACTAATATAGATAGAAAGTATTTTGTGGGCACAACTATATCACTGAGATTTAACTATTTGTTTTTGTCTAAGAGTTACAAGATCTGCTGAAGAAATGGCTCTCCAAAGCCACAGACTGTGGCTGAAAAACTCATGTTTCAGGCTTGCTGTTTGCCATATATCATTTAAGCCAATGATAAATGACTGTCTGTAGAAGGTGTTCAACCAGAAAGCCAAGAGTACCGCATGTCATGACATTGTGTGCATTCCTGGAGAACAGAAATTACTAAACTGGTAATGCAAAGTCGGCTTAATCATATATAGCATTCAAATGTTTTGAGACCAAAAATCATCTGTCTCCATAACTAGTACCGCACAGGTGAGAAGAAACACATATTTTTAGACTGAGATGGAAATTAAGTCAATTAAGTCATCAGATTGAGGGGTTAAACTAGAAGCTTGAGTCACACATGACAATATAGGCTCTTAGTTGTAATAAAGAGCTGCACTGATCATTGACCTTTGATGTTTGGATTAGAATAAATATTCAGATTGTAGGGGCGGGGGGGGGAGTTAATTTATACCATTCCAAACTCCCCCCTTGGCCTCTGAGACCTAAAATGTATCAGCCTACTCCATACTGATTTGTTGCAAGGAGGAAAACACAATTTGAATCACTGCCCAAACAAAAGGTGAAACAGTGAATCTTCTTCTAATCTTGCCAGTACTGTTCCCGCAGTATAAAATTTATCACAAACTCGGTGGCTGCCAAGGCTAAGGAAGATGGAAACTTTCGTGGTAATCCAAAATTTTAGATGAATAACAGGCAGCCCTTGGATATGATCTAGTATACCGGCCAGAGGCTATAGCATCAATTTTATTTAAATTTTGAGAGTGATTAATACACAGAAAGGCAGTTTACTAATGCTTTACCCATTTGTAGATTAAACAAAGGCTCATTAGCTCACATGAGACAGTTCAGTTTTATTTTTAGCTACAGTATGGCTGGTGCAATGCCTCTTCTTTTAGCATTTTCATTTTGCATTGCCTTCAGTCCTGACATGAAAGTTAACATTAATCTGCCAACTCATTCTGATTGGATTGCTTTGGAAGTCACTCCAAAGTCACAATGGCTAAATGGGATGAAGCTGTAAGACAGAAATGCATTGCAGTTAATACCTCTGCAGTACTGAAGCTAAGCCAGGGCCAGCCCTAATTCCTGAAAGAAAACAAATCCACAATAATCCAGCCCTTAATTCTGAACAGAGTGGCACAATGCCAAATAATATAAAACATGTATTCCTTACTAAAACACTGCATCTTATTCCACCATGGTTTCTCCTGGCCTTTTATTCATGTAGTTTGAGGTCAGCGAGCAGCATACATGTGAAGGTGTTATCCGTACTGACACTTACAGCATTCCAGTGTTCTCCTGAAGTAAGAGGACTTGGGGAGAGAATGGTTGCTGAAACAAATAATTTCAATTTCTGTTGTAACAATTAGAAGGCAAAATTTAAGGTACCTCCCAACCCTCCAGCCACTCCAACCCAGAAATCTTCTAAGAATATTTTCAGTCATTTAATCCATCTAATGTCCAGTTAGGTGAAACTACAACTAGTATTGTTTTTTTTCATAATCTAGGTCTGCAAAAAAGCAAGAATGATCCCATTCATGTCTAATTAGTCTCAGTTTGGAGATTTTGATTAGGAGCATGCTGATTTTAGCCCAAACCTAGACTGTGTTATTTAGAATCTATTCTCCCTAAAGTGCTTTTGTGATGATAACTTAGTGTGACAAAAAGAACCAGTTTAGACATTTCTATCTTCATCCAAAAATGTGTCCTCATGTAGAAATAAGCCTTAAAAATGTCTTACTAACATGAAATGTCCCACAGAAACAGATAAGCACTTTGGGTTGTGTTATGTGACTAGCAAGTATTTCTAGAGGTCAGGCCTAATTTAGACCTCGTTAGGAATCCTTTGTGATAGCCTTTTTGTAATGTAAGCCTCATACATTATCAAAACATATTTTTTAAGCCCTATGTTAAACTATGAAAGGAGATTTGTTCATCATCTGGTCAGAGTTGACAAACAAGAACAAAGTGTCAGCGTGCCCCAATTGTTTCAGGGTTGGCAGGTCTTGCTGTGAATGAAATCCTGGTAACTGCTCTGAGGCCTTGAAGTCACACATCCCTACAAAGCATAGAAGTATTTCAAGAAAATAACTTTAAGGTGCTTAATAGAATATTGAAAAAAATGCAGTTTTCAAGAATTATATCATAGAATCATAGAATCATAGAATGGTTTGGGTTGGAAGGGACCTTAAAGATCATCTAGTTCCAACTCCCCTGCCATGGGCAGGGACACCCTCCACTAGACCACGTTGCCCAAAGCCTCATCCAACCTGGCCTTGAACACTGCCAGGGATGGGGCATCCACAACCTCTTTGGGCAGCCTGTTCCAGTGCCTCACCACTCTCACAGTAAAGAATTTCTTCCTAACATCTAATCTAAATCAACCCTCCTTCACCTTAAACTCATTACCCCTTGTCCTGTCACTACACACCCTGATAAACAGTCCCTCACCATCTTTCTGTAGGCCCCTTCAGGTACTGGTAAGCCACTATTAGATCTCCCTGGAGCCTTCTTTTCTCCAGGCTGAACAACCCCAACTCTCTCAGCCTGTCCTCATAGGAGAGGTGCTCCAGCCCTCTGATCAGCTTCATGGCCCTTCTCTGGACTCGCTCCAACAGCTCCATGTCTCTCCTGTACTGGGGCCCCCAGAGCTGGACGCAGTACTCCAGGTGGGGTCTCACAAGAGCGGAGTAGAGGGGCAGGATCACCTCCCTTGACCTGCTGGTCACACCTCTTTTGATGCAGCCCAGGACACGGTTGGCTTTCTGGGCTGCAAGCGCACACTGCTGGCTCATGTTGAGCTTCTCATTAATCAATACCCCCAAGTCCTTCTCCTCGGGGCTGCTTTCAATCCATTCCTCACCCAGCCTATAGTTGTGCTTGGGATTGTGCCGACCCACGTGCAGGACCTTGCACTTGGCCCCATTGAACTTCATGCGGTTCGCACGGGCCCACCTCTCCAGCCTGTCAAGGTCCCTCTGGATGGCATCCCTTCCCTCTAGTGTGTCAACCCCACCACACAGCTTGGTGTCATCAGCAAACTTGCTGAGTGTGCACTCGATCCTGCTGTCCATGTCGCCGACAAAGATGTTGAATAGTGCTGGTCCCAGTATCGACCCCTGAGGGACGCCACTCATCACCATTCTCCACTTGGACATTGAGCCATTGACCACAACTCTTTGAATGTGACATATATATACACATAATATATAATATAATATATTATATTTTATATATTATATTATATATATTATATATATAATTTTTTCATTATTCCTTATGAATCCAATTTGAAACCCTTTCTCCATCACTTTGTCAATGTTTCAGAAGCCCAGATGAGATAAGGAGGCAAAACATCTCCTTGCTTCCACCCTCGGGCATATTTTCTCACACACCGGTGCAGAAGGCTGTACAGACAAAGATGAGCTTTCCCCTTCCACCACATTTTAACCACCGTGCTATACCTGACTTCGGTGCCATTGTCAGTATATGGCTGGGTGGCTGGAGAGTGATGCATAATGGTAAGTAACCACGAGCCAGTCCCCCATACCTGGCAGATCTGCATTCAGTGCTATGTGATGGAACGGCATAGCTTTGAAATGCAGTACAACTTCACAGACAACCCAACATTTGAAACAGGCCTAATCAGCCCATCAGTGCCCTGCTGATGCAGCTATTTGCTTCTATTTGGATGGCTAGCTGTAGCTCTGTAGTAGGCAGTCACATACATATGCATGTAAGATAATATCCGTGCCTATTGTTAACATCTATTTTTAAAGGTTGAAAACCCTACTTACCTCCAGCAAATGCTGCAAACAATTGACTCACAAGTGAACTATAAATAATGTTCGCAGCACATAGCCCATGCAACATACTGCTCTAGTGTTACTGAATATTCAGAACCTGCTGCCTCTGGTAGCTATATACGTCATGTTCATGACAGGTTTAGGCTTCAGTAGCCCAGAGCCTAAGATCTGGCATGTGTTTTGGAACCAGAGCATTTGCAGATTAGTGAATACCAGCCACAGGGCCAGGTATGATGTGGAAACTTGAAAATACAAAGTGTCTGCACTGACATTCTGAATATTACCACAAAATAATTTAAAATATAAAGGTTGGGAGGAGATGAGGGGAATGACTGACAAATGCTGCCAAGCATAAAGCAATTTAGGGAGCTACAGGCCCAGCCTCCATCATGTGCAAGGCTTCTGTTGTAGGCAGGTTTTTGAAGGAAAGACTGCAGGCATGGAAAATGGGATGAAACTGGGTTTAGCAAGGGTAGAACTTAGCAGACAAAGCTGCTAAATTGTTGACCAGCATCAAAGCAAGTGTAGTAGAAGATGGGAGCGGCTCTGGAAGGGCTGCTGCATGTTTCCATCATGCTGATTTGTCTCCCTTGTAGTTAATGAACCAGCCCCTGTGCTTCTTGCCTGTACCCCAGGAAAGGGCAGAGCGCTCAGCTTGCTGGCGGCACCAGGGGAGAAGGGAAGGAGAAGGAATGGATCTTCCACGTATTGCCAGCCACACTGATGTAGTAAGTCTCCAGCATCACCATCACAACAGGACAGCCCTGCAGTCTGTTCCCTATTTAGCAGGAATAGAATAACAGGAAAATGAAAGACATGGGTTAAGAAAGGATCCCAGCTACCGCAGCCTGGTGTGCACAGCATCAGCTCAGTGTCTGTGTTCAACGCTGTGTTATACCTCGTTCCAAGAAGGTTTATTGTCTTGGAGGAAGGAGGACAGGAGATCATGGAGGCAAGAGTCTAGTAGTGATATGGCCATCTCCTCACTGTTCTGCATCTTATATGGTATATTCAAACAGAACCTGAAGTTCTGATGTGTGGTGCACACACGTCTTGGCTGCCTCTACACACAGTCATCTTGTGTTTGGTCACACCTAGTAGCTCAAGATCTGTGTGATGAGAATGTGTCTACTTCTGCAGATATTGAAACAAAATCACTGCATTTGCACTGTGTTTCTTGTCAGCAAACTTGCCAGACCAAAGCAGGCTGCGCTGAGCTATCTTGGAGTCTGTGCACCTGCAACATGAATTGTGGGCTAACTGGACAGTTAAGTTGACTAAGTTAATGCATATATCTGTGCATATCAAAGAGTTGACTGTGGTGTTAAAATGTCAATAAATAAATCAAGATACAGATTAAATATTTCAGTTTTGAGCATTTGTTCTGAGAGATTAAACAAATGAAACAGATATCCTACTTCTGATTATTTTATTCTTTTAATATTTACCCAGACAAAGCTATCTTGAAGATCACTCAGACATTGCTGTCAAAACCCAAGGTTATAGTAAGTTTCACATCTCATGTGACAAATGATGTCTTTGCTGTATGGGAAAGGATAATTGCAAATAGAAACACTGTAATCTTGAGTTACGATTGGTAAAAAAAAAACAGCTATGGGAATCCATAGCAAATGTTTAAAATGTTTTTTACTTTCTCGTTGTGCTGTGAAAATCCCTCCATAGGTACTTGTAGGAAAATGCTGGAGTTGATTAAACAGAAATGCCGTCAAATGCATAACGGGTTGAATTGCATTATTTTGATCGAAATCCCAAACAAGTATAAGTACATTCTTTTGCTGTCCTGACATAGAATCAGTAATTGAAATTCAAGGTCTGTATTCTGGACTGTTTTCCAGCTCTGCAGTAAGGCCAAGAGGCTTGAACAAAGATACAGTCCTGACTTGACCCTCTGCCCTCTGCCTTACCACATTCTACTCATTATTCTGCTTCAATCTGCCGTTAAAGGATTCTTCCATCAGCTTTCAGATATTAGAACATTACTGTGTAAGTTCAAATAAAAATCATCTCCAATGTGCCACTTTATTTTTAATGTACCAGTTGCTTGCAGAGAAAAATAATTTCTGAGCTGGTCTTAAAGTCAGCGAAAAACATCAAAGATTCTCCCCTGAGATTTGTCAGTTGTGGGGTTAACGTTTACAGGAGAAGATTTAAAATCTCTGCTGATTCTGGCCGGCAAAGAATTATGATACCGTCTTTTCCCAGAAATACGGTAGATTTTTCATGTTCTTTTGGCTTTTCTAGGTCTTAGTTGAGGACTCCTAAACTTCTTGTTTCTTACAGGATATTGACTTTTGTTAAATTATGGCTTCACCAAAGGCTTTTGAGATATTTTTAGCAGAAGTGAAAAGAAAAGAGGTTACTAAAAAGGCAACTAGCAGATGATTTGGAAGCATTGCATATAAAGCATAAATACCATCTTCTTCCACCATCACTTCTTGCTGTTCATGTTCCTCTAACCTAAATATGTCTGATATTTACCACTGATTCATTAAGGAAAAGAAAGGAAAGGAAAGGGGAAAGAAGACCAATATTTTTGGAAGCAATCATATTTTCTTACATAAGCACTTATTAAAAATGTGATTGAAAAAAACATGTAGACCTCTTGAGCAAACATTATAGGAATGATATTTTCAAACAGCTGGGATTTTATTTATAAAACCAAAAGTATTTGTTATGGTTATTCATCAAAGTATTTATGCATATAGCTCAAACAGTCTTTAAATTGTCTCTACATTTTATATAGCACATCTAAACTAGAATTGTAATAATATAACCTCAATTAAAAGAAAAGAGATTACAAAGTATTAGAAGAAACAGGCTTCTGTCTAGAACATTAATGGGTGGTGCTAGTTATAGGGAAGTTGGAAAAAATGTTGATGTTCACCAAGTATTATCAGATCCTTTGGGAAATAACCCAAAGAATACCACTTCATTTTCCTTTCATTCTTTTCTGATGAACAAGCATAGGAGAAAAAAAAGCTACAGAATAGATATTGTACTGTAATTATTTAGACCCCTAGAGATTTGGGGGTATTTATGTAGATTGTCTGATTTTCATTAAAAATCTCATTTGTACTGAGATTTTGTTTGCTAAACAGACAAGGAATCTGTTCTATAAGCATCTGAAATATTTCCAATAATTCAAATTCCTCCTAGTGTTTTGGATGAAAGAACTCCATCAGCCAGAGTCCTGAGCCTTCAGTGGCATTAACTGTGTATAAGATACCACTAAATTACAGTAGACTTTTTCAGTGGTTTAGAAAACTGCATAAGAGCATGGCAAGAGACAGCCTGTCTGATGGTGATCTCCTTAGCACCTCTTGTGGTCATTGATCAGACACAGGTAAGTGGCTGAAGAGCAGTCACTGCACAAGCTAGTTCAAAACTGCACAGACCTAGAGAAGGGCTTAAAGAAGCTTGATACTAACTGGGAAATCAATAGAAAGAAAAGGATTCCCATACTACCTGGCAGATTTTTTTTTTTTCCTTTGGTGAAATTTCAGTCTGTTTTTTAAGAGGATGTAGGATTAGCTATAGTAAAAATCTCATAAAAACCCTGTCAAAGTTTTAGCTATCAATTTAATGGTATCAATTTAAATGCTAAGATCTCATATGGGTGGGGTGGTGGGGTTTTTTGACCATGTAAACGGATGGATGCAGAAAATTAAGTTAGAAGGTAATCAGATAAATTAAAGAGTTGGTTTGCAGTATAAGAGTACAAAATAGGAATTAGACACAATCTACCAGAAAACACATCCAACTAATTGTTTCGTAGCAAAGATTAATCTGCCTAAGTGTTGGATGACCATGTTTACAAAGATGTTAAGTGTTATTCTGAGAAAACAAAAATACCATAGAATCATAGAATCATTAGGTTGAAAAAGAACTTTAAGATCATTGAGTCCAACTGTTAACCTAACACTGCCAAAGTCCTACTGAACAATGTCCCTAAGTGCCACACATCTTTTAAATACCTCCAGGGGTCGTGACTCAACCACTTCCCTGGGCAGCCTGTTCCAGTGCTTGACAACCCTCTCAGTGAAGAAATTTTTTCCTAATATCCAATCTAAACCTCCCCTGGCACAATTTGAGGCCATTTCCTCTTGTCCTTTTGCTAGTTACTTGGGAGAAGAGAGCAACATCGACCTCACTACAACCTCCTCTCCACAAGGCAGTTGTGGAGAGCGATCAGGTCTCCCCTCAGCCTCCTCTTCTCCAGACTAAACAACCCCAGTTCCCTCAGCCACTCCTCATAAGACTTGTGCTCCAGACCCTTTACCAGCTTCGTTGCTCTTCTGAGTTCCTCTTCCTGCACTGAAATTTCATTTTATTTCCTATCACTTATATTCACTAAACATTTTCATGTAGAATAATGGGGCTAAACAAAGGCTTTTAATATTATTTACCGTAAGGAGACAAAACTGTCATTACATTCTTGTATTTTCAAATTTGAAAATAATGTATACTTCAGTGCTACAGAAATGTATGTTACAAATTCAGGTCCTCCCAATGCCAGAAAAATTTAAGGGTAATAGGAGAAGCAGTAACAAAAGTAACAAAGCAATAAGAGAGAGAAAAAGCTGAGAAAAGTGATGTTTATTAAGGCTGCTTCAAGTGTTGGTTTTGTTGTTGCTAAGAGTTATTCTAAAATGCCTATTAGATATTTATTAATAATTGACCACTTAATGTTCAGAATTTTCCCTGTACACAATATTATATCATTTAACTCTCTGTAAGAAAGGGGAGTAAAAGACTCCACATTCTTAAAGTTCCTAATGACAAAATCCTTTGGGGAAAAAAAAAATATCCAAGCTTCTCTGTATACCCTCATGATATACAAAAAAAAGAATATCTCATGACTCCTGGGTTGTTTTTTGGTTTTTTGTCTTCAGAAGACTTTTTTTTTAAGAACAGGAAACACAGTAAACATTTATGCTTATTTTCTTCCCGTTTGTTTCTTGTTATATCCTACATGGCGGTAAACCTAGCTCTGGATTCATTCCTGACACCTTAAAATCCCAGAAAAACCTTCTTGCTGCAACATCAGAAGATGCCAACTAGCTTTGCTGGAAATGGCATCCCAGCATCTTGTGCAGCTGTCCAGCCATGGTCAGGGCCAGGATTTTCAGAAGTGACTAATGATTCTGTTGCCTAAATGAAATCTATTCATGTGTCAGAAGAGCCATATCTTAAAAACCAATATCTTAATGTGGCTGAAGTAATATAACATCTTTGGAAAGTCTTAGCTTATCATTTAGGACAGGGAGTGAGATGTTGTTAGGCAATGACAAGCAGGTGAGCATTGTCTTATGATTATACTGCCTTTGCCCTACAGAACCTATCCTGTGAGGAATGTTTGCCAAGTTTCCCAATCAGATATTATACTTCTTGTGCTACAAAATTAAGTGAAAATACATTGTGAGATTTCATATATTGGAAAAGGCTCCAAACAGCCAGCTTTATGAATTCGATTTGTGGAAAGAAGCATGAGTATTTGACTTATTTTAAGTGAAGAGGTTTAAAAATGTATTTCCTTTCCTTCTGTGTCAATATGATACTGTAGGAAAATACTGAACAGCTGAAGTAAATGAATGAATGAAAAAAATCAGCTCAGGACTGCTCAGTCATAACTGTATGTCTGATCTCCACTCTAAAAAAAATATTGAAAAATCAATTATTCTACGATTCTGTGAAAATCTGATTTATTTTTTTTTTTCAGGAACAGTGTTGCATTGTGTTATGCAGGCCATGAAATATTTGCACAGAAAATTTTGGAAAATGTGGCAACTTCAGCACAAGCAAACTTGAAATCACTTGTCACTCACTTCTTCCAAGCCAATCTAACAGACAACACATGCCAAATGATCCTTCTGTGTAACGTGAAAAAAAAAAAAAATGCTCTTTTTACTCCTAAACATTATAATTCAGATGTTTATTAGGCAGGAAAAGTGCATTTGGAGAAAAACAACAACAACAATAAAACCCCCAATAATTGCATGTGCTCTAATGTCATTTTTTTCTGTGCAAATTCAGTATGCCAGCTAGGGAATAAAAAACTTGCAAGAAAGGCACAGGCTGTTTCATACAAAGGCTGCATTTTCAACTTACAGAAGAAAATTTAATTTCAGAAAATAAAATTCAACATCTTAAAAAATTAGGAATGGATTCAGGAATGAGATCACGCAGTAGAACACTCCCACTTCTCCCACAGAACTAGACTGGGAGATGTGAAAGGCAGAATAATCCCTTAGGTACTTTTCACACCCAGTAGTTCAGCAGTTGTGGGAAAAGTCTCCATTGCTCCACAGCCTTTAGCCTCTTTGTAAGACCATATGTTTTTAAACAGCACTGAAAATCTCAGGGTTTTTAAGGAAAAATAACAATCCAGAATAGCAAGTCAGCAACTCAATAGTGTTTCCGATCAGCAACAAGCCATTTGTAATGTTATGCCTAATCTTTCAAGTAAGTATGTAAACTTCTGCAGGCATAATATACTAGGACATTGATGTATTTTCCAAAGTAGATCTAGTAAAAAACTTTCTGATTACTATAAGCATAGATCCTAGGAGTAAATGCATGAAATTATTGCACCATTAGTGATATATCTTCTTAATCAGCTTCTTTGGAAAAATGCACACAAGTTTAGTTTTACAAAAACAGTTTTGGAAAGCTGAAAAGAATACAAGAAAACTAAGTATGGAAAGGGAAGCCACTTGTGTCAGTATTTGTCATGCTGGTCTCCGTTGTGCGGTGGAGAATGATGATGCTCTTTTCCACAAGATCTAAAAGCTTATGATTACTAATGAAATGGAGATTATGTGCCTTCGGTTTTAAATCAAAGGGGTGGTTACTGAGGGTGCAGTTGTGTCCTTGAGGAACGCCTCTGGAAAGTGCAAAGCAGAAGACCCCCTATGTGCAGGGCCTGTTTTACTTCCACCATTCTTTTGGACAACATTTATTTATTGCTAAGTACACAACCCAAGTCTTAGGATTGGATTAGATTAAAGCAGAGTTTAGAAAGGGATATAGCTTTATCTCCTCTTTTCACTCCAAAAAATTAATTGTTTTGTTTCTTCTAGCATGGAGGACTGAAAAATCTAGCCAGACTCATCAGCTGTGTGAATAGTTAATGGATTTGCTGTCCAGTAACCTGACTTGACTGTTCCTTTTCTTGCAGTAGACTGGCCGTTCATCTTCTCACTTGACGAGATTGGAGGAGAGAAACACTGGGGATCCGATGCTAGAAATCGCTTGGCGTCAAAGCTAGCGAGGGAGGCACTGAAAAGTAACCTGTCTTACAGAGAAAAGAAATAGAGAAGAATCTGTCCCAGAACCATGGAGGAAGAGTCTAAAACTCATGATGGTCTTCTGCCACCCCCAGTAAGAAGCGGCAACCCCTAATGTGCGTGGGAGGCCTCAGGAAATCACTGAATACTTAAGGAATGTACTGACCCTCAGATTGAAGACAATCCCGAGGAAGGGCAAGATGAAGAAGGTGGGTCAGCAGCATTGAACTCTTCATTATGCTATAACAGCTGTTGCTATCAGGCTGAAACCATTTCCATCCCTCTTATTCCCACTTTGAGCCTGAACCTAATCCTATGGGCTGGCCAAAGTAAATAGTGCACAGATCAGGCAGATTTCATCATAGCACTTTTAGTAGAGGGCAGTTGTGTGAATTACACTGCTTTAAATGTCCACAAAAATAATTTATCTCTCTTAATTTACTATAATGATCTACTGGTTTGACTAATGATTTTTTTTTTGAGGCAAATCTTCTCTTGCCTTACACCATAAAATCACCATAAAAATGTCCTCATCTTGGAGCACTACACTATATATCTTGCAAAAATATTCTCCACCAGTATAAATAAAGGCTTTAAACATGTCACTCCTTATTAATATCACAGCATTAGAAAACAGAGACAAAAGGGAGGAGGGCAAAATTGTTGTTGCTTTATTTAGAAACAAAGTACATGAGGAAAAATATGTCTCACCAGTTACAAGGCACATGGCGATGTCACATTCCACAAAGATTTTGGTGCAAGTAATATAACAGTCTGTATCTGTTAATTTTTACAACACTTAACACTAACTGGAGCAGAAGGAAAATACAGTATGTTCCTTTACTGCCATTGTTTATGGCTAAATATAGGAATCCTATGGAGCCTGTAGGTAAATTCTTGTTATCCAAGGGATCGTTCATTACTCCGTCAAGTCTGTGCAGGAAGACAAGGCCATCACACAATATTGAGATGCCTGAAGTGGCTCAAGAGTGTTTAGAAAAGTGTGACCTGAGTTCGTTCATAAGAAAAGTTGTCGTCTTCAGTGTGTTCACAGCCAAATCACTGCCTGCATCTCAGATATATGACAAACAGCTCCGTAACAGAATGGAACCTCTATGCACACCATGCCATCACACATCCTCCTTTCCTTTAAAATGAAATGTGAATGTTCATGGAGGAAAAGAGCTGCAGTGCAGGTCAATGTTTTCCGCAGTCTGGATGGCTGGGGCCCGGCGTTGCAGAAGTAGCCAGTCACCCTGCCGTGTAAGAGCAGCCAGACAGTGACATGGGAATCTCAGTGTGCTGAATTGCTGTGTGCATAATGGTGTGTAATCTTACGTGACGTGATTACTCAGAGGAGAGGGTATGTTATTGATTTGAATTATAAACACCTTCTGGCATATCATGATGTTGAAGAAATAGGCAATTCTGTACCCAGATTATATACATACACCCATCATATGCACTTTTTTAGTCAAAAGACTAGTAGTTTTTACATAATAGACATTTTTGAAATAATTTAATAAAAGTTAATTTGACACTCACATATGTAGCACATATGAGAACAGAAGAATTAACACCTTCAGATACTGATATTTAAATTATTTGAGCTTTTAAAAAATTATTTATTCTGACAGCTCATAAAAAAGTATGACAGCAGCTGCTGAGACCAGGAAGCAGGATGCTATCCAATGCATGCACATATATCAAATATGCAAGGCAGAAAGTTCTGTCCAGGTGGAATCTATTTCAGCTGCTTTGAAACATGAGTATGAAGTGGTAAATAGACTGTAGACTATAATTTACTTTACTGCTTGCAGTTCATGACTGATAAATACTCCTTAATAACCATAAAAGCTGATGGACACTTGAAACACACAATTTTCACTGTGGTTTCTCTGATTTCTCAAGATTCTCCAATTAGCCAAGATTCAGTCTTGCATTTGAAAGCATACAGCGCAACTTCTGCATCCAGCATTTTCAAAACCACAAAACTCCATGTGATTGCAGTTATCAGCTCCTGGATAACATCACTTGCAGGTTATTCAAAGCATTTCATGAAATGCTCTGTTCTTGTGTAGTGTCTAGAAGGGTACCATACCATGCCCGCTGAACTTTGAAGTTGACGCTGTAAAAAGATGTGTGGTACAAACATTTTGGAGACCAAACCATTCAAAAATCATATCATCCTGAAAGAAAGGTGTGTCAAGAAGGAGAGATCTCTAGTTTTTGGGGCACATTCCTGTGGTGAGTTTACCCTGGCTGGATGCCAGGTGCCCACTAAAGCCGTTCTATCACTCCCCTTCCTCAACTGCACAGGAGAGAGAAAATATAATGAAAGGTTTGTGGGTCAAGATAAGGACAAGGAGAGATCATTCACCAATTTTACCATCACAGGCAACACAGACTCAACTTGGGAAAATTAATTTTGATTTATTACCAATCAAATCAGAGTAGAGTAACAAGAAATAAAATCAAATCTTAAAAAAAACACCTTCCTCTCACCCCTTTCTTCTTCCCAGGCTTAACTTTACTTCTGATTTCTCTACCTCCTCCTCCCCGGTGGACAGAGAATGGGGGTTGTGGTCAGTTGATCACAAGTCATCTCTGCTGTTCCTTCCTCCTCAGGGGGAGGACTCCTCACACTCTTCCCCTGCTCCAGTGTGGGGTCCCTCCTATGAGAGACAGTCCTCTATGAACTTTTCCAATGTGAGTCCTTGCCACATGCTGCAGTTCTTCACGAACTGCTCCAGCGCTGGTCCCCTACAGGGTCACAAGTCCTGTCAGCAAACCTGCTCTGGCGTGGGCTCCTCTCTCCACAGGGCCACAGGTCCTGCCAGGAGCCTGCTCCAGCACGGGCTTGCCATGGCGCCACAGCCTCCTTCAGGCATCCACCTGCTCCAGTGTGGGGTCCTCCATGGGCTGCAGGTGGGTATCTGCTCCACCATCGTCCTCCATGGGCTGCTGGGGGGCAGCCTGCCTCAGCATGGTCTTCTCCATGGGTTCCAGGGGAATCTCTACTTCGACACCCAGAGCACCTCCTGCCCCTCCTTCTGCACTGACCTTGGTGTCTGCAGAGTCCTCTCATATCTTCTCAGTCCTCTCTCTGGCTATAATTGTTCCTGGTTTATTGTTTGGTTTTGAGTTTGGGTTTGTTGGGGGTTTTTTTCCTTCCTAAATTTGTAATCCCAGAGGCACTACCACTGTTGCTGGTGGGCTCAGCCTTGGCCAGCTGGTGGTCCGTCTTGGAGCTGGCTGGTGTTGGCTCTATCAGACACAGGGGAAGCTTCTAGCAGCTTCTTGCAGAAGCCACCCCTGTAGCCCCCTGCTACCAAAACCTTGCCACACAAACCCAATACAATTTCTTAGATGGAGGATAACAGTTGTCTAAAGACTGGCATAGTGAGGTGGACTGTGCTGAGTGTGGCTAGACAATAAAGCTTAGAGGTGTGGCAGGAAGATTAAGACACTACAAACTGAAGCACAAAGCAGAACACTATAAAAAGTGCAGTCTATGGTCAGTGAAAGCAAAGAAGAAAGCAATGATTTCTAAGCAGTCATGTTAGTCCAGAGGATTTTGCGTTTTGATGCATTCAATGGATACTCAAAAAAACCTGGATCTTAATCCTGGGCCCAACTGCATAAACACCTATACAAATATTTAATATAATATGGATGCTATTGACATATTTAGTATTTTGACAAATACATATGTTTACTTCCCACTTCTACATTAGAAATTGGACACAAACATTGACTAGCAAACCTTCTGACAACAGTTCATAGACTGCACATGCTAGGATTTAAATGTCCCAAGTAAAAAAGTTTCCCAGTCTTCAAAAGAATTGTATAAGTTAAGAATTTCTCATTCCATGATGCCTCCAAGGACTGAAATGTCCGGGCTCGTTTTTCCCCAGCTGCATACACTCTTGTGTGAGTGATGATGGGGTCAGCCATCCATGCGATGCAGAGGGAGAGAGCACTCACGTTACTCTGCCACAAATGTGTTGTATCCTCATGCCTTCTGGAAGGGGGGAATGTGGTAACTGAAGCTCCTCATAGCTAAAAGCTGACTGGCATGCAAACTACTGGTTATGCATTTCAGTTTCTTCAGAAGCGCTAAAGTCCCAATGGGGTTCCTGATTGCTACTACAGGCAGTTTAAAGATGCTTTTTATGCTGGTGTTTTGGGGAAGCTGCTGGGAAAGAAGGTGTCCAACTGTTCCCAACATATGAAGTGCTATGTTGGATCCATCTTTCCTCTTGACTGGGGAGGCCCAAACGGACCTTTAGTGAGTGCTACATGTTCATTGCTGCTTTGGGGATGATTAGTGTCAGTTAATTTACTGATTTGGAGAGGGAGAAGAATGATAATATGGTAAAAGTCTGGCTGAAGGAGTGAGAAGAAAAGGTTCTGTTTTTATCTCTTCAGGCTAGTTTAAATTTCTCTCTTCCACTTGTACAAAGAAGTCAGTAGTTTTAATTTACATACATCCCAAGACTTAAAGCACTGATTTTTTTAAAAGAAGGTATTTTGGTCTTTGTATGAACAGTGATATGAAAATAGTTTAACAAGGTATTTTCATTGTGAATTAGTACTGTTCAGCCAATACTCATTTATTCACAGATTTTGCAAACTTTTTTCTCTACTTTTTTAGGGAACAATGAAAAAACAATCTAAACTTCATTGTTGCCTTAACCTCTCCAGGTAGAGAAAAATTGTGTAAAAAACATGGCACTTGGGATTGTTGTAAAGTGGGGTTCATAACTGTACCCTGCTCCATGTTTTTTGCAGATGAAAGTTACACAAAGGCTGAGACCATTGGGTTGTATGTTACATGTATGGAACATGGAGACATATAGACATCATATGTCTAGGTTAAAGTAATTGTCTGCAGTTCACTGAGAGAGAAAGGAGCCTCCAGTGAGCCATTCATTCCACTTTAGTTAATTGTTTAAAAGACTTGTAAAATTAATTATCCTCCAATTTCTCTTCATCAGAGGGAGTACGGATGACTAGTTTAGAAAGTACATTTAATTTTTAGCAGATAAAATTGGTTACTATAGAAAAAAGTACAATTAGCGTTCAGTTTTTCTGCAATCATAAAAACTTGTAAGATCAAAGTGATCAAAGTTTGTGATGTTTCTATCCTCTTTGGTGTAAATCTTTCATTATTGTTCTGCCTATAATACTATTTCTGTCAGCTTGTCCCAGGTTTCTTCAGATTGGCTGTGAGTTCTTGGCTGCATGTGAATACAGTTAGAAATTAGGTCCCATATGGTTCTGGACACAACCCAATACTAAAATCAGAAGGGTTACTTCCAATCTGGGAATTTGAATCCCCACCATACTCAGAAATCTGAAAGCACTCAGATTCAAAGTTCATTTTGGCTGGGCTCTACTTAACATCAAAGATCTAAATGTAACGTACATGACAAGAGGAAGGCAATGCAGAGAGAGGAAAGAGTGAGTAGGCAGAATTCCACTCTCTGAGGCTAGGAATAGATTTGTCGTTGTTAGCAGATCTGCCACTAAACACGGTGCACAATGCTGTAAATATCACAGCATGGCACTATCTGCATCATACAAAAGATCACACCAGGGCAATAGTGATGTGGTCTCCTCTGCTATATACAGCTCCAGTGTTAAAAGGCGGGACGGTTGCCATCATGCCCATACGTTTTATGCTGCGAAAAGAATGCAAGATATTTTTATAGTTGTCTGGGTTCCCTCTTTTCCTTTATGCATCTTTCCTCAGGCAGCCTTCCAAATGCAAGGCCATCATACAAGCAAAATAAATAAATAAAATAGTTGGATTAGCATTGCACATACAAACCCTAGGAATTTTAAAGGAACAGGTTAGAAATATGGGGTTTGCATGGCTTGCAGTTTGAAGGTCAGAGAGCAGATAAAACCTGACAGCTAATCTCCAGTGATCACAGAGAATGTTAATTCTTTAAAAAGAATACTTTTTAAAGGCATATAAAATAGTCAATAATTACTATAAATTTTGGGAACTTGAAAGTCTTTGCTTATTTTCCTTTTTCCTTTAGTGACGCTTCATTCAGGATCGAGCTATTCTAATCCATACGTTTTTCAGGCACATGGAATGAAACAGTTCCATAAAGCTCTCCAAAGCAAAATAGATATGAATGAAATGATAGACATCATGGACCATGGTGGAAGCCCATTGGCATTGGCCAGATTATTTTTAACAGAATTAGATCCAAGGGAGAATTTTAGGGGTTTTGGGTTTTTTGGTTTGGTTTTTTTTTTTGGGGTGGGGGGGGGTGTTGGGTTTTTTTTACCCCTGGAGCAATAGAAAGAAGCAGTTAGATAAAGAGGATCTTTGTAAAGACAATGGGAATATAGAAGGAACGTCGAACATGAAGAGATAGGTGAGCAGTAGACAACAATAAGCTAGTGTAGTAAGCTAGAATGGGAAGAGACATGGTAATAGTACTAGAAAAGTGGGTGATTTGGGTACGTACAACAAGAGGTGGAGGGAATGATATGTGTCTTAGGAAGGTCAGAGTAAGGGGAATGCCAGCATTTAAGACACCATCACAAAAGAAAAGGGAAAATTCTGGAAACACATTCTGACAGGTATGAAGAGAAATCACAGAGAAAGAATGAGAAGTGTAATTGGGAATGAAAAGCCATGAAAGCTAAATTTTCTAGAAAGCCTTTATTATTGTTCAGGGTACCTGAGTTGCAGACACTAATGCTATAGAATTAATCCTACTTTGCATCTTTCTTTGCTTTTCACCTCTCATCATGTAGAACCTTTCTGGTACTCAATACTTCAATGCGGCACTGGGAAAAAACGAACACACATTTTGCTGCTGATCCCAATCCCTCTAGTTATACTGACTATTGTCAAATTTTATGCACTGTCTTTGTGAACTGATGTACAGTATCTCTTGTGTGAGGTATTATTCATTTTATGAAAGAGACTTTTTATTCTCCTTCCTTCCATAGAGGTTTACATCATTTGTACCCTGAAAACTCGAGACTTGCATGTTTCCACATACACATATCTAACAAGGCCCGCCTGATTGAGGAAAGAAAGGAAGACAATGAGAATCCATTATCTGAGTCCTGATAAATATTGGCAGTTCTACAAGAATGACTGACTTGTTTCTTGAAGGGCAGAAGGTCATGAACAAACAGAAGATGGATGTAGAAAAAGGGTAGAAGACAAGAGTCAGCAATTTAAGGCATGGACATACATCAGCACTCGTCAAGCTGGAAATACAAAAGGACAGAGTGGATGGTCTTGCAGAGTGAGAGAACATGCAACTGAGGGAGACAATAGGAGGAATAGTGTGTGTTGGTAGATTAAAGAGTACAGAACTGATTAATTAAATGGGACTTGTAATATTGCACAATGGAATTACTGCAGGCAAAATACAAAGACGAGAGCAATTTCTTGAAGGATGTGATCAGCAAGTTGGAATTTTCTCAGATTTTTAACTTAAAAGTGCTATACTATTGTTGTGTCAGGGAAGACAGCACAGAGCACAGTTGCACCATCCTCAGTAAAATACTGAAGGATACCGTGCTGGTTAACCCCAGCCAGCAGCTCAGCCCCACACAGCCACTTGCTCACTCACCCCAGTGGGATGGGGGGGAGAATCGGAAGGGTAAAAGTGAAAAAACCTCAGGAGTTGAGATGAGGACAGTTTAATAGGGAAAGCAAAAGCTGTGCATGCAAGCAAAGCAAAATAAGCAATTAATTCACTACTTCCCACTGGCAGGCAGGTGTTTATCCATTTCTAAGAAAGCAGGACCTCATCGTGCATAACAGTTACTTGGGAAGACAAACTCCATAACTCTGAATGTCCCTCCTTTCCTCCTTCTTTCCCCAGCTTTTTATTACTGAACACAACATCATATGGCATGGGATACTCCTTTGGTCAGCTGGGGTCAGCTGTCCCGGCTGTGTCCCCTCCCAACTCCTTGTGCACCCCCAGCCTACTCACTGGTGGGGTGAGCATGAGCAACAGAGAAGGCCTTGACGCTGTGCAAGCACTGTTCAGCAATAGGTAAAACACTGGTGTGTTACCAACACAAATCCAAAACCTAGCACCATACCAGCTGCTATGAAGAAAATTAACTCTATCCTAGCCAAAAGTCAGTCAGTTGACTAAGGAAATGCTTGGAATGAATTAATGTGCATGAAATGTAGTGACTTCATGTCTTCATTTAACATGATAAGCTCTTTTCTTTGCACCACCTCAGTTTGATGGAAAAAAAGGAGTCTATCCATGTTATCTTTTATCACAAGACGCGGGAACTTATTGAGATTTAACGAGGCAAACAAAGGATGAGGAGAGCAAACTTAAACATCTGCATGTGCAAGCAAGGACTGACGACAGTCTGCCTTTATTTTTTGAGTGTGCTTTTTTGGCCATCTGTGGGGAACTCCCTGCTGCACAAACAGAGCTTCCTTTTCGATGTGGGTCTGAGACTGTGACCATCAGTGCTGCCAGCTTATGGGGTAGTGATAGCCATGCAGTGGGGGAAATGACTGAAGCAAAACCAACCCCCGAGCAGTTCTCCCCTCTGTGCTGGCCTTCAGGGCTGCCTTGGATGAGTGCTCAAAGATTATATAACCTGGCAGCAGCTCTTTAGGCTGGTTTGTGAGCCTACAATATCTGCTATAGCTGGCTCTGGATAAAATGGATGTGCTTGTTCAGAGTTATTTAAATACTGCTGTCACGAAGGTAGCTTCTCTCTGAAGTCAGGCATCATCAAAAGTTCACATTTTTTTTCTAATTAAAACATTTTGCAATAATTAAATTGTACGTGGCTGTGTTTCTACTTCAAAAAGGCTAAATAGTTGGCAAGCCTCCTAAAGTAGGATTAGACTGCAGACCAGCTCAGACAATGCTTCCAGGCATCGGGGATGTACTGCAGAATCAATTTAATAAAGTCTGATTAGATTACTTTCTTTGGTCAATTTGAAGCACACTGGCCATGGGATAAATCATCTTTTTATCTCACCGCACTGCTCTTTTTCTTTGCTGAATCATATTTTAAGAGCATTAAACATATTTTTTAAATATCTATTTATTTACAGATGCAATGAAGCATAACGTCATGAATTCCCTGTTGTCTCGATGTAGTTTGATATTATATCCCTGTCTAAAGTATCAGCTCGTTGCTTGAGAGGTCTGTACTCAATTTTTTCCCTTCCTAATATAGCTTATCATCTCCCTTTTTCCTCTATATAAATGGCCTTATTAGTATTACAAGAAAACAGGCTTGCATTTCTTACCTTGATCTGTCAGGATAACAGTTTATGTACTGAAAGCAGTGGTAAAGTTAGATGTTTCTGACAAATTATTAGTTTAAGAAGGGCATTGAATTCTAGTCATTTGGGTTAACATGTACATGGATCTGAATATCTTTAAACTTGATTTACGGCATGCTATGTGGAACAAATAAAGAGTTATTCAGAATGTCTGAGTCTAGAACTACTCTAAGTTTGCAGTGCTTACAGTAACATTGTGCTAGTTTCCTACCTAATGCCATAACTAGTAGAAGCATTTAAGTATTTATGTCAACCTGAAATATGCCTTCCTCTAGCCTCTTTTTATGATGCTAACTTATGCCAACAGACTTTAGCAGCCAGCTCAGCTCCTTGAAAATGCATTACACCACTCTGGTTTGCCTTTCACTAGTCCATGCTCATCACTTCTTCAAGCTCTTATCTGGTCTGGAGTTTCTCTGCTGATACACAAATTCTGTTGCATTGTGTACCTTTGTGTTCCATCTGCCATCGAAACAATGGAACATTTCGCCTTCTTCTAAGGTTATTATTTTTATATAGTACCGTATTAAGAAATGAATGGGTGCAGGTGTTCCCTGTGAACTCTGGAATGACATTCAGTAAAACTATCTGTAGTACCTGGCGGTCATAAAAATATACAGTGTCCAACCCAGAGGCTCTCTTCTATGTCTAGGATCAATCGTATCAAATGCTGCTCAAGTTTCTGTTTCATTGTCTTATGTTCTGAGCAAGGGTTTTCAGTGGCTGCAGGCTCATTTGATTGAAACAGGCTAGGATGAGTTTCAAGGAAAAAAAATTTTTGCACTGTAACAGACTACTGTCATAAGAATGAAAAGTTGTGAAAAAATAAAAAGGAAAATAGAATCAAATATTTCCAGAGTTCAAATTTAAATGTATGGTGATAGTATTTTCATGCCTGTTTGAAGTTTATTTCATTAAGCTGATAATTTAAAACAGATTCTGTTGATGCGGTCTGCCTGTTCATACACTCTTCTAGTTTATTGTCTTCTAATCTAATTAACATACAGAAACATTTCCCTCAGATTAGATTTATGCACTGTTTTCAAATAGCTGGACAATGTATGGATAGAGAAAGGAGAGGGAGAGAAAGAGAAGCAGCCTCATATTTTCTGGGGAGGCTGCAAAGACTAGCCATGAAGCCCTGACACATCCTGTCGGATTGCTGTTAAAATTCAAAGAAAAACACAGACTGCAGTACTCATGTGATGGGTTTTTTTAAATAACCTTTCTGCAAATTTCTCACTTAGCACTAGCTGCCTTTGGTAGCTGGTGCACAGGAAATGCAAGGGATATCTCTAGCTTCTATATGGAGCCCAGGCATATGTACAGTTTGAAAGCCTGAGATACCTACTCTGGCAAACCGTGTTTCCTCTGCCAAATTCAGTCTCCTGTGAAATCTTACAAAAATTGAACACTGATGCACTTTGGAGCCTAGATTGGTGGAGTTTGTCTACTTGCTAGTAAAATGTCACTAGATGCCGTTAAAACTTGGTTAAACCTTACAAACCAACTCACTCAGCAAAACATGTTAAAATAAACTGGATAGGAGCCAGAAGAGATGAGACAGGATTATTTAAATCTAATATGTGTTAGAATACAGCTTAAGTCCTCTGACCCTAATCACTTTCCACCGGAGTACATCAAATTAGGATCCTGGGACAATTTACGTAGGAGTCTGAGTAAATGTACTAGCTTTGCCCTACGGAAGAATTTATGCCCTTTAATAATATGTGAAAAGAGATAGATGGCCTATATTAGTTCCAGAGGCTGTCTATATTCATGAGAAAGCCCAGCATACAAACTGCAGAGCTGCTTCTGATACTTAAATACCAATGCAGTGAAAGACAAAATGCGCTGCACCTTTAGCAGCCTCTGTTGCTGCTCTTCTTTATATTAGCTCATAAAGTTAACCTTGTATAACAATAATTACTGTATAGTTAGTAAGCTTTCATTCTCTTTAGGCATTCTCTTAGATTTCTGTCTGCCTTCAAATCTACCTTTCTCAGCTAATGCCCTGGAAAAAAGCTGAGGTGGGCTTAGATAACATGATCCTGTCTGCAGCGCTGTGCATTGTTAGAGAAATTTCAGTCAAGCTTGTGAGCAGGTCATGGTAATGACATTGCCTTAATGAGGGAACTGAAATTCTTGGGAGAGTGACATGGCAGTACTCAGAGATACTTTGGACCTCTCCCATTGCCTCTGTTACTGTGAATAACTGGGATGCCTTGAAGTAACTAGAGAAGATCATCAGTACTGACACCTGGGATTGTTTATTTGCTATGGATGTTCCTGTTTCTCTCAGCATGATGGGGGTTATTAGGTGGGTTGGGGGTAAAGTAGAATATATGTGAAAATTTTTCACTTTGTTTTACTTGATTTTCCAGTTTTTCATGATTCTGTTATTTTTTTCTTGGAGTGTTCAGAATACTGCAGCTCTCAAAGCAAAACTGTGTGCTGTTTGCCATCAAATCACTTGCAAAGCACCACATTTCTGACCATTTCTGCCTTCAGCTACCTCCTTCTCTCTAAATTCTTATTTTTATGAAGCTCAGAACAGCAGCAAACGTGGGGACTATGAGTTTCTTATGGAAATTTCATGCAGAAGTAGCACTCATATATGTGCAAATAAATAGTCTTTGACATTTTACCATATTTAAGAGAGACAGGCATGGAAAATTAGTCAGATAAGTAAGAAATTAGATATACAGGTAGATTCTTAGGCACCTCTTAGCTGCTTTTTACCTGTTCTGTATCACAGGAGTTGATGTAGCTAGCTTCTGCATAGTTAGGAATAGTCTATGAAGCAAATTAAAGACAGCAAAACGGTTAAAATAGCCGTTACCTCAGTGTATAGGGAGATATGTCATCTATTATGAAACTGATAGAAAGAATTCAAGCTGATTTTCAGTGCAATGAATTCAACAACAAGAAATATATGGTTAGAAGACTAACATGTACATGACATTTTATGGTGGTGCTATTTTAAACTGGTAGCAGCCAAATGTTTCTGCAGTCTTTGACTCTTTCTGAATTAGATCAAGTTGTTGATCGCTGACATGTTTTTAAAAAACAACTGCAGCTGTGACAGTCTGTTTTGTAAGTTAATATTTTCTGTTATTTTGCCTGAGTGAAGCCTCTCACAGGGTAACGGAACTGTGGAAGCATTTCTGCACTCAAAGCAGAAAGCCAAGAAACTGCTGGCTTTTCACCAGAACTGAAGCATTCTAGAAAGATTTTCACCTGAGATAAACTGCAGTGGCAGCATTTACTTTTGTGAATGAAAGCTACTACCTCTACCTAGGAAGCAATCCCCATCAGCCTGTACATTAAGGACTTTTAAAAAATGCTTCCCATTCACTGTCCTCACAAAATCCTTCCATTTCTCAATAATTACAGTAACACACTTCTCAATGATCTAAATAATATACTAGTGATGAATAAATTATTTGACCATAAGACCACATTCAAATTTTTATTTATAGTCTCACAAGAGAGAAAAATGTTTACCCTAATCGATATCTCCTATTGTTCAGCTGTTCTCACGAGGCATAGCTGAGGCTGTGGCTTTAAACTGGCTCTAGATCCAAGTTCATATTTATTTTGGGGCTTAGACTGGGATGCCTACCAGAATCAACCACAGTATCATGAATGTGAATGTAATGTCAATTATCTTTTACAGAATTCTTTCTCATTGCGACACATCTCCTTTTCTGAAAGCAAGAAATCCTTCACAGTCAATGAAATTAAACTTTGGTTCAAGACCTGTGAAAAACCATAGAAAGCTGCTGAATTTTCTGCCGCAGTGTCTGCTACACTACAGTTCATATCCAGCTGTTCAGAGTAATTCTTTTAGCAACTGCAAAAATAATACTACAAGTATTGTTGTGGTCCCTTTACAGAGCTGAGTAAAGGCTCTTTCCAGGACTGTGATTTATATCTACACATCTCCTCTTCTTCTAGGTTCATATCTGCACCAATTCATGAATTGTATGACAAAAAAGTTCTCATAGGAAACAATTGTTATGTTGTAGAGAGCTTCAAGGCTTAAAGGGGACCTACTCAGATCTAGAATGAACAACCCCAGAGATATCTTTAATAGTCAAGATGATAGGACACTGCTTCATGTGAGCTGTGAAATTTGTCTAAGTCCACCATAACCCCAGCAGATACCCAAACCAAAGGGTTATATGTTTTTCTCTTTCTTCCTCTCCCTTTCAGAATTCTTAGTTATTCATTCAAAACAGAGCAGGCCTGTCTGGAGTGGCTTAGGTTTGCTGACTCTGTTGTGATGGTCTTTTTTATCTCTCTGTTTTCTGTTTCAAAACTTCAACCTCCTCTTTCTCCCTCTTCCATCCTCTTCCCATCTTTATGGCCAGCTTTCTCGATAACGTTATAATTTTTCAGGTATGTGTAGAAATTACTTTTGTTTCTTACAAGTTTTACACAGTTCTTGCTGACCATTGCTACGGTTCTCCTTTGAAGTTCTGCTTTAAGTCTTTTAAAGGTTTTAAGGGGGACTTGGAAACTCAAGGTCCTGGTTACACATGGATAAGCTGAACTGGAGCCTGGTCTTATCTGATAATCATATATGGCAGCACTGGGAAGCAACATCTATAGCTGTGTTGAGGATGGACCTCTACTCTCATTATTGCCCTATATTTTAAAAGCATAATTTCTTTCTAACAGTAAAATGTTTGCTGGATAACTGACTGACTTACAATTATTCAAATAAAGCAAAATACAACATTTAAATGTAAGAAATAAACCTCTTTTTTCCCCCTCTGTTATTTGCTTGTATTTATCTGACTTTTAGTAGGTGAGATGTTCTACATCTTCTAAATTCCCCACTGTCCACAAAGTCATCATGGATGTATAAAGAAAGCAAAACAGACATTGTGTCTTAAAATAGCAAATTATCATTATAGCACAGCTGGAAAATGTTCATGGTTTCTCCTTAGTAGGATAAAAAGAGAGAGAGAAGCAGAGAGAGAAACATCATTTTGTTTATTCAAGCTGCTAGTAATCACAACCTTGCTGCTTTCAGTCTGTCCCTTCCTTCAGTCAGAGCGACTGGCAGTTGTAAACACATATTCTTCCCTTTCAAAAAGGATACATGGGCACCCTGGCTAGTACTGCTTGCTGACATGTAGAAATTACCCAAAATACAATGTTATTTATCACAATATGTACTTTGTGCTAAAAATGTGAATGGTCTCAAGCCAAAGAATGGAGTACCTGTGTTCTGGGAGACCCATTACACATGTCAGAAACTGAATCTTAATTTTTAGTCTTTGGATTTTTGTTCTTTAATTGAAAATTATTTTTCATATTTTTTCAATGTTTTCAAAAATCAAGGAAGTCAGTTGCAATTATAACACATTTGTAAATGAATATGTGATTGTTAACATGGTACGTAAACTTAGCTTCAGTGTGCCTTAGAATTATAAGCATGGATTAGAAAAAAGCAGGTGTGCAGGTGATATGAACAAAGACTGCCACAACGACACCTGCAGGACCATGGCACTTCAGCGAGATAAAGCTGCTCAAAAGTTGGCGTACCAGAATAGCACTCGTCTCCCTTAGCTGCAACTCTCGCGTTTTTAACAGTATACGCTGTGGCAGAGAAGGATGGGAGGGGAAATTCGTTGTCCTATTTCTAATATTTTTGTATCTTGCAATGCATTAGAACCTACCACTAAGAATTTGTGCGTCTGAAAAGTTCATCTGCCTACTTTGCAGATGCCAGATAAACAACTCTGCTTGCTGGCTGAGGATTTGCGGGAAGTGGAGAAGCAGGCACCAGGTAGGAAGTTCACACCCTTACAGCCAATCACTTTCACTAATGCATGGTATGTTTAAGAAATCCTTTTACCATAAGCTTGCTTGACACAACCTTAAGACTTAATACTAATCCCTCAGAAGGATTTTTTCTTTGACTGTATAATGAAAGAACTCAAGTAAGTGTACTAAGCAAATTAAAAAATGAGGCAGGCTGAGGGAAGCAGGCCAGAAAATCACTGATGAAATATGGGGGCTCAAGAGACTTTCAAGTGGGATGATTCACAAGGGTAGTGGAAATGGTTCTTTAAAGCATAAGAATAAAGATGGGTTATGAAACTCCATGTTTTATTACCCAAATGCAGCTATAGCACCATCTGCTCATGATATTCTTTCTGCATTTTGGAAGAGGACTAGCTCTGGCTCCCAATGAACTGGTCCATGTCTTCCTATTCCAAATGTAAATTTCCACTTCTTTTTTTCAGTTGAGTTACACTAATTTGGCTGTTTGAGAAGTTTCTACAGAGAGAGAGCTGAGAACCATATTCCTTCTTACATACAAAATCAGTACTATTGACTAATAAATTCCAGCACCAATTCCAGCATCATCAATACATTAATTGCCCTTAACAAATGTTGTTCCTTTGTAGTAATTAAGAAACATTCAGGTTAGGAAAAGTGAGTAAATTATTGATGGTTATTTATGGATGTGGGTTTGTTACACCTGCTAGCGAGGTAAAGAAGATTGCTAAAGAAAGGAAGTCACAATTTTGAGATTAGACATTGTGATCCAAGTGACAGAAATTATCATACCAGGGCAGTACGAGTTTACAACTCCAGGCTTTAAAGTTCACTTTTGCAGAATTGAAGGTGGGTAAGGTTGAGCCACCACTAGATGATATCGCAGAGATATCACAGAAAAATGTCAAGACAAATTCAGAAAGGCTTGGGTGATCTGAAAAATGTCCCACACAAGTTATCGTTAGTATGAATGATTTTCAAACAAGAGAAACTGAAATGCTGATTTCAATATTTATTGTGGGCTCAAGTTTAAATAGTCAACAAAAATCCTGCAATGGCTGTCTGCTTGCTTTTAGTCAATGACATAGATGAAAACCTGTACCTAAGTGTAGGTAATAAAAGCAAAAAAAAAAAAAAAGAGTTTACTGAGAACATCAAAGACTCCCTAGAGTATGACACTTTAGAACAACCAAGCAATGTAACTCCAGTGATGAGAGACACTCAGAAGATGGGCATAATTAGTCCTAGTCCAAAACTTAAGGATTCATTTATATTTCCTTCTATCCTCTCAGATGCATGGGTCACACCATGATTAAGTCCTCTCAGATTTCTTTCAGTCACTTCAGTCTTTGTGTGTCAGGCTTAGACCCATTTGCCATTTGTGACTTGCCTTACTCTCCAAATTGTATCAGAAGTGATAGGGATGTAGGAGGTATGCTCAAAGACTTTCGTGAGCTGGATTTTTTAAAGGGGGAAACATTTTTCAAAAACAACAACCAAAAAAAAATCTTTGCTTCCAATCTTTTCTCCACTTCTATTGACATTTCCTACAGAAACAGGAAGAGTATAGATTATTCAGGACACAGAACTTGAGGAAAGCTGTGATATCGTGCAAGTACCATAAAAAAAATGTGGATTCTTTCAGGATTTCTTTTATTTTTAAATAAAAAATGGAAAATATGTAAGAAACCTTCTGGAGAGACTGTAACTGACATGCTGGTTAAATCTAAATGTAGAAAAGGGCAATAGTGGGCAATGAGGTTAAGCAGAGATCTAAAGATTAGTAGAAGCAATAAACAGAAGGCTTTTAAAAATGAAAAAAAATATTGAGACTCTGGGAAGGAGAAAGAATTAAGAACTATAAAGTACAGAGAACATAAAGCTGTATTGCAACTTCAGCTACACATAATGCTTCAGTACATGCTCGTAAGTCATCAGACTATCCATTTTAAAATAAATAACAATAAAATGCTCAAGGACTAGTAGCTGACTAGAAGTAGGAACAATAAATAAAGGCAGTTTCATAAAATGATGCATTTGCTGAAGTAATTGCTGTGTTTAAAAGAGTAAATATAGTTAGTAATAAAAAGCCAGAGATCAGCTTGAATAGAGAAAGTTAACACAGAGTGATAAGGCAGAATTTATAACAGAAAAATACTATTTAAAAAAGAGTTATATGATGTTTAATTAAAGTTCAGAAGTTTGATATATCACAGAAGATTTAAGTGGAGGAGAATGAGGTCTAAAACATTTTTCAGCTTTAGTTCCTGTTTTCTTTTGGGGTTTTTATATTTTAGCTTATCATAACTGTGAGCAATTTTTAATTCAGCAATTTAAGCTCTGAAAAACACAATTTATTCAAAATCACAAAGTTGTATAAAAGATGCTGCTTTTGCTTCAGAGTGGATTTCTTTAAGATTGCAGAACCAAATTCAGTTACATGAATTTATAATCTCTTCTATTGTTGTAACATATTGCCTCTTTCATACCGATATGCAAATGAGTTTTACTCCCAGACAGAAGTGTAAGGAAGGAAGAGTACAGAAGAAGAAGAAGAAGAAGAAGAAGAAGAAGAAGAAGAAGAAGAAGAAGAAGAAGAAGAAGAAGAAGAAGAAGAAGAAGAAGAAGAAGAAGAAGAAGAAGAAGAAGAAGAAGAAGAAGAAGAAGAAGAAGAAGAAGAAGAGAACTTTTCTGCTCAGTGAACATTGATGCTGAATTAGTGAGCTGAATAAATGAGTTCATTGTACTCTTAAGAAAGCAAAGGAAACTTTCTTTTAGTAGATACAAATTGCAGTGCTGTTCTTTACATCAGTCCTGTTTTTGAAATAAGTACAAGATATTTTCACTAGGGTGAGTAGAAAGCATGCTTCTGAATTTGACACAAAATAAAGGTTAGGAAAAGCAGCCTTGCTGAGCATCATGTGCTGCTGCCGTTGCTGTTCCGAATCTATGACCTTGAATGATCAGCTTATGGCCTGCTTTTCAACGTGTCCCTTCCTAATACAAATAAGAGTGTCTAGACTGTAAGAGCTTGATGACCTGTCCTTTTCTGTGCGTGCATGTGCACGTGCACACACACACAGAGTGGATGGAATTTTACTGTTCTATAGAGATGTGTATTTGACTGACCTAACTGTTCTTCAAATGTGTAATAGAGAATGTGGCTGCAATTTTCTTCTTCTAAAAAAATAGCTACTATAGTAAGAGGCTCTTCATTTTTTGAGATAAAAGCTAGTGCTTAATTTAAATCATAGCAAATAAGTTGAAGAATATCTTTAAAATAAACTTCCTTATTATCTAGCTTTTTATTATTTCATAACTCAAAGTACAGAAATCTTGCTAGTATGAAAATGTAACATTCACCCTTATAGTGTATAAGAAAACAAAACTGTTCATAGAAGTACTTTCTCTGACTGATGACTGACCCAGAATTTTTTACTCTTTAGCTATTTATGCAGCTTGTGAATGGAACTCCTTTGGTTTGACTCAAGCTGAGGACCAGCTTCAAGTGAAATTCCCATCCAGTTCCACATTTGCTTCATGCAAGCACAATTACACATACTCAAACAGAATCAAGTGGTCTGTGTCCCTGTTAGAGTAAAGATGGTGCCAAAACCACTCTGTTCTTTACCATTTTATATTCGGTGGAGTGGTGCAAGAGTGTTCACAAGAACCTGTAGCTTACAATCCTGGTGTGGCAGCTACAGACTCCTTAGAGTCCTTACAGACTTTTAGCCACTTGTCCTACTTACACTTTAATATCTTTTCACACCAGCTCTCAGGGGGACATGCGAAATTTGCAAAATTGCCTAGTTTTGCACTGGCCCTGAAAGCATAGTATCAATATTTAATTTCCCCAAATCAATTCATTTCTCTGCTTTGGACAGCACAGGGGTTGACACTGCTTCATTCATGTTTAAAAGGCAATTCTTGTATCATTTTTTCACTTCAAGGAAGGTTATATAAGAGGGTAAAAAATGACACGAAGAAAATAGATTTGGGCAAAAGTGAAAACTTGAAAACCAGGAGCTCCGGTGTATCAGAAAGGGATGTTGAAGGAGTTGAGAATAGGAATCTAAAGGGCAGAAGGAGAAAGAACATGGTGAAATACTGTTCCGAGGGAAGCATGAGACATAGGAAGAATCCCAGCAGGGCAGGTATGAAGTCTTCAGAGGCATAAGCAGTCAGCTTGGCTGAAGTCGATGACTAAACTGAGATGTTCGAGACATCTTAATATTTATGCAGAAAACTAGTTAACAACTGGTGATGTCAGTTTCATTGGTGTGACAGGAGAAGGTGTCCTGGTTTCAGCTATCTTTTTCTTCATAGTAGCTAGTATGGGGCCGTGTCTTGGATATGTGCTGAAAACAGTGTTGATAATACAGAGATGTTTTTGTTATACAGCCATGTTTTTGCTGTTGTTGAGCAATGCTTATGCAGAGCCAAGGCCTTTTCTGCTTCTCACACAGCCCTACCAGAAAGTAGGCCGGGGGTGCACAAGAAGCTGGGAGGGGACATAGACAGGACAGCTGACCCCAGTTGACCAAAGGGATATTCCATACCGTATGACGTCATGCTCAGCATATAAGGAGCTGGGGGAAGAGGAAGGACGGGAGGGGCAGTACCATTCGGAGTGATGACGTTTGTCTTCCCAAGTCACCCTTAAGTGTGATGGAGCCCTGCTTTCCTGGGGATGGCTGAACATCTGCCTGCCCGTGGGAAGTGGGGAATGAATTCCTGGTTTTGCTTTGCCTGCGTGTGTGGCTTTTGCTTTACCTATTAAACTGCCTTTGTCTCAACCCACGAGTTTTCTCACTTTCACTCTTCAGATTCTCTCCCCCATCCCGCCGAGGGGGAGTGAGCAAGCAGCTGCGTGGTGCTCAGCTGCTGGCCGGGGTAAAATGACCACAGAAGGCAAAAATCATTTTTCTTCTCAGACTTCCTAACCTATGTTTCGCTGACACCCATTCATGTAGGTAATACTGCTGTTGTGGGCGTTTGATTAGTTTTAGACACAGAAGATACTCATTCACTTCTCAATAAAGATAGAACGGAATGCTCTAGTACGACGATTTCAATCCAATTACAAACTATTTATTAGATTAAATATCAAAATTGTCAGAAATAATTAAATATAAAAAAATTGTTTAAATAAAGTCAAATACATATTTCTTGTTTTCTTTTTACCCCTTTTGTTCACCAAGGAAAACATGTTTGTCCTCCTTTGAAAGACAAAACTTAATGTGAGAGTGAACAAATGTAATCTTTCTGCATTTCTCTGTTAATGCGTAGCTCCTATCTGCATTAATGCAACGGGACCAACTCACTTATAAACAAAATAGCTATATATTCTTTCACTTGTTTAGTTCAGTATATTGAGAAGAGACAAAAATTGACTGATTTTGAGTTGGAAGGGGAAGAAACACTGACCAAATCTCCTTTGATAGGAGTTGTCAAACCTATACTGTCCAAAGGGAAAGGACCTGAGCCAGAATTATATGGAAAATTGAATTTCTGAATAAATCTAAAGAAATTTTTGAGTACATCAACCACAAACACTCTCCCCCAAAAAATTAGAGAACATATTCTAAACAGCAAGTATTTGCTTTCCAGTTCTAGATAGTTGTGTCTATTAAAAAGAACTTACTTGTTTCAGGTATCCATCCTACAATGCAGTATCCTAAGCTGATTTTACTAGGAGTCATTCAGAACAGATCTGTGAACCCATAATGACCCCAACATAAAGGAGAGTCAATATGTTGATGTGTTGATGTCTCTGGAATTATTCTTTCTGAAATTATCAGTTACTTATTCTGACATTACTTTGTAAAAACACAAAAACTTTTGATTTCAGCTAAACAGTGAGGATCTTCTGAGGATCTTCTGAGGTCCAGAAGAAAAAGAATTGTGTGAGCAGAGTGTTTTTCCAAAGTTTAATTTGGGAAGTTAACTGAAGAAGCTGACAAATAAGACTTATTAGAGTCCATGTTAATATGGTATGTGTGGGTGGGTGCCTGTGAATATGCGCACGCACGCGCACATACATATACAAGCACACACAAGAAGTCATACAGCATTTAAACATGTCCCTGCATGTCCCTCTCTAACAGTTACTAGATGCTTTTTTCCAGTTTAAGTAAGCTTTTTAAATAATGTGTCTCTGACCTTCTAAGTTCACCAACGTACAAAAGCTTTGAATTATGTATAACTGAAAACAAATTACTTGTTGTTAGCCTCACTATAATAATGAATTTATGGAAATATTTAACCTTAAGTTTACTGAAATAGTACAGATGTCTGTCATCTATGCAGTACTGCAAAGCCTTTCCAAAGGCTCTGCTAGATCACATAGTGTAGTTAAAGGTAGCTATGATGGCCCTAGCCTGAAAAACAGTTTAAAAGCAGCTAAGAAAGAATAATCACTTCAGAAAGTAATTGTTAGTCTGTAGTTACATTAAAACAATTTAGATTTTCATAGGGCTTGACTTCAACATGTGATTTCTAACATATTTGAATGTTTTTGTCAGGCTATTATATAAAAATTATCTGATAATATTCTTTGACAACACATTTTGCTTTTATTATAAGGAACTTAAAATCCCCTTAAGGAATTACTGTTTTCATGTAAAAACTAAAAGAATAGCAAATAAAAATAAATTAATTTCAAGGACTTTACTTTTGAGTCATTACTTAAGCTTTTGGATCATAAAACATTTTTGAATGAGCTGTGAAATACTTTTATGGTTCAGGAGGTTATTTAATGTATGTTGATGAGTATTCAGGAAAAGATATACTATATCTTCAGCAAATATGGAAAATGGAATATAAGTGAGACGAGAAGAGCTCTTTCATAAATCCATATAGGATACATATACCATCTCTGTTCCGGGTCTTTCTCTTGTCTTCAGAGGTAAAATACGTCTGAAAGCAGGAAGTTAAGACTTCTGTATACCAAGCTGTAACTGATAAGAGTTGTTCCACACTAATGACATTTGAACTCTTCTTTGGGAAAATATCACCCAAACTGAAGGGTTTCTTTAATAGTTCCTGATCTCTGGGGTAATTAAAAGTACATCAAGTTTTAAGAAATATCAGTGCTATGCCCTTTCCCCAAAAATTGCTTGGTATTGGTGCAATAAACTCCATGTGGTATTTTATATAAGCAAACAAAACCCGGGGAGGGGGGGAACAAACAACCCAACAACAAAAGCAGACAAACCCACATTTTCTTTCAACCCCAAAATTTTCTGTTCATGCTTAGAGATTAACTCTTACTGTAATTCTTTTTTTATTATTTTATTTTAGATAATCTGAATTATTTAGATTGCCATTTTGAAACAATGGTCAGTTGTCTTAGGGAACTGTCTTGGGATTTCACTTTTTATAAATAAATCTAAACTTAATAACAGTGAGAAAAGATGACTGCATCTATACATGCATGTAATGTATATGTTCTCTAAACTGGCTTCTGTCTAGTTGTTTTAGTTTTGCCCTGAAATTTTACAAGCTGCTTTATTATTCTTTTGCCAGTCCTGAAACGATAAGATACTTGCACTGAAAAATAGTTTGCAAAAGGGATGCAGAGTGCAAGCCTGGGGTTCTCTTTTTATGTCAGTGAAAAAATAGCACTGATTTCAGTGTTATCAAAATAATGCCAAAGGAAACAATATTTGAAAATGAAATGGTATTTTGAATTAGATTAAGCAGTATCATTTTTATAAGTTGCGAATTTAAATCCATTTAAAACAGAGTATAGTTAAAAGTTATCTCTGGATGAGGACTTTATTCCATAAGAATCCATTCACAAGTGTACCAATGCAATATATGGCACTAAAACCACATAATAAAGAAATAAATCAGGAAATATCAAAGTATGGGTTTTGTGTTGTTCTGTTTTTTTGGGGTTTTTTTTAAAGTGGTTCTTAAATGTTTACTAATGTCTCAAAGCTAAACAAATGTTAATAATACTCTCAAGGACATTTGAGACAGGAAAGCTTCAGAAAGGTGACTCAAAACCGGGAGGATTTTAATAATATTTAATCTGAAAAACTAGGATAAATTGAGCTTATCCCAATTTGTAAAATCATTTTCAATCTGGTGCACTGGAAGAGGACAATTTAATTTCAAGAGGTCAGGAGTTTGCCTAGATATGTACACTCTGGGTGTATTTAATAGGTGACAAAGTTTGCATCAAAGGAAGTTTGCCCTTAATTGCGTTGCAAGACATTGTGGAATATTTCTGATAAGGCCCAGGGCTGAACACGCAATTTTAATTTTGCTAGACTTATACAGATGGCAAATTAATGGTATGATAGCTATGTTATCTAAAAATTAATTATTCAGCCTCATTTGGACTGGTTTAGATCAGTTTGAAATACCTTAACCTTTTTCTGCAATTACATTTAATTGAGGTACAGTTGGTTTCTTGTAAGAGTAAAAGGTTTGGCGTCCTGAGAGTGAGCTCTTCTGAGGGATGACTTCCTAGGCTAGAGTTACGGTCAAGGTCTCTGGCAAGGTGTTATATAATCTCTTTCTTGGCATGTTCAAAATGTATTAATCCTTTAAAGAAATATAACAGCTGGTATTTTGAAGAAGCCAGCAAAACCTAAGATTCAGAGAGCCAGCTACAATTGAGCTAGACACATTTTATTTACTGCCCCTGCAGTGAAATGGAGATGAACCCAAGTGAACAGAGGAGGTTGAATAACTGACAAATGGACATGAAATTTTTGCTTGATGCAAGACTGACCTTGTGTCATGACCTTGTTTATGATTGGTTTTAATTAATCTCTGCTAACTTTCATAAACTTTTAGGGTACAGATGAAAGGAAGGCAGGTTTTAATTTCAATATTGAGGTCGTTCTCTGCTCTGCTTTTAGAATGCATTTATTCATATTGTTTTTTTCTTAAACATTTATTTTCCATATTAAAAAGGGGCGGGGGGGAGAGGAACACAGACGATGACTAGGGCATTGGTTTTAGTCAAGCAGAAGCTTTCTTGGATTCCCCAAGGTAACAGAGATCTGATTTTCATCCTGTATTTTCCTATGTAAGGCACTGACTATGTGGCCAGGTTCACTGTTGGTTTTTTTTTTTTATTTCCTGATGATACTTAATCCTCTTAACTTGTGACAGAAATTCAAGATCTAAATGCAAGTCTTAAGAACTGAAAATGACAATATGTGTTTTTCTTCAATTCATTGTTCAGACAGACCCTGTAGTAAGCCCTGTCAGAGACAATAAATTTGCCATATTTTACTAGGTTTTTTTTCCTCAAGTACCCCTTCCTTTGCCTGCAATATATAGCAGGTTCTCAGCTCGCAGCAGCTTCTACCACATCAAAAGTTAATCAGAACACGTATGTTACCTGTGCTGTTGTAAGCAATAGAAAAACTATGAAGGCCTTTCTACTTTTGCTGTCAGGCATAGGCTTAGATGAGATAGATTTGAAGTTGCTTAAGCTTGCTGCAGGCATTTTATCCCAACAGCTAGCATCTGTTTCCAGGGAACCGTTTTATCAAGGTATTATTTCACTGGAGTGTGAAGTGGCAAAAGCTCTCCTCACAGAAGCTGTTCAGTTGTAAATGTTAGGTATGCTTAGGCTTTTGTTGTTGTTTTATTTGATGCATAATTACAAGTTAAAATAGCTCATATTTACATCACAGACTATTTATAATTTGTTCCTTACAAAGTTAATGAAAAACTTTGTCTGGATGAAAGAAGCATGGCTTCATGGAATGATCCGGATTTGAAATTCTGAGATATTCTTCCAAAAGTACCTACATACAAACTACCTCCTAAAGAAGGGACTGCATTTTCAGGAAAGATTTGTTTTATTGGATGATTAGTGCAGAACAGATTTCTTTTTTTAAGAACAAAGACCAGAAGTTTTACTATTATTTATTAGACAAAAAGAAGTTCTGAGTAGGAGGCAATTTCTTCATTTGAAAAGTTTCTCTTCGAACATAAAGTAATATAGATGTGAAAGGATTAGAAGCAAGGCACACAACTATGCAAACTCTTTTCCTAGACCATACCAATAACCCTAGTGTTCTAGTTTAGTTGTATAATGTTTCCTTTTCAATTTCAGTGCAGGAAAGAAAAGCCAGTCTAACTATATTCACACACACAATAATATGTGACTTTTCTCACCAAGAGAAAAAAATACATGCTTTTTATTTGACAAAGCTGTCCTCTGAAGTTTCCTGTTCTGAGACTGAAAAAAAAAATGGCATTGTGAATGGACAGCAAAGTCTTCTATGACACTTTTAAAAAATTTTCTTAATTTCTTACAAGAGGAAAATCATAATTTCTGTTTCTCTCAGCTGTCCGGAATTCTCATATTTAATATTCAGCTTTTATTTTGCCTTTAAACATGAATTGTATCAGACACAACAAAGTTAGTTTTTTTTTCCTAGTGCTCGTCCTGTGAAAGTGTGTACAGTCAGAGTGGAGTCCAGCACACAGATGGCATTTCAGCAAGTAGATGTTCACTGTACATGAGCTGATGGTGCAGACTGCTGAATGTCTGGGTCAAGACGTATTAGTAGAGCCTGCGTTATGGGGAGATAGTGCTGCTCATCAATGGCACATCATGAACGCCCCTTGGAAAGAGGGGAAAAAACCTAGGACATCTGCCTTAAGTATCTAGGAATGGAAGTTAATGTCCCTAAACTCTCTATATATGGGGGGGGGGGGGGGGGGGGGGCCCCCCCCAAGTACATGTAGGCTCTTATAGAGGGTGATCTGGAGTATGTTCTTAACATGTTGAAATATGAGTCCAAAATAACCAGCCTCCTGGTTTAGACATAACCAGTGTTTGTCAACATAAATGGCTATAAACTATGGTGAACTAAATTTTTTTTCCATAAATAAAAATAAAAGCTAAGCAAAAGTTTTCTAAGCTATTTTTGCAAATTCAGATTCTTTAATGTTAGTCAAAAGTCCTGAGATCTTACCTGTCCCCCTGAAGAAATACTACTTTAAAGGATTCTTTCTTTTTCATCCTATCATTTGCTTTTTAAGTGGAACAGCCAGTGAAACTTTGAAAGTGGAACACAGTGGAACTGAGCTGAATAATAAACTAAAATTTGCTTCTAGCCAAAAGAAGTTTTACTTCTTTTTTTTTCTTCTTTCTTCCAAGCTTCCATGTCTCTAGCTCCTTGCAGTTCCCAGAGGACTGAAGATAATGGCCTTCAACACAGACACTGCAGAATGGGTAAGATATTTGTAATGTATAATTCAGCTTGACTTCTGCAGTCCGTGTTATAAGAAATGGTGCTGTTACCACCTTTTACAAAGAGCTAGCGTCATTTATTGGTTGCAGCTCCTTTTTCACCCCGTGTGTGCTAATCTGCATGGGAGAGAACATTGGAGGGAGTGATGAATAGACTGGACTCCCCAGGGGATGAGGATTATTTATGAAGTTACTCCAGTTCAGTGAACAGTGTAATTCATGTCAAAGTGTGTGACTTAAGCCCAGTGAATTACAAACTTCACTCCAGGAGATGATTTGAAACCTGGAGATCAGAGGAAGGCTGTGACAAAGCAGTGGGTAAAGTACATTTTCTAACAAACCTTTTCCACCTCACACTTAATGAAGCCACCACTCCAAAACTCTCTGTGCAGCTTCCAGATCACAGATATAGTCCACTTTTCCTACCATTGTATCACGTCACACAACTATCTGTGCAGTGACAGGCAAGCTCATTTTTGCTTATTAACAAAATACATTTCTCAGATTTAAAACATTTACAATTTAAGTGTCTGTGTGAGAAATTACTATAGAAAACATATTCTGCAGAGGGTGTTAGTAGATCTCATCTGACTTGAGTGATATTCTAGGATCAAAGGCAACAGTAGCATTTTATGGAAAAACTGAACGATTTTGAGCATCGCCCAAGTTACCACTTGCTGTTTGTTTTCAGACTATAGCTGTCAAATCCACACAATGGTGCTTGTGGGAACTCTTTTGGTTGTAACTCAAATCATTCAGTCCTATTTCTCTTTCTCCTTCAACTACTGCTCTACAACAAATCATATTCTACTCCTCTATACTTTGTATACTGCAAAGGCAGGTAAGGTTCACAAAATCTATATTATTTAAGCTTGTCATTAAGCATTTCCATATGTTCAGATGATTTCATTTTAATGAGCATATCACCTTAAAAATATTAAGGAAAAATAAGTTAAACATGCAAGTGCCAGATTCATAACAAAGACAGTACTTCTTCATAAAATGAGCAGCCATGAGTAACTGTGAGTTGGCTCATGGATTTATTTACCTGTATTAAAAAGGCATAGGGGCAAATTAACAGAAGTAATATGGGACATTGAACACTGTATCATTTTGCTCATTTCCTTCAGATCCTATGTTAGAAAGTATATAGCCTCTAAGCATCTCTCAGTCAGCTAACAAACCAGGCAGGATTTTCAAGGGCAATCATTCAAGATTCCACAAATAGAAGCCTGGGGTGGATGTAATTTGGACCCCATGATTCCTCAGCAAAACATTCAGGAACACTGGAAGTTTGACATGAATTCTGACCATGGAATTCCGCTTCTGTTCCTGAACCATGTTTTCTCCAGTCTCTTGGCATCTAAGCCATTCAGAAGTAGACTAAACCCTATTTTTTTCCAGACAGCTTCTTCCCTTCGAGTCTTTCCTTTTTCTTTATTGTTTTAATAAATTTTTATCATCACTTTCCTTTTTTTTTGGGGGGGGGGGGGGGAGGATTGGTTAGTTTTTTCACCCGTATTTCTTTGTATTTTCAGTCTTCTCTCTTTTACCCTCACTCAGGCACCTGAGGTGAGGGCACACGTTGGCCTCTGAGCAGCCAGCCTCAAAGGATACTGGGGCAGAGAGCCTGCAGCTCTCTCCTGTGCGTGTGAGCTCCTTCTTGGCTGATTGCATTAGGGCAGCTGTCAGAGCACGGACAGAAGGTGGGCGGCTTTCAAGGATCTCTTCTCTACACAAACATGGCTGCAAGAGCACAGTCATCCTGAGGATTGGCGGAACTGGGACACACAATTTTTTTTTTTTTTTTTTTTAATATGGTCCAGCAAGAAGCTGATAAAAAATTATGCAACCGAGAAAAATAAATAAATCCTTGACACAATTTATTTAAGACAACCCTCTAACTGCAAAAGTCATAAAATAATGCACTGGTGTTCTCTTTCTTAACAAGTGTCTACAGGCTAGCATGCATCTTTCAAATCCACTATGTAAAAGTGTAATTATTTTAATATTTCTTAGCTCCTCCTCAAATTCCCTTCTGCTATAGGACACTCAGAAAGCAGAAAACTAGACAGCAGAATGTAGAAATGCAGCGATCTCTTACTTGACCAGGAATTCACTTTTGTTACTAATTTATCTCCTTCATTCCCTTCTCTGACCTGCTTGTTTGTTACATCCACCTGTTTAGGATTTGTAATCTCATTGGCATTCTATTAGATTTTTCCATGGGCACTAGATGGGTGTGCTCCAGAAGTTCAGATCTCATGGTGCTGGAGTTCTGCCACACTGAGTATCATTAGGTTTTTAAACATGTAAAGAGAAATAGAGGAACTCTCAGATTATGTATGAAACTCCAGCATTTCAGTAAAAACATGTACAGGTAAGGTTAAGAAGAACAACATTGTTTAGTAGGAGGGATTTTATCTGGAATGCATTTATATAGTTTCACACAACTGATATATAAGTAGCATACCAAAAATAGCAACATCCTTTAATTTTTTGTTGGAAATGTAAACTCTTTTAAACAGAGATAGAGGAATTCATCCTTGAATTGAAAGAAGAGGATGATTGTTAGGAATCTCTAATAATGAAAAGAATTTCAGAAATCATAAGTTTTATTTACTCTTTTCTAAATAAGAAAATGCTGACAGAAATATTATATTCATGTCTAGTAAGTACTGCTCTAATTTCTTCATTGCTTCTATAACTGCTAGCAATGCAAAAATAAATCTGAGGATTGTTGAATGTCTTTTGGGCAGACATGTGTGATAAACACTTTTTTCAGATGTGCAACTTGCTGCAATCTCTGTTTTGAATAATGAAATAAAACCTTAATATTTAAGCATATTTTTCCATTGCTCACAGGGCATGTAAAAAAGTGTTGAGCCACAAGGTAAAATTCAGATTTCCGTTAACACAAGGACTACCAAAGCTCTCTGACTTCTTGTTAACTTAGCGTTAGCGCGCTGTTCTCTGGTCTGAAGCCTCTACGCTAAGTACGCTCCAAGTCCTTCACTGGGGCACTGTCTTCCATCAGAGCTGAACTCAGGGATTTTTAGTGTCAACAAACTAAACCAAATGTCATGCAGCTGTCTTGCCTAACAGCCTTGCTCAACGGGGAGCCTCGCAAGCTCACTTCAGCTGAAATAGCCCCCCTAAGATCAACGCACAGTTTCAGACATGCAAACCGGCAGAAAAGCAAGGTCAAGCAACAAAACACTGAATGATTCACAGTCTTGAGACAAAATTTCATGCCTAATGATGCTGACAGACTTCTTTTTCTCCAACAATACAAGGAATAACTGTAATTCACCTAATTCAGGCCAAATGCATCTGTATCTAACTTCATTAAATGAAGAGTTGATAAATCTAAGTAATAGGAGGGACTGGCTCTTTTTTTTTCTTTTTTTTTTTTTTTTTTTTCCTTTTTCCATTTAAAATAGGCTGCAGGGACATTGTGCCTGATGTGACAACCAACCTAATTCCATCTTTGAGGTTTGTCTGTTCATTACTATCTAGGCAAACATAAAAAAAATTGAGGTGTTTGGACACTTCAGTTCTAATCACTATACTATTGCATTCTTTACTATTCTAACCATTAACAGCTTTTAGAGTACGAGTTAGCAGGATCTGTTCAGTTGTTTGCTGCAGTCATTTAAGAGTTTGTTGCCATTCAAACTGGTGGTAAGAATTTTACAGTTATTGATTCTAAGAACAGGGAGAAGTTAGAATACGTGGTACCCTATAAAAGACAGTAATAGTAGCCTGCATCCTCTGTGCAGCAACTTTTCATATAAAGCTACTGAGAATGAAAATAGCTGATAGTTAAGTTCTGGTGTGGTGCTAGGAGTCCTGAAAACTGCACTTGGGGTGATATTTTCAAATTATTGCACCTATGGGTAAAATTTCCAAATGACTTAACGCATTTTTGAAATGTGATTTACACTTGAAAACTTACATGGAAGTTAAAATCTCGTTGCAATTCAATAATACATATGCTCCTCAGTTAATTGTACCTAACAATGAAATATAGGGTCCTGAGACAAGAAGATCATTATGGAAATTTTACTTTTAATATGAAACAAAATCGAAACACCAAACACATTTTTGTTTAGAAAGATAACTTAATATAGAAGACCACATTTGGCCACTACTTTTGAAAATATTGCTCTCTTTCCCCCCACCCTGAGTTCATCCATCTCTAATTTTGAGGTATACAATACATCCATGAGATGCAATATACTGATATCTAGAAAAATGAACCTTAATGAAAGTGTCTAAAGTACTATATGTTTATTTCATTCACATATTATATGCACTAATGCCTTACAAAACAAAGTCTTGCCCTGTCATGACTGTGACACGATCTTTAAATCATTGATAAAGCATTAGTAATTGATTATTCATTAAAATGGTAACATTTTAACTTCTATTTGTAGCCTACTGAAATGGTTTTTAAGTATTTCTCTTTCCAGATAGTCTAGTGGCATATTCTTAACACTAGGCAAGTCATTTTATCTCTGCTGCACTTTTGTAAAAGAAAGCATTTTTCTGCTAGTGTGTTAAAGAACTCAGTTTTTTCTCTTCTGTTCAGATGTCCAGTTATGGCATTGGGCAAATTTCAGAATGTTGTAAATGAGAAGTGGCACCTCCACTGCTTTTTCAGGTAAGCTGTTTTCAAAATAATCTAAATAACATAGCAGTTCTTGAGATTCTTCTAGTCAAGTGAAAATAAGATATTCAGGGGTTGGTTCCAGTATTTTTTGCCTATGGTGGAAAGCTGCTTGTCTGACAAGTTAATATTTCTTGTCCATTTCCCTAGAATGATCAAACTTAAAATCCCACATAAAACAGAACATCTGTTTATCCATAAAAACCCTTCCCCGTTCATCCATGCAGGCTGGATGAATATCAGTTCTGAACTTTCCTTCACCATGAAGGAAGAGCGGAAAGTCATTAATGTTTACATGCCCTTCTTGAGAGACGTGCTTCAGAGAAATCCAAACTGCAGAGCTCTGTGCATGAATAAACAAGTGACTTTCTACAGCCACTGCAAAGCTGATCTCCGTACTGAGTACTCTTTTCTTGCCCTGGTGTCTGCTATCACTAGAAATAGTTACTTTGGGGAAAATACACTCCTACACAACACTGGGTAGCAGTACAATTTAAGGAGAGTATAAATGCTGACTGACTAAGATATTCTTAGCAGCAGCTGCATGCCAGATATTATGATTTTCATTCATTAGTAACAGTATTAAATTTGTCTAAATAGAGCCTTGCCTAATTAGCTTTAATGACAAAAGGGAGTTGTCTAAACCGCATCATCTGAAGTGGCTGGAGGGAGGGATCCCAAACTAGACTCAAGGTACAGTGCAGAATATTCTACTGTAACTCATCTTCTTCTATTGTAATTCAGGTTCCCCTTAAGCTTATTAATGCAGAAGGAATCCTAATGATAATATAATCCTCTTATGTTTGTAGTGTTTCTCTTCTGCAAGAAATAGGGTAGGACTGCCACTGTGCTATCTAATGAGTCATTAAACCCATTTCAAAATAGTGAGAAAAAGAGGTCACATAGGCATAATTTAGGATTTTGCTTTAACAGTCTAACAGGATTTCTTCCCTGTTCCGATATGGCCAAATAGTCTTTGAGGATCTTGATCAAGTAATTTTGCTTCTCATTGTGAAGCTTTAACTGGGATTATATACCTAAACCAAATTGGTCTTATAGAACACACTACAGCAAATACAAAAATTTTAGTCATGGTTGACACATAGGGTGATGTCCCAGTAACAGCTGCGCTCAGAAATATTCACTAATTAGTCATGATTAAACACTTGCTTTATTTTGAGCATGAGTTATCACTTTTATATTTAATCAAGCACTTATGTTCATGCTTAAAATCCACCTAAATTAAGCATTTACTGTAAGGTAAGGATGTATTTTAATGGGGTTTTTCAAGTTGTGATCAGAACACATCATCAGCAAAATGGAGATGTATAGCTAGACAGACTTCTTTTCTTACATTTATTTCCCTTCATCTCCTTCATCCATATGTATTTCACCTCTAGAAAAACAAAATAATGGTCATTCTGCTGTTCTTACATTTTTTCTTTATTCTTCATGCATATATAATGAGCATTATTAGGAATTACATTTGATTAGATTTTTAAGCATACACAATTTTATATCAATTTTTTAAAACTCTGAAGTGGGAAATAAGTATCTCTGTATTTACAAGTCACATTATCTCAAAATTGCTTTATCCTGCTTGGGTTTGCTTTGGTTTAGTTTGTTTTTTAATAGAAAAGGAAGCAAACTTAAAATTTGAGCACTGCATTTATACCATAAAAGTGTTCTATCACATCATTGAAAACAGTAAAGATAGCCAAGGCTGTACAGCATCATAAAGAAATTTTTCATGTTAAAATTAGTGTTTTATGAGCAAGGTTGTGTTCTTAAGTCAACGAGTTTTTTTCATTGTGGGCTACCATTCACTTTCAAACAATTTTGAGACCTGCACTTTTATATAGGATGTGTAAAGCATATAGAACCTGACACCTCATTAAACACCTAAAGACATTTTGAATCAAAATCTTTAATCATGTAATCATTTTTAAAAGAAGAAAGCAACTTGTGAGCATTCCTGGTTCACTAGCCACTAGATAGGCTAGGAGGTGATTTGGGCCAAGCTTCCAAGAGGTTAATTTTGTAGGAATATAGACTTTATTAGACTCAGTCTCTTAAGCATAGAAGTCCCACATGAAAACTGACCCATTTGATGCATCAGCTGTTTTTAACCTATGCATCCAGATTCCTCAGCCACACAGATCTCCAATTTCTGCAGCATTCTCACTTGACCAGAAAGCCAGACTTTGGAGAAACTGTCTTAACAGCATTACCAACTACTTGCCACAAATTACATGCTTTTGGGAGAAAAGCCAATAATGGCAGCTGAACATTCAAAGTGAAATCAGTTCCCATGGCCACCTTAGGATTTGTGGTGGCTGAAAGGAAGGTGTTTCTCTAGCAAGTTAAGGAAATTAAATACTAAATGTTCAGATGTTAATTGGAATCTTTGAGCTAATTCTGAAAAGGTAATTGAAGAAAAGACAACTTTCACTGTATTCTTTGCAGCCATGCATTGTCAAAATTAAAGCTCTGCAGGTGGTCTAAAAGAGGTGCTAAACACTTCAATATCTTTCGGAGATAAATAATTTTCATCCATTTGTATTAAAGAATGGTAACTTGCTTGATGTTAGCTTGAAAACATAGATGTGAATATAGAAGAACACAAGGTCTTACACTGGTCATGCCTGGATAATTCAGTGCATTTTGGACTGCCCTGTTTAAATCCTAAGTTCCTTGAGACTTGAACCATTTCTTCCTCATTTTTATTTTGCTCAGGATCGGGCATATGTCAATGAGACATATCTTTTGCATATCTGTAATCAACAGCTCATGGTAACTACTCTCAGAGAGCGTCAGAATAATACAAAAATGATTGTAAGGTTTTTGTTGACAAATTAGTAAAGTTTTGCCCTAACATAGGGAAAGCATAAACTGCATATCTGCATTAAAACAACTCCACTCTCAACTTCAAGATTTGGTTGGCAAACAAACCTTACAGTCTTCACAATGTGAAATTAAACCTTAAGACCATAAATGCAGCTGGGAAACACACCAGACAGTATTTTGTATTTAATTGCTTGCTAGCTGAAAGTAATTGCAATTCAAAACCTAGAGTTTTACTTAAGAGGCTAAATTGCAAAATATGCACAAACAGATACCATGGGGAATATTCCAACACAGCATAAATCTGGAAGATTGTAACTTGTCATTAAATGAATTTATTTGCTCTGGTGGTACAGTACAAGCAGAGACAAGTAGCAAAGGGAGGTCTGACTGGTGACATAAGAAGCGTGTGTTTCAGTTGTAATAACGTAATAAGCGACTCTGAGGATCTGTACCATTTGGGTGGTAGACACTCACATTCCCAACACTCACAGTGCCTTCCTATAGATCTTTTACATTCCCACACAAATACCATTCACAACTTGTGATCCCTATTTATTTAATTTCTAAAATAAAGCCACAAAACTCAATTAAAGGAACAACATAACTTAAAACGGAGAACAAACTGCATGAAACTCTGTACTTGAGGACTATCAAGCCATCAGATTGATTCTATAAAAGTTTTCTGAATGTTCTGGACACAGACTACAAACTGAGTTGAAATTGAGCATGCTTGTTATATGTTTCACAAAATCCCTTGAGAGGCAGGCCGTTTAGACATGGACATGGTTTTTGGTAACATTTAAGTCCTAGTTTTAAAATGGGACTGAATTCAAAAGGGGGCACAGGGAATATACACCATGCAGTGCAGCGATTCCTGAACCAAGAAGTAGGGCTCATTAGCTGCTAAATTTGGTGTCACACATCTGCACTTTGACCTATCTGTCTCCAGAGATGGGCTGAGTTCTGAGTTGTTCTCCTATGCAGACATGACTGTGGGTGCATAATTAGCAACTTCAGGGAAATTTAGCTCTTAAGTTCAAAACTGCATTCCTCCAAGCGCCCAATTCGGCTGCCACCCATTTTTTGAGGTGCTCAGCCTACTTTTCAATGCTTAAATTCACCCTGTGCTCTGGGTTCAACTTCTGCATTAAAAATCCTCAGTCTTTATAGGGACAGGAAGCTTAGAGTTTCTCTCAAATTCCCTAAAGGTCCAGAATTTACACATTTCTCCTTTATCTTCAGGGGGGAACTGACTCTGTCAACATCCCTTTGCATACCTAAGACACAACTGGTGTTAGGCACCTTATAAAATACATTGTCAGCCAGCATTTTCTTTTATAAAGAGGCCTCCTTCTCTTCTCCCAAAGCACACACCCAGGCTGTGAAATAGATTAATTAAATTCTGAGATAATTCAGACCTACACCAGCCCCCAGACAAAGCCCTAACTAGCAAGTTGTAAGGTCTTCTTGCACTCGAGGCACTTTGTACTCTTTCTTTGAAGCTAAGCCACTGTTCAGGATTTATTACAAAAGCAAAAAGTGATCCATCTTCTGCAAAATACATAACCAAACTCCCCATCTCATGAAGAGGGCTTCAGACATACAAGGTGGTTGCATAAATGACATCAGCAATGGATTAGCTACTTCTATAGGTAGACACGCATTGCCCCATGCTGTGTAGCTGATACTATTGTAGGAAATAAATCAATAGCTACCACCTACTAGGCTTCCAAGCTATTCAGATTTCAATTAGCATTAGTATTATTTTGTACAGATTCCACAGTTCATTAGCAAGACTTGACAGTCCTGACAGCTGGTGCTTTGGAGCACTCCTGTATGGTATTCTTCAGTGACCTTGATGAACCTTTTAAATCACTTTAGCTCTGTTTTGGAGAACAGATTGTCCATACTGAATTTATAATCTGCACTGCTACTGAGGCAGCTTTCTTGGCTAGCTTCTGTCTCCCAATTTCTGAACATCTGCTCTTCAGAAAATCTAAGTCATCACCTGGATATTGAATGAACCTAAAGGTAACCAAGTTCATAAGAACATAATTTGCCTCATTTCCCATATAATATATTGAGGGTAATATGTACTGTTCTAATTCCTATAGTGGTGTGCATTGCAAAATCAAACTACTAAAAGTGAGCTTTTTGGTCATGTAAATATATCAGCACAGTCAGCAATGTCTGAAATAATTGTTACACAAACATTTACCGTCATGCCCTACAAAAAGTAGAGTTTGGTTCCTTTGCAATCTTATTTTTGTGTTTAATTTCAGCGTTGTTTCCATGCCAGCTAGCAGCATCCCTCCCCATAATCCTGCACTCTTTCCTGTGAATCAGACCCAAATAGTGACCCCTCTGTCACTACAGAGTCAGGATTTTTGGACTACTGCCCAGACCCTCAGCAGAGCCGCATCTCTCCTTTGTCTTTCCAGTACGCACTAAGTGCTCATAACTCACATGAACTAGAACTGAGGCAAAGCAACAAACTGAACAAATAACTATAATGACCGGCAAGGAGAGCAAGGACCTGTTTATAATTGCTCAGTTTACTGAGTACATAGATGTTAACATGACTCACTCCAGTGCGATTATGTTGTAGCTTCTGACAGGTGTGATATGGCATTATTGATTTTGGCAGATATCTCTAGTACAACTACTCTGGTTGACCTTCAGAAGTCTGATGTCAGCATTCACTACTGTGGCCCTGATACTGACCTTTCTCTTCTCTGAGAAACTGAACTTTAATCCTTTTGCTCAATATTTGAAATAAATCTCTGGCTTGCCTGATTTCATTGATATTTTTTGTTTGCATCTTCCCCAGAATGATTGTTGATACAAACTTTTGCAGGCTACCTTGCTTTATAATCCCTTTTCTGATGTCTAAAAGAGACCTGGGGTTTGCCTGAAAAGTGGTTGGTACGCTGCAGTTAATCATCCATGTAAAGTATCTCCCACTTCCTTATCCCCAAAGGTAAAGGAACAAATTTTGAGCATACTTTAATGATTCATACCACACCCAAAATTTGAGCTGCTTCCTAATAAGCCTATTCAGTCTGAATGTCCTACAGGCTTTAGACCCCATCTTTCAGCAGGACTTACTCCTGTGATCTAATCTGTGTAAGCAGGATCACATACCTTCAGGGTTAAAGTCCACTTTTGTCCGGCTTGAACATTTTTCTGGCACAGAGAACTTGTATCTATGTACAAAAGACACACATTGACCAGCCAACTCAGATTTACAAACAGATTTAGGTTCTCATTGTGTTTATGTGGTTTTTACAAATATTCTAGATCATTCTGCTCCCATTTTGTGCTAAAATCCAAAATGGAAAATATGAAAGTATAACAATGATGTTAAGGTCCAATAAAAAAAACAACACTACCCACTCCTTTTGGTTATCCATATTTGTTGCAGGTAGTAGTGGATTTCTTTCACACGCTTTTCTCCTTTTTGTTCACAAATGTTAACAAATCAATTTCCTCAAGAACTGTCTTTATTCATAGTAACTCAGGACCGTTGGGGTGACATTTTATTTCTGCTGAGCAATGTCTAACCATTCTAATGTCTCCACATTTTCCTGTGAAGCTCCTACACAGTATCTGGGAGCACTGGTTACTCATGGTTATTGCACAATTCCATTTCCATTCTCTGACCAAGTGTCAAGCTCTGGCAGCTTAAACACTTGTAACCAACAAAATTTTGCTGACTTGCACATGAGGACAGTGATTTGGACACCAAGCTAGAGCATTTCAAAATGAGCTGCTTTGATAAAGATCAGTGTTTAGCACTTTAAATGTATCCCTATTTGGCACTAAATCTAAGGGACAGAAAAGTGTACACTTCCTGAAGTTTATAATTTGGCTTCTACACTCATTCGTTTCAGGAAAATTCAATTAATTGAATGTCAATGAAAAGCTACTTTAAATGGAGATATAAACTCAGCTGAAATAAATTAATTTCTCTTACAGGGAAAAGTTTGAGGAATATTATTTTTTTCTTTGCCAAGTCCTGATATTTATTATTGTAAAGTAGACCTCAGTTATCACTGCAGTCTTGTCATAAAGTTTAGACTCGCGGAATTTAAAAAAACCAAGTGATACAGAATGACCAAACACGTTTTGTGCTCTAAATTATGAACGCACACTGATTAGAACTCCTAGGCAAAATCAAAGACTGATTTCTTCCCTAGTATTTAAAATTTACCAGGAGTAAGAACATTCTACTACATAATAAAAAAATAATAAATTAAAATACACATTGGAAACTTTAGCAAAGACAATGAAATTATTCCCCACATTGCTAGCAGATGTACAAGAAACTTCTACTGTCCAGAGAATGCGGTAAGTGACTTAAGTGAAATACTTGCCTTACACAGCAGTCTTTCATAGCACGCTATAACTAGTAATCTACCCAGGATCAGAGCCAAAGAGGGATTAACCCATCGCAGAAAGACATTCTATTTTGGGCAGCAGGCACAAATGCCTAGTGACTGAACACACTGAGCTTTGTGCAACGTGCCACTGCAGTTTGCTGCTTGATGAAAAAGAATACTATAATTTATCTTAAGCTCATAATACTGTGTTGATGCATCACACCTGTCAAATTGATGTTAGCATAGTAAACTGGTAAATCAGATGCATCTTCCAAAAACCTTCTTTGGTGACTTTTGCAGTTTAAAAGCACGGCTACAGCTTAACAGCAGCATTCTCTCAGTGTAGGAAGAATCAGATTCTTACCACCATCTCAGAAAGTCCTCACATTTAGAACAGAGAATCTAGGTTTGCTAACTGATCGAATTCTTTATTCCTTTACTAAACTGACTATTGAGCCATTGATGTAAGTGGCTTTACTCCCCAGAGAAATACACTTTAGTCCTTGCACTAGAATTCATTACTATGATACAGGGATTGGAAATTATTTCTTTGCAAAGGGTATACGTGCACCTTTTTGAGATATTATTTGTAGCAATGACTAGATGTTTCTGTCTAGTCGTCCTCTACTACCTTTGAAAGCACTGTAGAACTTAGAGTTGCTGGCCACAAGATCTTTCATTTGCAAAGTAGGTTTAAAAATTGAAAACGTTAAACTTTCCCATAAGTATCCTCCACTCCTCCAGTTTAAGGGTTTATTTAACCAGCCGTAGTTTTCCCTTTTATTCATCAGTACTATGGCTGATTCAAAACCATGGGTTCCAGGATCACAACGCGTGCCCACGTGCTATAAGACTGCAGTCATTTCCTTGGAACGCTGCACACCTGCCTGTGCCAAGGGGTCTGACATAACACTGCAGAGGTTCAAAAAAGCTACTCAACAATCGAGGGAAACGTTCACAGTGGGTAGGGAATGATGTAACTCTAAAATTCTAGGTATGTTACCTTAAAAGCATTTTTGATCAGCATTTCCCAGATGACAGACCAAGGAAAACAATTAATAGACCCAAAAGTCAGCTTGAGAATAAATGTTACCCTGTATAGTGCACATCAATCCCTTTTAATTTATTCTGTTTTACTTTACTATTATTGATTCTAAAGCATAATGAAGTGTTCTCTGGCATTTGAGTGATCAGTCAAGAACTCTGTCTGATATAAGCTATCTGAAACAGGCTGGCAATTTAAATAAGCCAAAAACTTGAGCCCTTATCTAGCTTTGTAAATCATTAAAATATGTATGGAAGTCAATAGGCCCATTTTTGTATACTTTTAAAGTCTTTCATAAAGTAGATTTATTTTCTATAGAAGCATTTCTCATTTCGTGCAGTAGAGGAAGGAACATCTGTTTTCTACTTTGCTTTATCTTCATGAATGAATGTGTGGTAGTGTCTTATTTACTGCACATCAATTGGTCTCTGTTCTGAACACAGTTATTTACCTCCCTGTGTAATCCTTCTATTTGTCCAGCATTTGTAGCTCTTCACAAACATTATTGAGCTTATTTTTGTACCACTATGGTGAGCTGGTATTCTTATTGCCAGATACATTAATATAAGAATTCTGCACTAATTTGAATACCCAGTTTCAAACGCTTCTGCAAAGAATTTATCATTCTCTGCCATCACCTGTGGGCAAAACACAGGTTTTTACTTTTAATTGCAGCTTTAAATGCTCAGCATTTCCAATAAAATGCTCAGCAACTCAACTTGCATCTTCAGAAATGAATAATTGCATGTGGAAACTCAATCTAAATTTACACTACACAGAAACTATGTGACAGAGTGAAGGCTAGAATCCAGTTCTCTAGAGTGACTGCCTTTTTTTTTTGTTTGTTTGTTTTTTTAATTAAGCATACCCATTCCACCCTATATATCTCACAAATTCTCCAACAAATGGAACAGTTATCCCAGAGACAGCAAACTAATTCAGCCACAGTACAGATCTACCTGGTGCACTGAAGTAGGCATGGCTAAGGGGAAAATGGTGTGTGATCACGTCATTTTAGATCAGAACTCCATAGGTTACAAAACTAGAAGGGCCCATCTTGATCATCTAGTCTGACAACGTTTATAGGAACAGGCCATGGGAACGGCCTAGAATGAATTCTCCTTTCATAATGCATAAGTACGGAGGAACAGAATTAAAATTGTGTAGGCAACTTTCATTCTGACAGTCCACAATTTTGAATGCCTCTTTTTGCAGTGTAAATCTTTTTCAAGAGAGGAAGAAGGGTACAACTGTTTCATGCTTAATTCCTAGTTGCTGTTTTTCCAAAGCAATCAGAAATTCCATCAGAATAATCTATAAATATCCTCCTGATCCAATTTCCTTCCCCCCTGGGGTGTGTAAAGTACTGGCTTTGTGGTGCGCCAGTGAAGTGACTGTGTTGTCTTACTGCAGTAGATGCCAGGGGAGGGAGGCTATGGAAGCATTGCCACCACAGATGAAGATGTGCCATTTGTGGGGCTGTGAAGGAGCTTGGGGGATGGGATATGGGGCCATGCTTACAGCTGGGAGAGAAATAGAGAGGAGGATTTATTATACCTTATTCTCTGTATGCTATAGCTACTGTGTTCTCAGTCAGTGGCATGTGTTCCTTGGAACAATGCCCACCTCCATAACTATTTTACTATTTTATTTACTTACAGACTAAGTGCTGAATCTAACTCACTTACCCATTTCAGTGGCAAACACCTACGCCACTATATCATTTACAAGTGCCCTGTCTCAGCTTCACCTAAGGAGGTACCTGATAGACAGATTGTTTCCCTGTTGATAGTTTATAACTAACAAGCAGTAAAACTTGGCAATCTCTCCGTATATATTAAATACCAAAACTCCGTGTCAGTGTCTGGTCAGAACGGGATGGATTGAGCATTCAGCAAACAGCAGAAGGAATCCCTTCTGCTCCACGCATCAGCTGAAGGAGCAGGTCTGCTGAGGTTCCTTCAAATGAAGGCAACGCTCAGGAAGGCACAGAGCAGCAGAGAGCCTGCCTCCACTGCCTTCCCACACCACCACCGCCCTCCCTGCCCGGGGTGCCAGGCTGTACTTCACACAACTGGGCCCTGAGCCCCGGGTTTAGTCAGGCACACAGCCCTCTTCCCACGCTCCTAAGGGGACTAACTGCCACAAGCAGTGTTTCTACCTCTAGGTGTATGACTTTCGATAAAGCTATACGTTGAAAGTATGGTAACAATATTAAAAGCTTGCAATTGTGGGCCAAATCCTGCTCTCAGGCATACTTGAATACAGCTGGAATTGAAGAGTTAGACATTTTTCAGATCTGAGAATGTGCATAATCTATTTCCCTCATCTCAATGTCTCATCTTTTAATCCAATCAGCCGGGAAGTTTGATCGCAACTGCGTAGATTTGATTTACAAAATCAAATGGAAATGGCCAGCATAAACCCCATAGTACTTCAAATGTCATTTTACCCACAGTCATCATGCAGTTAAAGCTGTGAAAGTAACAGTGCTGCGTTTGGGGGATGGGCTAAAGCCCTGCCTGAATGTTTCTTACCTAAGAAGGGAAGAGATCTTTCTTATTGCTGCTATTAATCTGACAGCAGAGCTGGAGGGACCAATTCAAATTTAAGAGCTAAATTTAATCTGAAATGATCAATACCCTGGAACTTGCCATGTCCCAAAAGATTAAGCCAAATAGCAGCATCATATATTCTGAGCTCATGTTGCAAACCACTGTGTAGTTACTAATTCTATTAGGGAGAGCCTATTTCCTCCTCCTCACCCGATTCCAGTGGATAAGTCCATACTAATGAATTTGATGTTCAGAGAATCAATGGTTAGCAACACACAGAAAAATCTTCTTTGGAACCAAGCAAAAATGTATTTCACATCTCTGTCATAAGAGAAAACATTTATTTTTTTAATCCAAATGGGTACTGCCTTTACCATCAGCAACTGATTTTTTAAAGCTAATATTTGTTCCTGACTTACAAATCCTTTAATGGCACAGTGTGCATGAAGCTGTGTACAAGCTTAAGGGGCCATCCATCCACACACAGCTTAATTCAAGACCAGGGTCTTAGCTACTTTCCAACCATTACCCTAGCATACATCTAAAAGTCACTGTGACTGGTGCTGGCAGCTCATCTTAGCACAATGAGCAGAAATAAGCTTTGGATTCTGAGCAATATGACAACCAGTTTGGATGAAGCTTTTTCTAGGAGTTAAATTTTTTTTTTTTTTTATGTGCAGGGGTGGGTTTTTTGTAACCCTGGATTCTTCCTGGATGGCCTCTGGTATGAAATGACTGAATTATGTAAGGAGGGGCTGATTTTTTTGGTATTAGTGGCCTACGAAAGTTAGAAGCTAAGAGCAAGCTTCCTACTGTGATATTCCATGATGTTATTACACTTTTGGCCACATGGAATCAGATCATTTTTTAAAGTGTTGATATTTTTTTCATGCCTTATCTCATCTGGGCACTCGGGTCTTGCTCTAGATACTTCTTTTCACCATAACTTTACTCAATCCAAAGAAAAACTGTGTTGTATCCCATGCATAAAGGAAACCTGGATGCCTGTTAATAAAACTCAGAATATGAAGGAGTAAAGCTGAAACTTAGCTCTCAGGCTTAGTGTTTCAAAAATGGAATAGAAATATGGCAGCTTTCTGTACTGTTGTGACTGTGGTTTAGTAAATTCACAGAACATTTAGGTTCTAAAGGGACAGGTGCTGTAATGCTGATACTGTGTAGAGAGCCATCAGACCTCGGGAGAATCACACGCCATGAGCTGTTACAATCTGGTGGCCTATTATTCGTTTTCTTGTTCAGCTAGAACCAGTGGACCAGACACTGGCCCAGATAAAGTAACACTAGCATCAGTGGTATTTAAAGACAGGTTTTGATGAAAAGGGATAGTTTCAACAATGTACTTTTCTGAATCTGAACCATAGACATACACCTGTTGAAATCAAACATTTAATTTGATTTCCATGAGAGAAAAATAAGTGTGCACTCTGAACTGAGATAAAGGAAAACTTACTCCACTGAATTCAATTGAGTTTCAGCACTTTCAGAATATTGGAAACTTTTGAAAAGTATCAGAGTCAGTGTGCATCTATTTATATTCACCTATCAAAAAAATTTATAAATTAAATAACACGTGCAAAATATCCACATATATCTCTAGCCACAAAGAAAGAAGTAATATTTCTTGTCTGACTCTACATTGAATGCAAAGCAAAGTAAATAACTTTAAATACACTTACAGTGTAAATAGGTAGAATATTTTAAAGCTAGGTCCAGATTATCACATTTTAATGTGAACCTGCATTGGAAGAAGCAGTTTTAGCATGAAAATAAGGTTGAATGTGTAGACAGAAAATTGACCCCCAGCCCTGTTTAAACTTCACTCTTTACTTAACATCCAGTTGCTGGGCCAACTGGAGTAGCAAGTGGTTGGCTTGGAGCCCTCTTCTGCTTCTCTTTGTTTTGATATGACTGACATGGCACTCTGGTAAAAGTTCTTCCTCTTTGAATAGCTGGTTTGGAGACTGTGTAGAAGTCTTTAAAGACACCCTAAAAAAGAGAGGGGGAAAGCCTGAATATAAGGGCCACCTGTTGTCTGTAGCACAGTGAGCTCCCCTCCCCACAAAAGAAAAACAATTTCCTTGAAACAGTTGCCTCAGTACATATGGGTTTATTTATACGAAGGGTGTCTAGTTCTGAACACTGGCACCCATCACAAATGGAAGCCATTTAAATGTTCTACAGAAAAGAAAAACACATTTCTGCTCTGCTTTATAACTGACATTACCACCAGACTGCCCAGTGGTAAGCGTCGAGCAAGAGCTAAATTCTCCTTTCTCATTTACAAACAAACAAGTCCTTCCACTTCAAGATGTTACTTTGCTATCCCACTATCAGTCTGAGAATGCATAACACTCATTAATCAGAGCATCCAGTTCCCAACCTCTTCTTGCTTCATTTAAAGTCAACACCAGAATTGTCTTTGTGTGAAATGTCATAGTGAAATTTGCCCTGGTCCTGCTCAGCTTCTAATACCTCGAAAACATCCTTGCTTGGCTTTTTTACGTTTGCAGCACAGATGAGAGCAGAGAGACAAGTACACACCAAGTGACCTTCTGCGGCATCTCACAAAACCTTAACAGCAACATAAATCCAAACTGTCTTCCCACTGAACAGTTCTGAGGGATTCTTTCTGATTCACGTCCCGTCCTTGAGTTTTCAACTGAGTACCATTTTGTACTTGGTCTTCTGTATTGTTAATAATCACCCAGTTTCCTAATCTGACTGAACACCTGTATTTCCATAAATCTGTATTTCTACATCACATAATGCACAACTGTTCAAAGATACTATGGTTTATCCCCAAAAGAAGCAGAGTTCATTAGCTCATGCAGAGTACCCAGCTAGTATTCAGTTAGATAACGAAGCTACACTATGCCATGTAAACTTAACCTGGTCAAATATCTTTCTGTTGCTGTCAAAGGCAAAATGCACCCTACCAAACCAAATAAGGCCAGGATCTCACCGCAAATATATTTCAACCATTTAAGTGGGAGGTAAGCATGAGAAGTCCTTTTTTAAAGCAAAATCACTATGTCATGGCGATACTTCATGATTTTTCAGGATCTGCAAGAGAACTCGAGCCCTTAGGACTCTCAGGAATGCCATTGATAGATGCAAGTGTAAGCTTAAAGCATTAGGGAAGCTTTAACTAGCACATGAATTACTATTTTGCACACAGGAGAGTTTCCCATCCAGCATTTAGATCCCTAAGTATAAATAGAAACTACTGAAAAACTGGGTTAATAACAATACAAGTCTGGAAAAGTGTTTGAAATCTAAGTAGCTTTTCTTGCAGTCTGTGGTGTGCCACTCAGTGCTCTTAGCCCACCACAAAACTGGAAGTCTGTTTCCATGAAGAATGCAGAGACCCTGCCACAACTTTCATCTGTGTCTGCCAGAAAATTCTGACTGAGAGATTTAATGGCTGACGGTTCTGCATATGCTTCTGTCAACGTGATCCTCGACTCCAACTGCGTCCTACAGAGAAATGCTTGAACACATGAGAGCTACAGCTGAGCCACACAGTGACAAAGGCAAAGCTGACACAGTGATCCTGTTTTAGAACAGAGACAATATCTTAATTCAGCATCTAGAATAGAAAACGTACTGCTTGAACAGAATGCCATGATTCATAGCTGGATTGCCATCATGTGTGTTTTCTACATAAGGCAGCAAATAGATTTCACAGGACTCTTCATTATTATCTGTTAATTTATTCTAAGGTTTCTATTGCATGAATTCACAACTTGAAATCTGATATAACCTAGGTTATTGCATTGTTGGTTTACCTGCTCTACCTCTCAGCCAAAATTCCTCTATTTTTCTATATATGGAAGATTCTCATGTCATTAATAGTTAAGCACACATTAAGGATTACCTACAACATTCTGTAAGGCTTTAAGAAAGATACACCTTGCATTTCTTGTGTTCACTCATTCCTTTCAAAGGCATGGGCTTACAAACTCAGAGCTCAGCACAAGAGGCTTGATAGTTTAATAAGGCATTCAACAAAGCCAAGCTATTCCATAAAATCTGAGTCAAAATCAGGCAAACTCAACAGTTTGGGCTGAGATGTTGTGTTTCAAATCAAAACCTGGGTCATAAACTCCCAATAAATAAATCCAGCTGTCACGCCATTCTAATCTCACTGCCTACCGATAATGCGAAGAGAAGCATCTTCTTGGGCAGAGCAGGTGTTAGGAAAAAGCAGCCAGTTTGAGCCCCAAGCCCAGTACATGGTTGTGTCCCGCTGGGTTAAGTTACGAAGAAATCCAAATCATTCAGTGTGTGGGTGAAAGGAGGGAGAGGCCCATGCCTTTCTTTCTCCTTAGGCTCCTCATGAGTCTAACGCTGCCCCTCCTCTTTGAAAATGGTTATCAGCAAATCTGACTCTAAACAGCAACTAAGGGATATTCATGACGACAGCAGCTGCAAAGTTGTTAAAAATACACAAAATTTCATTGTGTGGGTGGAAAGATTGCCCTTGCTGAACAGAGACAGAAATCCTAGCGGCCCAATATTTTTGGCCACAGCTTGCTATATTTTGACACATAGTCTAGGAACCCCAATCCTTGTTGTCCTTCTCGTTGCCCTTGTTGAAGATCTTTTAAATGCAATCTTCTAAAATAAAAGTGTGAGGCCATTTTTTTCCCCCTCTCTTGAATAAGGCACTCATGCTCAGAGATGAGAAAAGAGAAATGATTTTTCCACCTGCTATCAATACACCAGACCAAGCTGCCTGGAGTAGCTAAAAAAAAGCATTCCACAACTCTGCATGGATTCCAGTGGATTGCTTAGCAGAGCCAAGATTTGCAGCTTTCAGCTGCTCCTATGGGTTTGTGTGGCAAAGTGCACAGAAAATGCGGTGCCAGCCATTCCTTCAGAGCAGATGGGGAGAGGAATATTTACTAATCATCACAGAAACTGTTATATGTGTTTAAATCTTCTTTATAAAAACAATTTGCTTTTCGACCATTTATTGAACAGCTACTGAGCTGGACCCTTGCTCAGCAGTACTTGACTACACAGTCAAGTCTTTCCTTTCTCTCCAAGATCCAGTTGGGCAATGAATGGCAGTGACCACAACATGCTCCCACCGTAACTGTGACTCCTAGCAGCCCTTCTGACAGCTAAAATTGCCTAGGATTTTATGGTTCCGTATTTCTGAAAATAAGGTTGCCAATTGCAACCAATGCAGAACATAATATCTAAAAGTGGAAATTTTTTGGCTTAGCCTAGCTTTTTTCCATAGTGATGTAAGTTACCTACAGCAATGCATTCAAAACAAACTAAGAGATATACCAGGTATAATGACCATGACTCAAAGCTGTACTTTGCTTTCTAGCCAGATATCCAAGTCTTTAATCTAATCTTGAAAAAGCTGTGAGTTCCTTGGCCTCCCTGAAAGCATCTAAATTTTTTTAAAAGTATCCTAAGACTGAAATCACCCTTTCTATAGGTCAAGGCAGACAATACTTGAAAATACTTGTGCATTTGACAGTCATTTTCCCTTGTTCTAAGCCAAAGGGAATGACTGTATGATTTCTTCTACATGTAGTGAAGAAACAGCAAATAAGCAGCCCTGCATCCTCCCAAAATCACTGTTGCCCTCTGCAATTATCTTTATCTTCCATCATAAAATTCATACACAGATGACTTAAAATATCAAACCAGATAAAGGCAGCCCAGTTCCGTAGTTTCACAGCTGCCAGGGGTGGTGGCCGCAGAAGGCAGCGCTGCAGAATGAATGAGCACTCAGGCGCTTCTCTGCATGGAATCTCCTTCCCCATTATTCAATGCTGGGGATTTTTACCTAGAAAACCCTCAGTACCCCTGTTGTATTTTCACCTTCAGCTGAAATCACTGGAAGGGTTTGAGACAGCAACAAACTTCGTTCCCTATGGTTCAATATGATGTAAAACCTTAGGTCCCACTCCTGGCAAGGATTCCTTGCTGCTACATTATTGTAACTATTAATAATTACTAATAATGTTGCTATTAGTACATTGCAGCTATTCTTTTGTATATTCTACAATATTTGCTTCACTGATACCTTTTGTATTTCTCTGCTCTCTGTGTTTGTCTCTAGTTTAAGGAAATTTCCTATTGAATGAAATTAAAACCATTAGTTCTTCTTGCTTTTTTATAGACCGGATTGAATTCCTTCTTTATTTCAATTATTTGCATTTTCATTCCTTTATTGCATGAGTGCAGTGTGTCCACTTTACACTGCAAAACTTCTGAAGTTTCTTAAAGATTCACTTTAAAGCAATAAATAAAAATAACTTAAGACACCATCTTGTGTCCTCAAGAAACAGTGTCATTTGTTTACAGCTAAGAATCATGACAGCAGCTGCATGCAGCCCAGGATCACACTGATTATTATGCCATGGTATCACAAGAATGTTTTCTCTATTTGTAGCTGCGGATATATTAGAGCTATCAGTCAGAATGAAAATGTCTCCATGAAAACTCTGATGAGTGAAATAGATACTGACACCTAAAAACTTGACACCTAAAATTGTAAGAGAAACTGTGATAGAAGCAAGTCACAGAAATAATCCATTTCTTATGAAAGAAAAGAACCTAAAAAGCAGGAAGATAATTTGCCCCAGGAGCAGCAAAACTGCAAAAGCATGATTTCCAGTAGATTTGTAACCTTTATCCCAATCTCTCTCCCTGCTGCTTACCTCATTATAATAATTACAGCTCCTTCTGTCTCCCTTTGAAACCTCCACTGGGAGAGAGACAGCATGAGCTGTGGCTCGTTAGCAGCTACATATGCACTGACTGGCCACAGAGTTATTCTTAAACAGATAGTAAAGCAGCTGAGCTCATCTTCTGTGAGAGCTCTGACTTTGTCTTCCCCTCTGTTAATTTTCTCAAAACTTCTAGGAGGTTAATTCTCTTTGAGATTTACTTATCTTTCAGACTTATTTGAAATCACTCTTAGAGTTCAAAAACTGTTAGGCTGTTAGGTGAGGAATCAGTAGCTCAACAGACAGACAGAGAGCTTGACTGCATAAGCCTACCATCTTTAGGAAACCAGGCTAAGAAATGCCACTTTTCTCTTGGCTGGAGAGCTACGGCACTGTTAAACTGGAATGGTTCAGGAGTTAAACTTTCCAATAACCATTTCCAGTAGTCACCTAGCATGTAGCTACTCTAGTCTTAAGAGTACAGAGATATGTACTGGTCTAAGGAATTTAATTTGTTCATATAAGCAGAGCCAGAAAGTACCAAAACTTCAATATGAATCTTAAAGAAGTGATAATCTTTTGTCTGAGCAGGATAAAATAAAATGGAATAATACAGTAAATAGAAGTGGATGATGCCTCAGGTCACCAATAGAACTGAAGGCTTCTTACCTTCCACCAAAAAAGCAAAAGTGACTCAGCTTCTTCAGATTTTCCAACAGGAGCAGAGGACATAGACAAGCTGGATGGACTGATGGTAGAGCCAAGCATAATGCATGCCTCTTCTTAAGGAAATGATGTGTTGCTCCTCTGATACAGCTCAATATTCACCACTCTTCTTGCAGCCAGAATGAACTCCACTTCTGTTGTCAAAATTGTGTCATGCTCTAGGGCAAGAGATACATTTTTAAGTCATAGTCATGGCCCAGAAGAAGCCAAGCTCATGCACTGACTCTGAAAAGTAGTTTACACTGTGTAAGCTTGAGATACCTTGTATCAGCTCTATTTCACTATCTTTCTCTTTCTCTCCTCAAATGATAGCAGAAATTTATTTCAAAATTTTGTCAAAGATGGTAGGCAGTGATTTGGCAGATGTAAGTAAATTAATAACATAGTCAGGCTCAAACATAATTCTAGGAGCAGATCACCATATGGACTGAAGACAGTTGTGGAAATGAGTGTTGAAAGAGATGGAATCCCAACACGTACTGATGAAAGACAGACTGAAGCCAGGAAAGTACAGGACTTTGAAGAATGAGAAGAAGGCATAGAAGCTGGAGGAGAAGCTGAAGCAGCAGGGAAGTGTGAAGAGTAGTCTAAAAGAATTCAAATTAGTGTGACATGAAGATGACTTTAGTGCCAAAGAGCTGGAGATACTGAGAGAAGTGCAAGTCTTATCATATATCACATAGTTTATAGCATAGGAGACCAAGTTTTGGACAAAGACAATGACAGGAATGGGGAGAGCATAAACTGTGGGAAATTATTGTTGATATTGTTTCGCATCACAAAATATTTTATTGGAACCAGGTTTTACATACATACAAAAGTAAAAGTATATGTAAAGGAGAATTCTTAATAGAATAAATACAGTTGTACTGCCCTAAATAAACTTCGTTAACCTAAATCTAAATAAACTTCGTTAACCTAAATAGATGACCTTTACAAGATGTACAGGGCATGAATACAAAAGCTACACTTCTCCCATGTCTCATCTCAGTTTACAGCAGTCTGCAGTTTAAAGATGTTCTGAACCAGAGGTTAGACCCAGATTGTTGTATTCAAAGTCCCAGACAACTTTGCTTCCACAACTCTGTCAAATTAAGTTGTTTTCACTTAGGGTGTAAAAACATTTCTTAGAAAAAAAAACCCACAATTTCATGGAGAAATGTACAAAAATTACTTCATGCGATTAGTTTAAATATGTTGCTTTTTGATTTAATGTCATTTGATGTGTTGTCAATATTAATAAACAACAAATTTCAATTAAATAAAAAATATTTTAAAACAGTTTTCCTTTTATTATGTTCTGTTAGTGTTTCCTTTGTTATTGCATTTACTATTCTTAAGTTCTTGTTGACTGAACTGGGGGAACTTTTCCATTTTCATTAGCTCGCACGACTTGGGGAAACATACTTTCAAGAATACTTTTTACTTATTTCAGAAGTACTTTATTTCAATATAGAGAAAACTCCTTTCTGAGAATCAAGTTTTCTAGACATGGAAAAGTGTTTACAAAAAAAAAAAAAAAAAAAAAAGAAAGAAAATATAACATTTTCAAATGCTTAAAATTCCTTTTTACATCTAGAATGTAACTGTGGTAACTTAGAAGTGACAAGAGCACAATAACATGGAAGGCAAAGAGGTGTTGGGAGCATACTCTCCTGCATGCATAGAATTCTTATCTAAGATGGAGAGGAAGAATAGAGAATAAAGCGAAAACAAAACCAGCAGCTTCTTAAGGGATGCCCAAGAGAGAGCTGCAGCTATAAAACCAGATGGAAGGCAGAATTTGAGAGTCAATTGCTTTGAAAAGGAAATTCAATGCTGTGAACAGAAGGGGTCAATCGAGGATATGGTGACTATAAAGCACCAAATCAAATCCAAAGACTTCACCCCAGTTCCAGCAAATTCCAGAAAAATGTATACCTATGGAACAATGAAGAATAAATATAAAGTAATAACCTGTGTTTTATGACTGACCTCACTGAACTCAGTAAGAGAACTTCCTTTTACCTTGTGACAATGCTCTAAGCTCCAAAAGGGATGACTCGGCTCCTTTCACAAATAAGGACAATGGTGAAATTGGGATGCATTCATTATTTCTTCTTCCGACAAACCTAGAAGTCTACACAGGAGACAAAAAAAATATTACTGAAGGATTTTTATTTTTAATTTTCAAAAATATAGGCTAATATGAGAACAAAGGCTCAAATCATATATTTTCTACGTAGATTTAATTATCTCCGCTTATACTGGTCTTTTTTCTGGCAACAACAGGTTGACCATTGGAGCCTTACAGACTAGAATACCAAGAAGGGTATCCATATATTGTAGTTCAGTGTCATGGAGACCGTACAAGAACTGTGATTTAGCTAACATTTAGATAGCTCAGTCCCCAGCAGACCTCAGTTATGCCACTTTACCTAAATGAGCGTGAGCAATTATGACAATGAAACTCTTGCTTTACCTGCTGCGAAGGAAAAATCTATTGTTAGGCAAGAAACCGTATCAGAAGGCAGCATACATCCATCTGTGTTATTCTATTTATGTGGTACCACTGCAAAAGGAGGGTGGCACATATCATTGACTGTGGGACCAGCTGCACCACATCCAAACTAAAAGAAACCTGAAAGTTTCACCATCAGCATAAGAGAAATACAGACCCTTAGCACAGATGTTGTATATAACTGAAAGCAGGGTCGATGGGTGATGAAATGGTGAGCAAATGTATTTTTTTTTACACCTCCTGCAACACTACATTCTTTTCAAGAAAGCTGTTGGTAAAAAAAATCAAATTTTTGTAACTTCTCATTTAATCAGCTTCAATCTCATGGCCACTGAACAAGGTTAAAGTTATTCTAGGAACACGATTTCTGTATATAGGGCCATCTATAATATATAATCACTCAAAAAGACTCTATTTCACATACCTAATATGTAATTTTCTCCTTCTTATAGAGATCATAGAAGGTTCACGTTGTTAGTATGTAGGTCTCCATCTTCTCTAGGAAAAGTAAATGTTGTCAGAAGCAAAACAGAAGAGAAATAAATTATTATAGTACATATAATTTACTTCAAACCAAGTTAGACATTACATTTAGAGCTCCGTTTTCCCACTGGTTTTCATAAATCAAAGCCGTCAGAAGTGTAACAGGAATAAGAATTTATATCTTCCTGATCAGATGGTCCCAATTCTGATTTTTTATGCCCTCCTCTTAAAGTCATACACACACATACACAAGTTCCCTGTTTTCTCCTACATTAAACTTCTTGTCCACCTTCAGAGCAGAGACTGTGGAGTAGGGAGGGATGAAGGGATCTCCTTCAAGTGACTTTTCTTTATGTTGGTCAAATTTAGTACTCACAATGGATAGTCTTTGTAGCACAGTAGAGTTCTGGGATATGAATCTACCCTTCCCCAGACAGGGGGAGGTACAAGGGAGAGAAATCCAGAATTCCTGATGAAGGAATATTCTGTTTTCCTAACCCACATTTTCCATGGGTGAGTACTGACCATTTTTTCACTTTTTTTGATGTCCTGTCTGAGATGTCCCAGGTCTCACTCCAAGTGAGAAAAACAACTTGAAATGGATTGGAACACTTAAAGTGCTGTAGAAATGCTAATTTCCCTGAAAGATGGAAAAATATTAAGAGAATGACGAAAAAGTAAAGTAATGGTCCTCCAGTGAGCCAAAAATGAAAGTGATGCTTCTCATTCCAAAATAAAGAGGAGTAAAAATATTTTCAGTGTTATTTGCAATGCTTTTTTTTCCATTTTTCGTAAATGTTCTCTTGAACACATATGCACACAAAGAATTATAGTATTTTCTGAGTGCACGAATACAATTGTTAATTGCATTTATATGATAAGTCAGAGCAGAAGAGTATCTTTGTTAATCAACACAATATTTCATACATAGTAAACTATTTCAAAATTTTTTGTTATACGAACAAGTTATTTCATGGATATCATGTTACAAAGGAATCCTAGAGACTTTTCATGTCTCTTTATGAAAAAAATAAAAGATGTAAACTCATCACATTATGAATTCTAGCATATTATATCCCATCTCTTTGCAAAAGTCTGTTTTTAACTACAGATCCAGGTTTCAGCTCCTTCTGATTCTTCAGTTCTGCGTCAGTTTGACTGCAGCCACACACAATTAATGTTTGTATTCACATACCAACAGGTCATATAAAACAGAACAGAAATGACCACGCTCCTTGCTCTTTGAGCTGCTCTGCAATAAGCAAGAAGTTTTCTTTTGAGCAGCAGGCAAGCCGTTTCAGGAGTAGATCCAGCACACCACACAGCCTTATGAGGCTTTCTAGGTTTTACCCCACAGGCTGCATAAATTGCACCCTCAACAGAGCTTTGCAAGCCAAAGGCAATCAGCATATCTTTTTTCTTGATGATTCCTGGTGACTCTAATGTGTATGAACAGCACTGAGGCCCCTATCCAATCTTAGCAAGTTTGCTTCACTTGTTAACGAGGTATTCAAATCCTGCGATACAGTTCACTAGAGTATTGTCATTGATACCTTACTATGGACCCAGGGAAATTTCTATGGCACTCAGTCAAATGCTTTTACAAGTAAAGGTGCTTACACTATTACCTGGTCCTGTCCCAAATATATTTCAGAGTGCATGTTGACATGCACAGAGGAAGAGGAGTTCCTATGTAATACCTTTGATGAACACTGTATGCACACCACTTGACAGGTTTTTAGATGATTTCATATTCAGTGCTAGATGTAAATTAAATATTTGCCATGAGTTCTCACCATTTAGAGATTGTCATTTATTGTTAATGAAATGAGCTTCCATTCCCTCTCTGTCATTATTTTCTCAGCAAAATACAATGTTACTAAGATTATTTGCATGGCATTCATGTTCAGACATCAGATGTCTCTGGGCAGTTTACCTAGCGAAAGTATCACATTAAAAGATCAGAGTGATAAGTACTGGGAACAATTTAATTGCAAATGTCAGATACAATAGCTCTTGAACTATCAGTTTGTGTTTTAAAAAATGCAGCAAGATACATATCCTACTGTTCCATTTTGGCTCTGACACTGCATAAGCAAGGTCATTTCAGGTGATCTATATATAGAGAAAGATCTTAGTCTCTTGAATACTATACTCAGAAAAAACCCCGTATAATTGGCTGCTACAGGGAGAGGATCCAGCTCATTATTTGAATTACACATCCATCTGTTTCAGTCAGGATGGTTTATAAAGAGGTTGCAAGAGTTAGTTGAAATTGTCAAATAGCACATAAGATAATTTTAAACTATAGAGGATATTTTATATGCTGTTGTTTTTGTGAATCAGCATTTTTTAAAGGAGAAAAAAAAAAAGTTTATTGTGTAATCTAGGGATTTTAAGAAGCTTATGCTATCCTGCTTTTGGCCCTGGACTATCCATTATGCTGAGCCTGGATTCTATGTATTCCTTACCTGTTTGCTTTCTGATTTATTTACTGTATTCAGTTTAGCCTCTCATGTTATTTCTCAGTGTTAAATATTAAAACAGAAGTATTAAATCATAACTAACACAACAAATATATTAAAAATCTTTTGCTCTTTCCTTCCTCTAAAATATTATGAAAAGGAAGAATGAAAATATCTCTCTCTACAGACTCTGGTATTTCGTGAGCATTTAATTTCTTCATGTTTTGGCTACTAAGAGATTAAGCAGATTTTAACTGTGTGATTTTACGCAATCTGTTAATGCGGCTCACGTGTAGAAACACCCATTTTCTATCTTCTTCTTGCTCTTTGTATTAGTTGGTCTGAGGCCCCCAGCTGCTGAGGTGCAATCCACTGTCCCTTGCCTCCGATCTTTCATGAAATCACAATTGGAACCTGATTTTCACAGTCTGGAATTTCTTATTATCTCAATAAGAATCATTAGCAGCAATTTACTTTCTGCTTTATTCTTTATTATGTACGTATCCTCTTTCAAACCTCTGGAAGCCATTGATTTCCTTAAGCTCTGGATCTCTATAAGCAGCTTGCTTTTATGGTTTTTAGTCTAGATGATAAATTCAGAATGCTGACAGAAGTATTGCTTTGAAAACTTAAATTTTCCACATGGTCTGGGAAAGTACTTCAACTTCTACACACCTTTACACAGAAATATATGAATCCAAAATGTTTAAAGTTATTTGAACCTTCAATGTTTCAGATATCTGACTGCTACTACACTGAAAAGGAAACTTTTCACAGAAAATCATTTCTCCAGTTCTCAGTACTTCCTGTCTTCTTGTGATCAGAGGAATGTCTTCAGTTGAAGTACTTCCTAACTCCAGCTCCGGGTTGTTGTGGAAGGAGAAAAAGATTCATGGAGGTGCTATCAAGAAGGTAATTCAGTGATTCAAAGTCTGCGTATTGATTCCAGGTACTAGCATGGGGAAAGAAGCAAAACCAATTACCAAACAAGGCAAAATTTGTTCTATGCTAAATAAGGTTTCAGAGGAATTTATAGATATTGAAGTGTATATTCTGATGTAGTTCAATTGCCCACAGTTAAGGAAAAGATGGTCGGGAAATAGAATTGGAAAATAGAGGAAAATTGCCACAAGTCTATAAAGATCTGAGAGAATCAATACCTCCTTCAACAAAGGGACATAGTGAAGTATGAAGAGAATGAAAATGTGTGTATTTGCTCACACTAGAGTTCAAAAGAAGCTCTTCAAGCTTCAGTATATGGCTTTTCTTCTTCCATAGGCAGAATAACTGGAATAAAAGGGAAGTTGGGTAATTATTTTCAGCTGAGCTTTCAGGATTACAGGAGGAAAGTTTATAAACCCAGAGAAGTCTAGATACTCTTTCTATATCTCCAGTTCAAACAGAGCTGTTCAATGTCGTTCTTCATATGTGAGACTATTAATTGCAAAGTGTTCTTCCAGTTCCGTTTCCACTATAACCTTTTCGTTAATATGTGCCATTGTTATTTAGTTTGAGTATGATACTTGTGGCAGAATGTATTCTCCAATCCAAGTCATTAGAAAGGGTATCTTGAAACAGGTTGAGAGGGTACCTCTCCTTTTAAGGACCACTAAACCCATACCTCTGCACTTGGCCTTGCTATTTTTATTATAAAGAAGCAGAATTTACCCAGACCTACATTAATGTACTCGTATTTGGGGATATTTTTATGCCTTTTAGATAATGGATGAGGTGGGAGTTTCCCAGTAAATATGCACTTGTGTCATCAAATATTAACAATTCACAGATGCACCAGTTTATTTCTGTCCAGGAGAATGGATCAAGACAACAGTTAAGAATTTCTCTTTTTTTTTAACCACAGAAGATGTGGACAGCCTAGCCTACCTTCATACCTTCATTCTTTGGCTTACTGTGAGCACATTAGCTCAATAATTAAGTACGACATCCTTGTTATTTACACTGAGATGAAGTGCAAGGAAAGAGATTCCGTTGTCCTCAAAAACTAGACCAGAACGTTTTTTTTCCCCGTTGCATTTCACCTTTTCCAGCATCCTCATGTAGGCAAGTTGAAGACAACAATCAGTCTTTTATGTTGTCACTCTCACAGTATTTTTTTCCAGATAACAATAAAGCACAGATGTTATGAATCCCAGCCTATGGTCTCAGAATTTCAACGAAAAAGTTACCACAGTTTAAGCTAACAATTCCTCCCCAAAGAGACATTTTCCCACTTGAAAGGTAGATATTTTTCAGCTGAGGCTGCCCTCTTCAGTTGCCCTCCTTCAATCACATGTGGTGATCAGACCAGGTCTATTACGTACCCACAAGGTCACAAGTCTCCTCCACAGTTCAGAGGAAACCTGACAACTTGCAAGGTCAGATGAGGTTAGTACCTCTCATACTCTTCAAAGAGGAGCAGAAACAGAAGTGCATTTGAGAGGTGCAAGGCACTAGCACTTCACTCTGGCCAGGCTCAGAATACTGCTTCTGAGGGTCCAATTTAGATCATCTCAAAAAAAACAGCTCGCTTGGCTAGGCAAGCAGCAATCTCTTCCTGAGACAGGAGGAAGATTGGAGGTTCCAAAGACAAACACCGAATAACAGTCAGACTGCCTGTCTGTGTCCCACTGGGCTTTTACTGCCTGACAAGAAAGCAAAGTAACTCAGTCTAGTGACCTGCCCATGCCCTCATCCATCCATCCCTTTTTTTGTTAATTATTTACATAACTCGCTTGAATAAGCAATTTCTTAAAATAGAACCTTTAAAATGGCTCATGCAGAACTAACGCTCATGATTCAGCAAGCCAGTGTTCTGGCCCACAAGTCCACCTGCCCCCAAGAAACAACAAGGTTAGACCAACCATAAACTTTTTCTCAGCAGAATGGCAGGTTTCCAGACAGACAGTGTGCTGCAGCTGACAATGCCTATTCTCCCAGCTGTGGTGAAGGACAGAAAATGCTCATGTCACTCCCTCTGCTTTTACATTAAACTGAAACAAGACCGGAATTTAAATAACTGCACTCAGCAGAACCAGGCTACAGACTGAACAGCCTTGATTTTAACCATAAAAATGTCATAACTGCTACAGACTAGTCAGCAGAATGGATTTGGGAGAAAGTAGAAAGACTAGAGGTGTTTGCATAGTGAATCTCTGCTATCCAGTTTTACCTATTGATATAAAAAAAAGACTGCTGCTTCATTTAGAGTCTGAATCAGGGCAATGTTTCTGAGTGCAACATTTTTTCCTGTATTCATTAGATTCTCTACTGAAGTAAACTACTGTGATTCATTTAAGAATGGTACATCATTTATTTATTGCAAATGTTGGACAGTCATTCTTAGAAACACAGATATTGTTATAATATCTGAAACAGGTGCTGTGAACAAAACTGCACAAGAAGCATCAATCCCTGAGAATACAAGGAAGAGGGCAAACCTTCTGCAATATAGTTTTGTTTCTCATCAAATATAACTTCAGACACTGGTGATAGAGAAGTGAAAATCAACTAGTCTGAGTAATATTTAGGGTTCTGAGAAATGCATACCTAAAGCTGAAATTGTTTTCATTGATTTTCACATTGAACATAGGAAAAATGTTGCAAAGCAGTAGTTCCTGTAAATAGCAAAATGTTGCTGGAAAATTTTTTATTGAACAAAATTGACAAATGAAACACACTGAGCCTATTAGTTCCTATTCAGCTCAATAAAACTGGCTAAATAAATATGCAATCTCATAGGTTGCAGTATGGCAAAATATTTAACCATACTGTTTTAGGAAAGTATTCATATTCAGGCTGTCATTTAAGTATTTGATCATTATGAGATATAGACAGTCTGGTGATTTTCCTTCAGAATTTTCCCGCGTCATTTTCAATGCCTGAAAACGTGAAAACATAATGTTATCTCAGCCAGTTTTCAATAGAACACCTAAGACACTTTTATACGATAAAGGCATCAGCTATCCTGGCCAAATATCTCTGTCAGGCCCTGTCAGGCTCTTCTGTGGGTATTCAAGCTACAACCCGCCACCAGATAACAAGCCACCTCAGCAGTGGTTGGGATACATATTAAACACCAGTTGCTTGAAGAGATTCCACCAGTTCCTCCAGGCTGTTCAGCATGGCATCAAAACTACTATTGCCTTCTGTCCCTGAAGCCTTAGCTTCAGACTCCTCAGCTGTTCTGTTGAAATGGGGAGTCAAAGTCAATCCAGCGTGGATATCAGCCTGCTTACTCCTCTCACACTTCTGGCTGTGTAATATTTAACCAGGCAGTCCAATATGCCAGCTCAGGTACAATAGAAGAAAAGTGTATTTTTTCTACATTCCTTATTCCTTATTGCTTCACCCAATTTGAAGAAAGACAAAAAAAAAAAAAAGAAAATACAGATTTCAGGCAGCTGTTAGATATGAAAAATATCAACTCATATGATTACATGATTACAACGACATTATTCTACACGCCGTAGAATTCAGGTATTCTAGGAACTTTAAATGAGGTACTCAATATCCTGTAGAATTGACCACTATGGAAATAAAGATTCACGGCACGCTAAAGTCCCCAATAATTCAAACACAACTTTATGTATACATATGGTTCCATAAGAAAACTCTATTGAGTTACTGATGCATATAGATCTATGCAGATCCTGTGTTAGACTGGAACAATAATGTTGTATATGTCAACCCTACTGAAAAGAAAAGATACCGTAGGTTGTTGTTGGATTTCTTCTCTGACAGCTCCCTTAGGAGATAGTACAAAACTATTTATTATTTATATATAAGCCAGCATGTCAACACATTTTTAGATAACGTTCAGTGTATTTCTTTCCGTCTAGCAATGGAAACTACAGAATAAATTATATATGACATTTGTAGCTATTCTAAGAAAGTTGGTATTGCACAGCCAGCAATCTACAAATTAGATATAAAATGTTGCATAGAAGTAATATTTTTGGTATGCTGTTAATGTTCCTGTTTCATGCCACTATCTATATAAAATTCACATGAAATCTACTCAACATAGCCTTCTGTAATCTGGTAATATCTGTCCACTTTCTGCACTTTCAGATGTCCTGAGGTTGTATGCCAGATGTTAGGAAGGCTGTATTTTACTTCAAAACCCATAGGTATAGAGCAAACATATTTTGCTATGCAAACCATCTGGTACCTGTTTTTTACCAGAGAACAGAGTGTGTTTAATCGTTAAATCCCATCCTGCAGTACTTAAATTAATTCATACAGATATATGCATTTTTCTCCCTGTGGATTTCCTATCAAAATAATCTGGTTACCGTATGTGACAGCAGATGAAGTCACTGCACCAAATTCTTCTCTAAGACACACACACATAAGCAACAGGAAGTCAATAGGTTTGTACAGGTGTAAATGTTCACAGAACAATCAGATATGAATGATAGCTATATTTAATACAATAAGTATCTTATATACATGGTAGACCATTGTCTTCTATTTTTCAATTTTATCATCATATGATTTGATTAGCAAATCAGAATTAACTTTATATTAGTGTTAAGGATATGCATCAATATTCTTCACCTTATTTTTTCCTGCAATATAAATATTCTCTGACACTAGTCAAAATTCAAACAAATGAAACTTTTACCTAGTGCTCTGGATAGTTTCAATAAACAAAGTTTTTTCCAAAGAACAAATTATTGTTAGAACTGTTGCTTCATAGCCTGTTCTGTCCATTCTTTCCTTCACTGGTTTCTGTCCTCTTTTATTCCAATTAATGATAGACCAAACCAGGTATCTATATAAGCAGGTTAGATCATAGAAGTTTCTTGGTAAAGAGGACAATTACCTCCAATCAGCTCAAGAAGTAAGATTTCCACAGGATTTTTTTTCCTGGTCTGGCCTTAGATGCTCATGTCATCACGCTGTTAATCTTTGTGAATTAGTTTGCAGCTTTCATCAAATTCTAGTTTCATAGCACCCCACAGTTATTTTATAAGCAAGACCATCTTATTTGAAAGACCTGCAATGTTCTAATACCATCCCTGTTTCTTTCAAAGGAGGCATAGTTAATTGTCAAATAAACAAACAAACAACCCCCCCCCCAAAAAAAACCAACCCTCCCCCCAAAAAAAACTAAAACAAACAAACAAACCAACAAACCCAAAGAAACCAGATAGTTTAAAGACCATGACTTGAACAGCAGTATGAAATGCCATGTACTGGTTGAGAGACCATAACAGAGGTAAGAGTAACACTCTAAACAAATAAGGGTGATTACACAGACTAAATAGTATTGTTAGGGTTAGCAAGTATTACTAGAAGCTATTCTGCCAGGATAACAGTCTGCTATGAATTTACATACTTGTTTCACATAGAGAAGCCAAAAAGATTTGCTTCACAGGTTTAGAGTGGAAATACAACAGCATTAATCATATTGCTGTTTTTGTATGCAATATCCACTAAATAATCAAGAAAGTGACAAAAAGTGGTAATTATTCAGCGCTGTCTTTGCTAAGTTTCAAGCCATAGTGGCAAAGCTGGTCATTGAAAGTAAGCTTGCACCAAGGCACCATTCAACAATCTCTTTCAGTTAAGTGGAAGAATAAATAAGAACAGATCAGGTACAACGTTTTCATTTTCTAAAGGCAAATTGATAAATTAAGCAAACTTGTTAGTGGAATGACCTAGGCTGAAGAGGGGTTTTTTTACGAGTGTTTTACGTTTCTTTCAAACAAATGTGCAGAAAGTATCTGGAATTTTCATCCCAAGCAAACAGAAAAAACTAATAAGGAAAGACTCTATATTCAATTAAATGAACAGTCACTGTGAAAAATGCAAACTGATTTTCCCACCTTTTTTTTTAAAAAAAAAAAAAAAAGCTGATTGCAGTTTTCACAAGAAATCAGTACAAGTTCATATGCACATTCCTTTTTTATGGAACTAAAGACAGGAAGTTCAAGATTATAATCACTGAGATCAAAACTGTATTTGGTAGTTGGAAAAAGTAGACATGCAAAGCTGGTAAATGTTAATCTACTCAAATACTTTTGCAGAAGCTGGAAGGCTGCAATTAGATGCATATCTCACTTTTCCCCCTGATATCAAGCTCTCATCAGGTGTCACAGCACTACATATGGAGAATATTTTTGGAATCCCTAGTTCTTTCACCTTCAAGATTTTTGCATAATGAGATTCCCTTCTATTCATTTGCTTTTACTCAGGAGAGCTGTTAAATTACACATTACTGTCTTATAAGCATCCTCAAGTTGGATTTAAAGGATTAGAGCCAATTAATGAACTGAAATTCTAAACGTTTCTTCTTGTCCAGGGTTTTAGATAGTGGTCAGACCCTTCAGACTCATAAACTGGCATACTTCTGACTGAGTTCTGGGTCCTAAATTGGAATACCTTCAACATCACCAAGTACTGGCTCCATGCAGAATGACCATGGGAAGTTGCACAAATTTCATCATGCAGGAAGAATGTGAACAATGTTACATGTTTTCAGGAACTGAACATCTCCCTCACCAGTCCAGAGTTTCTGCTGACCTTCCTGGTGTCAATAGCAGGACTTCCAGCTGGCCGTCAGGCTTTAAACTGAGCGTGGTCCCTGACCTGAGGTGAGCTGAAGATCGTCCACAATGGCTAATCCTGCACAAGAACTGCTACCAGTCTCTCTCCCTTGCCCTTTGTACAGGCTTAATTCACTCTTAGATCTTGCTTTATTTTTCCAGCGTGTCTGTAAAGTCATAAACACCTCTGTAGGCAGACAGGATGGAGCACAAAGTTGAAACAACTGCTGCTATTTTGTTTTCAGTTTACTCCTTTTTCTGCAGCACTTTAGGACAGAGGGTGGGGGAAGTATGTGTGAAATCCATTTAATTACAAGCTCTTAACTTGAATAAACTAATTCAGAGCAACAGTTTTTATCATAAGAGTTTAACTTGGTAAACAGCATTAGGGAACCTTTTGGACCAATTAGCTAAAAATCTCTCTCAGACAGCTTTCAGCTGCTCAGAAACCCCAAGGGTAGTGTTTTGGTTGTTGTGTTTAGTTACAGGGATGTCAGATAGGAGAAGACTTTGAATTACATTGAAATTGTGATTTAGTAGCATAGCATAGCACATATGAGCTACAAAGGCGAACAACAATGAACCTGACAAAGCTGATTGACTTAAAGTTAATGACCTAGATCTATTGACTAAACATGTGATATGCGATCTATGTGATATATAAGCTAACAAATAGATTCAAATAGATGCTTGAATAGCTTCTGAATTATTAAGAAGAAGGGGTCACCCACTGTTAAAAGCAGAACATCACAAATCATAGAGTGAGATACTGACCTTTTAAGTTACTTACTAGACCTTGGGTTTTCCTGTAAGCTTTATTCTAGACTCTGCCAATGATTTTCCTGATGTTGTGTAAGTTGTCTTTGCCTTTTCTTTTTCCCAATCTGTTATCCACAGACTGCTACTTGTACGTAAGCTATCAAAAGATAGTCCATGAAAAAAACCATGTTTAGAAAACTAGCAACCACAGTCCTGCACATTCAAGGAAGGAAATGAAGAGAATAAATCATACAGAAGCAACTAAAAGTTGCTACAACAAAGGAACATCCCTATTTGAGCTTTTTGTTATTTTAGCTTCCATTGTAATGTAACATGCAATACATTTTTCATAAAACTTTGGTTGAGACCTCTTGGTCTATCACTGGCTTTTAATAACAAGAGAGGGGAAAAGGGCTTTGCTTCACTGTTTCCCTTTTTATGACAGTGTAGCTCCATTGTGGTTTAACCCCAGCAGGTAACCGAGCACCACGCAGCCGCTCACTCACCCCTCCCACCCAAGGGGATGGGGAGGAGAATGGAAAAAAAATTTGCGGGTTGAGATAAAGACAATTTAATAGGATAACAAAGGAAAAGAATTGTTATTAATATTGCAATTGCTCACCACCCACGGAGAAAAACCCCAAAACCGATGCCCAGTCTGTTTCTGAGCAATCCTGCCTCCCAGCTGTAGCTTCCCCAGTTACACATGGAGCGTGACGTTCTATGATAGGGAATCTCCCTTTGGCCACTCTGGGTCAGCTGTCCTGGCTGTGCTGTCCCAGCTTCTTGGGCACCCGGCAGGGCGTGGGAAGCTGAAAAGTCCTTGACTTAGTGCAAGCACCACAACTACCTAGCAATGACTAAATACATCAGTGTGTTGTCAACATTATTCTCATCCTAAATCCAAAAGACAGCACCATACCAGCTACTAGAAAGAAAATTACCTCTGTCTTTGTCAAAACCAGAAACGAGCTCCACCAAAATCCAAAGGTTCATGGAAAACCCACAGATCATAGAGGATACACTCCCTAAATTGCCCGCAGTGAAGTATGATGAAACCAAGTTCATTTAAACCGAGGCCATTGAGCCTCAGGAGGATGGCACTCAGCAGACACTAACAGCGTGGTATGAGTTCCCCAACACCACAGTCAGGCTCATAGCAGCGTCTGAGCACACCCGTGCAACTGCAGCATGGAAATACTCCTCACAGTGAGCAAGTGACAGCAAGGGGGAGGAGGAGGAGATGGCTTACAGAGATGTATACATTTCCTTAGAGTACAGTCAGGTCAGTAGAGTAACTGTAAATAAGAATAACTGCTGAATTCAACACAAGTGTTTGAAAAATATAACCCTTAAATAAAGATGACTGAATTTTCTCTCACTACGGTGACACGATGTTCTATTGTGCCATGGGGCTGAGCCACTCACTTTCTTAACAAGAGTTTCTGTCAGTAGCTTTTAAATTCACCTGAGTGAAGTCAAAAGAAGCCCATGGTTAAGCAGCTATCAAACAATGGTCCACATGGAAGGGAAGGACTAAGATGTCTGTGCAATGAAAAGGATCTTTCATAATGTTTCTTTTTGTAAGGATTGAAAGGGCAGCTTAAACACAGAGGGAATCAATACAACTACAGATCTTCACAATATATACAAACATTTTGACACATATGTGAGTTTAATGGGGAACTAGCAAGCTGACCAAAAATGTGACCGGAATAAAAAAGACAGCTGTCATATTCATTTTGAAGTGTCATATAGTTCATATTGACATAAAGCTGTAACAATTGCACAACAGAATAAATTAAATCTGGATTATATTTTTATGACATTGCTTAGTTGTAAATACAGTGGCAGACGTGGTTCTCACCTGACATGGTGAAAACGTGAGTCTGCACTAAGTCTACAAATCTCCATGGAGTTATTCCCTCTGTACGCTGGTGAAAGGTGTCGGGACCAGAATGGACAACCTATACTGCAAGCATTTCTGCACCTTCTTTCTCATTCAGGTGTTTATGTCCTCATATTTGTTCGTGCATGCTGCACTTACTGCCCTGTCTTTTCAAGAGGGTAGGCAGTGAGCTGCTGCCTGTTTCACAGTAAACTCAGATCTGACTTCTGTAATGAAACAATGAAAAAGTATTCAAGTAGACGATTGCTGGGATTCGCACAGAACATTTACAAGAGGCATTTTATATGCTCTGAAATGCTTTTTTCTGTGCCTGTCAACAGCCATTGAGCTGAAGAAGAGAGACTGAGTTACAAGAGTAAGGGCTGAGATATATTCTGTCATTTGAACTAACCAGATTAATAAATTGAATGAAACCAGAAAAAAAGCAACAAGACGGGCCCATCTATCCCTTCATGTTTTTCAGATAGTGTAAATCAGAGATGGTAAAAATTTTCCAGGTTTTAAGTTTTCACTATATACTCTCAATAACACAGTTGTCAATAAGAATAAAATCATAGAAACTGCACTATAGACAAAAGGGCAATTTTTTCATCTTTAAGATGAAAACTTGAGATGCAAATGGCCCTAAATGCTCAGAAATCCTCCTGCCTTTACAGAAGCCATGGCATTCTTCCTGTCGATTTGGCCATAGAGCTTGATGTCTCAATCCAGGAAAGCAATTTAGCACATGCTGTTGAAGGACAGAAGCTGCTTTGCTGACTGAGAATTGGATCCAAGGGTGCTGACAGGTATCTCAGAAGAACCAGCTGAGATGGTTTAAGAAGTCACTGGCCCCAGATCTCAGTTTCTCTTCTCTGCAGGACACTTGCCAGGACTGAATTCCTTAGCAAATGTGAAGCCAAGTTTTACTCAAGTTACTGTGAAATACTTTCACTTAATTGAGGAAAGAAATTACAAAAAGTGATTGACTACCCTTACAAAATAAGCAAAATAAACTTCCATATTTGCACAGCTCAGCTTCTTTAAAAAGCTTAACATGTTAAAACTCCTTCTTCAGCAGTTTAAAGCAAGTTGCAGAATCTCACACAGATACAGCTAAGGCAATTTTAGAAGTTTTTCTATCATTAATTTCTACTATAACCTCTGATCGAATACTGGTAAAGTTTCTAAAAGTCACATCTATATCTGATAAAAGACTTTTGTGCGGTTAAAGCTCATCTACCCACCCACAAAAGGGGACAGAGAGATAATGCCAGGTGAGGGGGGGCCTAAATAATACCCTGCCCCGTTCCTGTCACACCCATCAAAGGAGCCACCAGCCCATAAAAAGCCCACCTCCACAGCCTGGAGAAGTACAGAAGTGCAGCAGCTGGGAAGGAACCTAACTTAAGGGCTGAAAGGGTGGGTTACCCTGTCTAGGTCATTCCCAGGGCTGTCCTAGGAGAGCCCAGCACTGGAGTCTGGGTATTAAGCCCATCAAGATGAGGCAAGCCTCAAGTACCTTTTAGTGGTTTTACCTCAACTAGGTGGGGGGGGAGCAGTGCTTAGAGGTATGGGACATATTATGGGATGCAGGGGAAAGTACATTTCAAGATTTATTCTGGGATGTTTAGGGGACAAACCAAAGGTCAGGAAAGGGAGGGATCTAGATGATTTGGGAACAAGTGTGTTGATAAGGGGAGACAAAGGGGCCAGTCAGGTGTAGTTTTCTGGTTGGTATGCTTGTCTGGCCGTGCCCTGCACCTGACCAGCTCAGTCTGTCCCATCTTTTTAAATTCCTCCCCAACTCTTTCCTGGGTGAGGGACTCTCTATTGAACGTGGCTGTGTGGGACTCTGGGTGCCAGAAACCAGAGTCAGCCCATGGCTCGGGGGGCCTGTGTGCCTGGGTGGTGGTGACTGAAGAGACCCGAGCGAGTGAAACCCAGCGCCAGGCACAGGACTGGGACCAGTGCTCAGAGTCCCGGTGCCAGCAACTGAAGACCATGGGGGGTGTGAGCACAAGTGAAGATCAAGCTGGGCTTACTGGGGAGTGGGTGAAGTGGCTGAAGAGCTGGGGGACGATGATGTGCGTGGGTGGGTGTCTCTAAGGCTGAGATCACACCAGGAGCTGGCTATCGGAGCGGCTGGGGAGTCCCAGCCTGCTGCTGGCAGGACCGTGGGGTCTGGGGTCTCTAGGACCTGCCAGTGTGTGTCTGAAGACAGGACCATAGGGCGGTTGGCTGCTGGGGACCAGGGGAGTCCCAGCCAGCTTTGGGTGTGTGTACAGGTGTATATCTGTGTGAGGGGTCCGCACCAGCAACTGGAGCGGGGCTGCAGCCTCAGGGACTCATATGTCCAGACGAGACTGGGATCCAGGGACAGCAGCTGGGCAGACCGAGAGTCTGAGCCTGGCTGCTGGAGGGATCCATGTTATACATATGTGTATGTATATTTCCACTAGTGCACCTCCATCCTGCACAGCCAGAGAGGGGAACAGGATGAGGTCCATGAGGGTGCTCTGTGTGTCCATCTGCTCTGTGTGGCCAGCCATGTATGTAAGTGATACACACGTTTGTGCTCTGTGTGCACGTGCCTGCTGGGAATACATGCTCAGTCTCGCCACCGTTTGGACCTTGGGCATGGAGCTGTGGCAGCATCCCTCTTCTCAAGGTTGTTGCATCCAGGAAAATATATATTCACCTAACAATATGTTAAATAGTTTTTAGTCCACATTCTAACTCACTCTCCCAATTATTTAGAAAATTAGTAACTCCTGGCACTGGTTTAAAATTTTTCTTGGTAAATTCTGTTTTAAAAACCAGTTCAAATTATTTCTAGACAGTAGAGTCAACTATATATATAGAGGGAGAGTCTTCTTTGGAAGACTTTTTGAACTTTATCTTTTTTCACTTGAGGATCTTTGTGTATTTAAGTATGTTCATCTTCAGCACTGAAATATCCTGGACCTCTGAGTATGCTGAGTGCCAGAAGAAGGTGTTATAAAAAGTATTTAAAAAAATTTGCAAGGGGTCAATTGAATATTATGCTCATCAGAATTAAAAAAGGACGATCTTTTTTTATATGTAGTGTTCTATATTAAAATAAAAGGGAATTTTTTAGAAAATGTTGCACTTTTTTTTGTAACTCTTCACTCTAATTTGCATGTGACGTTCTGTGGTGGGTTGACCCTGGCTAAGAATTTCTAATTGGCATTGACAGAAGTACCCTTACACTTTCTTAGGTAGAATTCAACTTGAAATATGCATTAGTTCTGTAATGAGTCAGCATTTCTGGATGAATGATCCAACAAAAAGGATTTAGTTGTGTATATCTCTTAGCAACAGAGACATCACAGCCTTAATTTCATAAAATAACTCTCGTGTTTATTAAACCCTTTTTTAGCACTATGGATTGAATGCATGAATTCTCAAGAGTTGCCTTGGGCATGACATTACAGGCAGCTGTCTTGCACAAGAAAAAAGGGGGATGTCTTGCTGAAGAACAATGAAGCCATCCCTGGACAAGCAAGAACTACCAACTGCCAGGGTCTTTCAGTTGTTGGGCCCGTTACAGTCCCTACAAAGGCACCAGCAGGCAGGACAGAACAGCAGGAACCACCACAGAGCTCCCCGCAGCTGCCGGGTCCAGGGAGCGGCCGCATATGAGAGGTGACAGCAGCCTCCGAGAAGTGAGGACAGGGGTGAAGGCAAGGACAAGCAGTAATCACAGCTTTCCTCCCTACTTCTCCTTAGCAGCAGAAAACTGGCAAAGCCAGCTCTTCGTGTTCTCTCTCTCTCTCTCCTGTGGTTTTGCTTATGCTGCTGAACAGACTAGAGCCAGTTTTGTAGTTTTAGTTCCTGTGAGAATGTGATCCACTGTCCTAGGATAAACTTTGAGAAAACATGATTTCTTGAATGAGAGAGTTTTACCTTGTGATGGGTAGTTGCATGAAGAGTGATGCTGGCCAAAAAAAATTAATATTAGGGGGTTTAGCTCTCTTTAACAGGTATGCAAGCCATACAGTATCTTGACCAGTGGCCACTCAGGTGCTACTTACATTTAAATATTTGCACACGGGAGTGCAGCAGCGTCACAGCCCTATAATATCGTTCATAGTCTTATAGTAGCGTAGCAGGGGAAGTTTCTGAGCAGAAGTCCTGTTTGACTAGGATTGACAGTCTAAACAGAGTTCCACTTTCATATTTTTGTTTCAGAAGCTCACACATTTGCTAAGGAGATGACATGATCAGGGACTTTAGCATAACCAGTCTTCCCGACCATGCTATTGGCATGATTCCTTTTTCAGTATTTTATTCAAAGCAGAAGGTCATTGAAACAAATGGGGAAGGAATTCATAGGCTTTTCAGTACTGAGAAGAATTGAATACCCAGTGCTGCATAGCTCTTTGGCACAGCGTATTACTGAAAAACTTGTAAAACTGCGAAGTGTAAGCTGCTATTCGAATGGCGTGATAGTTTCAATGTATCAAATTTGACACCTTTTCAATAAAATAGGCTAAATTTAGATAACCATATGCTCATGCTGACAAGCTAGCTTCTCCTTGATACGTGTTTTCATGAAAGAGTACAGGAGGGCCTCAAAGTTTAATTAGCTTAAAGTGAATTCAAAATATTGTATTAATTTACAGTAGAAAGGTCAAGTTCTTGAGTAAACAGCAGGGATGAATATTTTCTACTTAATATACTAAGATACAGCTGCACAGCCCCCATTAATGTTAATAAGAGTCACACTGCCAAATTCATAAATTATACCAGAAATATTTTATCTGTCTATGCTCTTACCGCAGTCTAATAAACATTGTACAATTAAAGCCCTTTCTCTCTTGATTGCCAGCTAGGCAAAGTTGAAGAGTACATGCAGACAAGCAAAGCAGTCTTTTATCAACAGAGATGTATTTATCATTTGTGCTTCGGTAACTTAAAAAGATGGACCAATTTCACAATTACATTCCAACCATGTTAAGGGATTTTTAAACAACCATTTGAAAAATTTAAAAATGAATTATTTTAAAACAAAAATTGTCACTAACACTGCCTTTTTGTTAGTAAGACTGCAGGTAATATACAATGATATCTATTCATTTATGTGTGATTAAACCATAAAGACTGATTTCATTTAGTATATGTTATTTAGAAGATCAACGTCACTCTCAAATTCACTTCTTTTTTTGATGTGTCCCACCAAGCACTGTGATTCCCTTGGTTGCTCACACCCTGTGGTCTTACTGGTCTAAAAGTAAACCAAAATCTGAGATCCACACCACGCGGATGAAGGCGGAAAAAAACCCTTCAGTCTCCACTTACATATAAACTACATGAATAAATGCAAAAGACATAATTTCTTAAAATGCAGTAATAATTAAAGCTATAAATAAAAACCTTCTGTTTGCTTGGTTTTTCAAAAAATAAAATCCACAATTCCAATGATACATAATTGTCTGCCTCATGTAAATTTAGCAAAAAACCTGACTTTATTTGCTGACACTCTTTAAGAATTACAATACATTAAAATACTTGCAGAATCTCAGTTAATTATGGTAATTAAAAAAGCAAAACATAAAAATTACACATCTCTGGAGACACAATCCAAATAATAACCAGAGTATTAAATTGAAGAATACATCATGAAAATTTGCACCACACAAAAACCCCCCACGAAATCAAACAAAACAAAACCAAGGAATCTGTGAAATTAATGTAAAAATGTTAAATCTTTTTTTTAGAAATGTGTCTCCACCCCTTTTATAAATAGAGAAACTTCAGTAATTTCATGCAATAGAAAAATGAAGTGTTTCACTTTGGGGAAATTAGTACAAATATGCAGCAGATAAATTATTTCCTTGCTTTTACAAATGATATTCCCACTTGCATGTGAGAAAATGGTGGTAAGGAGTTGAATGCCCTATCTCTATATATGTGTAAACTAAATATTGCTCAAATACACTTGCTTGTGGGCACTTAACAACATCAGGTGTGGATTCTTCCCTCTGAGAAGCTGTACATGTACAGAATTACAGGCGTTTTTACACAAAGGACATTACTAGAGCAGGTTTTGTGCAGTTTAGGGTTTTTTTAAAGGAGAAAGTAAAGAAATTCCTACGGAGTTTATCTTTCTTCAAAACACCTGAACCTCTAGTACATCACATACAGTGCAAATGTGAAAGTCCCTTTATATTTCAGTGCTGACCATGTAGTAACTCCATTCATAACGCACGTTCATCACAAGTCACCCTTTAATGTGAAGCTCCAAGTCTGATCACGCCGTCTATGTCTGCTAGATATCCATATCAAGTACCGTTTGTTTTCCAATGGGCAAATTTTCTGATGTCAAAATGGTTTTCATTGTAGACCGATGATGAAGAATGTGGTGCATTTCAAAAAACCTCCAGATATGTTAAATTCACTAAAGCTAGTAATACTCACAGGGACATTAGTGTTCATGATGGCTTTGGACAGTGTAATGTGCCATTTAGATTCTTCAAAGAAAAAGCTGAAAAATATTTGCCAAAAAAAAAAAATTTCTGGAATTGTTTTGCTTGCATAAGAGATAATGCAAGGAATCTTGTATGTTTGCTTATGAATGTGTTTTGAGCATGTTTTTATCCCTAAACTTCATAATAAGTAAGTCCATAGCCCACCTGTTTTTCCTTAATACCTACAAATCCTTACTTTTTTTTCGCAATTTTGCTGTTATATATGATTCCTTAATCTTATCTTCTCACAACCTGTAATTCTAATATGTTATAAAATCCCTGTTAAGTGTTAATTTTTCGGAAAAAAAAAGAATAGATTTTATAAATAAAGCTTGTCATCAAAAAGGAAACCATCTCTTCCAGAGGCGATGCTGCTTTACTGGTGCAAATTATTATTTACTTTAGTGGTCTTCCAAAAAAAGATTTTTTTTTAAGATTTAAATTATAAGATTAATTATTAATAACACTTTTTAAAAAATAGAGACAGAGTCAATTTCTACCAGCAATCTTTTGACCTTTCTTTTGGAAAACAAAACAAAACAAAACAGAACCTTGATCATGATTGCATCAGAAACTTTATAAAATATTTCAAAAATGAAAGTTACATTTAATGATGTACCATGAAATATATTTATAGAGAAATAATATACAGCAAATGTTGTTTTCAGTGAAAGAAACTAAAAGTCCAGAATTGCTTCATCACTTTAGGACATATTAGTTATCCTCCGGGTACTGGTAACCTTTCTCTAGTCTTTCTAGCCACACCATATACACAAAAAGAGGTAGAGTAGAAAATTACCTTACTTTCACATTCTGTTGAATATAGGAGAGATTCTCACTTTGAGAGGACATCAGAGTCACTGTACATGTGGGTTTCCATAAGCCAGAGATCTGATTCACCCTGTATTTCAGTCACCACTAGGAAAAGCTGGTAGGTTTCAATGGAATGAAGGCAAGCCTCTTTGCAGCTGTAACTTAGAGACACAGCTGCTCAGTTAAACTTGCTAAAGCAATTAGTATAGCCTGCAGCCCCAGAATTTCACAGGAAAAGGGTGATTGATTGGGGTTTTTCAAACATCCAGTTAGGTCATTGCACACAGTTGTAAGAATACATGCCTGTGCATTACTTGCACAGTTTTTAACTGTCTCTGGATACGTGATTCCTTCTGTATCCATCTCTGCAATTCAGTCTGTAACAGAGTAATATAATTTAGGTAAAATTCTTTTAACAGTCTTGCATATATTTAGCTATTTATATATACACATATATATGTATGGTTTACTATTAATGCAGTGCTATGGATTTCTCCTTATCTACTCTTATTTCATGGGCTGCGGACTCCTGATTGACTTCTTTAGTACATTTTAATAGACATAATATGAATCACTTCCTAGTGCAATTTTTCTTCACAGAGATATTATCAGAGTTTCATTGAGAGGACTGTGGGGTTTAGAATCTGGTCTTAGTAGCTGATACTAACTTAGTAAATTTTCTGAAAGCTTACAATAAAATAGAATTTCTGGGAGAAGTATTCAAAATGTCCAGGTGCAATACAGAAATAGTGTAATCTCTCCTGTTAATCTCATTAAATGATGGAAGTGAGTTTCCCCACAGCTGGGAATTGACTGGGTCCCACAGAAAACAAAGTCTCAGCATTGAATTCATGAAGAACAAGAACAGACCCTAAATGAGGAAAACCTATACGTGTTTTTTCCTCATATGTCTCAAATTTTTTATTCCCAATTTTATACTTGTACACTAAACAAAAGCCTGTTTCACTGAAGGAGTAAGGCAGAACATTTATATTCAAACAAAATAAAGCAGAGGGATGCAGGGACAATGTGCACCTGGTCCATCCTCTTGCCCTACAAGAAATGTATTCTTTTAGATGTGGGTGAAAAGAATTCTTCCTCACATTTAACCTTAGCATTTCATGTACAGCTTTTCCTATGGTTCTACATAGTAGTAGCTATGTCCTGCCCTATTAGGTATAATGCAGGACAAGCACTGAGCCCACTTTGGAGTTTCTGAGTGTTTCTGAACTCTCTAGCATAAAACAAACCAAAATCCATCTCACTGATTCCTTGATTCATTCATCTTAGTTAATCTCTAGTTAATCTCTTCATTCTTCAGATTTTCCTTAAGAAAGATGAAAACTCCTATATTTCTTCAAAGTCAATAGCCTCTAAAACCAAACTATTCATGGGAACAGTTATTCCAGCTTCCCTATATAAAATGTAGCTAGTTTTCATTATTAAAAAAAAAAATCCTAGTTTTTTAAAAATCTTTTTATAGAATCTCATTGCAGCTTACATATAGCTAGTGAAATGGTTCAAAATCCCTATGTAAATAGTTTTTTAAATTCACGCAGGTTTGAGAAGAACAAGATCAAGCCTGTGTAAGAATGAAATAATATAATTATTTTATGTAAATTTTAAAATTCCATGGAACCAATAGTGTATTAAATTCTATTATATTTTTCCATAAGAGCTTAGTGTACATAATTTTTATGTTTGCACATATGATGACATACAATATTGTCCACTAGTACAAAACAGGGTATACAATGAATAAAGCAAACACGAACTCATTTTTCATATTTGATGTCTGATTCTTCCATAGGTGTCAATGGCAAGACTAATTCATTTCATCAAGGCAGAAGCAAAACCTAAGTGGCCAGTAATGTGCCCTTCAGCTTCATGTTCACTCAGTTCTGTTCACTTAACACACTTTTCCATTGCTGTGACAATTTTAAAGCATTTATTTTGTAAATGAATAGTCAGCTTTCATGCAAACAATCCATTAGCATTACTCATATGACTCTCACATGATAGATTGGCAAAAAAAGTGTTTGCAATATTTCTCTTATCCATGACAAATTTGTAGTTGGTAAGAAATGAAAAATAACAATTGAAAAAGAAGGCTAGAACAATTGATCTCTTGACACCATTTCATTTCTCTTCTGAAATATGAAAAGCCATATTCTGTTTAGCATGAATATGAAGGATGGCCTTTCTGTTGATCAAAATAAGAGCCTTTGCCTACTTTATCACTGATCCTGTTGCATAAATCAACATTTGCATTTCCTTATACATTTCTCTTAGGAAAATTCTGAAGAATCTCAACTTACTGGCGTACAAAATGTGCAACTGCATAAAATAATTGAATGAACTGAGTCACTGGCATTGACTATTATAAACTAACATTTTCCTGGTCTTATCTAAAGAAATCTAAGGTATTAAAACCTTATAACTATCAAGACATGCACCTTCACTAGAGTTTGACTAAACACTGCTATGCAGCCAGTGGAAATAACTTGCATTTAGGGCTTCTGCCTAACAGGAAGTTATGCTGAACCTGAACCAAAGCCCAGCGAATTCCGTACGAGTTTTTTCCTTCAACTTTAATTGGCACTGGGTCAAGCCCTTTGCACACAATCTCCCATTTCTTCAACATTAAAGCAATGCTTATGACTGTCAAACAACATTTTTCCCTTCAATATCTATTCAAAAGGAGATTTTTGCATAACCATCCCAGGCCTCTGCAAAATGAAAATCAGACTTGGAATTCTGTGTCAAATAATAATCTTCAGAAGCTTGTTATATTGCAGATGGAGATTTTAGCTGCCATGTTGTCCTTCTAAAAATAACATGCAGTTTTCCAGTGAGCATGCAGTCGACTAGCAATATCAGTGTGCATTTATATCGCAAGGAATCATTTGAGAAATCCATCTTTATAGGTTTCTACAATCAAATTGGAAAACCTGTTCATTTTATACATAAGGGAAAATATTTTTAAAATCTTTAAAAACATGACACATCTCAAAGTCTTTTTATGTTTCACAGTGGAAGAAAAAAAGACCACAGATGGAAGTGATAATGAATACACTATCTAAGAATTAATCGACATGTTTTTTAAGTGACAATGCTGGCAAACCACAAGAATAAAACGTTAAGGTATTTACTGTAAGCCAAGAGGAAAAGATTTATATGCATTATCTCCAAGCCAAAATACAATAAAATCCATTTTTAGGCTTGAAATAAAATACAATCAAAAGGCTGTTTGTGACTTTGAGCCCCTGTCTCCTTCTTATGTTATAAACTACCCTCAAATTTCCCAGCACCATTTTGGCCCTTTTCTTTAAAGGCCCGATGATATTTAGTTAGGAATGCACTTGTATGGTTTTTCAGTCCTGATCCAACTCCTACTGTTGCCAGTGGGATATTTTCTGTTGAATTCAGTGGGAATTAAATAAGGTCCTTAAAAAAAACTTAGTATCCTGTATTAAAATGGTTGCTGTTAACACAGATTTATTTGTGACTGCCCTGGTGGCTTACCAGTAAGTTGATGGGACATAAACAGTGTATTTCTTGAACCAGCTGTAAGGCAGAAAAGCTGAGGTTACTGTTTGGATTCCCTGATGAAAAGCTGCAATTGTTTCATTTATAGGTAAATGCATTCTGGCTATTCCCAGAGTGACCTTGGCAGCCAACTCTGTTGCCCTTCGTGTCAGCAGAAAGAAGGCTGTTGGTGTCAGTGGGCTTTGGATCAGGCTTTAAAGACAGAGAAAGCTTGCTTAAGGAGGAAAACAGACATAACGAATAGTCCTGATTTCCCAGGTTTTGTCACTTAGAGTTTAGAATACCAACAAGACAATTTAAACCCTGAAGAACCATTGTTGTAAGTCAATTATTTTGACCCTGTGTGTTTCTACAATTGTATACAATAATAAAGAAGAATCTCTCTGGCTTACAAAAAAAAAGGCAAGTATTTTATTTATCAATAGAGATTTTAGCTGCTTTTTACACCATTGCAATGACTAAACAAATAGCATAAAATAAACAAGGGAGAGTATAAAATCACTTTATTCCAGCTGGTATCCCAAGACAACCTTTTGACTAAGTACAGAGTTAGATGTTTCAAGTATGGCACTTATATGAATAAGAGCAGAGAGAAGGTGATATATTCACAGTTAAAAGCAATGAACTCTGTTCCTTTGGTATGTGTGTCATCATAGGTAATTGTAGATAAACACATAACTTGGCTGGCATGAAACAACTCCGTCTTTTTCATGCACATATTGGGGAATGAACTGAAATATACTGATATATTTTGCAGATCACAATTAACGTAAGATGATTAAGGTGTGTGGTGTGTGTGTGTGTGGACAGGCAAACAAAAAAATGGCAAAATTATATTCAGCATTTATTGTTTAGCATAACTAATTGACGCACAAACTATGATAGAAAATAGCTAGTATTACACACCAGGAATAAACTCAGTGATTTAGACAAGCAAAATAATATAAGACATCTGTGAGATAGGTGAACGCAGATATCCTGATTGAGCTGTGGTCAGGTTCCTTACAGTGCAATTACCCTCCTTTTAAAACATGCTTACATCTGCATATTGCAACAGTTTCGCCCTCCCATCCCGCCCCCCCCCCCCAATATAGAGTATCCTTGCAGATTTTTAATACGAACATTCTACACGTTTACAACAATTAATCAGACAGTCCAAACTGTAAACTTATCCTAATGACGACCAAAAAGCCGCTCCACAGACAGATAACACCCAATCATTAGAAAGAAAAGTAGGAATAATAGTAGCTGTGCTGTAAGGCTAGATCAAGCATGGTTTTATAGCTGTTTTTTCAGTCTTTTACATAGCACTGCATTTTGCAGCTAGTTCAGTAAGTGCAGATCCAATACCTTAATGGCTTTCTTGGTGGTTTGATAAAATGCTTGCCTAAGCAATGTACCTTTCTCTAATGGCGTCTGGGTCTGTTCCACCTGGCACAGTGTTTCAGTTCTGTCACAGCCTCACACATAAGCTGAGTCACTTGACTGAGTCCTGCCAAAGTTAGGCATGCTCATTCTTGGCAGGTCCTTATTTCTGATTTCGTATATGGATTTCCTTTTTGCCTGGACTCCTCTCACTGCCATTTTGATCTTTCTCCAGCCCAGGTGGTTCAGTTCTGCCAAATTGAGCACCACACAAATCCCACTGACAGCAAACATGAATACCAAGAATACAGTCTTCTCAGTGGGTCTAGAGACATAGCACTCTACTTCTTTAATGCAAGGGTATCTGTCACATTCGTACATGGAAGGGACATTGAATCCGTACAGAAAATACTGTCCCACTAAGAATCCGATCTCTAGGGCATTTCGAAAGACCACTTGGATGATATAAAATCGAGAAATGCCTTCTTGCCTCCTCATCTTTGACTTTGTAGTTCTGATAGCAGGATTGGGGATTTCCTTCACTTCTAAGCAGTCGGGTTCTGCCTCTTTGGTGGAGTTCTCAGTGTTCTGCAGTACCCCATTGACAATCGTGTTCTTGATTTTCTTACTGTCCTCACGCTTCATTGAATCCTGGTCCCTCTCCAAGGTGAGGAAGACAGTGGAGTACCTCCGTTCCCTCTGCTTAGCAGACTGGTGAACGGAGTACGTTATGAAGCAAAGGCTGGGAGTGCACACCATGATGATCTGGAACACCCAGTACCTTATATGAGAAATGGGGAAAGCCTGGTCGTAACAAGCCTGGTTGCAGCCTGGCTGCAGCGTGTTACAGACAAACATGGTTTGCTCGTCATCGTACACCGTCTCCCCTACAATGGCCACAATGAGTATCCTGAAGATCACCACCACGGTCAGCAGGATCCTGGAACAGAGAAGCCCGTCAGTGCGCGCCGCCGCCGCGCGGCCGGGAGCTGTCCGGTGCTGACCGGGCCCCCGGGCCGCGGCCTCCCCAGCCCGGCTCCCGCCAGCGCCGGCGGCGGCCCGGCACCAGCGACCGGCGGCGGCAGCCCCGCTCCCGCGCAGGAGGCGCGCAGCCTGCGCGGCATCGCCTCGGCGCGTCCAGGTGCGGCCGGGAGAATCCGCCGCTGTCAAAAAAAAATCTCCGGCGGCGGTCAGCGCTGCCCCCCGCCCCAGCCTCCCGCTGGAGAAGAGGCAATCACGCGGGCCGTTAGAGCCCCGCAACGCGCCGGAGGGCGCCACACGGGGTGGCTCCGGCCGCGGGACCCCGATGGCGGCGGGGTCTCCCCGATGGCCGCCCGCTGCCCCGTGACTCCTCGGGGACAAGGACGGCGGCGTTTGCCGCGTCCCCGCGCCTCGGCGACCTGTGCGGTGCACACACGCACACACACGCGCACTCACACGCGCACACACACGCACTCAAGGCGCACACCGCAAGAGCCCCGCGCGAAGGATGCCCCGCACGGCCGGGACCCGGCGTGTGCCACCGACCCGCTGGCCGGCCCGCTCGGACAGAAGGGGATCCCCCCCCGCCCCCTCCGTACCTCCCGGTAGCCCTTACCTCCCTATCATAGTAGAATGCTGCTGCACGGCAGCTTCCAGTAGCCTCTCTAGAATAGTCCATTCCCCCATCGCTGTTCATTCGGAGACAAAGACTTTGGCAAGCGGAGGGAATCTCTTCACTTCTTCCTTCCTTCCTTCCTTCCTTCCCCCCTCCTTTCTTTTTTTTTTTTTTTTTTTTTTTTTTTTTTAGGGGCAGGAAAAACAAAAGAGCAACCACTCTCTACCGCCTGCAGTCCGGTGACAGAAAGGCGGCTGGAGGGGGCAGCCCAGCCGAGGACTCCCGGCTCGGCTCGGCTGGGCTCGGCTCGGCTGGGCTCGGCTCGGCTGGGCTCGACCGGTCTGGGCTCAGCTCGGGGCCCCGCGGCGGCCGGCCCGGCCCGCTCGGCTCGTGGCGCGGCGGACCCGCGGCGTGGAGGGAGGAAGGTTGGCTTTTAATGTCTTGCTGCCTCTAATCTGCCTTTAAGTAGTCTCCGCTTGCGTCACTGACAGGTTGGTGGAGAGCAGCCAAAAGCAGCGCTCGGATTTTCTCATTTTTATTATTCCGGTGAATATAAATAAATAAATGCAATAAAATAAATGAAATAAATAAAGGAGGAGGAGGAGGAAGAGGAGGAGGAGGAGGAGGGGGGAGGGCGGAGGAAGAGCTGCCCCAGCCTGCACGACGCTCGTTGTGCAAACGAGTGCCTCCTTGCCGGAGCACCCCGGCCGGGCACCCGCTGCCCCCCGCGGCCCCCGCCCGCCAGCGCACAGCCCGGCGCTCCGGGGAGCGGCCCCGCCAGGGACGGGCGCTGCCCTTCGGCTGCTGCTTTGACTGTGACACCGTGACCCCTCCAGCCACGAACGCCTGGCTGCCGGGGGGGATTCCCCGGGGTTGCTAGGCTTCGCTTTTCTCCCAGAGCTTGACTGGGTTTTCTGCCACTCACAAAACAGCGGTGTCATACAGCAATAACCTTACTTGTTCGAACCGCTTACCCTTGGAAGGTACTGGACTTTTGCGTCTTTATTCTCCCTTGATTACAGATATAAGAATCACTAAGGAGAAGTGAGACGTATATATATCCATTTCAGAGAATTCTGAAGCTGAGATTGGATTTATGCTAGGAAACACACCAAACCTTCACACAAAGCACCTCTAAACAGCACAAGAATAAAATATATTGAATAAATCCTTACATTATAAACAGTCCATATATTTTATTCCCATGAACTACTATTCTGTGTTTAAAATATTTTTTTATTTTACAGATACCCTTAGAAACTGTACCTGAGGCACCACCAAATAATTCCACACAAAACATTGGCACCAATTGGAATTGACTGTTCTCTGGTGGAGAAGCATAAAATGTATTCTGTATATTTCCGTAAAGATCAAGTATAGCTTCATACCTGCTGTCCTTTTTGCTCAGCTAATCTTCTTAAAAAGCAACATAAGAAAAACCCTAGTGTGTCTGATCATAATACTCCGACTGCCAAACTCAGTAAAATCAGTCTCTTTCAAAAGCAGAACTGCTCAGGCCATTGTAAACAGTGTAGTCCTTTGTTTTCTTTGCAGCTCTCTCATGAACCCATTCCATGTTATATTAATGATGTTAAGTGTTTTCTGAATAGACGGGACCATGCTTCATCTGTGCAGAGGACATCTGTGTATTTTAGACACCCCAAGGTTTGTTGTCTTTTCATTTGGAGTGCACAGATGGTCTCTGATTCACATGATATTGGGTCAGTTGCCTGACTGGATCCCCAAAGCTTTGAATTAGGAAAGTATCAAAAAAGAGGAGATCAATGAATACCTCTGCACAGAAGTTGGTAGATTTTTCTTCTCTCCCAATCAAGAGTCTGTGAAGAAGCATTCAATAATCGGGATTGTTTCCTTCCCACACTGTTGGGAATTACTGGGAAGACCAAATAATTACTGTTTTTCCTTAAAATCTGACTGCATTCTTCTTGAAAGCTGGTTCTCACAATTCCTGCATTTGGTTTTTTTTTTTATCTGTAGTTCATAAAACCTGCTGCTGCAGCAACACCATAACTAAAAAGAAGAGGTTGTTTTTTCTGTTAAGAGGACTGAGGTATCTATCCAACTGCCCTGACAACTGAGTGTCTCTTATGGACCACAAAGTATCTGTTTGGAGATGGATCAGAAAATGAGAGAAATCAAAGCAGTAAAGGCAGCAGTAATGCACGTATAGAAGGAGAGAGGGCAGGGAATATGCTAAGAAGCTAATGATTATAATCCTATTTAGCAAGCCAAACAGAGAGGGAAAGCTTGTGATTGAAATTACTGAGAAGAGGAGAGATTTTGATTCATAGACAAATATAAGAATTTCTACAAAGGAAAGCTGTTCTCTGGCACTGGGATAGAAAACCCACTTATCTGAGCTTTTAGAATCAGTAAATAAAAGGGAATTAAATTCTGATCGTATCAAACACAGGCCTATTAATGAATAGTTAGTCAGTGTTTGCTGTGTGTGATGAGTTCTAGTCACTGCTGACAGCCCAGCTGTGGAGACATGGAGAGCAAATACCATAAATGAATGCTACAAACATGTAAGCACTGTTATGAAATTGCTTTTGATTTAAATATGGTTTAAAGTTAAACATTTTCAGGCCTGCTCTTACAGGATTTGCTTCTCATTCCAAAATATCTGACCACTCCTTTTTAACAGTAACCTCATATGCCCCCCCCCCCCCCCCCCCCCCCAAACCATATTCACATGCAGGATACAAGGCCTTAGTCTTGAGAAAGTTCACTGAGCTTCAGGTCTTAGTGAGTTTAGGAAAAAAAAATATTTCAGCACAAGAGTCTCTTTCATGATGCTAACATATTTTAAGTGACTGGAAAACTCAAAGGAGTTTGATACCTCTCAAACTTACATGTACAATTTCTAGAACTATGAATTGATGTCCTTAACCTGAGCCCTGACTTGTCAAAATAGGAGTAATAAGAAGCAACATGATGTTCTCTGAGTGTTTAGTGCAACAGTGAAAGGTGCATGAAGAATGTAATTTTTGCATTTCCATTATCGTGTATAGCAGCAACCTGTGGACTTACCTGACAAATTGTCTAAATCACAAAGTGCTCAGACTATGTATAGTCATGATTGTAACAGAGAGTTGTAGACATAAGAAGATTTTCAGCTTCTAAAGGTTCATCTTAGGTTTTACACCATTCCCCTGAATGCTTCAGTCTGTGGTAAAGCCAGGATTCGCAGAGCAGCAATCTGCCAAGTATGCTGTGGGTGTATATTGCACGGTGTATGGTATTCACATTAGAAAACCATGCTACATTTCATTCACAAGCATTCAGGATTAACAAAGCTTTATTTCTCCCAGCTTACAAAGAACCATTTCCTAATGAAGCAGCAATACCAGTTTGCAGCAGGGCCAGGCTTGTCCTGTTCAATATTTTTTATCAGTTGCATACAAAGGAAAAAAAATCAGCTTCCCACTCCACACATAGGCTTTTGGGTGGGAGGATGTATTTTTGTTTGTTTTGCTTTGCATTTGAAGAGGTTGAGTATTCCTCCACAGACAAAATTCAGAATAAACTCTGTTGTTCCTAGTGTGAGTTCAAACAAGCTTTGCAGAAAGAAAACTTCAGAGTCTGCATCTGCTCAAAGATGCCACTGCCGCAACATTAATTTGTGATAAAATAATATAGACTGAGTTGATCTTGGATTAGGTCTGAAGAACGAGCCTGTATGTGTCCTCAGTTTGATGCCAAACTGAGGTTAATCTGTCTCTAAGAAGCCGTAGGCCAGATTCTCTCTAAGAAATCCAGCCCTTTTGCCCTGATCAGGTTTTGTAAAGGGTCTGGAGAGCAGTCAAATCTCGCAGGCTGCACATTCCTCAAGTAGGGAGTGGATCACACTGGGAGCAGAGCTGACATATTTGGCTCTCCTGTCAGAGCCCCCGCAGCCTGGACGTGGATGGCATGACTGGATGGCATGATGAAGAAGCCCCACGGTTAGTGCCATACCCACCGTCGGAGAGTGTGCTAAACCACGGTATTCCCCTGCTTCCTTATTTTCTATGCTGAGGTGAACTAGTGTAAAAAAAAATCCAGATCTTACAAGCCTTCCCCCCATACTACCTCCTCTTAAGGATATATATTAACCCTAAATTTATTCCAAGGATTTTATTTTAAAATTAATCTACATATTTTTACTACCATACCAACAATTTTCCTTGATTATTTTTTTTAGTTGCTCTCAGTGGATCCATAATAACAGAAAAATAAATAAATGTCATATTTAGATTCCAAAACTGCATGACAAATGACTGTATTTCATTATTATATTGCAAACCACTGTTTCCACCACTTGTAGTAAACTGGGAGCAAAGAAAGAGCTTTTAATTAAAAATCGTAAGCTAAAGAAAATAATGGGTTTTTCTTTTAGAAGTTTTTGTGAAACATGTTGCCCCATATCTGCTTTGTGACTGCATTTTCTAGCTAGTGTCACAAAAAAGATATTTATCAGCATTGCTTTCATAAAGCCGTAGAACTTTCTTTGGAAGACTGACACGATGAGTGCTTCCTGTTTGATAGTATGTGGTGTAGTCCATGAAATCTAAGTCATTAGCTACTAAACAGAAAATGCCTTTTAAAGACCTCTCATAGCCATCTGCTATGCTCTGTTTTCATTTGGTGCCATGTGTGTATTAATGAAATGATTACATCAGATTATATCTTTTATTCATAAAATCATCTAGGTCATCTGCTCCCACCTACACTTTCTCTCTCATTAAAATGAGCATTTGTGCCTACTTTCTCCCCCCACTGTATGAGTACAATCCCAGCTGCAGTCAGTTGCTATGTGCATCTTAATAAGAAATCCCTCCCTGTGTTTTTTTTTTCTTAAATGAAATTCCTTCAAAAGACAACTCTAGTGTTTCACACCACAGAAAGTGCATTTTTCCTACAGTTTGAAAAGTAAAGACTTCCCAAAAGGTACGAGATCTGGATGTACTAATGACCTCAGCCCTTCACAAGAGAAAGCAACATTTCAAGAACAGTGTCATTTTGCTGCCAAGAAATAGGTAGCACACTCTTCAGATCTAGTCAACAGTGTTTGTGTCAAAACTGTCAACGGCAGGGCAAGCGCTTGTGCTCCTTCTTGTGAGGATGGAATACAGCCCGCACTCACACACTTCATGCTTGAGAATAGCAAGGTGTCGAGTGCACCCAATTCAGGTCTTTCAGTAGCGCAAAAACAGACAAAATACTGTTATCCTAATATTAAGACACTATTATGCATCATGGGTTCATATCTGCAACTGAAGATTACTATAAATGGAAAGTTCTTTGGCAAATTAATGAAAGTTATCAGTAAAGAAGGAGTAAATCTATGAAGATTCATTAGCTTTTTAACTGAGGGCTTGTAAGTCATGTTGAATTTCCATAACTGTTCTTGCCTGGGTGGTAGTATAAGAAATATTCATGAGGGGGGCAGGTATTAAGTAAATATTCCACAACATTTTGAACTAAGAGAATTTAAAATATCTAAATGTAAATGCTTTAACTAGAAAACAAATTTTAACTATCGTACTTTTCTAGTTACACATTATTTTATTCCCTGACAGACAAAATCACTAATGTTTCATGGGGGTCTTGTAGCTGTCCACAAGGACCTTCTCATGTACAAATTAACAGCTCAAATCGATTTCCTTGGAAATAATTTGGACATATACATTGGAAAACAGTTGCATATATTTCTGGCATATGTACAGCTCCCAGTGCAGCAGGGCATGCACTTCTTGCAAACTCCGGAGAGTAAACTATAATTTATTTGCAGACAGGCTGCTAGAAGAATGAAAAAATCATTGAATCAAATCCTTATGAATTGACAGGCTCTGGAAAGAAGTACAAAAGTAGTAAAATATTCCAGGGACCAGATCATCTGCTGCCAGTCTCTTCATCTTCCCTTCAGGCTTTCACCAGTCTCAAAAGACCACTCACATTCTGCTAAAGCATCCATTAATGCAGCTTCGTGGAGTATGATTGCTTAAGTGTAAATTTGTGAGCAAATCTTATGTGGATCCCCATTATACTCTACTTTAAGGTTCCATACCCACTACAGAAAGAGCCTTTCAAAAATACCTTGGACAAGGAAGAGTATGAAGAATTCCATACAATCAGATTTAGTACCTCAATATGCATTGTAGACATGCAAAGAACTATCCACATACTAAGACAACAATAAACTCAATATGGGAATGAAAATCATCTTTCATTGATTAAAACTTGCCTTTTTTTCCTAGAGCCTATTCTTTCAAAGATATGTATTCCAGAAGATATGCACCCCTGTATAACTGATTAGTCCATTATGGTAAAATACCAGACATTTATGCAGCCACTATGCCAGAACCAATACAGAATATTGGTGAGACTCAGTTTGACAAACCTTACTTTCTTCTTTTCTTTACAAAGCAAAAGGAGTTATAACTTGCAATTGGAAGAAACAGTTAAACTTAATGATAATAATATATTTTTTAAAAAAATATAAAATAAATTTATTTTTAATTTATATCATAACATGTCCATCCAATGGTAGTCAATTTTTATGGTACTAATAGCAATTCCCACTGACTTTAGTGGAGCCAGAATTCAAAAACTCTTAGGACCTTATTTACACCAGAACATTTTTAAATCTCTAATAGCAGAATAGTAATGATGAGAAAGTTAGTGAGTGCTTCAGAATACCAAGAACTGCAAAAAATAAGACTAAATAATAAGAAGAGAGTCTTCTATATTGGAACTCTAAGCAGCATTTTGATGCTTCTTGTATTCCATAGCAAAAAAAAAAAAAAAAAAATTATGAGAAAACATGCTTCAGTATTTCAGTATGAATGCATTACATCAAGCATTTTTTTCAGACGTACTGGTTTGCTTTGCCTTGTCCACATTTGTCTTCATCCAAACGCTGAATCCCTGTACTCCCAGCTGCTTTCAGTTCAGTGACGTGATTTACGGCAGAGTTGCTTTCCTTTGTTTTGATTGTTACACCACCATATGTCTTCAGTATTCCTGGTGCCCCTCACTCTCCTCGTCTCCCTCCCCATCTCACCCGTCTCAGAAGGGAATTCACATTACATTAAAGCATCCCTTCAGAGGCCAGGCTGAAACAATCCCTTGAAATAACTAGGGCAGTCAAGTGATTGATTTGAAAGTAAACTATGTCAGTGAATGGGAGTGAAAAGCGGAAGCTCAGTAAGAAATGCAGAGCGGTTTTTTATCCTCCTGTGATTCAAAGATTCTACAGTTACAATAAAAATGTGTGAAATATATTTGATATGAAATCCATTACAGATATATAAGGTATAAATACATACACACACAGAGGCATGTGTGTGCAAGTGCATGTATTTATGTATGTGTTTTATAATTAATGTCTACTTGTTTACAGACTTCAAAAAGAAATATGAAATAATATTTAATAAAGAATTCCATAGGAACTCCTATTCTGTAGGAATCCTATTTTATGAGATTATTAAAGGGCATATATGGGGAGAATATATTTAAATTTAAATGTGATTTTAGACTTTGTCCCAGGTAAGGCCCTAGGTAAAAACTATGGAGTTATCTTTCCAGTCACATTAGTACATGTGGATCAAGAATATACAGTAATGGGTTTGAGAGAAGAATCTGACATATTTTGTAGAATAGTAAAAAAAAATAATCTGCAAGTGAATTTAAGTTTTATAAACATTCAAGAGTGTCAATTTTTTTGTTTAGAATCTTTAGTCTAGTCTAGATCTACACACTTGCACTGGAAAATACTGATTCATAGACCCAGAATAGTTTCCCAGACCCATCCCAATCATGCACATCTGGAGTTTCACAGGTGGTGATTTAAACTGGCATTTTTGTGAGTTCCACAACTGTTAGTAACAAACAACATCTGCTCAGATGCTGCAGAGCATCCTTTGTTTTCAGAACACCATTTGTTACTCTTTCCTAAACAAAAAGTTTTCCAGGATGAACATTTAATTAAATTTTTGTAATGTTTCTGTTCCAAAATGGAGGGAAATCAAATTTGGAATATAAAAATTTTTTATGAATCAAAAGCCCTGAGTTTTTTAAAGCTGTGATTACAGAACTCAATTTCTTTTATCCCACAGAAAATTGAAGTGGTTACCTATAAATTTTGCAAAAAATTTCATGTTGTGAAATACTCAATTCATAACTACATTTTCCAGAATCTATTACAGATAATGTATTTTTTACCATGCTGCAGGAAATAATTTGTGACACAGCAAGAGAAAAAGATACAGTCAATCATTCATAAAACATTGTAGAACACCTACAGTTGTACATGATTTATTTCTGTGCTCTTAAGAAAGAGACAAACCAGCATTATGTGTAATGTTGCTATGGTACTGGAAGTTGCAGTTTATTTTTCTAGATAACAGTGAAACCCACATAATTTCTCACATAGGTCAGAGTTGCTCAAGGGCGGCATTGATTTGCACACATCCTATGCAAATCTGTCCTCATTTTAACCAGATATTTACTTTGTATTTTAGATTTAGAAACACTGCTTTGTAGCTGTTTGCAACCTCTTTCACACTTTCCTGTAAGAAAGTGGGGACTGTTTTCCTGTGAGAAACATAACCAAACTATCAATGATTTACAGAAAAAAAAGAGGGGGAAAAAAAAAAAAAGAAAGAAACAAAATTTTCATGGTACCTTACTCCATGATTTCCTCTAATCTAAAGCTGTGTCTGTCCAACTGAGTGGGAAACAGCGTGGAAAGATGTATCTGCCTTCATCCGATCCACATCTCCTTTAGGACGTTCCAAGGCGGTCTGGGGGCCTGGTGTCACACCAACGACAGCGCCGGGCAGCTGTTTGGGTCGCCCCTGGATACCTTTCCCGCTGGTGCTTGCCCAGCTCCCCACCTAGCTGGGGATCAAAGGGAAACCGAGAGGCTCCATTACCCACCTCCTGCCTGGCTGAACACCTAATACAGACCATGAACTGTAGAATTTGTCATTTAAAATGTCTGTCAATGGAACTTCAAAGGCTACATCAGAGTGAGAACAGTGTCATATATTTACGCTTACATGCAAGTGGGTAAATATTTTATGTGTACAATTTTATCAACTATTATTTTGTGTCAATTCATAAGATTTACTGCAAATACATCAGGTTTTATCTACATTTTCTGTTTTTCAGGTTGTTAAGGATCTCTCATTTTCCTTCTTCAGCACAGAGCCACGATGAAACACAGGTTTTCTTGTGAAGACTTCTAAGAACGAGTCTGTGGAGAACTTGGCTCATTTCAGAGGCTTCACTCTGCCTACAAAGAAAAGATGGGTTACAGTGAATCCACAAAACAGAAGGACCAGGACCCTAAGCTTCAGATTTAATAAAGATTTGGGCATGGGTAAAATAGATGAAAATTACACACACGTGCACAGAGCATTTTCAGACAGGAATTTCAAGGCCTCGCATTGAGACGCAGCTATCCAGTGTTTTCTCAAAACCAGACCTCTTCTGATGTTGAGGAACAGAAATCAGTAGATTTCCAGCCCTGATTTCACCATATAGGTATATCCATCCTATAGTCTCAGTAGACAAAAAACAGGCAAGTGACTTGAAATATTTGCTGATAAGCACTTAAAGACTTGACCTGTTTAAAAACTATGTCAATAAGTAGTATGTCAAAAAGATATGGATACGTTACTGGTCTGATTTGTTTTATTAGTGCTGTTTGAAATAATTTCATTATTTCATATATTTCCTTGGAGTGAAGGATCTGCTTTGGGGCAGAAATTGTATTATAAAGAGAAAAGACTTACAGGAAAGCTAGTGCAGTGAGGGAGAGAAAAGAAATGACAGCCAAGTCCCCATAGGGCTTTAATTAATATTTGTGAAGCATATTTAGCTTAATTACACCAACTAGTTAGGTATCAAAGTCCAGTGTCACGCTACCTGAGATGTCAGTGCAAACTGTTCCTTGGGCTTGAAGGTGGTACGTACAGCAAAAATGAATGTGTGAAATCCAAATATGACTGCCACAAAGGCAAACAAGGCATGAGAGAAAACACGAGCTCAAAGATAGATCAATTAATCCAATGAACACCAACTAGACAGGTGGATGAGTCATACACACCGTGCGGGCAGAGCTCCTGTTGAATGGAAAATACACTTAATACAGCATGTTTCACTGTGAAAGATAGTGTGGCCAACAAGCTAGATTAAATTGGGTGGCAAGCCTCCTACCTGTGCTTTGATGACAGAAACATCCTCAAGCAGAGAACAAGGACTGAGTTTCCCCTTTTGTAAGGTCTCTCCTCTTCTGATTAGCCCTTCCCAATAAAGTGGCCCTTCCCAATCACTGGGAGGGTTGGTCAGAGAAAAATATCAAATGAATATATCGAAAGAATTAATAAAAGATTTTTTTAATTCATTCACAGATATACAGCTGCTTTTAAGACATAAAACCTCCAGCATTTTGGGAGGCATAATAAACAATTCAAAAGCTGCACACACCAGCATTTAAGTTAACTCTCAGCACCTGCAGCAAGTTGCACTAGAATCTAACCCAAGATGCACAATTTTTAAAACCCACACTAAGTGCCCTTTCACAAAGACAAACCTAAATGTCTCCACTTGAGTCTTTTCAGCCACTATATTCAATATTTAATTAGAAGTACACATGGGAGATTTATAGCATGGGAAGGAAAAAAAAAGAAAAATCTATTTAGGAAAATAGCAATACCCTCATGTACTTTAGACATTCCTACTAGTATCACTGGCTTCAAAACAAGAGTAGTGTTCTGATTTATCTGAGCTGAGAATTTGACCCTTAATTATTTTATTTATGTTTTTTAATGGCCCTAAGAATATAGTGCAGCATTTTTGTTCTACATTTAAGTTATATCTGAAGTTCTAATCTTCAGAAATGATACTCATTGAAGCAAAATACATTCCACTCTTCAAGAGCTTTTTAAAGAGGTCAACTTACCTATGATTTGGGTAAATTTTAAATGATTACAGAAATGACTGAAGTTGGATGCAATACCCTGTTTCCCTAGCGTACTTCCCTCCATTACTTTCACCAGGCAAACTGTGTTTGTGGAAAGAGCAGGGGATTTGGGGCAGAACGTATGCCAAATGAATGTGAAGACTGACAGCAGGACTGACTTGTAACACTCACATTTTGTCCATAGCCCAGGAATTTCTTTATATACTCTTCAGTGCCATCTGCTGTAATCAGATGCATTCAAAAACTTAAGAGATAATCGAATAGCCAATCTCAACATCTCCATGACAGGGAAATTATCTAACTCTAGTCTTAGGTCTGTCCTACAAGGGTAGAATCCCATTAAGGGATCAAGTGCACATCATTGCCAAAGATGAATAACTCGGTCACAACAATGGCCACATTCTTTCAACTTTTTGCTACGCTTTCTTAAGCTGTAGCAAAAGACACTTTACACAATTTAACACCTATGAGAATGGGTGCTCTAACACCACAGCACCTTCTCCAGTCAAGCAGGGACAGAACTGCGCCTGCAGGTGAGACTTGAGGGCAGCTGTCCATTTCATGCTCACCCTATGAACCTGGTGAAAAGAAGTCAAGAAACAATATTTTTCCAAGGTACAAATAGGATTTGGGTGCCTAGACTCCAAAAACCCAACACTGTAAAGCAATGGCAAAGCCTTTATCTCCTCTACCACCATTCAAGTTGGTTTAAGTGAAGAAAAAAACAGTTCCATTATGCCCTTTGTTATCTTAATGACTTTTCTGCAGCTATTGCAAAGAAAGTAATGATGATTTTTCTGTGTGTCTCAGAGTAAGCGTACAATGTGATTGATTATGTCTATTCTGTCCTTCAGGATTTAAACAGAGTTCTAGAGTTCTTAAATTATGTCCTAGAGAACAACTTTCTGCTTGAAAAGCCATTTCTTCCAACAGGACTTGCACAGTGGGTTGTTTATCACAAGATACATGGCATGTTTTCCAGTGGAACATTCCCTAACCTTCATGTACTGGACAGGCTCCATTTTGTCTGTGTGAACGATGTGCTATGGTCTGGTTTTTATTACCTTTAGGACACTCAAACTCTGATAGGGTCTCCATTGCTACAGATGGACATGAAGAAATATTTCCTATACAAAAAGACTTTTTGATTTCTAATAGGCAAGATAAAGGAAAAGAAAAGCATAACAAACTTTTTTTTTCTTTTCCATACTCAGAAAATCCTAGCCAACAGCACCTGCAATGCATTTCCAGAACACAGAGCACTATAGGTTTAGCAAAACAGCACCAGCAGTTTGCTGGTTTTTGCACGGCAGTATTTATCTGTTCTGTGGCATTTGTGGCATTCTCTATACTTAGATTGGCAAATGCCACAAATACCATGACAAATTTAACCACTGTGAATGATAAATGTCAAGCTTTTAATAGCACCCACTGTCTCTCTGTCACCACACGACCCTATTTGGAGATTGCACAATCACCATCTCTGTATTATTACTTATAAAAGAAACAGTCTTTTTAGCATTTTAAATGACAATATGTTTGCTTTGTATAATATATATATATATATATGGACAGAATGGGCAAAGGAAACCTTGTATGCCTTTTGGCAGAAGGAAGATACTATTCCCAACAATTTCATATGCTGTTTATTTACAAAATAAAGTCAGAGGCTAGTTTCCTATTTCTGTTAGGTGCCAGTACAGTGGGCAGAATTCATAGTCTCTAGAAAGGCAGAAGCAAATTTGTCCCCCCCCAGTTGGTGACAACAGCTGATGTTATGTTTGATCAGAAAGGAAAAGTCTACAAAACTATTGTTATAGATGTTACATCAAACATTGCAAACTTATTGTCTACATGACTTTGGGCAGTTTTTACACTTTCAGCAGTACGTGATGTATTCAGGCTACGTCTGAAGAACATACCTCTGTGGCACTTTGTCTGTAGGTTGTAAGAAGGAAAGAGTATTTCACGTTATCTCTAAAAACACTTCAGTTCTGATCTTTTCTCAAAATTCCAAAGTTCTGAGGTTTTCCCTTGAGCAGAAGACTAAATCAGAAATTAACTTCTGTCTTAGAAACCAGACTACAAAATATCCACAGTTTTGTCTTAGTGAAATATCTCTGTGATATTTCTGACATGAAATATTTGCCCTTCCAAATGCAACTATTCTAATTTTCTAGGGGGGATAGTCATATTCTGTGTCATACAGATGTGGTCTCTGAAACTTGTTGCCAAGTCAGGGATGCTCTTCCATTGCAACTTTAAAGAGAAGACTTAGGGAAAATATTTGTATGCATATATATGTATATACACACATATGTATAATTATATATAAATATATATATATATATATTCTTACAGCGAACACTTTGGAGAACCCAGAACCAAATGCAAGAGTGACTATCACCAGCAACAACATCATCACTCATTTTCCTATGTCAAGTGAAGATATCAGTTCCATGTAAGTCTCTTTCAAAGTCCATTCAATTTAGGTGCCAAAATATATGGGTAAAAGATCAAAAGCTACTGCATTACTGCAGTTTGTCCAGTTGCAATACAGCGCTGACCTGCACAAGAGAGCTCCAATTCAATTAAAAATAAATCTAAAAAGAATTCCACACCAGTAAGACTAGTAAGGCCTAAGACCATTTTTGTAAACCTCTTCATCACATATTAAAGGTTTTGTCACACATTAAAGGTTTTGGTTTTTACAATACCCTACATTAAAATTTGAAAGTATATCTGGGCATTTTGTAGTATCTTGTAATGGATTGCAACATTTGGTAAGCCATAATATACATTAAATACCTCCTATATATCCATTCCTGCAGATATATATATATGGCTTTTTAAATACGGATCAAAGAAATCATTAAACATTTATAAGACTAAAACCACAGATTGTATTTTTCACAACTCACATTTCTACATATACAAACAGGCTGTCAGCTATGAGTTCAGTGTTTTAATTATGAATGAAACAGTATGCTAATAAAGTCGAATTCACAACCAATGCTGAATTAGTAACTCAGTTAATGATATTAATTTCAATAATCAGTCACTCAAATTGTCAAACTAATACATCAGATAATGAAGTTAGAAGTTTAGCACAAGAAAGGTGTTTTCTGTTTAGTCTATAATAGGAGACTGAGTAGGAGAGGATTCCCTTTAAACTTTTACCTGAAGTAAAGTTACAGCCATGGAAATGGCCTTGATTTAACCGGTGGAAAACAAAGTTTTCTTGTAGGTGGTGTTCCTTGTCAAGGAAGGATCTCCCAGTTTAGGTGCTAAATTCAAGACATAACTCATGCTAGGGAAGTAAGGAGTGAAGTGCTCTTTTTTTTTTTATGACTTCTTCAATGATGTGTCTTTAAATTCTGCTGAGATTTCAATTTCTGCAAGAATTCTTCCCTCTGGCTTACCAGAGAATCAGAGCACACGTGCATATGTGTGCACACACACACACACACACACACACTTAACTTTAAAACACTTTTAATAACCAAAAGTTAAAATTAAAAAAATAAATAACCAAGGTGGTCAACTTTTTCTTGCTTAAGATAAATGTTCCTTACTCTGGGTTTGGTTTGAGGGGTTTTTGCGGGTTTTTTTATAAAATAGAGACAGCTTTTGAAGGCAGAAGCCTGTGTCCTGAAAATTATTTATATAATCAAAATAAAAAATAAAGAAGAATTAACATGAAATTTAGTGTCAAAACCCATCTATTACATAAACATGAGGATATGTTTTGAATTCCCTAAACTTATCTTTTTTTCCTTGATAGCAACTACTGTAAAATCCTTGTGCTTCTGGATGCTGTGGAAGATCTCCCCACCCCGACTGGCCCAGCAATATGTGCTGCCCAGACCCCTTCCTCCCCAAAACAAAATGAACCAGATTTTTCACCTGCTTGCTTTCCCGTCTCAGCTGAGGCAGACACAGCCAGCGACGGCGAGCTGGGGGAGAGGGAGGAATACGTGGCAGGAGTTGCACCGATTTCCGCTCTCCCTGGAAGAGCTGGAGTTGCAGACCCTCTCTAGCACCCAGGAGCTCCCCAGTTTCCCTTTGGGCATTGCCTTTTTGCAAAAGCATGTCTGGAAGCCACAATGCAGCACATAAGGCATTTGGGACCCTTTGGAATGAAAGCTCGTGTAGGCCTTGTTGCCACTGACAGTAGCCTTTCTGGTGATCTAAACCTGAGGGATTACAGACTCAAAACTAAGCTCTTTCTTACTGCTTTGCTACCTGGATTTTACCGGGTACCTTCCCAGGCTTACTATATTGTTTATGTGTAACATAAATCTATGTCAATAAAGCTTTATGCTATTCCACATTCACTTTTCCCCCTGCATATATGTATCATCTGACAGAAAATGGTGAAAAAATGTCCTTGAAATACAATTCCTCTCCTCTAAGAGAGCATACTGACCTGTATTTTGGAGAACTCAGATATTTTGTGAATTATTACTTTCTGATGAAAAATAAGATTGCCACCAGGTATATTAACTTTTGCTGATGTTTGCTAAATTCTATTCATCCAACATTATTCACACAGGACAGCTTAATCACAAATTAAATCCATCTTTTAATTACATATCAACATAATAAAATTTTTCCAGTAATTAACATTTCTATATGCTGAGTGTGCAAGTTTCAGCAATCGTAGTCATCCTCAGGAGAAAAAGCAAAGGTAACTGGTGGCATGCTAACTGCCTGAATTGCTTCTTTCTTGAGTGTAATGAGTGAGAGTTATTAATCACTCAATTTTATAAATGATTTGTGTCCTGATAATGACAGAGGCTTCTGTCACAGGATGCTTCAGGGTGGGACTGGGTTCAGCTCTTACTGGAAGAAAGCAACAGTCTCTGCCTGGGCCTTGTATTCAGTTTATGCAACCAGCAGAGAAGAGGGTTTTCTCTGTTTTTTTTTTCTATTGTTGTGTTATTATTGTAGATTAATCTGACTGTCACATATATTTAGACTCACCTAATGTTTTTAAGTCTCAAACCCTCTTATTCTACATTAAAAAATTATCGCTCTACAGAATTCAATTATTCAAGCTAAAAATTTTCATATTAGTGCTTTGCCGCAGGCTGACTTTTTTAAAGCTTTAGCTAAACCAGCCTTTTTAGAGAAGATTAGCACAAAGTAGACAACTCTATCAAATTTATAATGGCTGTGCTACCAATTTTTTTGAAAGAGCCTTGAAGCACTAACAAGTGAGTTCTGAAACATCTCCTTATTTCCTTTCAAAAAATCCGTCTTTTAAAGCAGAATCTCAGGATTTTCGGATTCTTAGTACATACTTCATAGAGATGTTACAAGCTTTCTGTTCTGATCAAAAATCCTATCCCTCAATACTCCTTAAGTGCCAACATGCTCCTCGATCTACAAGTTTTCTGTAAGGTCTGTGGGTCAGGCAACAGTGGCAAAACCCCGATACCCTTCAGTCAAAAGCAGAAGTTGTGCTGTTCTGGCTGCCAGAACAGGCCGTAAGATTTTGTCCCAGATGTTAGTGATGTGTGTTAGTATTTCTTAACACCTTTTAGCCCTTATTACTGAATAAAGCCTCTTCATGTAGCTTACAGATTACACCAGACTGACTTCCACAGAATGACTTCCACACCATTTTACATAAAGAGTAACAAGCAGCTGCAAAGTCAGATAACAGGACACACTTTAGTGTGGCAGACAGACGTTTTTGCCATGTGTCCACACTGCTTTTCAAATTCCGTGTGTTGAGTCTATATATTTGGCTAAACATCGTTTCCTTCTTCCATCCAAAGAAGGAAGAGCAATGAAGGTTAGCTGTGATCCTTTAGTCTCAAAACTTATGTCAATGTCTTCATTAGCTGAGATGTTTCAGAGGTGAAGATTGATGACCATAGCCAGGTTTGTGTACAGCTCTTCTTTAATTTGCCTTTTTCAAGGAACTATCTACAATAGTTTTACTGGTTATCACATAAGTGCTCTCCAGTTAATTTCTGCAGCCCATTCCACCATCTTCATTTGCCATACAAAATGTACACCACTGTAATTAAGGCTTGTAAGATGTAAATGGAGGGTAAACTTTAACAGTGGCATCTCTTATTGGTGTTTGGAATCCTAGTTTATGTGACCTAACACTCAAATCCCTCTCAATCAAATTGATCAGTTGTATTATCCATATTTAAAAGATCTTGTTTTGCTTCAATAAATAGTTATCATAATCCCCATCCCATTGAATTATTAAAGTTTTCACTGCACTGAGTGTGAATACATATTTTTTCAATGGCAAAATATGAGAGTATTACATTAAAACTCAATACATCTGGAAACATGCTATAAGAAGAGAAAAAGGGTAAGGCATTGCTACTTTTTAGTCATATCCTCCATATATGCAAGCATATCACTCTTTTGCACAATCCTTGCTGTTCATATCCATTTCCATAAACTGTGAATTACAAGCCCCAAAATGCCTGTGGAAGGAATTTTTCCATCAGCCATGCAAGCAGCGGCTTCCTTCAGTTCCCTCCTCATGCCCACGTGCTCACGGCCGAGACCGTGGTGCCAGCTGTACGCCTGACCCGCCAGTCAGCGCCAGTCAGTCAGGAATCCACTGGATCTGACTTAGCATACCCTTTGCATGCTTGCCTAACATTTTAAGCTCCAATTAGTTGCAATTTATGTCCACTATCACCCTATTAATTCGCACTAATACCTGAGGTGACCTTTCTGAACCAGCCGAATCTTTCAAATTAGCAAATTACAATGCTTCTGAACAACATCATGCAGTAATTAAATTTGTGTTGGTCAGAAATCTGGAAAAGTTGCCATGTTTTCAAAATGTACAAAATTTCTCCATGGGGCGAACTTCAGAGTGATTCCCCACTCTGGAAACCTTCTTAAGAATGGGGGAAGTTTTTGGCTTTGCCTTAATAGATTCACAGGTTAATTTGTATTGTATTGTGAAAAGGCCTATTTGTAGCAGCATTTCACTAATATTTTGTGCAGTGTGAGGATAAGTATTTCATATTTATGCTTAAGTTTTCATATTTTTGTTAAAATTTAAATTTTATGTTCATTTAAAATTCTTAAATTTGTGTTTAAATTCTAAAAAGATGTAAATTTTCATATTCATGTTTAAATTTTATTTATATTTAACAACTCCATCCACCTTCTTTGTCCAAAAGCAAAAATATCTAGAAATAGTTGAATACTTCAATTGCAAGCCGATGGCAGGCAATTACAATTGCATCTTAGTGAAATGTCTTCTAATGACAGGCAAACTGAAGACAGATACTAAATATGTCTTCATATATTCAAAGAGTAAAATCAGTTCTGCTTAATAGAACTAACACATCTAACAGCCAGTTTTAATGTCTTTCCAGGAAATAATAGGGAGGAGAAACAGAAAAAGTTTCCCTGCAACTGTGTAAACTGCCTATTATTATTGTGTTGTGTATTTTTGAGTATAAAATTAGCATGAAATCTATTCTTTTCAAACATCTGTAATGGCTGTCAGCTGAGAACATGCCTAACTAACCACATGCACAGCTTGATAAATCCTTTAACTGATTTCCTAAATCAAGTTTAGGTGAACTCCAGTCTGTGCATAGTCCAAACTATGACACTGACTGGTTCCATTATTTTAAGGGAAATGTCCCAGATCAATTTTAGATACTACTTTTAAAAAAACCCCAAAGAGCACAGTTATAAGAAGTCATGGTGAGGAACACAAAAGCTCACAGAGAGTAAGAAATTTATGATTGTAGTATCTGGGTCAAATAGCAACAAAGAATAGGAAAGATTAAGGATTAAAAATTGCCTGCAATATATGTACGATGATGTGAAAATAATCCTGATTATAACAATTGTATGTTTATATAGAAAAAGTTTTATTCTTGTGCATTAGTGCAATAAAGGCTTCACTTTATCTCTGGGTTTGAAGAGATGGGGGAAGATGAGTAAACTGTCAGCTGGAATTAATATTTTGTCATAAATATTTATAGCCCACAGAAAACAATTGTGCGATTCTTTAGGATTGAGCTAATTAGTTATAGATTGCATTCTAAATGTGTTAACATAATTGTTTTGCAGAAGCTTTGGCTTTCAATAAATTAATATTAAAATACTTGGGTTATAATAAATGCAACAGAAGAAACATTTCTCAGTCCAGTGAGTGAACATGAGAGGTTTCCTTCCACTTGTTCCACTTACTACGTCTACCCTCAAGGCTCTCTTTTTGTAAGCCTTGATATATGATGCTTCTTTTGTTTCACATTTCAAAATTAAAACTATAAAGCATAAATTCTTACTAATAGAAAACCATGACTTAACACGCCTACATCACTTAGAAGGACATGCATGCAGTGAAGGCATTGATATGTTTGAAGGGAGTTTCCAAATCCCAGGGTGTTTAGTCTCATTTTTTTAACCAAAGAATACTTATAATAAAACAAAAGACAATCATTTGTAGGTTGCAAGTCCCAGATCTTGTTTATTTATAAAGCAATAAATATTAGAAGCACAAATAAATTGCACGGGTGTGTAAACAAACTGTACAATGACTGAAGAGTTCAGGAAGGGTTGCCAGAAGACTCCAAGAAGCATATTGTCGTCATCCTGAGTGGGAAGTAAATTGAGGGGAAAAGCGCTTAGAAGCACTTGCGGTGGACAATGGATGGACCAGCTTCATCATACTCTTGTTTACTGATCCACATTTGCTGGAAGGTGGACAGGGATGCCAGAATGGAGCCACCAATCCAGACAGAGTACTTGCGCTCAGGTGGGGCAATGATCTAAGATAAAGAAAAGCAACAGAATCCTCATTGAACAGTTACATTTCTGAACAACTAACGCACATCACCAATGTAACAAACCTCTAGATATTTCCTTAATAAAGAACTTTTCTATAATAACAGTATTGATCTTCAGCAGCTGGTACAATACATGTAATACTCCTTAAGAAAATCTATAACCATATTTTCTTCTTTTCTAACACTTGCAATATAATTATGCTGATTAAATGGAATTTCTTCTCATTTGTCCATCAGCTGTTGATCTCACTTTTGAGTTGTTCCTATATCCCAGCTTAGTGATATGGACATTTTCCTCATCCTTACCCACATTTTAGAGTACAGAGTGAAATTCCTCACCTTGATCTTCATAGTGCTAGGAGCAAGTGCAGTGATTTCCTTCTGCATACGATCAGCAATGCCAGGGTACATTGTCGTTCCACCTGAGAGGACGTTGTTAGCATACAGGTCCTTACGAATATCAATATCACACTTCATGATACTGTTGTAGGTAGTCTCGTGAATACCAGCGGATTCCATACCTTAGGAAGAAAGAAGACAGTAGATCAGTAAATTATACAAGAGGTCTTCATGACGAGAACTCTCAGCGTTTCTCGTCATCATTAATATGTACTGCTATGATCTTTTTGTTGTAAAATTACTTACTGATTATTCAACATAATAGAAAAACATAGAAAAAAAAAGAATTGCAGAACCAGCTAAGAAAACAAAAATTATTTGTGAGAAAGGGTAAGAATCACAATGCCTGTGCAAAGGAAAAATACTCAAAATATATAGTAAGAGAAGAGGTAGACACACAACATAAACTCATTTAGTATATGGCAGTGGGAGACAGTTATATGGAATAGAAAACATGAGTACCAGGTTATGTCAGAGTCTCACAAAAAGCATTAGTTGACTATAGAAAAGACAACAATAAAGACAATGAAAGCAGTGGAAGTAGAGCTAAAGAAGACAATAGTTACTTCATTTCTTTTTCAGCCTACTCAAAACACAGTCTATTTATAAACATCAAGGCAAGACATAAGCAAGATATGGACCAAGATATTAGCACTTGGTGGTAGGGAAAAAGAAACCAGAAGCAAATGTTTGTAGGCTGCATTCCAATTTATTAATTTTAACAGGTGCTTCCTGAAAGGGCTGACACTAGATCCACAGTAAGATGTCAGCTGATGAACAACTGCATTTATTGCTCAGGACTTAGAGCATAAGCATTTGCTATATCTGTCAGCTGCACTCACAAACAGCAAAGCTTGCCATCTTGACCACGGCAATGTTCAATTGCAGTGCATATAAATATACACACACCTTCATGCCATTTTTTTACCCCTCCCAGACACTTTACTTCTTCTTGCAGTCGGATACTGTTCAAGTGTAAGCTTTACAAATACAGCACTGGAAGCTATTATTTCCATTGTAACATGATGATATTCTAACTGCATTTTATCATGAAAAATTGTGACCCTAAAACCTGGTCTAAAACTTACAAGAAGACCCAGCTGAGCTCACATTAAGCACAGCTTACAGGGACCAGACAATCTAACTCATTATTTGTGTTTGATTTTGTGCCAAATTTAGATAAGCAGGAAGAGGAGTGGGACACCTTCTAGATCTTCTGATTCATTCATACCTGCTACTGAAAGGAGAATTTCCTGGGAACACTTACCAATAAAGGATGGCTGGAATAAGGTTTCAGGGCAGCGGAAACGTTCGTTACCGATTGTGATCACTTGACCATCAGGCAGTTCATAGCTCTTTTCCAGAGAGGAGGAAGAGGCAGCAGTGGCCATTTCATTCTCAAAGTCCAGTGCAACATAGCACAACTTCTCTTTGATATCACGAACAATCTCACGTTCAGCTGCAGATATACAGGAATCAAATCAAGGTTTGGACAAGCAAAATATAGAGGAAGAAGATGGACCAAGAGAGACAGGATTTTCAGAGGAGGACAAAGCTGAAGGACTGACCTGTTGTCACAAAGGAATAGCCACGCTCCGTGAGGATCTTCATGAGGTAGTCAGTCAGATCCCTACCAGCCAGATCCAGACGCATGATAGCATGAGGCAAAGCATAACCTTCATAAATAGGTACATTGTGGGTGACGCCATCGCCAGAATCAAGAACAATCCCTGGGAGAGAAATGTCAGAGAGCAGTTGGGATCACCTAGCAAACACTTAGAGCCCTTAGGCACAGTGAGCAGCAACAAACACAACCAAATATAGGATTTTTCAGGCACTATAAAGTAGCATCATTCTATTTTAGCCATAAAGATCTTGCCCATTCCTTCTGCCTTTTCTTGCCTGGAAATTCCTGTTTGCTGTGAACTTTCCCATAAAACAGCTGGCCCTTACATGTTTTAAGCTAATCCATACGAACAGCCTTCCACTGCTACTACACTGAGCAGTAAGTTATTTGCAATAGTGATTGGGTTTGGTCCAACAATGGGCATTTTAAAGCCTTAAACTGGTGTAATACTTGTGTAACTGCAGTATCTTCACAGGAATGTCTCCTCGCTTGTGTCATCACAAGTGGCATGAGAATTAGTTCCACAGTGCCTCTCAGAAAGCAATGCAGACAGGTCCACATTGTTCTGTCCACAGACTATTTGGTACTGGCTTTTCTGCTACTGTTATCATCAATTGCTATAAGTGAAAAATGCCTTTCTTTTTTTTTTTTGTAAATTTGAATGAGTTATGAGGGGTTTTTTCCCTATTTGGAGTGAGAAGGAAGGAGGGTTCCCAAAAGGAAAAATCTAAATACTGTTTATTTTTTTTATTTTACCTGTTGTACGACCAGAGGCATACAGGGACAGGACAGCCTGGATCGCCACATACATAGCAGGTACGTTGAAGGTCTCAAACATTATCTGGGTCATCTTTTCACGATTAGCTTTAGGGTTCAAGGGGGCTTCTGTGAGCAAGGTAGGGTGTTCCTCAGGGGCCACACGGAGTTCATTGTAGAAAGTGTGGTGCCAGATCTTCTCCATATCATCCCAGTTGGTGATGATGCCATGTTCGATGGGATATTTCAAAGTAAGGATACCTCTTTTGCTCTGAGCTTCATCACCCACATAGGAATCTTTTTGACCCATACCAACCATAACACCCTAAGAGAAGAAAATACAGAAGAGCATTATTTGAGGAAGACAACATCACAGAGCCCAAACAATTACATCACAGTCAACTATGATATTTTGAAGAAAGGTACAAGCAGTCACACCACTAAAAGGTTGTTTAGGAAAAGAAATTAGCATTATTAAAATATTAAGTCAACAGAATTTGAAGTTTTCTCATAAAATCCTTTTTTCTTTAATCAGAAATGGAAGGGTTTTTTTCCCTTTTTTAATGCACCTCTTATTTTCAATTACTTCTTTCTGGTCCAAAAGTTTGACTGAAAGTAAACTGCAGAATATCATGAGCAGGAGAAGATACAGAGACATAGAGAGTCTATAAACAAGAAGATACAGAGGGAAATGAGCCTTCTAGTGCAGGAAGATACTCTATTACTATGGAGCCTCAGCAGTAATTTATTCACAATAACAGAGTACAAATTGCAAATGTTTTAGGGTGGGGTTTTTTTTGTAAAAAAAAAAAAAAAAAAAAGCATTACAAACTTTTTACCAAGGAAATTGTAGGAGAAAAAGTACTGTATTCTCTATATGCTGATCTAACTGTGTCAAAAGAGAGGGAGAATGAAACAGGAACAGAGAAAAGTTGGCTTAGAGAGCAGTGAGAAGGTAAGATCAGAGACAGACAAAGCAGAGCAAATGGAAACATCGGACAGGATGAGTGGGAAGGGACTTAACCAAACTGCATCGTGTGCAAATTCAGCCAATGGAGATGCCTTTGAACTAGCACCAGGTCTGGCCTTGGGGATGGAGTGGGCAGCAGCTTTGTAGGAAGCTGGGTTTGGGCTCATTAGAGGAGAGAGCAGGGAGAGTCAAGAGGAAAGTTGGTGAATTAGAAATAGCTGGGAGAAAGGGAGGCAGTGATAGAAAGGAGATCAGGACGGCCCAACAGGGGAGCTGAGGGAAGCACTGGAGAGAACTGGAAATGCATCACTCGTACCACCGCAAGCAGTGAGCAGAGGGAAGGGCAGGGTATTTGGGACCGGACAGAACTAAGGAGGGAAGGGGGGAGTGAAGGCGACTTCTGGAGAGGGAGGGAAGGCTCTGTCCTGGCCCAGTCCTGCCCTCCGTATTTACCTGGTGCCGCGGGCGGCCGACGATGGACGGGAAAACGGCCCTGGGGGCATCGTCTCCGGCAAAGCCCGCCTTGACCAGCCCCGAGCCGTTGTCGCACACCAGTGCGGTGGTCTCCTCGTCGTCACACATCTTCGGAGGGAGGCACGGACCTGCAAAACAGCGCGGCGGCTCGTTCAGACCCCCGCGGACAGCGCGGCGCTGCCGCCGGGCCCCGCCGAGCCCCCGGGCGGCCCCTCCGCGCCCTCCCGCCCGCCATCCCCGAGGGCACGGGCGGCGGCGGCACACCGACAGCTGGCGGCGGGAGCGGGAAGTTTGACTCGTCCCGGGAGGATGCTCGATGGCTCAGCCACGTTCGTGGGCAGGGCTTTAAATAGGATCCATCAGCCGCGCTCTTCTCCGCGCTTCAAAAGGCGCCCCGGCTCGCAGGACGCTCATTAGGGCATCGTTAGCGGTACTCTCAGGCCGCAGATTGAAACGGGAGGGAAAGCGTTTGAAATCGGAGAGATCGGCCCTGCCCCGAGCACTTCCCCGGCGGCGGGGCGTCGCGCCCCGTCGGGCCGCGGCGGCTGGCGCTGTGCGGGGGGCGGCCGGGGACGGAGCGGTGTCCCCGGCAGAGATAACGCCAAGCCGGGAGGTGCGCAGGCAGAGCAGCGGCTGTACCTGCACGACCGGCATCCGCCGCCCGCCGGTGTCTCCCACCCGTCCCTCCCATCCCATCCCGTCCCGTCCCGTCCCATCCTTCCCTCCCTCCCTGCCCGCCCCGAGGGGCTGCGGGCGCCGCCGCGGTACTCACCAGACCAGCACCGGCGGCGGGGGGGGCTGCGGAGGAGAGCCTGGGTGCCGGCTCGGCGGAGACGCCCCAATTTATACCCCCCCCGAGGGGCAGCGTCGTCCAGGGCCGCCGCGGGACGGGGCAGCCACCTTCTCCTTATTTGGTCGGCTCCGCGCCATTGAGCGGCCGCGCAGCCATGAATGGAGCCCGGCCAGCCCCGGCGCAGCCCGGCCGCCCGGCCCATGTAAGGCAGGCGCGGGACAGCGCGCCCCCGGCCCGCCGCATGGCCAAATAGGGAGCCCCGAGCAGCCCCTCGGGGGCCAGCGCTCCCAGGGAGCTGGGTGGAAAGGTGCCTGCCCGGGCCGCCTCCCAGGGGCACGCCCGGAGCCCCGATCGGCTCCGGCCGCCGGCGGCACCCCGAGGTGTCGACACCCGCCGGGTGCCGGCCCAGGTGGGCCCGGAAACTTGAGATGCTCGGCCGGGGCGGAGGGTGCGGGGGAACCTGCGCGGGTGTTTTCTCCGCCGGCTTTTCATTTTTCCACTGAAAAAAAGCCAGTCGAGCTTCTATTTAATCGACGACCCATGAGATTACTTTGGTGCCAACAACTGGGGCTCTTCTACTGCATGGAGGCAGCATCTGCTGCCCGTATTGCCTTAGGAAGGAGCAGTGCACACTCAATTTCTTTTAAACTTTGATGAGCACACGCAGCAAAAGTCGTGTTTCTCTCTGCTTTTGGCTGACATCTATAGCACAAAATGGGATCTGCTTATTTACATTAATATGCATATACTTAAACTCCTCATTTTTGCTCTTTTAATACGCACCAGATCAGCAACGCATGGTGATATGTACAGGGCAGAGGATGAGAGATGGGAATAGCTTGGACAAAAACCAGCTATGGTATTAATGTAATGTGACAGTTGTTTTCCTGTTCAGTTGTTGAACCATCCACATTGATAATTTGTTCCAGCGGTGGAACCTAGAAAATCCATGTATCTTCAGGACTTTTTTTTTTTTTTTTTTTTTTTTTAGTTAAAAATAGAAAGACTGGAGAGGCATCCCTTGAGTGGGTTTGGCCTGGTATGTGAAGGCAGAGTTTGTCAACGTGTGTCCCAGAGGACCTGTATTATAATACAAAGTACAGTGTCCTTTGGGAGCTCAGCTTATAAACTGCCCAATGCCTACCTCTGTAAAGACACAACGGGGGGGAAAAAAGAATTGAGGTTCAGGACAGAAAGGGAGGATGGGATGTAAAGGTCAAGAGGGGAACACTCAGTAAACAGGATCAACCGCTTAAACACAGGTCCAGTTTATTAGATGCCATACAAGGGCTGACAGTCATCACATGGCTGTATACATCTTAAATGAGGTGGAAGAAAAGAGCTTGTGAATGCATCCCAACCTGCAGTTTGGGGGCTTTGGGGGGTGTTGGTGTAAGAGCTATCTTTGCACTGTGGGTTTGGCTCTGACAAAGGGTGCGAGAACTGGAAATCGCTGACTACTCATTTCTAAACTGTATCCAAAGGGGGCATCAGAGACGCTTCAACTTTAATTTCTTCTGAAACCGGAGATAGTGGAATCAGTTTCCTCATTTCTAGCACAATTAATGAGGTGGTTAGCTCCACCCCAGCCCCAGTTTATCTTGGGGTTGTGCCCAATTATGAGCACAACTCTAATGCAGATGTAGCAAGAAACTTCTTGGTCATTGATAGCTCCTGCTTTTCTTTTCTTTAAATGCCTTGAGGAGAGACAACCTGTTTCAGGTGAGACACCATTTGAGTATAAAGTTGTGTGTCTGTCTATTGAATATATGTGTATATATAAATACATATGCTCATATATATGCATGTTTGTATCTGTGTATGTATACATATGTATATATTACTTTTTTTTTTTTTCTTAGCTACCTAAGAAAGGAAGGTGTAGGACTGTGAAATACAGTGACCTTAAAAGGTCAAAGCAGGGACAGACTGTGCTTCAGTGCCTCTGGACAAACTTTGGCTCTTAGTTTTCCTGGTATTGATGAAAAATCAACCAAAATCAATACTGGTGGGACAAGGACCCCAAGTGAGTACATATTTATCTAAATCAATTAGGCACAGGTAACAGAGTTGAAAATATTTTGGTGATAGTGATGCCTGTTTATATAAGAATTCATATATATGCCAGAATGTATAGGCATACACACCCTGGCACCTGGCAAAGATAACCATTTCAAAGAAAAAATACTTTACTGTATGCTGCTTTAATTTAAAAAAAAAAAAATCAGCATATTTAATTCCATAGTAAATTGCCATATATAATTTAAATCTGCTTCTTTTTTTCCCTAGCACATCTTTTCTACAGAAACCGTATAATGTAAGGGATTGGCCAGCTTCTCTGGCACTAGAGATTAGTTTACAGTGTTATCTCAGCTGTTCCTCTGCTCTGAGGTGTTACAGTATTTACATAGAAGCCGGCTGCTGATAGCTGCGTTGAATTCCTCCCCAGTCAGACCCTCCCTGTCCCATCCTACATTCCCTTTGGCTAGAGAGGAGAGACTCCGCTGAAACTGAGACAGAGCCAGCTCTCCCAGCAAAAATCTACATGAAACGGTCTGTATTTTATTATTTCCTTTATAACCAAATATTGGCTTTCTCTACCCTTTCCCCAAGTTTTAAATTTCTAATCCAGCAAGACTCACATCTAGGATCTTGATGCACTTGAGAGCTCATCAATCCCCCACACCCATATATTGCAAGGTCAAATGAAAAGGGCACCACACAATGTACATAAATCCAAAAATCGCATCTGCTTCCTCGTAGCCATTTGAAAAGTACTCAGCTAAACTTATTCCTTCGGCCAAAACCATTCTGCTTTCTGCAATAAAGTGATATTACAGCCTCAAATACAAGCAAACAAAAAGGCAAAAACCTACTGAAATGTGTTACACGACGCCGTCTAGAGGAAAAATAGCATCTGACTGACCAGGGTCCCCACATACTGTGTACATTTCTCATGACTTCGCTATTGGGAGTGACCCCAGAGACAAAGGAAACACTGGCAGTGTGGAGCATTGGGAAAGCAGACAGATCTGCAGTGGACATGATTTGCATATACTCTAAAACAGCCTGAACAGACAGGAGCATGAAGCCTCAATGTGTAAACAATATTAATGGGGTAGCAAAATTATATCTATATGACACATACACATGGAAAAAACCTGATGTATTATTTTACCAACAAGACACTGTTGTGACTGCAGCCTAAATCAGACCATGAGTTCTTACCACTGCGTGGTAAAAACACGTACTAAAAAATCGCGCTGTGATCTTATGGTGCCCAGAAATCCTCACAACTGCTATTCAGCTTTTGAATGAAAAAAACATTTAGCTTAAAAATAAAGCCTTGATTCTTCAAAAACTTTAAAGCATAGAGCACTTATTGCCACAGACTTCAGATTATTTACAGTAGTTAACATTGCATTCAGAAATTGAAAATGTGTAGGATCAAGCCCTCTTTTTTTTTTTCAGTCATTCAGATTATTTATTATCTGTACATGTTCCAAAAAAGACAATAAACTTTTCATAATACACCAAACCATTGCATGTACAGCATACCCTGACCTAGCAGGTCTTAGAGCAGATGACTTCTCTCCTCACTTAAAATCTGCTATTTCTAAATCCAATGGATGATGACATATAAAATCTGTCCTAGCACAGAGCCAAATGTTACCTCTCTTAAGCCTCAGGCCACTGTAATCTTTGGAAGAAATTTCACTTTTTTCAAGAATAAGAAGCAAATGCCTCTCTGACAGGTTTTCTTTTGTCCCATGACAGCTGTTTGGAGCTACACATGCTTTAGAAATATAAGAAGCATCGCAGCAGAGTCTTGCTGATGGGCAGGAGTCCTGATGAGATGAGAATGCCAAACATACAATATATGATGAGTATTGCTGTCATGAATGAATCACTGTCGTGATGGAGTCATGCATGGTTATCTACGTCTGTATAGTGATGAACCTGTCTCTGTGTGTATGCAGACATACAAAGAGAAGCCAGAAAAGACAACTCTGCAGTCACCACCAGCTGAAGTTGTTCCCTATGAAAAGGTCTATTACACTTTTTCAGTCAGATTTTGAAGCTCCCTAGTGAGAAACCTTTCTTCTGTTCTGCTAGAGGAGAGCATTCCAATTTAATAATCACACTGTCAGGCAAACTTCTCCAGAGAATTCACTGGGTATTTCCCTTTCTTAGTCATGTCTCATTCACCCTAGTAATAGCCCATGTTTCATACTTAATACATTCCCTGTCTTCTCAGCATTTAAACCCTTTGCATAGTTGCAGGCTGTTATCATCTCTCTGTGTCTCTTTCTCTCACTCACTCATGTACTGCTGCACATCTATAATTAACCTAAACCGTCTTAAGTGTGCGCTGAAATGACAGAATAATGAGGTGGGCACTGGGAGTTAGAGATGCAGCTAAAACATCTTGTTATGAAGCTGAGAGAATTAGGCACGGGCAATGTCAGTGGAGGCGAGTGGCAGTGAAAGGAATTTGTGCTTCTGAGTCTCTGACCCTCCAGAATCCTTATTTGCCACACGTCACTTAGAAACGCCAGGACTCGCACTCCCATTACACCCACTTTGCAGTGGGAAGAGGGCTCAGAGAGTGCTGGCAGAGCCTAAAAGCACTGTGCCTGCACAGGAGGAATGTCTTGCTTCCAGAAGTGATGTGCTTCTCTCGCAAGCCAGAGCACGACAGGCACGACAGGGTAGGGCTCCAGCATTTCGTACTGTGGAGACTGCAGGCTGCTCTGAAACAAAATGCAACCCAGGGAAACTGCTACAATTTAGGCTCCTCAGGCTGTCTTATGCACTGAGGGACATGGAGTGGTTCAAGAGGACAGAAATATGTCCTGAACACTTCAGCTGTTGCCAGCATGTGTCTCGGTAGCCAGTCCTGTGCAATGTCTCTGAGAGATACCTGCCCTACATTAGAAAGCTGATGGACAGTACTTCTATCAGTAGTTCTAAGTCTCATTTCAGCTCTTGGGTTTTTTTCCCACTTAGAAAACACATCTGACCTAAACACCAGAACAGGTGGAACATGGAAAAAATCTTTGTGCATGCCTGTTAGGTATCATACAATCCTCATTTCAGACTTGATGAGTCTCTGGCTGCTAGTACCATATCAATAAATAACAATTCCAAAGGCAATGGGTAATTGCTAAATGTACCGAAGATGCTTTGACAACATCTTATATTAGGAATATTTCAAAAAAACGCCAATGCTTAAGGCTAAATTCTGCTCAGCTAAATAAAATCTGTGATTAGTTTTATTTAAATAATAATTCCTTCTTATATGTGATGGTAAAAAGCTCAGACTTGCAGAATGGTCACCCAGGAAATGTAATGAAATTACAGGGCACCTTAGCAGATGTTTCATTAGTATATAAATTATGTAGATTAATACCTAGATACTTAAAAATGACAAAGGAGAACAGTGAAAGAGAGAGAAAGCAAGACATGGACTGAGAAATTTGCAGCCAAAGGCACTTCCCTACCCTGATTTATGTCTCACTCCACCTTCAGTCTCCTCCAAGCTCACTGTGCTCATTTCTTTGCCATAGATTCTGCACCTGTCATGTTCTATAGAAAGTGATCAGGACTTCATAGCCTATCTAAGTATTGCTTTTCAAATTTAGCATCACAACTGCTACCAGACCAATGCCATGAGCAGATGCAAATCTACTACCAATGGCAGTGTTTCTAGCACATGGCCGTAACCTTGCAATTTAGTCTAGTTCTTTACTGTAAGTCACTCTGCAAGGTCTCTGAGTCACAACCACCTGTGATAATTCACATCAAAGGCAGTTTCTAAGAACTGTTCAGAATGTTTCATGCTAGGAACTGATCTTTTCCCTTCTTCACTGCTTCTAATGTCCCCCTCTTCATCAAGTTCCCTTTTATCTGTTTTTTATCACTTTCCCACTATCCTCACTTTCCTTCTCTTGTCATTTCCATCTTTGTTTTCCTCACTATATATCTGTAAATTTTCCAGTTCTATGCTCTCCAGTATGCATAGATTGTTGTGTGCAGCCACATATATGCAAAATGAGCAGACACCAACCCTGTGAAGATAAAAGAGGATTCAATTTGCAAGGAAAAGTTTTCCAGAGAAACAAGAAACATACCCATTTTCTTCCCCAGCTAGCATGCAGTTGCAGGAAGATGAAATCTAATATGTGTATCTTGTCTTTACTGACATATCACATAGACTGGTCTTCTTAATTATAACCCAACAAATTACTTTGTTCTCACTGATCCGCATGAGCAGATTTGAAGTCCATTGCAACGAGTAGGGTTCAATAACCTGAAACAAAAGGAATCTGAATCTACCAGCTACTGCAAAGCACTGTGTGAATTTCCACATTGTTTCTCAGCTGCCTTTTATTTTTCAGAATCAAAGACAGATGTCCTGTAAGTACAAGTAAAGCAACAATGAAGCAGTCTATTCTAATTGCATTCTAGCTCAGGAATTAGCTTTTAATAAAGGAAAGCATCAAATGCTGGCTTTTCTGTTAACATCTCTACCTGCATTCTCTTGTACTGTGTGTTAAAGAGGGAGGTCCTACATTTCTTAACCTGTATAGACTAAGGAGAGAAGGAAGTAGTGCTTTAGAGGTGAGAAGATAAGGTTCAGCAGGATGATGTGACTTTACTGAAGTCACACTGAAATTAGCAGTTTATGTAAGAATTGAATCCTACTCCTGAACACCAGTTCCAGCTATTGAATAATAAGCATGCCATTGTTCTCAAATATGAGTACGTAAGGCTCCCTGAATCTGTGGTGTACACAGAAACTGTTTGCTTTGCCACAATTGATAGATATCCTTCCCAAGAAATATTGTTTTACAAGACCGCTGGATTCTACTGCTGCTATTAGGAACACAAAGATATTTGATGAGTGTCATAAAAATGATGATTCCAACCTCCAATTTTGCAAAGTTGTAAGATAATTTAGATAAAAACATCTCAGTTATTAACAAAAGATGTAGCTGGACCATGACATATGGAGAAAACATTGCAGTAAGTGTATTCAAGAACAGAACTGGAGGATGCTGAGAGTGGCTCAGAACTTTCTGCCAAAATAATTTCTCTTGCTAAACCCCAGAGATTCTTCAAAACACATTTTATCCCAGAAGTTTTCTACTCTGTTTTTCAAAGAATGCTCTCAAGTAGGCTCATTTCATTTTCTTATAGGTTAAAAAAAATCTGCAAACCTACAGATTTATTTTGCAGAAAAGCAATATCTGAATTGCAAACAAAATATTTTAACTTACCAAAATGAATTTTTTTTCCAAATTTTGTTTCTGAGTATTCTCAAGATTTTTACCTCATAGCCAAATTCAGTATAAAAATATTTTTATCTCACCTTTTTCAAAAGATGGAAAAAATACTTCAAACATAACAATTTATTAATCAAACCTAAAACTTTGATAATCAAAATAAAGTTTCCCTGGAATCTTGCTGACCATTTGAATCCCTTTAATATTAAGCAATTAGCTAGAAGATTACAGAAGCTTCCACAAACCTACCTTATAAAGAGACTTTACATAATATAAAAAACATAGTACAAGTGCAGTAGATATATTCTGACTACATACCATGTTGCAAATGCAGATTTTATCCACTTTTTGCTATTCATTTCTCCGTATGTCCAGTTGGAACTGAGCAGAGAGATAAAGCATCATTTGAAAATCTAGACCTTCCAATGAAGACAATAGGTATGTAATATGGGTTCAATTTTCTGGATTTTCAGTCAGCAACTGGACAATACATTTTATTTTAATTGCACATTCATAATATGAGTACATTTTTTGTGCAGGTATGGCCTAGATATGATTTTTACTAGCTTTTATGAATAGTTAATTGTATAGTGTGTTTTACAAAGAATATTCAATTATTTCCAAAATCAATATCCTACAATGAGCTATCTTCAGTAATGTAGTCTTCATTTCAATCCAGCATTCCCATAATATGTTCAGTGCAAGTCAAAAGAAGCCATACCAGATCGACATTTTGCATTTTGACAATAAAATATATGTGTAACACAATAACAGTACTGACAGATTTTTCAGATCTCAGAGAATGTTTACTAAGCTACTCCTATTATGTACATACAAGGTAAAAAAATACCACAGCAAAGAAACAGAGTTCAGCTGAAATAAAAATAGCAAAACCACATTTTGAACCATTCTAGAATGCTTGGTGATGGAAAAAATTTCAGGGAACTAAAAGGGGATTACTGCTAAGGTTTAATAATTTTCTAAATAGTATTCTAGAATGACAGCAGGGAATGTTTTCTGCCAGTACTTGTTTTGTCACTTATTTATCCAAAGTCCTAACTACAGAAAAAAATAAATCAGGGTCTACTTCCCTTTTCTTGTAAAAAGGCTCTGTTTTAGACAAGAGTAAGTATTTACCAAGGCTTTAGTAAGAAGTTTGTACTGTCTCTTCTGTACATATTTTGTAAATAACCACTGCATTTCAGACTTCACTTAACATGCTTCATTAATATCACAGAAAAATGTCATGGGGCATTTCTGAGTTACCTATAGAACAGAATGCTTCATCTCTAATGTATTGGAATACTTTATTCTAGTTCCTGTCATTCTTAACATAGGAAGACCTGTTATTGGCTCAGCCAACTTAGTAATTATTTATGCTTGATACAAAGATGTTTAAAAGTGAAATTTAAACTAGCGTTTTGTATAAACCACATGTCCTCCAGATAAATAAAGGGTTGTGGACAACAGCAATGTACTCTTCCATTTAAAATATCTCTAAGGCATAGCTAAAATTTCTGTTTATTGTCATTCTTCCTGTAAAGAATGGCCAGAGAGAAACCGTCCTGAACTTGATAACAATGACCCATCGCAGGTTACAAAAACCTGGAAAACTTCTGAAAAAGAAGGTAAAAATTTGAAAGGTTTAAATGCATATTTAAGGAACAGGTAATCTACCTAAAATCTCAGTGATTCAAGATCAGAGGAAGTACCAGATGGCATCAGTAAAATCTCATTGGCAAAAGTTCATCATTTAAGTCAACTGGGGAAAATGTGGCTGAAAATACAGTTTTAATCTGTTGCCTTCAGCATAGTAGATGTTTTGGGGGAAAAAAAAGGTCAATCTGATGGTTCATAAAGCAATTATTTTCCCATAAAATATCTTCTAAAATAATACACAAAACACAACCAAAGGCAGTCACCACAAAGAAAATCTAGGTGTTTTCCTACTTTGCAAAACAATATCAAAACTACCAGGCCATGTGGTGGCCCTCAGAGGAATAACTCTTATGATGAGCAATTGTTTCCCAGTGCAAAAATATCTTCAATAGGCCAAGGTATTGGATAGACATTTGACAAAGCTTGACATGCAGAAAAATTCAAATATAGCATACTGCCCTTCGAAATGAGAAAAAATGGCTCTAAGAAAAGGAACTCAGTAAAAATCAGTAAAAAAGAAAAGTTACTTACTGAGGTCACCAAGTTTTGATTCAGCCATACTCTACAGAGAACAGGGGCACACAGACGGGTTGGCATTGACATTATCCTCCAATAGAAATAGTGAGGACCGAGGTTTCTAAGGATTCAGACTATATTCAGGCTGACTGACAGAGTAAAGGAAAAAAATCATGTTTGTTTAACTTTGTTCAACCACATGACATTTGGAAACTGTATCTGCCATGATCCTGAGGGCACCCACAGCCTTGACTGTCCCTGCTCAGCCTCCACCGGGGCTCCCCCACCCTGCCCAGGGCCCAGGACCCCATGTCAGCCCCATGGAGCTCCCCTGACCCTGCCCATGGCCCAGGACCCCGTGTCGGCTCCCTCTCGGGCCATCAGCCCCTGCCCCAGTGACGCTGAAGCAGGGCCGGTCTCCAGCTCACCACAGGAGAGCCATCCCCATCCCCATGGCCCTGCTCAGCCATCATGGGGCCATGTCTGAGCCTGTTTCCCCTCACCAGCCCTGTTCTTGATCCCCATCTGAACCTTGACCTCTCAGCCCAGCCTTGTTGCTATGGACCTGCTAGCCACCAGTGGATTTGAACCCTGTCCTGTAGATTGATTTCCTGGCTTGACCTCAGACCTGCCTCATCACCATGATGCCTTATGATCTGGACTCTTGCTCGGACCTGGCTGCCATCTCCAGGCCTGCCCTGCTTGCCTTGGGACTGGGACCCAGGTGGTGGGACCCCTGCCCTGCCGTGCCCTGCCTGCCTGTGTTATCCCCCACAGGATCCCCCATCTGATGTTGAGAGACCACGCCAAAAGCTCTGGTACTGATCTTATTGGCTGCACCACCCATTTGTTGTTGCTCTCTGCTAGCCATGTCACCGCTCAGCTTTTCTAGCCAATATATTACTTGCCTCTGCTCTGCTCACCACCATTCACAGAGGCTTTACATAGACATTGGGTTAAAAAACAAAAAAGCAGATAGCCAGGACACCTCCAGCCAAGTATAGCTAGTAGACTACAGAGTCATGTTTCATCTCTTGTTTTCTCTCCCTTTGCTTTTTCATATCCAGAGGACCACATGAAATAGAATAAGGCAGAATTTTATCTGTTAAGCTTCAAATACATTATGGTGTTTAGGATGCTAACCTAAGAGCTGAAAAGAGTGTTAAATTTGTATCTCACATCCCAGCAGAGTACTCTGACCTCTAATCTGTAATGGAAGTGAGAAGGAATAGACTCCTCTCTACCTCCACCTCTTTTTCCACGCCCAGATGGCACTTAAAAAAGCAGCCAACACAAGAAACAATAAAAAATAAGTCCTGTTTAGATTCTCAGGAAGAAAAGATGCTGACAATTTCTACAAGGATTTCAGGTTCTGGCTCCCAAGTGAGCAGGGTATCTATTTGCTAGCTTCTCCAGTTCAAGCACACTAACTCCGTAAAGGAAGGGTGTTTCAGCTACATCCCAGGATTTAGTGTTTTCAATATATTAGCTCTAAATGTCTTACCATTACTTTAGCTTTTTCTGGCATGTTCCAGTGCCTAAATCATTTCATGTATTTTAGGTGGAACCTACACATCTACGTCAATTCTCTAGAAGGGACAGGCCACTAAGAATTAGGTACTGCGGCACCTCCATCTTCCTTACATTTAGCATGCTACATATATTTTTTGAAAGCAGCAATTAAAATCCATGGTGCTTTCAACACACTTACCATTTTAAAGGTAAAGGCTTTTAATACAGAATCTCTCATGAAACTTGAATTGTGTCAAGGCTTTTGGGCACTGAAAAGAAATACTTTATCTTCTGTAGGACTCATCTGCACTGTTCCCTTTTTCTGTCATTGATGGTCCAGCTGGTTCCCAGTGAAGACCCTATGACAACTCAAGTAAAAATTATCTAAATGGCTGCTGTAAGAAGTAAACTGTTGCACCTAGAATATCGCAGTGAGTTCCAAGTATCCAAGTGCAAGAAAAATGGGAATTAACTACAGGGAGTCCATCACATGGACCACATACTAGTTTTAGGGTTTGAGTTTGTGTGCATTTGTTACTCTCATTTTCCATATCCAGAACACATGTTGTGGTCAATGTAAATCTCATTTTTCCACCTTTTATATTAACATGCATGTTAGATGAATGTTTAATGCCTAAGTTTTAGCTGTCTGCTCTGCCCTAGCAGAATTCACAGCTCCTGAGGTCAGTTGGTACACAGGGGGAGTTAAATGTTTCAGAGAACAAAATCAGTGAAAAAAACCCAGCGAATCACCTCAGTCAGCACTGTGTTTTCTCTGATCCTATCCTCTACAACATTAAACTTCTCCTATGTATCATCACCTAACTCAGCATAAGATGATGCTTGACGGTTGAGGCTAAATGGGGGTCTTTCTGAAATACCATTTATCTTAGCTTAGATGCTCTTTCTTACCAGTCTAGATTCACACCTCGAAACCTCTTTCTAAGGGCACAAGCCTCTTGCTATTCTCATTGAAAGGAACAAAAAATACTTCAGTTGTGGCCAACTTTATTTTACAATGGCTTTTTAATTGCAAGTAGTTTACAATGACATATGCAATCCTCTTGTGTTCCTGGGTGTGTTATTTTCCTCCAGCTCTTCCAACAACATCTCTTCACCCCCACAACGTCATTCGTACCCACTCACATTTAAGTCCAGCTCCTCGACATAATCTTGTCTGGCTTCTCTAGTCTCCCAGTTTCAATCCTCTTCCAGAAATCTATGACTCTGCTGAAAATAGTGACCAACCCCACTTGCCCCATCTCTAAACCCGAACATTTTCATTCCTAGTCTCAATTTCACTCAGTTTTCCCTTCTGCAGTCAAGAACCTTCTTTATTCATGTTGGGAAGACTACTGCAAACAAAGAGAAAAAAATCTCCCTCTTCTGAGTTCTGATGTCTGACCCCACCTCAGCCCACAGTTGCAAGGAAAATGGCTGAGTTTCCTGTGCATGAACAGGCACACACCGCATGCTCACCTTGCCTATAGGAATGGTGCGGACAGAGCCCAGTCTCGTGTGACAGATGAGCACAGCCAAATATAGGCAGAGAAGACAAACTCTTCAGAGATTTCAGCTGCTCAACACATACACTTGGCTTTTCTAAGAGCTTATGAAGCAGTTGAATTTCAGCAGATTTTCCCCAAAATAGCAAAAAATGTCATCCATCACTCTTACACTTCCCTCTGTCAAATTTCAAATGTCTAAATACTGGGGTGATTAGAACCTCTCATCAAAACGGCTGTACTTTTTTATTTTTACATAATGTATACATGCTTTCCCCTAGCTTTGCTTTCAAAAATGGCTAAGTAACCTTGGGTCAAACTTTCTGAAATATCCAACCTGAGGTAGACTTTTTACATGAAATTTTTCTGATGAAATGGTTACCGTTTTGACAAGATAGAGGATGCCTCAAACTATTAAGTCCAATCTCCAGCTACCACAGAGACCATGCCACGTTACTTACCCCTTCCATGGAGCAAAGAAAGTCCTACTCAAAAACATTTGATCCCACTGTCTTAAGTCTGATCTAGTCTCTCACAGCTGAATTGGGGGAAAGTTTCATTTATTTTTTAGCCAAAATACATTCTTTCACTGAGAAACTGGATGAAGCACTAAACAACTGAAAATGACGAACAACGGCAAGTAAGTCTTCTCTGTCCTCAGCGAGTTCACTTGTATCATTGGCTATAACCCTGAACTTCCTAAGCAGCCACCTATAGACCTCTTTGAAGGTTTTCTGATTTCCAGAGGGCGACTTCTCTCTTTTCTTGGTGCATTGACATGGCATTGAAACACTGTTTCATCTAATCATAGCCTCCTCTAGATCAATGAAACCTCTTCAAACTGCCTTCTAGACTTGCTAATTTCTAAAACATTTCTGGAAATACACAGGAAATTGTAGTTACTGTCACTCTGCCAGCTGGTCGCTATAAGCTATTCAGTGTTTTTTAAGCAAGAAAAGAAACTTTAAGAAAACCAATCTTATTTTTCATATAATTACTCCCTATAATAAAAATATGAGATGACAGAACCAGCAAACACAAGTCATAAAAAAACAAAAATATTTTCCTTAGAGACCTACTAAAATTCTTAGAAATCCAAAGTATTACAAGTAAATGGTTGGACAATGCTTAGTGTTCAATGGATCATAAAAATAGAAAATGCATCAAACAAAGGACAAAGTAGGAGACATTTCAATGCGAGTGTTTACAGAAATTGTTTATTAATTTAATATACTTGAAATCATTGCAGTGAACCCACATAAGCAAAGCTGTTCCACTAAAAAACTGCTCTTCACAGGAAATTAACACAAAATGAGATGGTAAGGCACAAGATTTCTAATGTCTATTGCAAAGGAACTAAACAAAACGGGCACTGAAATGTATATATGAAACAATACACCCTGTAAAGACATCAGATCAGAATTTCGCTTTTCTTATTACTGAGCAATGTAGACTGTAGATTAAAATATTCACAAAAATAAATTTCCAATTCCGAATCCACTCTTCTCAAGAGCCTTAATCAGAACCAGTAAGTGAATTCGACCCCTTAGGCAGCTATTTTTAACTATTTAATTAGATTTTTGACGCTGAGCTCAAAACCTGAGAGATGCGTACATAGCTACCTTCTCCAAGTACGTTGCTATCGTTACTCATTTTCAAAACAATAGCTGCAACTTTTATCGTACATTTTAGAAGACAAACCTCTGGATTGGTAAGATTTCTTAGACACCCTCTAGAGAAATGTACACAGCTAAAAAAGAAGAAAAGTTTGTTTAGAATGGAAAAATTAAGATTAACAGAGCAAACGATGAAATCCAGCAGCACACAGTTGAACGTCTGTCCGACACAGGGCTGTCTTCAGTGCTTAACAGAAGGGCTTTGCCATTGTGCACGTTCTGAGCCTCCCCAAACAGGCGCCCTTCAGCAACACCTCACCTAATTCATCTAGTCCTATTAAAGTAGCGAGAGGGGAATGGAATCCATAGAGGGCACACAAGGCTACGCCTATGGGCCAGCCAAGAAACACCAGCACAATGAGCCAAAAGAATCCCCACACTAAGCAGTTGCAGTCCGCCATCTGAAACCCAGTGACACGGAAGAGAAGGATTAACTATGACTGCAAACGTATATAGACATAGATAGATAGATAGAACTCTCTTTTGTTTGCAAATCTTATTTTTTTGGGGGAAAAAAAGATATTTTCAAACAAGACAAATCTGTTTCCTATATTTAACAGAAGTATTATGTAACAAATACCAAGTCACACATGCCTCCTGGGAAACTTCCTGAGGAGGAAAGGGAACTATCAGATTCACTTTAATGAGTAGTCTTCTAGACTAGAATGACTTGGATGCAAATTTTTAATGTAGCTCTACAGAGATAAATTGCAATGTTCCTTCAACACATGAGAAAATATGACCATAGATGAAGAACACAATTAATGTTTAGCATATACTGCAACACATCAAGAAGATCCCAAAGTTCAGACTATGGCTGGAGCGTAAAGTTGCAGAACTTCTCAGGTTGTCAGCAGGCAACCTGAGGAGGATACCTCCCATTGCTTATTCTGTGGCTTAATGAGAAACAGGCTGCACAGAGCTAGTACCAGGTTAATTGAGTTTACATATCTGCTGGTCCTTTTCATTATCACCTACTCACCGTGCTGAGCTTTGAGACTATGTGCTTTATTTAACAGATCCATCAAGCCTATTATCCACCAAGACTATTAACAGTTATCTCCCCAATGACTGAGATGTGTTGTGAGCTGTCAGAGCATTTTATTTCTGCCTTGTTCATTCTTTCGGCAGTCTGGAAAATTGCAGATATATTTATATATATGAAAATGCCACACAATCCAAACCACAACCTGGTATTTTCTGCTAGTCTTGTGAGATGTCCAGAAAAATCAAACAATGGAAAAATAAACCGATCGTACCTAAAACACTAGAACATTTCTCAGTGGTTAATTTTTAATAATTTATAAGAGAGGTTCATTCAGATTTAATGGTAAAAATACAAATTGCTTAGGAAATTCTTTTAAAATTAAAACTCAAGCATTTACTATGTGCACCTTGGTTATCAAAGGACTGCTGTTAACCAGCCATACATATAAGGTGATGAAGTGGTTAAACATCAAGGAGGGAGAAACAGAAGCAAAAGTTATGGTGGTAAAGAGCAGTATTACTCAGCCTAAGGAGGGATCACTGCGGGTGGCACAGTATTATTGAGTTAAACAGGTTGCTCTGATTCAGACGCTACTAAAATACATGAACAACACGGTAGCAGGCACTGCTTGAAATCATGACAGAGTAAACGATGTCTTGAAAAATAACGGTAGCTCTGGATCTATGGGTAGCCTAAACAGTTTCATTTCTTTAGTCAAGTTCTGTTTACAAAAACATTTAAAATGCGACCAGAAAGAATGCTTTCTTGAATAACATAACTCTACATAGATAGACCTGCTCATGGACTGATTTCATACCAATCACACTAGTATTTCATACTAACTCTGCTTGCACTGTTAGTGTTTAGAAAAAGAGATGATAGCAAGGCTCAGGAAAAGGATGGTGTGGATTTATTAGCTCAATTTATGCTGCTTTATGATATCGTACTGAAAAGTTTCTCAATTATCAATAAAAGCAGAAAAATATACGGAAAACAGTGTTACCTTTACAACACAACTCTATGACTTTTTAAATAATCAGATTTTCTCTGCCAACATTCACCCAAGCAGGAAGACAGGTAGATATGTTGTTTGACAAAAGCCCCTGTCTCCTCTTTTGTCTCCTGCATGCAACCAACCGCACTGTACCAAAACACGGACGTTCCCACAGCAACAGACGTGGCCTCAGCAGGTGGCTTAGGTCTTGGGGGGGGCTACAAGGAACGGAGGGATCGCTGCAAACAGCAAACCTCTCTCAGGAACTGAGGCACCTCTGAGCCTGGCCGTTCCCTGACATTCACACCCGTAAACCTGCAACCTTGGGAGAAACTATCTTTGCGCGGCTCATGTAATCCCAGCAGGGCGGCTGGAGCTGCTGGGCCAGGACAGAGGTGTGTTGAAGTCACCAACATCAGCCAGAGCCCGCACATCCCAAGGGGAACTGCCGGCTGCCCAGTTAAAACCGTGGTACGTCACCTCTGCCACAGAGCCGAAGATGCAGCTTCCAGCCTTAGCCGTGGGTTAGGCAGCTGCGTTTTAGTTGATACACTAAGTGTCTTCTGATCTCGACCACAAAAAGCATGAGGTAGGGAAAGTACAGATAGACACTAATACCTGTGCATGCCATGTTTTGATTAGTGAAAATGTTTGGAGGAGAAACCTGGCATATCCTAGACATATTAGAAATGTGTCTCCCCCTGCCTTCCATGACAGGGACAGAGAAATAAGGATGGCTAAAAAAGTTTTGCAGCCGTCTTTTACAGAAAACTCCACTGTGCCCAGCAGAAGAGTCCATTCTGCAACACACGTGCAATGGAAACAGCGAAGAACCAAACAACAGGGAGAAAACATGTGTCCCAAAATTCCTACGGGAAGGTTTCTGTTTGATTCAGTTACATGAGCACGTCAGGTATTCCTCAAATCCTCCAATTTCCTTCATTTTGTCTTTTCCATCTTTTTGTTTGATGAGAGGACAAAACACCACTTAAAAGGGCATTACATTGTTTGAATTGAAAGACTTTTCCCATAGAGCACGGGTATATATTCATTCAGAGTTCTGTATATTGTAATAATATAAAAAACATTTTAAGTCCTGGTTTAAACTAGTAGTATACAAAATAGGCGTTGTATTTTATTAAGTAGAAGATCAGGTTTCATACTGACACAATGAAGCATATCACATTTTTCATTAGGAATCAACCTTCTCTACATAAATTTACAGCTACACAAGATGTGCATGTGTATTTCCACTGATATTTGTGTTTCAATAAATGCAATTTAAAACATTAAAACTGCCATGTTTGGTAAGTTTTTCTTTTTAATTTTCTTTTGAGTTTATAACGATAATTGTTTCATTTTAGAGCTGCAGAAAGGTACCGCGCACAGGACTGAGCACTGAGATGAGTCAGGAGCAGCTGCTGTCCTCATCATCCTCAGCGCCTCATCTCATTACGCAGCTCAGCCTGACGGAACGCCGGTGGGTGAACATTGCAGGAGCAGGGAGCAATCTGGGACAACTGCCCCATCACTGAAGTATCCATGTATGCAGGAGAAAGATGAGTTCATAGTACATTAGAGATCAAATGAGATAAAGAACAGAGCCTGTAAAAATAACGAGCTGCTCAGGAGCATTTCTTAGCTCTGAGTAAAACTAGTGGGTGCCTGAAACACGGGCAGTTTGAACAAGGAGAGCAAAGGTATGTTGCTACCTCACGTACCATGGTAGGAAAGCAGGGCGTTGAAGACGATCTTTATAGCTTGACTTTTATTAAGATTATAATGAATCTTCCACTTCTGTGTCCAGGTGGGTCAGCTTTCAAAACTGGAACTCAAGTGGTATGGCTGGAGGGGCTCAACATTCAAACATATTCCATCAGAGCTGGCCAGTTTCAAGTTTTCATTTTGTGTGAAATTCCAAATTTTAAAAATTCCTTTCAGTGCTAATTGAACCAAAAATATCAGAATTTTTAAACACTCTGAAAGGTTTTGGTGTTTTTTTGGCTGTGTTTTTGTTTGCTTTTTTTTTTAATGGGGAATATTATATCTTTTACTTGCTGTTTTATCACTTGACTTTCTAATAACTTATGATTCACATAAGCAAAAAGTGCATTACTAAAGCCAAATGTTTGAACAGGTTTTGTTTGTTTGTTTTTAAATATGATACCAAAGTATAACATGTAACTAACATTTTGGGAAAAGTATTGCTTTTGGAAAACTGTCATCAACTCTGCAATTGCATTATTTCCTAAAACAACATCCCACAAAAGTTTCCTAATTCCCTACCATGTTTTCTGTCCTAGTTTATCACGTTTGGTTTACGTAATTCACATTCATTACAACAGTTTAGATGATAAAACATTGTATTTATTACAGAATTGAGCAGGATGCCATGCATTCTGGCCTTCCACTCCACATCATTTTTCACTACTATATACTGACATAGATGAGAAAATCCAGACCAATACACGGTAGGGTATCAGTGAAAGCCAGTCTGCAAAATTAGAACTCAACATTTTCTAGAAGGTGAGTATGTCATGTTCTCCTCTAGGATCTGTATGAAACCACAAAACTGCTAATAGAGACTTTAGTTTCAGTAAAGATTTCCATCCATCAAAGAATATAATTTTCACTATAGCTATCCAATAAGCAAAACCATTCTCTCTTCAGTTGTTGTTTAAAAATTTCATTTAAAAAGACTTAAATGAAACTGAGGCAATGTTTACAGCTAGAGATTTTACACACACACAGCGCCATATATGCGTATGTATATATAAAGAAGAACTGATACAAACAGAAGAATAAGATGAAACTTGGGCAAACAGCCAGCATAAGGAAGGGAAGACAGACTTGAAGCTTCTTGAATATTTCTGGCAGGCAAAATAAAGAAGATACATGTGACAAAACTCTGAGGAGAGCAGTTCGGTAACAAAAAGAGTGATGGATATTCAGCTTTACACATTATTAGCTTTTAATTCAGAGCCATACAGAGGCAATATTTGGATAAGCACGAGTTCTGTTCAAACTTAGGTCATATTTACATACATTGCAATACAGCAACACGAACACTCTGTTCATGTTTCCAGAGGTGGTCAGTGAGAGCAGGACAACTCTTCCGCAACTGGGCTTCTCCTTTTCCCAGTTAGTCTTGTTCCAGTGTTCTCGCGTGTGTCCCCAGCACAGGAGGATTGATTGCTGGTGAGGCGCTTTCTCCCCTCTCTGACTCAGCACGCAAAACATGTGGTATGTCTCATTTTAGAAAACACGGTATTGCCCAATAGGACATGACTGCTGCTGTCAAAAATCACTCTGAAAAAATAGGTCAAGTCTATACTGCTGTGGATTAAGGTCAGAAACAGAATCTTAGTGCCTCTGTACTGAGCTTCTCCCTATCCACTTCTGCTGCCCCTGAACTACTTCCTTTACAGTAGTTAAGATACGTTATGTCCCCAATGACTGTCCCATCTAAAAATAAGTGCTCTTGACACACAAGAGATGTCAGGCTAGCACAGCAGGATGCTGAAGCGTCTCTAGATGCGTAGCAGGGCTTCTCTTACACTGGGTTGCAGCAATTTAGGAATTCACACTTGATAAATGCAATAAGGGCGGCTTCTTTTTATCTCTTGCAAACGGTGCCAGGACTGATATATTCCTGACCCTTATTTGGGTCTCTAGCTTATTCTTTTATGTTGTTCTCTGGAATCATAAAATCCTAATGTTTCATTAGGCAAGCATGCACTGTAGCTGTATATGCTTTTTCACTGACATCTATAGATGAACTATGCATTGACAGCAGCTAGCTCAGCTTTTTGCTTGGGTCTGTATTTTCTTAAAAGACATTCATACAGAAACATACCCTGTTTGCTCTGATAGTGTTTCTCAAGCAGAGAGATAATGCCTGAACTCTGGAAAGTTTCTTACCTGTAGCTGAAATAACTCTTCTTCAGTTTTTTATTTTTGTTTTCCAGATATAACAGTACAGCAACGGGCTTCTCTGCATTATACTTCATGCTATTACTTGATTCAGAAACCCATGTCCTTGCTCTTTTTTTTCAAGGTGAGTGAAAATCATAATGGTAGCCAAATGAAACGTACGATTTTTCTTAACAGCAACATATTACATTATCCCTGATACGGGCTGGATTAAGCTGATTAAAGCCCTTCAAGAGCAAGGCCCAGAGAAATAATCTGTCCTTGTTACCTACCATAGGCATGGGAAAAGATCACTTTCTCATTACAACAGTATTATTTAGTCTCCTGAAATACTACCACTTACAAACCGGGAGGGAGTAGTATTGCAGGTATTGCTTGTCCCTCTTTCCTTGGGCTCTCTTCACTCTGGTAATTTTGTAGATGCCTGTGTTGGCAAGGAGGAATTTTATTTTTGGAAGTCCGAGTACTGTACTTTTCTGGAAACCTTCCAAAAGTTAGGAAAATACATGGACTGACAGATGATGGTTAGCTGAAAGTCTTTTAAGAAAGTTCTTTTTCAATTTGCAAAGGGAACAGCATTTTTTAAAAATGCATTTATCAGTATTATAGCACATAAACGTTACAGAGTTATTGGGCTTTTTTTGACAGGTATCTAAGCAACCCATCCTCTGAGAAAAAGGATTGTTAAGAGAACTACAGTTGAGAAACCACATAGCAAAGGAAGCACTAGGGGCCATGAAAACAGCTTCCAAAACTCCCCCGAAAACATTCATTTTCTATTGATTGCTTCTACAGGGAAGATTACCATGTTTGGCAAAGGAAATTACACTGCCATATGTCTTAATAGCATTCACAGCTTCTTGACTGCTGTGGGTTGTGATTCATTTGTTGGCTAGGACGTTCGCTTTTGTCTACTTGCTCTACAAGATTTCAAGTGTTACCTAATTCTTGTTTCAGTAGAATTGTACGTCAGCGTGTTTATCCAGTATGTGATCAACATTGCCTCTAGGCCGTCTTATTTTAAAAGAATTCTGTGATTTCAGAGAATAAAACTGGTGTCTCTTGTACTGTCAGCAAAGCCATTCTGTCAGGAAAACTTCGCTTCTACTCCTCATGAGAATGCTTTTCTTCAGGATTCATACCCTTTTACGTCCCAGGAAACCGCAGAGATCCATTGCAAGAGGGAGGAGCAGGGGCCAGGTGTTTGCTTCCCCTTTTGAAGCAAGTTAGAACCTACCTTATCCAACGCGTAGAGCAGTATTTGGTATCCACCATTAAAGCAGCTGCAAGGTATGCTAGGAAACAGTAACGCCCTTATCCTTAGGAGTTTATGAACCTGTTCCTTATTGTAAACTGTTTATTGACATCTCCAGCTCCTCTCTTCTTTCCCCTTAGCAAACTTTGTCCTGAACTTTTTAGAATTAACTTATCCACTGCCTTTGCCACATTGCCAAGCTGTTTCAAAGTCCCACACAGACTAAATCAAAAGCAAGTCATGCTCTGAGAGTGTTACTGAGGCATTTTCTTTGATCATACCCAAACTTGCACTTCCTGCATTATTTCAGAGTCACAGATGGAAAGGGGCCTGTATTTTTACAGTACTATATCAGCTATGTATGGATGACAGAACCTTAAGTAAATTGCTCTTTGCCCTTACTTTTCTGGTTATTACAGAAATGGAGAGTAGATTGAATTACAGTATCATTTTTATATCAGCACAATATTAAAGTCCAAGGCTTGAGACTTTTCTAAACCAGTCTCTATTTAAATAAATCTGGAAAGTAATGCCTAAGTTGTTTTACAGGCTCAGTGTAACAGAGGAAAATTAAGCAATTCAGAAAGTGTTAGCTAAACAAATGTGAAGATAAACCACTAATACTTCTTTAGTTTCACTCAAAAAGTCCTTAGTGTTTTGGTTTGTGGGGGTTTTTTTGTTTGTTTTGGTGTTTGTTTTTTATTACATGTCTTTGGAATAATAAAATAATTTTATATCTTTTCCTCCAGTTTATACCCTTAAAGTATCTTGTCTTCACAAAGATTTTGTTTGCTAGGTTTTCATGCAGTGGTATAATTCTTTGCAATAATGCTTGAATAGAATTTTTAAACACTATTTTAACAATAGTTTTGTTCACTTACTTACAAATTCTGTCTTTTAAAAATAATTAAATTTGTATCTGTCTTTTTTTTCTTAATTTCAATACATTTAGTTTAACTAGATCTTGTTGTTCACTAGAATAAAGATAGGGACATCAGAAGGGGATGCTAAAGCCCAAGTAAATATTGCCACTGGAAAACAAACCATGCAGATCAAAAACCAGAGTTTTAGACGGGTTCACTTCTCCCACATACGCTTTCTTATAAGTAAATGTAACCAGAACATAAAAACTATTTTGGTGGAAAAGACAAAAGTTCATCCTTTACCAAAAAGGAAAAACAGAACTGAAAAGCTTGGGGGAAGGGGGGGGGGGGGGCAGAACCCCAAACCTCATACTCCAAATCAAAGCCTCAAGAACTTTCCAACCACTGCTACAAGAAAAACATGATTTTCCAGACTTTTGAAAATGCGTTCTCCCAGTGCTATCAGGTTGCTGAAAAAAGTAAAGTTCAACATAATGAAGATGGCAACAAGGATAACGAACCACTTGCTCAGCTCAAGTCAACTCAACAAAACCTTCCATCTCTTTTGCAGGTGGTGTGTGGTCTCTCAGAAAACTGCATATTAAGGCTACTCAAGCTTTTGCAATTTTGTGCAGTTCAAACAATTTCAGCCAGAAACAACCTTCATTATAAACCCTAAAATGGTGAGTGGGGGACACTGAAGTCTAGGATGACTCTGCTTGGCTGTTGACCCACAAGGACTGAGCCAGAAGTGACCAACGTGCACCTGGGACTTGCACATGGATCCGAGCACCACACAGGCAGGTGGGTCACCGGCCAACAGCAAGATTTCATCCAAACTGCACACAACTCAAAAAGGTCTTCACAGCTCCTTTCAGCTTTAGGTGCTTGCTAATAGTCATTCTGTCCTAGTTATTGATAGACTCTCTGTTAGTTAAATTATCCATTTTAGAAATAAACCAACCTGCAGAATATTTTTCCAATTCCTAAAATACTAAAGTACAATAAATGATTGTGAGACTCAAATACTTACAGAAAATAGGCTGGAAAACGAAGATGACAACCCTCAGCTGAGCTAGTCTCTTGTGGCCTGAAGGCCCTGTATTATTCAACCCTGCATGAACAAGTGAATGTTACTGTATGAAGCTTAGCACCCACATGTTCAACACTAATATTTGTTCTTCCAAGGCAGGCAATTTGGTAATAAACGGTACGCTCCCTTCCAATAAAAAAAAAAAAAAAACACCCAATGAAAACACACATTCTGCTCCAATGATTAGTTTTCTTGTTTGAGAAATGTTTTTCACTTGCTGAAGTTAAGAGAACACTGTGTACCAAAAGCAAGTATAAGGATTTGTTACTCCTGAGCAAACCTCATGGGGAAGAATGATTTCAGGGAGAGAGGCAGATGAGATCTCAGCATGGACACACAAGTATGCAATAGAGGTGTTTCACGGAGCTCAGCTTACGTTCACCTTTATACTATTTCTTTTTCCCCTGTTATACTACAAAAATATTTAAAAAAATAAAGAACTTCAATGGTATTGATAAAAGCTTGTAAGTTAATTATTCTCTAGTCCATTTAGTGAGGAAGCCCTTCGGGCAGCTTCACAACTGCAACTTCTGAAACCCAAGTAGTTTCCCTTTGCCAGCAATAAAAGGTGATCCTATGGCTACTGCTTTGTTTGAAAATCTACTTGGAAATTCCTAAGTCTCATTGAACCACTGAATAATTTGCCAAGTTGGCAGGTATTCCTAGTGAACCAGGGAAAAACCTTTCTCTGATCACTTTATGAAAGATGTACACTTGGAAGTTACCCTAGAAAACCCACTCAACCATTGTGTCATTAATATCAATATTGTATATTTTGAAAATCCTGCATTCAGGGAACTATCTTCATTTTTCTTCCAAATGCGGCTTTATCCGGGGTAATTACTGTGTCCTTTTCAAGCAAAAGAAATTTATTACAAAACACTAATTTAAAAACCAGTGCTGTTGAAAAGCTGCATCCTTACTTCTGTAAATAATGCTCAATTAAAAACAGCATCAGAAGTCAACAATAAGAAATTGCTACAAGTACCTGGGCTGTACAAAACTCTGAGAACCTGCCAAGATCCCAATTCAATAAAGCTTTTAAATATTTCAAACTCTCATGATAATTCACATTTCTCAGACATACAATTAAGTATCTTTCTGAACTTCAGCCTAAGCCTAAAATACTATCTCAGTGTATACGAGCACAGCTCTGCATCAGGAATTCTCCATTGCAAAATATTAAGGAAACTATGAAGAGTGTCTGATCAATATTGAATATACTTAATCAGTGAGGTTGAATGGACAACTCACATGACTGAATTAAAAGTCAAATATTCAAAACTAGTATCAAAAGTATCTTTACTGAACAACTTAGGAAAAGGAAACTGTGTATCATTTGAGACCATTAAACAAATTACATTACTGATACTAACAAGAACTCAGTAAAATGTTTGCCAAACATTTTGCTTGTCCACAAAGTAGTCAGTGAAAAATATACCCAATGGGCCACATTACACAAGCAACCATTTTAAAAAGTCACTGTAAAAATAGCAATTATATTTCTAATTGCTTTTTTCCCCTGTCTGTTTTCCAAAACATGTAGATGACAAATATCCCGTGGATCACTTTTCAGTCTCATTCTCAGGTTCACTGTCTCCACTATCACTGTCTCTTCCAGGGTGTTCTGGCATTGTTCGATGTTCATGCACTTCGGCCACTTTCAATTCTCCTTCCTTCATCATTTCTTCCCCCACCTTATTTTCTTCTTCTTCAGCATCTTCCTGCATGCCTTGCACTTCACCGTCTACTTCAGTCTCTTGAGTTTGAGTAGTTTCTGGTTCTTCAATCATGGCAGGCGGGGGCAGTAAACGCTAGATGATTAAAAAGAAAGGATTTTCAGTTTTTACAACAAATACATTTATTTGGGCATTTATTCCTATTTTAGCTTGAACTGTTCAACTTATATTTAGGATTTTGCATTAGATAACGAGTTAACAACAAAGACTTAAAATTTAGAAGCCCTAATTGTTTGTAGGCGTTTAAGTCCTATATAAAAAAAAAAAATCAAGAATAATCTTGGCTCACAAAATGGTCTTTAATATTAGACACATTTTTTGCTTGAAAAGAGGGCATTAAAAACTCAGTACTTCCAATTCAAGGATATCAAATACATTTTGTTATCCCAAACAGCCAGACAAGTAATAGGGCTACAGTAAATCCCTACTTGGAGCAACAAGTACATTCCTACCGTAACCTCATCTATTACCATTTCAAACTCCTAAATATGTTTAAGTTGCTTTTTGAGGTCTTTAACAACTCATTCCAGTAATTTCCCCTTGAAATGTCTTATAAAACGTGTAAGTGCAGAAAATGTTCACATAACAAGTTTCACCCACAGCTGTAAGTGTAGAACACCGTTAAGTTCCAGTAACCGTGAAAGCAATACTTAGATATTTCTCACATAATACTTCTGGGAAAGTAATTTAGTATATTCAAAGTGTTTTGCTTCCAACTAAAAAAGTAGTTTGTAAAACCTAAGCAGTGATGGTAGCCATATTATAGACCTTGGGAAAAAAATACCACAAATACAGTGAGCTGAAGAGTATGGACGAATGCTATACAACTCCAGGTTGTACAGAAACACTCATACTTCTTGCAGCCTGACATTATTTAATGACATGATGGATATTTCCCTGGAATATTATGAAGCATTTTAATGAAATGAAAGCACGATAAATCTCTCATGGATGATTGTTTAGTTTTGTTTTGCTTAAAGGCAACTTGGCTTCACATGACAAATTAAGTGTTTAATTACAGTGAAGTCTTATCTTCAATTAGGTGACACTAATACTACAAATTTCTGACAAGCATAGGCAAATCTATGAAGCAATTATGACTACCAGAGATATGAAAAGCATTTTTGGTAGACTTTGAAGTTATCATATTGGTCCCCATAATCCATCTGTTCATGGAAAAAGTGTATTTCAGAGATACTTTAATTACAAAGACACATTACTGATGCATGAGACAAACTCAGACTTCTTCTGTGATTTAGTTAGATGCATGTTGTGCTTCATGACTACTACTGTTAAGACTAGTGTAAAAGAAAAGGAAAAATATCATGTAGTACTAAATAGAAAATTCTAAAACAAAAATTTAATGCCTGCTTCCCCCCCGCCTTTTTTTTTTATCCTTTTTTTTTTTTTTTGTAGTTCACTTTTTGGCTTCTCCTGCAAGGAGAATGTGATTCATTGCCACAGTAGGAAACCAACAGTTTTGTAACTAATTTTAGCTAGCAATGAATAAGATTAGGATGCTAAAAAGAATAACTGGTATTAACAGGAGGATTGTGTCCATATTTGATTAAGGTGTCAAGCAAACCCATCTTTTGGTAAAATTTAGGTGCTACCATCTGCTTTTCAGGACATGTATACACTTCTCGTTTTGACAGGGCTATTCATTTGCATCTGAAAATGACCAACTGCACAGTCCACTGAGTTTTCATCACACACTGATCTTCACGGTTGAGAGATCTCCAACTATATTAGACAAACTGGCTCCAAAACGTGTCTTGTGATGTGCCTATACGCCTGGCTTTCTAACAAAAGAGCGTGAGCTTTCACTACTTAAAAAATAAATACCGTTACAATAAGATATTTTAGTAGTGTCACTCCTCTTTCTCTAACCCTTTTTCTCTACAGCAGACAGGTAATTAGAGCACTACCCCAAAATAGTGAGAAAGCAGCTTGTCCACCTGGAAAAAGGCTTTTTCTGAGGGGAAAAATGCTTCAAATTTGGCTGAAGCTATGCCTCCCAGAATTAAAAAAAAAAAAACACCACCACAATCCAAGATTCACAGGATAAGAACTGCAGAGGAAAAGAAATTTTCTATCTGAAAGTCTGACATTCAGTTAAAGGATACAGAGCCATGCTCACACTCTCTTCCCACAGCCAGCTAATACAGAGTAGTGTCTGTTTACATCAATTTTTTCCACTTTTGGAAATCCTTCAGAAAGAAGGAAGGATTGGAATCCTTCAAAAACCAACAAGGAAACTTCAGAGTACCATGAAAGAGTAAGTTAGAGGTAATACAGTCACACTATACTGCAGACATTAAGTGAAAGCTGACACAGCTGAGGGGTAGCATTTAAGACCTTTCCCTTTCTGTTCGCTATCAACTACCTCCAGACCTCTACAGATCGAAGTATGCTGAGGAAAGGCAGCTTTCTGCTCAGTATTCTACTTAAATTACCTTAAAGCTCTGCTCATATATGTAAGACAAGGGGTTTCTGTTGGGTTCTGAATTTTGCTTCAGGGATTAAACACTGACAAAATTAGGTACAGAAGTGAGAAAGCATCTACAACTGCTTCTAACCCCATGCTACTTCGCTTGGTGCTGAACGACTGCTGAAAAAAATTGTTCCAGAATAAAAATGCTACAGCTGCCAACCAGCCTGGATAACGCAGTGAAATAACGTGGTTACAATGGTTCCAAGACATGATCTGGTCTTTCTATACACTGCAGGCTTGCCATGCAAACCTCTATTACAAAACATTATTGCACCAGCAGTGATCCTATAATACCACCAGCTGCACTTACCTGAAACATAACACACACGTTTACTTCAAGTAAATACTGGGCAGGATAGTTCTTTAGTATTAATGGGGAATTTTTGGGCCCAGACAGAGCCATATCTAGCACTTGGCATCAATTACTGCTGGTTTTGGGGCCTTAAATTACTAAAAGATACAGCTCTTGCTACTGCAAGACTTTAAAGACCTCAATATTCTCACTCTGAGTCATAAAACTTTCTTGAATTTTAAACATAGCAGGAACAGTCTCAAACCTCAACAGCATCTCATGTCACTTACTGAAAATCAATTTTGTTTTAAATGCACGCCTTCCAAAAGTTAGAAGGTCCTTACCTGTTGATAGTGGCGTGTACTCTGTATCATGTGCATATACATATTGTACACAAAATTAGCCATTTGAGGCATATTCTTAATAACATGTATTTGGTGAGCTGGTCTTTCTCCATTCTAAGGAAGGGGAAAAAAGTAGACATTCAGCAAAGAAAGCAAAACAACCATTACTCAAAGGTTATTTAACTATATTAGAAAACATACATCCCAAGAAATTAAATAATGCTTTTTAAATAAAAAATAGCTAAATTATTGGGAAAGATAGGAAATGTAGGTCTTATGCTTTGGGGAGCTGGATTAATCATGACACTGCAGCCCAATGAAGAAATTTCAAAAGGAAAGGCTGTGTTCTGATGCTTACTCCATTAAAGTACGTTTTGGGCTTGAGTCATTTAACATATTAAAGGCACAAATAGTGTAGGATCAGACCAGGACTTTGCCTACTTGTCCACCACTGTCCAGCTCCTCCTGGCTCACATTTGCTGACCGTGCACACTGCATTCTTTGTTGCACAGTGGATCTGAAAGTTTCAACTGAAGGACTGCCTCCCAAATTTGTTGACAGCACTTAAGACCATGGAAAGATCTGTAACTGAATTTTAAGTTCACATAGGCACTCCTTCTCAAAGATTCAAGAAGCAAAGCAGATATGCTCCTGCATTTCTTCATTTACCATCCTATCCTGTGTGTCCTGTGCTTAGATGCTTAATACAAACCTTTCCCTAAAGATCTAGCGCAGTATTACAAATTAAGTTTTCGTACTTAAGAACCTAGCTCAGCAACAAAACTCTTTTGTGATTCTGGACTCAATTTAAAAAAAAAAAAAAAAGGAAAAGTTAATTGGTTATCATGAATTAGTCAAATGTAATTTTACCTCTTTTAATAAGAAGCAATTAGCTTTGTGTGGCTTTTTTCTTTGAGAAATAACATTTTTTTATTTCATAACAAGATCAAAAATATGTAACACAGTAAAACCTTACCTATTTATCATAAAAGAAAAATATTGAATCACTTACACAGGCAGAACTTAGGAAAAAGCAGGCAGAACAGAGTTAACACTGACAACTATGTTTTGTGGAAAAATCAATTAAAAACAGCTAGTGTGTATCATGATAAAAAGCTAATTCTAGGGACATAATTATCCAAGAGGCACTGGTTTAGCAGAGAAGACGGTCCCACCTCTTACAGCCCACTCAAAAAAAGTGGGCAAACACACATCCCCATTACAAATAGCGAAATTCAGAGCAGCTATTCCTACCTGTCTTGCTGTTGGAAAACATTCGGTGGGAACGATATGGAGGTGAAGTGGTCGAGCTGTGAGTTGGCTAAAAGCTGGAGTTAGCTCAAAACAGTTCTGAAACAACGATACCCTTGCAAAGATATAAAGCCCAAGCCTGGCTCTTGACATGGCTACAACTAATCGTCGCACATCCCTTCAGAAAACAAAACAAGAAAAATAATCAATTGTGTTCTTTTCACTGATGACAGTTGCAATAAAAATAACTAGACATATACAGAAGTCTTAATTAAAGGAAATATAAAGTCACCTGCTAAAATACAACTTTGTCTTTTTTTTTCCCCCTACATACTATTTCAATAACTACCAAATCCTAGAACCACTACATAGAAGAGGGTTCACTGTACCGATAATGATAGGAAAAATCACCCTTTGCTATTTTCCCAGACTTCAAAGATTTAAAATTGAGAACAAATCACAATAGCATTTCTGTATCCCTGAATGAGTAAATATGAGTTTGATACCTCATCTAACTACTGCTGAACAGACATGTCTTCCTCTACCCCACCCCTACAGTGCAAACATTTTAAACTACACATCATAATGCAACTTAAGCAGTGATCGAACGCTTCTGATACAAAACAAATAAAAAGCTCACTTACAGGAAAGAATCTATGAGAAAATTTAAGCCTGCATTTGTTCAACAAGCATTACATTCCTATCGTTCTACTAGGGTGAAACCAAGTTCAGCCTATCTGCAGTAATATAAACTAATTATAGTATAAGAGTCATTACTAGGGGATAAAGTGGTTGTGAAGAGGGTACCAGACAGTTATAAAAGGAAGTATGTCTGAACTTCTTTCAATACATAGCATTAAACTTAATTTCTACTACATACTTAAATAATTGAACACTTTTGTATAATGTACTATAAACATCTTTCTGATACAGAAAACATGTAGTTTAATGACACTACAGGAATATCTTCTTACATACCTAAGGTGGCCTACAGCTTTGGTACGCACTAGTGAAAGGAGAATATAATCATTTTGTTGACCTTGAAATCTGTCCACAGTTGTTACCTAGAGAATCAAAAACCCAGAAAAAACTTCCATAGGTTAATCTTTGCCATTTCAATTAAAATGTGACACTAAAATTCTAATGTCAACTTCAGATTGAAACTGTTCTGTAATATGACAATTTAAAACCAAACAAACCAGAACCACTCCAATGACTGATATATTTTCAAAGTCACCTTGTTTGGCCGTCCAATCAGTGGATTATTTCCACACCGCTGATTAATGACATCACGGATCAGGTGTTTCTGTCCATTGTATGTTGTCAGGATACTTATCCTGTCTGCAGGATAACCAAGCAGGCACATATACATGAAGAGTGCTACAACATACTCTGCTTCACCAAGATTCTTAAGTTTAAAGAAGAGAGGGAAAGGGGAAAAAAAAAAAAAAAAAAAAAAGGAGTTATTCAACTTGTAAGGTTGGAAAGAATAACATCTGTGACATTATCATGTATTTAGACAAAAATCTCAGTGCCGAGAAACTTCTATAGATCTGATCTTTCTTTGCTCACTTAAAAGTCATTTTGAAAAAGAACCACAAGTAGGTTTAATAACTTCATTCTGCTGCTTCTTCAGAGAATTGCTGAAAATCTTTACATCAATATTATTGTTAGTCATCAATTGACTCTTTCCAATATCTACTCAGAAGCTCCTAGTTTTATTTTAATACAAGATTAAACTCTAAATATTTAAGTCCATTTAAATGATATTTATGAGCTATTAAATATTTACACATTTGAATATAAATGCATTTATACGCTTATAGCTATCTGCCTAACAGAACTGGCACCTTAACCGTATTATTACAGAACACAACCAATACAGTATTTCATTTTTCCTTCTAAAGTTCACATATATAAAAAAAAAAATCTGTTACGAAAAACTGTGAAATTTTTATTTGTTAAAAAGTATTGCAAACTGATAGCCTACAGATACCTGTATTTAAATACAAGGGTTTAAAAAACACTTAGCACCAATTTAACATGGTTCCAAATAAGCACGGAAAAAAGGTGCAATGACTCACTCTCTAGTAAGCTGAAAATAAGAACTAGTGGAACTAGAACAACTAAACTCCTTTCAACTGTTAATTAGGAGACAGACATCTGGATTATCAAATCCAGTTATTTCTACTGAGGCCATACCTATTCAATTTCAAACGACCAGCTGTTATTTTGCATTTCGTAAGATTTTTCCCTGTGCCATTACTAACAAATGTCTGTCCCAAAGCATCACTGTTCCAGCTGTAGGAAGTTTTTCCAGACTGAAGTTATTCATAGCCTGTTTAAATCCCTTTTCCATCAAAAAAAATATGTTTCAGGCTAAAAAGTTATTCTCAATTGCTGACATTTATTCCTGCTCTATTTATACTGGGAATGTGTTTTACTAGGCTGGACATACCAGCCTCCTTTATTTCTTCTTCTTAAGTGGGCTCTGCATTACTTGGAAAATGCAGTTGCTACACATACCAAACACCTGTGGGTGTAAAGCTATTCTACAAATCTTAATCCCCTTTAAGTCTGAAATGTTCAAATTCACAAAGAGAAAAATAATACACGGCAGGAATTTGTTATCTCATGAAAAACCACACAGTGCCACCAACATGATCTGCTATTATCTCTCCATCTTTAAGATCATGAAAAAAACCCCAAAACTGTATGACATATTATAAGAGTTTGCTCAGGAAAGCACTGTTGTAATGATAAAGATGTTCTGTGTCCTTGCTTGAGTCTTCTTTGGCCCAGGAGCAGACTAAAGCAGTGCTCAGATTCTCAGTTATCAGAATCGTGTTCTTAAGGCACTAATTTCAGCTGTTCCGCAGAACAACTTTTTACTACTTTTACAATACAGCGTTACAGCTTAAAAAACAAAATCGTAAGAAACTCACCCCTCCAAATAACCCTGTCCTCAAACTAGAAATGAGATATAGTGGATTATGGCTCACCATGGCTTTGTTCATTAACAGCATGCTAGTTTGTATCTCAAAAAAAAGTGAGAGGAACTCAAGCATAAACTGTGAATAGCTTTCATACCTTTTAAAATATAGATAACGTAAGTCTCAATAATCTTCACAGCGAAAAAGTGACCACAAATAGTATAATCTTAAAGTATATTGTTTGCTTTCCATAATATTAAACAAAATATAAAGTGTTAATTCCATGTTTGAATTAAATTCATTAACTTCCACACAGCTCCAGCCTCTGACTTTGCCAAAACCCAAACTGGTAATTTAGGCACCAGAGTTTGTTTTCATCACTGTTTTTAAAACAAGAAAAATAAGAGGACTGAAAATATAAGCATCCCATTACAAGTGTAAAAGTTTTTCCTATATTTAACAGAAATAGATGGAGGCTGTTGTTGCTGGCCTAATTTGAACATTTAGTTGATAAATTCCAAGGCTAAGGTTTCTTTGGCAATTTACTTCAGCCTCAATGTCTCTCTGCCTCTTAGGTGTATTTCTTGCAGTACTGTTTCATTCTTTTATGAATGGGCTTTTTAGCATTCTTACATAAAGATCAAATCAAAACAGTGACTCTTAAAGCTCAAATATGTGCCACAGAGCCAACTTTGATCCTTCACGTACAGGGGAAATGCTACTGTTTATTTCACTATCATGGCAGTACAGCTGAATTACAATGGACTTTAATTTGCCATAGGCCAAAACAATGTTTCATAATGAATTATACACCAAATCTCACCCCTCTCATAACATTGAGAAAACATGGATATCAAGCAAAGTCACTCACTTGGAGCAAAAAGCACAACATAATATGTTATCATTCTCAACATTCAAAACTGATTAAAAGGAGAAAAAAAAATCATGCATACGCATGACTCAACTGTCTGAGAACATGAATGAAACATCAGTTTACTGTAATTTGATAGTCTGTCTTCATTGCAGATTTAATAAGCCATATTCAGATTAAATAAAGTACACATGTCGTATTTCTCTTACCTGATAGAAATAAGGATTAGGTTCAGACTCTCCCACACCATTGAAATCTTCTACGTTTATAAGCTGGAAGTCGTACAAAAATCCAGCATTGGCTGTTCTGAATTCCGGCAGAAGCTGCACATGAGGCAGGTTACCCAGGTTCTTGTAACGCCAGTTGTAGAGGTTACATAAACTGTCCAAAAAACACACAGAGACAAACCTCAAATACTTAAAGTGGGTTCTTGAACTCATTCAAACTAGTTCAGATGCACACAACCCCCCACTTTCAAGATTAATGCCTCTGCAGGTTTTCAATGAAAAAAAACAATATTGCTGGACAGCCTGTACCTACGTAAATGAACGTATCTGTACAAGCTATCCACCAATATTATTTTCTAAGTTTTGATTCTGTTTGGTTCCCTCTCACAGAAAACTTCACATTTCACTTCTTTTTAGAAAGCTCAGTGCAGCACAATCAGCCTTAAGCCTGCTCCAGTTGATCAGCTTTACATTGCAGAGTACAAGTCTTGCAAAGAAATCTAGTAGGAATTTCCATGGAAAACAAAAATTAAGGAATATTAATGCTTCTTTACAAAAAGGAGGGAGTAGGGGAAAAGGATTTTCTGCATTATCAGTTGTAAAGCTTCTTACTGCAAAAACAAATTTGTTTTCTTATTTTATGTATTGCCATGTATTAACATGAGACGTGAAGGGAAGCAGCCAAAATCTACACAATTCTGAATCATCTCTGGTATTTATAGGGACAGTAGTATAACCAAAACACCCCATTCACAAATGCACAACAATATCCAGAAGATAAACTAGTAGATAGTTCATGGGGAAGCTACCTATGATCAGAAAAGACAAAGTGTAGAAAGCTATGGAAAAAATCCTCAATCGAGAAATTGCTTCCAAAGTGAAGGAATTCTTCTGCTCTCTTATCTGCAAGAAATTCGCTGAGATGTTGCAAAATAGTAGATGACAAAATCAGCTTTATTTTCATCACACTCAGATATAATTTGCATTTTTAAATCATATTGAATTGTTGTTCATATGAATAGGAAATAATATTCTACCACCCCCAACATTTCCTACATGAAGAAAAAAAAAAGTTCTCCTTCACATTGTTCATTCCATTTTATGTCTAAAAAATCAGGATTTAAAACTAAAGTAGTAAGATTTTATATAATTTTCTCTACTTTGGTTTTATTTTTCCTTGTTAATTTGACACCACAAATATGCACTTTACAAAATAATTAAATTTGACATCTACATTACCACCATGAAATGACAAATACATGGATAAAATAGAAAAAAAGTTATCTTACTACAGGGACACAGTATCTCTTGTGACAAAAAGGCATTATGCTCTTGTGTGGACAACCAGGTTATCCACACAAATCAAAACTGAAACACTGTAATAAAAGCCCCCTTTTGCAGACCTTAAGGGAAATATTATCTATTCAAGGCTAAATAAATCAAATCTTTATTTAACACTTAAGACTATTAAAATTCCTTTAAATATAATTTTCATTAAAGTACTCATACAATAGCAGAGTACTACTAGATAAAAAAAAAAAGACAGTAAATCGGACTGCATTTCAGCAAAGTAAAATCTGCCTTCCTAGTCTAAGTTGAAGCAAATGGAACCAAACAACTAAATTACAGTTTTGCAAACTCCTAGCAACTAAAATACGCTTTTCAAAATTATAGGTGTGCTTTTCCAATTTTTAACCTGGTATTTTCTTACAAGCTAGACATGCCATTTTCTCTGTCTCACCTTGCTCTTGCTCTTCCTTGTGCATCCAAATCAACAGTTGGCACTCCAACACGAACAAACCGTGTAAAAAGGGACTGCTCCATGTTGGAGTATTTTTGAAAAGCCATGTTCTTAATGACTGGTGGCAACTGATGATGGTCACCAATCATAATCCACCGCTTCAAACGACTGAATCCATCCTGGGGGTTCTAGAATTAAACAATTACACAATTATAATGATTATAATATAATTGAGGCACTCAATTATAACACATTAATAGTCAAACTGGTGGTCTCAGTCTAAGCCCTAAATTTCAACATTTGTTCTTAAGCTACACTGAGCTACAGTCATGTTAAAGACAACTACTAGCTTCCTTCCAATCTACTACCAGAAAAAGGGAATAGTATTTCAAATAGTCTTGTTTCTTACAAAACAACAGGTAAGTTTATCTGTTAAAATCAGCAGAGAAACATTAGGATAAATATTATATTACATTATTTTAAAGGCAAAAGGGACATATTATCAGAGGACAAAAAGGAAGAACCACAATTAAGACGTTACAGTAGCAAAAAAACCCAAAAAACTTATTTCTACACAGTACTGTTACCCTAGAACAGTCTTTTAAACTTTATTTTTTGGATTCTAAGAATGTGAATATGAAGCGCTTGAAGCATCTGAAAATTTTAGTGCTCACATGTCTAAGGCACAATCGGAGCGCCTGCCTTTCAGCTGCCCCTGCAGTTCATGTGCTTCACCTGATTACCTCTGGAATTCCCGCACAGCCTCTTCCATGACCAGGATGTGCCTCTAATTAATCCTCACCCTGGCTCTTGGCCTGAATGCTCTTCAGTATGTTTAGTTCCTCATCATCCTTTGTGTACCTATGTTACATATCAACAGAGCTCACGAAGGAACGTTGTAACATAGGGACAAGAAAGGAACAGATGTGTAGGTAACATCCAGATATCAGAATCCTGAAGATTTTCACCTGCCAGTTTTACAATTCAGATCCTCACTTCTTACACATTCCTGTGATACTGCCCTTTCCCCACAGAAGCACTCAAGACAAAGCCTAAAGCCCCTTTTCTTTCTACTTGAAGTGGAAGAGCTCTGAAGCCCTCTCTGATCAGAGAGCAAGGAAGGAAAACTGAACTCTGGACTGTCCAGCTCATCAAGCCTGAAGATGCCTTAGTAAGAAAGGAAGAGGATGGAAATTATTTTCAGTAGCACTGAAAAAGATTTTCTTCCCCCCCTCCCAAAAAGTTACTAATTTCGAAAAGACCAAGTATTCTATATAATCATTCTGCTCTTATCAGCAATTTCAAATCTTGGACAGAGCCCTCCAAAGAACTTTTAAAAAATTTCTTACTCTGAATTGCAACTGCAAGAAATCAAGTACTACTACTCTGTAAGCCTAACAGCAAACAAAAACCAACTCGATTTTCAAGGACTATTTGGATGGCTCCTGTAAGAATGGTCATGGAATATCCCCCAGAATATGGCTCTATGGTGAAAAGGCCTACTTTAATTATACAACACTTCAGCTTCTGCACTGCCCATATACACTTATTTCCCCTCACCAGCCTGATGCATCTGGTTATTCAATGCTCATTCAAACATTTGAAAAACACTGCAAGATGCTTATTTCACTAAATGTAATAATTTCATCATCAATGAATACCATGGTAAAAGCCACGCAGGATTTATTCATTACACAGCACTGCAGTACAATGTTGTAGCATGAAATTCAAGACTGCCAAAAAACAAAAACAACAGCCTAAAATATTATACATGTCTTTAAGCACAGAAATTTAAATACCCAACTGCAGGAGAAGCCACCTAAATGACAACTTAGGCCTCCATACCTTTCTGAAAGGGGCATCTAACTAATCACAAGGAAGAAATCTTGTATTTCAGGTTTAACTAATTTGGATGTTGATCTAGAAACTAGCATGAGGACTCATTAAGCCTGCAGGACAGAAAGGAACCAAGTCTATTTCATTATATTAGTATAATTGCTGATCTAATAAGCGCAAGGGAAAGAGAGCTTGACTGTCACTGTTGTATGATTTGTGAGAAGTCTCACCCAGCAGAGGTTTGCTCTCCAAATATGCCAAACAAGATGGCAAAATATGTGCTCCTGTTCAGAGTTCAGGGCAGTATTTGGGGTTTAGAGGGTGACTTAGTTGCCTGCCTGCTCAAAATTATCAAAACCCAGCAGTCTTTAACACATCAAGGAGTTAAAGAACTGCATTAATATCCCTAAAACTTAAAAACCTGCAGAGTTAAACAGCAACTGGTAACAGGACTTGGGCTTTAATAGCAGTATCATTAATTGGACATGCACATTCTTTTGTGCACTAGGCCCATATTGAGTTACTTTCCTGTAATTGTATTCTGCTCTCCATTGTTTAGGAACAAAGTGACAAATTATGAGCTGCCATTACAAATATAGCAAATATTTCATGGAGTTTCTATCACGCCTTTTTCAATTGAGATTAATTTTCTTTTGGAATGAAAATCCAAAAGCTTGGATGTGGTTTTCCAGAAGACTTAAAATTATTGCTTTTCAACAAAAATATCTGCTCCAGGCAAAAATTCTGAAAGCAAACAATTTTAGAATGTGACCAAATGCAGATTGTGTATTTTTCAGAAAGTCACTAGAGTAAGAATCAAATCAACCGTACAGACTGTCTTCAGTTTTACTGACTTCCCACACATTGGCTTCTAATTTGCAGCTAAAGAGGTTGCACAGAGTTCCTGAGGGAGCCCATACTTCACTTCCAGAGGTGAAATTTTCTCTCATGATAATCTGACATTACAGAGATAACAGAATCACAGATGTGCAAGAAGCACATTTCGCTTACTTATGAAATCCTCTAGCTCTCAAAAAAGGAAAGTGATGCCTCTCAAGCTCAGGCTGCTAAAAGCAACCACACATAACCTTCACTGGAGACACAAAAAATTTCAAGACAGTCTCAATGAATGTGTTTAGAATGATAAGAGTAAACATTTTTGAACTTGAGTATCCTTCCCTAAAAGTAGCAGTGTTGGCCCTCTATTAAAACAATCCCTTATGTTACAGATTTATTGCTACCTGGCTTCCTAAAGACTGTGCTATAAATATCCCAGTGCCACACTAGCTTCAGTTTCCTTCTTTCCTTCCCTGCATTAGCAATAGCCTTCCAGCTGCAAGACTTCCATTCAACTGTATCACATCTGCATTCCCTTATCTACCAATTGCTCGTTTGCCAAACACAGTGCAAGCTGCAGTTGATTCCAAGTTAAACAGTTAGCGAGACAAAAGGTGAATAATTATTAGGCAAAAGTGTAACCAGTAACCATTTCTTTTCTTTCTGTGGAGTTGTAACATCAATTAGAATGTTTCCTTTCTACTTGGCTCCAGTTTTCCTGAAAGTTGTAAGTGCTTGGTATCTCTCTTTCTCTGTTAATCTTAACTGAACTGACCAAACACCATAAGCAGACAGGATGACGCAGAGCGATTATGTATGCATTATGTTCTTGGGAAATAAAACCACTACTTAATAAGAAGTAATAGTCTTAACAACTTTTAAAATTAGCAATAATCACTATTAAATGAGAAAGAATAAAACTAACAAAGCCAGGACCTAGTTTACATAAATATCATCACTTTTTTATTTTCAAAACGAAAGCCTGCTAATCCTACTATTTGGTCAATAAAAGCAATATATTTAGAACCTATTAGCTTACTCCATAGTATTAAAAACCAAGGATAAACAACTAAGTTAGAAAATTATGAAAGTTCTTTCTGTCTACTCAAATTGCAAATATCAGTTCTAGGTTATTTTCTGCACAAGATATTTTCCTTTTAATATTCTATACTGTTCAAGAACACAGACATTCATTTATCATTTTTTATAATATGTTTTATAATCCAGGTCTAACCTGCAACAGGAGAGGTATAAAGGTTTCTATCTCCAGAATCTGAGCAGACTCTTCCATTAAGATGTTGTCATACTGAGAAAGAAAAAGAAAAGAGATGTCCATCAACCAAACAATACAAATTAATGCTGTTACTCAGTCTACCAAAAGAAAGCATCAATTACTCATTCGGTTTTCAACAGGTGGGACAGTTACAGCAGCATTTTACCTTACAGGCAAAAATCCCTGTATTACCAAAAATCAATGGCAGAGCGTGAAATCCTACTACATCAATGACAGATCTATCTGTACCAATCAGGGCTTACATCTGGAAGGAATCTATGACTGTCCTACATGACATGCTTCCCATATGCCATAACTCATCCACAAGAGAAAAGCTTTCTGCAGTGGAGCAGACTAATTTGGTATCTTTGCACTGAAGTAGAAAAGGAGCACCTCTGTGACCCAATACAGTGCATTACCTGAGAAAAATAATACTGAAAGAGTCATTGGTGGTGGCTTTTGTTTTGGTTTCGTCAGATGGAAGTCTGTACTAAATTAATACCTATGGTTGACACTGCAGAGTAAGAACAGCATTGCATCATAGTTATTTTTCCTCAAATTGTTCATTTTTTAGCCAAAGTAATAAAGGCCAATTTTTTTCCCCAATTCCTCCTTTATTTTATTACTCAATCATATCACTGCAGTTCATCATCTAATATGGCAAAACAAACTTTTTTTTAATAGACATGCACTATTAAGCATTTTTGTATATACAATAACTTAAAAGTGATCTCATCTTTTACCCACAGAAGTTAAATTTTTCTTCAGTAAAATTACAATTTGAAACATACTGGTAAAAAAATGCAACTCCAAATAATCTAGTTGCCTAGATTTAGGACAAATAAAAAGGTTTATACAAGGGAGGGGTGGGGGGAACAAACCCAAAACCCAGTGTAGTAACACCAGTATAATCATTACTTTGAAACCTAATTCAACCAGGTCATGTCGTTTCAGAGCAGCATGAGTACAAGTCATGGCAATGATTTTTGCTTCTTTCACCAACAGGTATTTGGATCTATCCAGGCCACTGCGGAGAAGTTCAAATGCTCTGAATTCCTAGGCAAGAGAAAAAAAACCAACAAACTTGAAAGTCAGAATCCAAAAAATTATTGCTTGTAAAATGTACTCACTCAAACTATCTGGCCACCTTCTTCATATAATTCGGCAAGAAAGTTATGACAGTGTCTACTGTTACCAATCCCATCTGGATTTTTTTTTTTTTTTTAAAATGCTAAACCTGGAAACAATAATATTTCAAAAAATAATCTTTTTAAAAACACATCAAAGAATTCTGCAACCTGTGTGCATATATAAATTTGCAGAAAATTATTCAATTAATCCTGAGGAACCCTCTCAGAATCCCCCAAAACTTTGTTTTACATCTTCCTGTTTCCTCCTTTACTGCATCACATCACATCAAATTCAGTATTAGGAAGACCAGTACAGTTAATATAACCAAATGATACCCAGATCACCTTTACCCTAACATTACAGAGCCTCTCAAGCAATTCTGGGAAAACCAGGAGATAATCTGTTTAAGTTACTTCTAGATTATCTGATTAAAGGCAATTCACTGTAAATACAAAGACTTTGTGAGGATCAGAGGAGCAGCAATAGGTGCACCAACCCTAGTAACGTAATCAGTGAAAGCGGAACACGCAGAATGGCTGCTTCCTAAGATCAAAATAAAACAGATCAGACCCTTGTCCCTATTGTGAAACATGCCTATATTACTCAAAGGTGGAAATTCTCACCTGAATGCCTTGCAAGCTAATGAAGCTTCCTAGAGGTATATACTCCTTTTAGGATGTAGGGTAAAGGAGAATTTTGGAACTGTGTAAAGCTTTTTTTATGGGATTAGCCAGATCCACTTACATTTAATAGTTTTATGTCTTACCTCAAGCTGAGTGAATATTTTCTTAACATGTCTAAAACACCCTTCAGCAATTTCCATATCTTCTTCATAGGATTTGCCTTTGAAAATTGGTTGAGGAGCATTTGCAAAATACTGGTGAAAAGGAAAGAAACTGGAGACATCCGTAACGTCTGGCAATTTTCCACCTTTAACTTTAACTTTGCTGATGTACTCCTCCCAACGAGACATTACCTATGGCAAACAAAAGTGTCGTTCTGGCATCGTTTTATATCATAAAGTCATTGGCAAAGTGTAGTCTTACAGACATAGTATTAAAATAAAAAATTATCACAAAAGAAAGATATGTCTAAATTAGCATTTGACCGCATATCAGGATGACATTGTTGAAGCTGTAGTGGGTTGATCTGCCAAGCTCCCATCTCTCACTCCCCCTCCTCAACAGGACAGGGGGAGAAAGTAAGATAGAAAAGCTTAGGGATTGAGATAAAGACAGGGAGATCATCACAGGCAAACCAGACTTGTATTAGGGAAAATTAATTTCATTTATTGCCTATATTAATAGAGTAGGATGGTGAGAAATAAAGACAAAACCAAAACCACTTTTCTTCTCCACCCCCTCCTTCTTCCCAGGTTCAATTTCACTCCTTCATTCCCAACTCTTCTACCTCCTCCCCACCCTGAGCAGTGCAGGAGGAACGGGGCTTGTCATTCAAGCTCATACCACCATGTCTCTGCCACTCCTTCCTCATTACACTTCTCCCTTGCTCCAGCATGGGCTCTCCACAGACTGTACCTTCCTTCAGGGCATATCCATCCATCTGCTCTAGCATGGGGTCCTCCATGGGCTGCAATGTGGATATCCGCTCTGACACAGTCCTCCATTGGCTGCAGGAGGCCAACCTGCTTCACCATGGTCCTTGTCCATGAGCTATGGGGTAATCTCTGCTCCGGTGCCTGGAGCACATCCTACCCCTCCTTTTCATTCTGACCTTGGTGTGTGGGGTTGTTTCTCACCTCTCTGCCCTCAGCTGCTGTGAAATGGTTTTTGACCTTTTCTCAAAGATATTTTCACAGAGGCGCCACCAGAGGGCTCAGCTTTGACCAGTGGTGGGTCCCTTGGAGCTGGCTGCATCCAGCACAGGGCAGCCCCTGACCTCAGAAGGCACCTCTACAACCCCTGCTAGCAAAACCTCACCATATGAACCCAATCAGAAACAAATCTCTTTATTATCTCCACTTACAGTACTTTGGTTTAAATACCAAATGGGATTCCTTTGGGATTAAACTGAACCAGAAGATGAGCCCTAGCAGTGCTCCTAGCACTCTCCACTATCTAATGTCCATTAATGTTTAGGCCCACACTACAGCTAGCCCAGAGTAACTTCTATAAAAACATATACAGTATATGTATTTGATCCCAAGTACCACTCTACAAGCCTGCTTAAGCCACGCTAATTGCTAATGTAGACCATGTCACTGAAAAATATATGGAAGGGAAATAAGGGATATACAATATGCAGAAAATCACCGATCTATGTAACATGCATCTGATTTCACACTGACATTTAACACCATAAAAGCTTTCTAGCAGGTCCATCAAGTAGCTGCTCTAATGTTTGTCCAAAATGTAAAGCAGCCCACAGATTTTGCTATCTACAGGAGAAACTTCAGGTTAGAATCTTTGCCAGCAGTCATGAAGAACAGCGATGCTAGCCTTTGAATTGGCAAGTCATAAGGCAGGATTTAAAACAATAGCAATACAAGTAAGTACTGTTGCAATTACAGCTTTAGCTGTTATTGTATTTTGAACCACCAAAGAAAATGCGTGGGGTTTTTTTTTTTAGACTCAATTCTGAAAAATTCACTCCAATTTTTAAAAAGTATTTCATAACATACTGAGGTCATACAGTCTCTGTAGAAGTATTCAGTCCTTACTTGGTATAAGAAAAAATGGCCAGCTGTTTCACAAGTGTAAGAAACATCTCCTGGAACTCCAAGACTCTCTTGCAATCGCCCAACTTCTCGTAGAAGTTCAAGTCTTCGAGCCAGCACATAATTAACTCTTCCATACCTACAAAATGGATTAAATGTAACATAATTTGTATTTAAATGTATTTAATTCAAAACTGTTTTATTTAAGTATCAAAAGAGCGATCACGAAAGAAGCCAAACACCCTCCCCCAAAAAAGGTCACAACTACTACCAGGTTCCAAAAACTGAGAATTTGCTACATGCCAACTATTTCTATCAGTTGAGCCCTAATAATTTACAAAGCCATGCAAGAGTCATTACTGTAGAAAAAGCTCCTTTTATCCTATCACTTTAACAAAAGCTTCATAAGTGTTAGTAAAACATCCTCATGATGTACCCATAAAGCAGAAAAGCATTACTTCCAATGTAGTGTGTAGGAACTATGGTACACTACACATTACGCAAACACAAGTTATATGTTGTTTATGGGCCATCATAAATAGAACCTACACCCAAAGTTTCAGTACGATAAGGCTGACTTCCTTTGGCAATATAGGAAATGTTTTGCAATAATGCTTAGCCCACCATAACAGGCAGGTCTGCATCCAAACATAGGAGGTCCTGTACTCAGAGCTGCCTGTTAAATAACTTTTGATTTTTATGATTAGTTTGTAACCTACTCCTTCCATTCTTCCTCCTCTTACACAATTCAAGCCCAATTTTTTTCCTTTATAAATCAACCTCCTTATTCCATACACTCCTTCCCCCTCAGAAGCAGTACAAGAAAGAAAAAAAAAATATCATATTTTCTAAAAAAGAAAACAGGTTTTAAAATGCTTTTAAATGGGTGGAATTAAAAGAAGTGAGAGGAACAGGAGACTGTCTTTTAAAAATACATACATAGTTAAAAGCTCAAATGTGAATAAAGGCTAACTTTCAAGTTCTTATTAAACTTTGTATTCATAAAATATGCTTTCTGCAAAGAAAACAACCCAAAACAATCCCTGGTAATCACAATGGGTTCTATTGTCTTATTTAGAAGGGTGAGAGTAGTTAAAGCTGGAGATTTGAATTGCTAAGACACAACTGAATATGATATTCTTCACAACTGGAAAAAAACAAGTTGATCAGGAACTATGACAGTTAAGATCCTTGGAATACTAAACAGTTTCTTCTTCTGCAACAAAACTAATCCATTATAATTACAAGTGACTGCAACCAGTTGTTTTTTTTTCCCCTCGTACTTCCAACGTCCTCTTATTTCTCACAATTCAAGTCATATGTCCTCTTTTATATATTCCTTCACTGCTAGAAAAAATTTATTTAGCTCTGATTCCCTTTGTGTTTAAGTGGCAGTACCAGTTTAATCAGCTCATCTCCACCTTATGTTCTTATATTCCCTGCCCCGCTTTGCTGTGCCTGAAGAGGGAGCAAAAAAGGAACACTAAGCTTGCAAGCAGTAGAAACTCCATAAGCAGTACTGTGCCCTCTAAAGCAGCCTGACAAAGAAAAAAACCACAAACTCAGAAGCAACATAAAACCAAACAAAAGATATATGGGAAATAAGCTTCTCTTCTCAGAGTAGTGCTGCCCACTTTCAAATATATTCCTCAACCCTTATCCCTCCCTCCCTCCCAAACTGCCTGAGCTCATAGGACTTGCAGTAATTTCCCATAGGTCTGGAATTACCTTGAAAAAAGAATTAAAATAGACAATGTAGAGTGTCTGCAAGAAAACTCATTTTAATGACCAGCACTAATGTTCAAGGAATATACTAAACCATAGATATTACTAAGTAAATATCTGTCATAGCCAAAATCTTAGTGAAATGATGCCATCAAATTTCTTGAATAATTTGACTACATCAAAGCATTAAAAATTAAAAAAGAATAAATCACAAGGCATTTGTTTGCTAAATGAAACTCAACTATGCATATGTGGATAGCTTCTCCTGACTATATATTATTTTTACTACAGCTTTTGAAGTCAAAGTATTGCTATAATAATCCAGTACTGGACAGTTCAGTTATTTCCAGCACACAACCCTTATAGCCCTGCTTACATTTATGAATGTGTGTAATCCTACTGACGTCAATTAGACTAACACGTAACAAATGTACAAATATTTACAAGAACAGATTCTTAAGTCTTTGTACTGATACAGACTCGATAGCTTTCCTTATGCATACGTTCTTCAATGTTATTTACCAATGAAATAAGCAACTATGTAACTAAGCCATATTCTGAAGAATTAAAAGCAGAAAATTTGATTTCATGTTTATATTTATTAATGCAATATTCACCATGCCAGTAGAAGTGACATCATATTTACATAAAAAAAAAAATTATAACTGCAAAAACCTACCTTTATTATTCAACTTTCTCTCACAAAACAGACTGATTCTATAAAATATATATAGGCCCAGAACAGAATTAACTACTTTTATTCAAGCAGTTGAGTCTGCACAAGCAACTGGCTGATTCTGCCTTTGGATTCTCAAGAGAACACAGTTTCTCTACTTAATAAGAACCAAAGCTACTTAACCCCGTATTGGAAACAAGTGCACTCTGCATTCCCGGAATTCAATAATGTGAGAAAGGGAGGTAGAATGGATTCAACACATACATCTTACTACAATGTATATGCAAGCGAGTTTATCATTAGCACCTCCTTTCTCACCTGCTGAAGTCTTTCTCTGTCTCTAATTCCTCTTCTCCATGACCCAGACGCAGGAGGTGACGCTCATCAATGTCTAGAGCCATGATTTTTTCAAACAGCTGGTTCAAGGCCTAAAAGATTGACAAGAACAGGAGAAAAGGTAGTTTTTAGAAGTTCAGAGGCTCTTACAAAGGAAAATCGAAGAATTACTGGTAAGCCAGTTAGGAAATTATGCCTACTTTGGTATAAATGGAAGCCAAAGCAAACATGAAGTTAATCCTGAAATTAGAGCTCTTAATCTGGACAACAGGGCAATGAGCCTACTAAAACTCTTGTATTTCCATACTTTATAGAGAAATTACATTTGATTTTACAATTTTAAAACAATTTTAAAATTTGATTCTATCACCTAGTTAATTCAGTTGATAAAGCTATCAGTTTATAAAACTGTCTCAAGAAGCATGCTTTGAAAACACTGATTTTATTAGATGACTTTAAACCATTTAACTTTTACTGTACATTAGAAGAGTGTAATCTCGTTCTACCTGGCAGGTGCTGTGACTCTATTCCATATGGACAAATAAATTCTGCTGAACTAAACTTGAAGATCTGCTACATCTCCTGCCTTAAGCTCTTCATTTCTCTAACAGCTTAATATCGACTATCCAATTCAGTGTATTTCAAAGGAGTAAGTTTGTAAGCACTGGATCATCAAGTTATGAAACTAAGAACGAACATAAGCAAGCACCACTTGTACTTCAAGTCAGTTGGAAGTCATGCAAACATGTTCATGTACAGTGTCAAGGCACAGGGAACGAACCCTGCTGAGGCATCATTTACTTCCTGAAATACAATTTCAAGTTCATGTTCTCCTATAAGTCTTGTCTGGTAAGAAGAGTCTCCCACCTGCCTCAAATTATTTCCTTCCTTTTCTCCCCAACCAACACGCTCTCAACACCTTCTCTCAACTCCACTACCTGTTACTCTCCCACAACCCATTGTACAACGGCCTGTATTATTCCAGATTGCAACTCCTCACCAAAATGAATTCCATTCCACCATTCTTTGATCAATACCGTAAGTGCCTGATCTTGATTTGATGGAAAAAGATTAAATGTTTTTGTGGTATGTTCAGTTAAAATAGCTCATAATTGAGATAGGATAGGCTAATTAGGGAGACCAGGAAATAGATGACCCAGGTTTCCAAACAAATCTTTCCAAACCAGATGCAGATTTAGACTAAGAATCTTTAAGACTTTTATCATTATTATTCTTATTTCATATATGCTTGAGAATTAGCAGCTAGACACCATCACTTATCAATGGGAAGCAAGCATTCAGCTGAAGAGGCCATGATACCTTTCACGCCTTCCCTTAGAAGCACGAAGCACAGAGCAACCAGTGCCTGAGAAAGCTAGTTAGCAAAAACCTGGCAGGCATGCAGTGAATGTGCAACTGTAAAAACTGCGCAGACGCTTTTTCAAAATCCTTCCTAAATTCTATCCCCAACCAGTTAAATATATTGAAAACTTCTGATAAATAGCTCAGAACTACGAACCTGAAATTCAAAAATTTAATTTCACATTATGAAACTGGCAGAATTGCACAGAAGCCAACTCAAGTTTTCATTGTTAAGAGACAACTGCAATCCCAAACCTCCTTATCTCCAAACCTGCTGTTGTTTTTGATTTTAAATACAGGAAAATTTCATTCATGACTAACACTTTACCTGATTAGAGTGGGTAACTATAAGAGTTCGTTGTTCTGGGAAATTATGATAAAGATTGGATATTATCTGGACTGCTACATCAGTTTTTCCAGTACCAGGTGGTCCCACTACCTAAAACCAAAACAAAATAAAAACAAACAAAAAAAATCAACAATTTATCAGAATATTGCACAATACAAAAATATAGCCAGTTGGAAAAAACCCAGAACAATCTCACAAGACACTGACATCATACATTAACAGCAAAAACCCCTTCTGTTTCATTTACAATTGCATGCTGGCTTCTGTGAGCTTCAAGAACATGTACATACATCATGAAACATCTAGTCCAATGTTAAGGCAGATTCCTGCCTAAGAGGAATACGGTAATCGAGCAAATACTTGCTGGTTTTTGTAAACTTCAAAACCAAATACAATATATCATGAAAGACTAATTCAGATTAGTTAAGCAGATTCCTGTCTAAAAGGAATATGAGAATCCAGCATATGAAATACTATTCTGTTTCATAACCCTTAAAAAAACAGACCTCCTCAGAGAAAAAAAGGCTGTTTAGCCTCAGAACAGGCTAAAAAGGGGAAATGGTGAAAAAAGCATCAAAACACGTCATTGAAAAAGAATACGGTGAGGCCAAGAAAACGAGTCCATTCTTTTTATTTACTCAAAAATCTACAACTGATGATATAGAAGTAATACCAACAGTTAATGTTTTTATAGGCTCAATTATACCAACAACATTGAAAAATTAACATCTGAGACATTATAAAGTATCCAAGTATTATAAAGCATCTCAAAGTAATTTGTTCAGCATTAAGCAGCACAGAATAGCAGGTTTCATATGTATCTACACATAAAATTACAAGTTGCTATGAAATTACACTTGCTTTATTTAAAGAATGTCACCAATCACTGGATTCAAAAGCAAGTAGGATTGTACGTCTCAAAAATACTTGACAGAAATACATGACTTGACATAGTGACAGAAAAAACACAGGCCTATATTACATCAGTGTTTTCTCTGTCTGCCTCCTCTCTCTACAAAAAAACTGGACGATGTACAAAAAAAAAAAAAAAAAAGCATCTTCAAAACCAAAAAGCTGACTTTGTCATTGTTTTTCATGTAACAGAATCTCATTCTCTAACTTCTTAAAAAAAAATAAAAAAATCAGCAAATGCAGTTTTAGTAGAAAAGTTCAAATTATATAATGATCATCATCTTAAGTATTTATGAAAGCTGATGGAGTACCAGGCATAGGAAGTTACTTTTCTTTTTTAAAGCCCTCCAAAAGCAAGGTAGATGGTAGTTTATAATGCATTATACACTTGCATTTGAAGGTCGTTAAAAGTTCAACAAATATTAAATAATACTAGTAAACAGTATACAACACTATTTAAAAAAATAAGACAAAAATAAAAAGTGACTTAGAGACCTCCTCTCCAGTATGTTGTGTGTTAATTATATACTACAAAATGGTAATAAAGATTTTAATTTCCCAGTTTTCTTTCCTATTGACAATACTACTGATAGAAAACAATACTTCTGTACACTGGTGTGGGTATTCTTAGACAAACACTCTAATTAGGTAAAACCCAGCAGTTTAAATTATTCCAAAAAAACTCTTCCAACACCGTTTAATAACAAAATTTAAAGCATTTGTCACTGTGACATTTACACATCATTCAAAAAAAAGAGCTTTAATTTCTAAATAGACCTTAGAGTTGATATTCTATCAACACCCAGAAAGTTCTGCTGTGTTCCACCAGAAAACATACCATATTCAAAAACACTGCCAAGAATTTGAGTAACTTCTATACACATTTATGACACCAGTAATTTCAGCACACCTAGTCAGGCAGAGACAAAAGGCATACAATTCCATGGAAGTTTATTTTTTCCTTTGCCATACATCTTTTCTGTGCTAGCTACAGAGTGTGTAGGGAGTGGTAACATAAGGAAGAAGGGGAGTAGAGTACAGAACTCATGAATACCAATACAAAACCCCTAAAAATTAGCATTATTGCCTATACAGACTACAAAGAAATTAAGAGTACCAGAGAAAAGTAATTCAAATATTCCAAGTAACTACCAAGATAGACTGTACTTCATTGGGAGACAGGTACTTGTAGTCAAAATCTAATTGAGAGTGGTAAACCTTAAAGACATTTGCAGAAATTCACTGATTAAAAATTATTTTCATAACAAATCTACAGCTTTGGTTTGGTTTGTAACTTCTTAGTTCTAGAAGTCAGCAGGATAAAGAGGACTGCACATTACATTTCACAAGACTGCAAAAAAAAGCTCCCTGAAGACAAATGACTGATTTTCATTTCCTTTCATGGAGTTAGATCAAACTAAAAATGATGCAAGTGATTTAAGACAGCCAAAAATGACAGACATGGCAACAGCTTTGCAGTCTAAAACTAGCAATCCAACCACTGAAAAAGTAAATTCAGTTGTTGTGGAAAGTCTTCAGTCACTGAAACACATGATACAGTTATACAGAGATCAAATGTGTTTCTGTGTGATTTTGTGAAGATAGGAAGATGTTGAACCTTTGTATGTTAGTTTTTTGTATTTTTAAACTATTAATAGAAGTGATCTCAGCAAGGCTACAGAAATGGGCATTATTGGTTTTTTACTGAATGTACCTAAAGCCAGAATCAAATAAAATAATTAAGAGCATAAAATCCTTAAAAATATTCTTACCATAGTTAGCCCAGGCTGCATCCCCGCACGTATAGCTTCAATCTGAGTATGGGTAAATTGAATAGTATTGCTGTAACAAAGCAGAAGAAGATCAGAGTGTGGATAGATTTTGCCAAGTTTTGATAAAAGCAATTAACAGGTTTGATTTAAATTAATTGGCTACATGTTTCTCCAGAACTATATGCTTGCAAACTTATTTAATTTACATAAGTGTTCATTATAGACATGACAATCTTGCAATTTCTGAGACAGAAAAGCATGCTGTCCACGTGACAAAAATCATCCCATCTAAACATCATCGGACTTTAGTTATTATTTGCTGAGAATGCTGTAAAACTATTTAAGTATGATTCTCCTAATATTCAAAGTCCTGACATAATACTAACAGATAGTATTTCCCATTGTTCTTCAAGGGAATTTTTTAATAGAGAGAGGATAATAGAATAGTTTGATTTAAATATAAAACAAAACAGTCTCATATTCAAATCTTCTTTTGGTAATGAAATCAAAATGACATTTCATTTATAATTAGCAATATTATTTTGAAGTATTTCTGAAGATAAACTGGTATGCAATTGTTATCATTTGTAAATAAGTTCTCATACATTTATTACCGTTTTGGTTGATTATATGGATACGGTCCCCTGTTTGGAATGACATGAGGCTCTACAATCAGTGTTTTAGCTTCTTCAGGTTTTTCTTCATTCCCATCCTCTTTTCTTTTCTTTCCTTTACCTCCCTTTATTGGGAAAGTTATCCTGTAATATATAATTTAAGACTTCAACATATTCACTATGATACCAGACTGTCTTAGAAGTTTATAAAGATCTTTTTGTCACCATTAAGACAAACTTTTACACAATGGGGAAACAAGAGTTGCAGACAACAAAGTATTAATGAGGATAAGGAAAAGGAATTACAACCAAATTGATGAAGCTGATTTAAAAAAAAAAAAGAAAAAAAAAAGCACATTTGACAAAAAGTATGTCAAAAGTGCTCTCTACATAGCTTGAAAAGCCAGAAGCAGTCCTGAGTGCCAGCTGGAAAAACACTGAAGGCAAACAGTTCATAAATGAAAATGGAAAGGACAGGAGTAAAGCTATAATAGAAAGCCACCAGCACTGTCTGTTCAGCAGTAATAACTTGATTTTGTTCTAGAACTGATACACACTTTTTTTTTCCTTCCCCAAGATATGTCAGTGTTCTAAACTGCTCCAACACATGAAACCTTTTATCCTCAAATTTCCACTTTTTTTTTCTACAGTCCTCTGTATAATGTATTAGCAAGCTTCTCTAATTCAGAAACAAATCATGGTGAAGGAATTCCAATGGCTATCCAACTATCTTGAGACAACAATGCAGACATCTTTAACAGCAACAATCTCTTAGCCTCTTTACAGGATGAATGCAGCAGCAGGAAGAGCAATAGCTCTTCATAAAGAGGAATATCTGTATTTTAATCTATGAACTGAAGATGAACACTAGTTCATTGAAGGAAATTGTGTGTGGTATCTTGTCTTGGTACCTTCAGACTATTTTCATATCATTACATAGCGTTAGTGCCTTCTCCATACATATTCTACATGCAGTGTTTCAAAAAAAGCATGGAAGATTACCTCCCTGCTTTTCAAGATTCAGTTTAGCCATGATAAGAGCTGACTGGTGAGGGGGGAAAGCCATACTTTCCCTCCCCAGTCAAATCCATTCCTTCAACATGAAACATAGTTCAATTCTCATTAACTTAAAAGGAAAAAAAGAAGAAACTATTCTTCAACACTATGCACTGTGAAACTCAGCTGCCAAAGTCCAAGGAGGTCCAACAGGAAGGACAGAACTGTCAAGTCTAAAAATGCTGAACAGCACCACTGAAACAAAACATTTAGCAGTCAGAAAGGTAGGCATCCTATTTCAGAAACTATTTCTAAAATAAGCAATATGTGATTTCAGACTTAATTCTTTATTTTGATTGAATAGTGTTTCTAAAAGCTCAAATTCTAACTGATGCTGAAATTGCTGTTCTTTGCTTGCTTTGATGAGATATGTAAGGAAACTATGTAATTAAAAACCTTTAGGCTGAACTTAAAGGAGGTTAAACACCATAATGCAGAAGTGAATACTATGTGTCTTAATTCTATCTCATACTGTTGCTTTTCCCATATATTCAATAGGCTGATCTACAAGCAATGTTCTGATGCATTTTTGTACAGAGTAGAGCAGAAGCTGGTCCTGAGCCTAACTGTAGTATAGTCACCTCTGTTATATACCTATCTAAATCTTTATATTAATATATTAACATCTTTTCTTAAAGGAAAGAGCACCTCCCTTCAACCACTGAACTCAACTCCACCTAACAACATATTTCAGCAAGAATACCACACCAGGAGTACTTGAAGTTTTGAGATCACCTGAAGGGGGGTATTTGCAGAACTGGATTGTCAACAGTCACTTTAATATTGTATCCAGGAAAGCTAGCCTTTAAGTGGTCAATGGACAGAAAAGTATCATTAAAATCCAGAGTTGCAATCTGATTTGGCATTTTTGAATAGTGTGCACTACTTGGGTCTCCATATCCGAGAATGATGTCATGCAGCCAGTCAGGAACCACACAGTCTGTGTTCATCAAATTTCTAATAGTCTCCAGAACAGCCTGAAAATTAGAAAAACAGAAAAAATATGATTGTGAAGATTGACTTTTTAACCAAGAAAATATGACATACTGAAGACTAATCAAGTCTATTCTAAGATGCTAGCATGTAACAGTCTTTAATTGACAGGTGTTCAGTTAGATTGGGTCAATATATATACTGTGTATACATATGCAACAAAACACCAGTGTCAAACCATGTAATTCTTAAGCTATCCTGTTAGTAAAGAAGCCCATAATTATCAGTAAAGTTTTCATTCCAGAACACTCAGAGAAGAAAAAAAGAAGGCACAGTTCAAAATAATCTATAAACAAGACAAAATGCATGCTATCGCCCTAGCTTAGCATCCTGGTTTTACAGTAAGCGAACAAATTCATGTTTTATCAATAGCTACACATATTTCTGCTGGAGGTTCTTCTCCAGGACTTTCATAAGGTCATACTGTTTACACCAAAAACACATTAAAACTTCTGCATGGTTAACCATAGTCCTGGCACACACTGGGTTTCTATGTACAATCCTGGAGCGCACCATCCTTGCTTCTCAACCCTTTCTTTCCCCACATAAATTCATTAATTCAGCAAGGCAACTGATGACTCCAGAGTCCCCAACATGTTTCCATATACGTATTCTAAAAAATTTCAGTTCTGCGGATACTGTTTGAGCTATCAATGTCTGGAAGCAACCAATGGTAAAGTCTTATGTCAGGTTTTTCGAAGACTACAGACACAGGGCATTTTAAAACAATTGCTCCTTACTTTGACTAGCACAAAAATCATATTTAAGGTAATGCACAATTGTATGGCAAATGAATGCCTCAGCTACCCTAAAAGTTCTTACTAGAAATCTAATAAATTCAAGAACACCCTCATGCAGCTTAAGGTTTCTCCTTTAACCATATAAATTTCATCCCTGCAGCCAGCTAAAGTTTCCCTCCAAAAGCTTGCTCTTCACCCTCAAATTAATCTCTCTACTCATCTGTGGTTACCTCAGTATTTTCTCTCTCTTCCCCCTTCCATGAAAACACCAATGCTCCAAACACTGGACTTGTACAGAGGGTGTGCATTTTAAACTAAGAGGTAGCTGAACTTTAGTCTTCCTGTTAAAGGGCTACTTTAGTGGTAAGTCTTTGACAGCCACAGTACTTGAAACAGTATTAGGACATCATGCATCTGCTCCTCAGCAGAAGAAACACAGGATATGAGACCTGCGCTGATTTCCAAATCCCCCAACTTACCATACCATCAAATATGGACACAAACAGATGGCAAACATACTGCATCAGCAGTCCACATCAGGATATTGTACAGACCTTTCAAATGCCAATCTTGTAAAGTATGGAATTTTATTCTACTAGTCTAAATTTACAGATCCAACTCCAAAGGGTAGGAATCTCTGCCCTTCTCCTGCTTATGTCATATCATTCAAGGAATGAAAGTAATCTAGTCATCATTCCTTCTTAAACAGTCAACCTCCATAAAGGTTCTGATTCTTCCCCTCTACTCAGCATGGGTGAGACCATATCTGGAGTGCTGTGTCCAGTACTGGGCTCCTCAGCACAAGAGAGACAGACATAGTGGAGAGAGTCCAGCAAAGGGCCACTAAGATGATTAAGGGATTGGAGTATCTGTTATATGAGAGTCTGAAGGAGCTGGGATTGTTTGACCTCAAGAAGAGAAGACTCAAGGGGTGGTGGTGAATTTTATTGGTTTGTATGGGAAAAAAAAAAAAAAAAAAGAAAAAAAAAGAAAAAAAGAAAAAAGAAAAAAGAAAAAAAGAAGAAAAAAAAAGAAGGGAGGAAGTAAGGACAATGGAACCAGGCTCCTCTCAGTAGTACCCTGCAAAAGGATAAGAGGCAATGGACACAAATTGAGGTACAGGAAACTCCACTGAAATAGATGAAAAAGGTTTTACTGTATGGGTAACTGAACGCTTGGACAGCCTCATTTTATAATAAAGGAGATGGCTCAAAGAAACTTACCTGATACCTACAAACCACTCCAGTATTTATTTTTGCTCTTGGTCTTACGAACATTTTAGTATGTGACCTGCAGCACCAGAGAGGTCCTGCACTTAACTTCTGATACCTGAAGGTCCTCCAATTACTTCAGAAGCCCAAGATATACTGATGGATGAGTCCCACATTAACTAAGAATATTTATATTTTTGTTATAAATATAAAAAAAGTGTTTCTGGCTTAAACGTATATTAAGCATAGCATAATACATTTGTGCTAAGCAAAGCACAAAATCAGAAAACGTGGCTATTGCAGGTAGTATTTCTAAATTTAGATGACCAATTTCTCAGAGAAAGTTTAAGAAATATGTCCCTCACAGCTAATGTGCTGTTTTTACATCACAAAAACTTTGCTTCAGCTTTTCAAAAGTAACTTCTTTACATGTAAAAATAGTAAGATTAGTTCTTTTAAGAACTAACACTGCTGACCAGTTGTAATGATGTAGCAGTGCCACCTCCAGCAAACACATTGTATTTGCACTTCCACTGCTGTCACATCGGCTTAATTTACTAAGACTGCACAAGTGTTCTCTTGTCTTCTCTCTTACAAGCTCAGCTTAAAACTTTAAGCCATCTTCTATCTGCTCAATACACTATCAACACTAATCACAGTGATGCTTTGTTTTCTTCTATCCAGCTGAAATTAGAAAGGTTTGCAGATCACATGGAATGCTTGCACCCAAACTGGTAGTGATGTGATAAATCTGGAAATACCTTAGTTTGTCTTGACAAATCAGTGTATGAGACCTAATTAAAAAAAAGCATAGAATGGTTTGCATTGTGACTTGCCTGTAAATTATCTGCAAGTACACAGTACAAATTTGAAAGACACACTCACACCTAAGAGCAATTCAGAGCAAACTTAAGTATTCACTGCAGCCCTTTCCTCCTGACTACACAAAAGCAAATACATATACTAATAAAAAACAAGCCTATAGTGCCAGCACACCAACAGGCTTTGGCAGAGAGCACTTGTGCTTAAAATGAACCTGCCACAGACACACAACATTAACAATCAGTTCTGGGTAGTTTTTTTGTTCGTTTGTTTTTTTTTTTTAATATAAAGTTATAAAGGACTCTCTATGAAGTATTTCCAGTATACCAATCCACAGCTGGATGGCACCAGAATGCTCTGTGCAGACCACAAACTACTGTTTCACTCCAGAGGCATCTTTCCAGATACAAGAAAAGAAAAAGTCAAAGTCTTCCTGCCTCCCTCTTTATCCATCTGCACAGAACTTACTGCAGAATCCTTTAAAATGAAAATCACTTCGATTACGCAATGGAAGATTTTAAGGCACCAGAAGAAAGGCAGTTTTTTGTTAATGTTGCTTTTTCAGAATGGAAAACTCAAGGAACATTAAAGATTCAAAGGTCTAAACAATCTAACAGCAAAGGAATTGAACATGCATACAAGAAATATTCTCAGGAACGCAAGATTATGCACCCTCATAGCAAAAAAGGCCAACGGTATCTTGTGCTGCATTAGGAAGTTGCCAACAGGTGAACGGAGGTGCTCCTTCCTCTCTGCTCAGCACTGTTGAGGCTGAATCATAGAATAGTTTGGGTTAGAAAGGACCTTTAAAGGTCATCTAGTCCCACCCCCCTGCAATAAGCAGGGACATCTTCAACCAGATCAGGTTGCTCAGAGCCCTGTCCAACCTGACCTTGAATGTTTCCAGGGATGGGGCATCTACCACCTCTCTAGGCAACCCGTTCCAGTGTCTCACTGCCCTCAATGTGAAAAATTTCTTTTTTTGTATCTAGTCTGAATTTAACCTCTTTTATTTTAAAACTATTACCCTTTGTCCAATTGCAACAGGCCCTGCTAAAAATTGTGTTCCCATCTTCCTTAAAAGCCCGCTTGAAGTATTGAAAGGCCACAATAAGGTCTCCCTGGCGCCTTCTCTTCTCCAGGCTGAAAAACCCCAACTCTCTCAGTCTGTCTTCATAGGAGAGGTGCTCCAGCCCCCTGATCATCTTTGTGGCCCTCCTCTGGACTCACTCCAACAGCTCCATGTCCTTCTTATGTCAGGGACCCCAGAGCTGGATGCAATACTCCAGGTGAGGTCCCACAAGAGCAGAGAAGAGGTGCAGAATCACCTCCCTCGACCTGCTGGCCATGCTTCTTTTGATGCGGCCCAAGATATGGTTGGCTTTCTGGGCTGGGAGCGCACGTTGCTAGCTCACGTCCAGCTTTTCATCCATCAGTAGCCCCAAGTCCTTCTCCTCTGGGCTGCTCTCAATCCCTTCATCCCCCAGCTGGTATTGATACCAGAGGTTGTCCCAACCCAGTGCAGGACTTTGCACTTGGCCTTGTTGACCCTCATGAGGTTCACATGGGCCCACTTCTTGAGCTTCTCCAGGTCCCTCTGAGTGGCATCCCTTCCCTGAATCTGGAGCGCTGCACTCAGTTCTGGGGTCCTCAGTGAAAAAAAGAGACATGGAGTTATTGGACCGTGTCCAGTGCAGGGCCACAAAGATGATTAAGGGACTGGAGCATCTTTCACACGAGGAGAAGCTGAGAGAGCTGGGACTGTTCAGCCTGGAAAAGAGAGTGCTTAGGAGGTATCATATCAATGTTATAAATACCTGATAAGAGGAAATGAAGATGAGGGAGCCAGACTCTTCTCAATAGTGTCCCGTGACAGGACAGGAGACAATGGGCACAAATTAAAACACGTTAAATTCCATCTGAACACAAGAAAACACTTTTTTTATTGCGAGGACAATTCAGCACTAGAAGAGGTTGCCCAGACAAGTTCCGGTTTCTTAATTGTTAAAGATATTCAAAACCCAACTAGACATGGTCCTGGACAGCCTGCTGCAGGTGACCCTGCCTGAGCAGGGGGCTTGGACTAGATAATTTCCAGAGTTGCCTTGCAACCTAAATGATTCTGTAGTCATGCCACCTGATCAAAAAAGTTTACTAGAGCCAACACAGACCACTTGGTCAAAGTTAAACTTACGTCAATTCACAATTCTAGAAAAACTCAAATGCACATTTCGACTTTGTTGGAAAACTTTCTTTTCTGGCTTTTAACAGAGGGTAGGAAAGCTGTTACTGATAAGCTTACTGAAAAATAACATTTCCTGAATCTATATACAAAACTGAATTGAAGTTCTGCACATAATTTTCATCTTGCTTATAGACAATAAACAGTATCGTAATGCATTAGCAACAGGTTTATTTTGAACTCTGACCAAATTCTCTGAAGGATCTCTTGACAATGAATACCCAAGGAAGTAAAATGCCGAAGAATTACGCACTGCAACTGCGTGAAGACTATCGGGACAGGAAAAAAAAAAAAGCACGCCATTCAATCTACAAAGCTCCAGTTAGCATACAATCTCTATAAGAACTATCAAATATATCAGTGCTAAAAATCTTGTCTGACACCCTCCAAAACCTAATAAGATACTGGTCCAGTGATGCTCCCAATAGCTAATGGGTTTTTCTGATTCCAACTTTTGATTTGTTACTCTTCCTTTTCGTACAGTCCACTATTACATCAGGTAGCAAAAATGGTCCACATACTCCTTTGAGCCAAAAGGCCAAATACAACTGATCTGTAGGCTACCTGTTAAAAGACTGAAATTATAAATTTATTTTTTATTATATACTCAAGTGAAACAGGATTGTTCTGATTTTCACTTACTTCAACACTTAGTTGTAGGGGGAAGTTATCACCAGCTCACAGGCTTTAACTTCCTGAAGTCATCCAGCGCCACTTAAAAAGCCTAATTACACGCATCTAAAATGAACACTTCTCAGTACCACCGGCATATTCAGACAAACCCTTACCCTAAGGGTCAATGAGCAGTGCCTTACCTTGAAATTGTTCTCTTTTGGTTTTCTTCTCATTATTATATTAAATGTCTCATAAACATCTTCTGCTCCATTTTGGATTGTATTGGTCATGTCTTGTTGATACTGATTTGGGTCCAGAAATACTCTGTATGTTCTGCAATCCCCTTTAAGCCTTGGTTTGGGTTCAGGTCCTGTCCGTAATTAAACAGTAAGATTAGGATTTGAAGTAGTGCAAAAAGCAGATTATCATTCAAATAAGTGATCCATAATCGGTCCTGAAATTAAATTTAGACAAATTCATATGATGAAACCAATTTCTGCTTGGCATTACAAATACTCTTATTTCATGTTTTCACCCCATTTCTAATAAAGTTTTTGAATATAAGCTATTTTATTCCTAAAACCAAAGTGGACTGGATTTACTTAATTAATCTAATTACATCTGATTTTACCAGAGGAAATTAGTTGACCTTTCTCAGGACTGCTTATGGAATGGATTTGTTTTTTCAAATAGGCAATTAATTCAATAAGCATTCCTTAAAAGAGAAGCAAGTAAATGATTAGGCTGTTACTAAAAAAAAAAAAAAAAAAAAGAGTAATAATTCAAACAAGTTTTGGTATCATACCTTCTTCAATAACACGTCCTTTTTCATCCAACATGCCCTGGATTTCACAGCCTCTGACATACACCAGGCCAGTTTGCTCAACAAAAGGTCGTCGTCGGTCAAACTTGGTGCCATAAGGTTGTGTGGGACGTACCGTAATCAAGAAGCAGACATCATGTTTACGCAGACCTGATTCCAAAAAGAAACATTCAGTGACTTGAATGAATGCCATTTTCCTTTTCCATTCCTTAATATATACACACAATAGAATACATGAAAATTACTATTAAATAAACCCCCACCTGTTTAAGAGAATAACGTGTTCTGTTTCAAAATATGCCTTTAACTTGGAGGATACAGAGCTACACAATATTGTCACCTTTTCCGCTACACAATATTGTCACCTTTTCCACTACTCTTGCACACCAATATCTGCTAGGACTTCAGATATGAAAAGGCAAAATTGACTGCTTCTTTCATGACAACAAGCTTACTACTTCAAGATTATTCTTCTGCCAATAATCTTACTTAGGTTACACAACCTAGATATTTTCAGTCTTATCTCAAAAGTAGAGTGTCATTAATCTCTTATTCTCATTGCTTTCTTGTAGACTAACCTCCAATTTTTTAAATTTTTTTTTACAACAATTTCAGTGGAGTGTCTAGAACTGGGCATAACTAAAGTAACTTTGTTTAGGATTTTATCTACTTAATAGGGTAAAAGGTCACTTAACCAAGTTACTTGTTTTCCATATTACATTCCAGTTTATAAATCCTGATATGACTTGGTTGAGCATTTTTCCTTTTCCCTCAGCAGTAACATATTGTCGTGGAGTCACATTTGCTTTTGAGCGATGATGACCTCTGACTCTTCATTTTGCAGAGTTACTGCCTAACAAGTTCCAACATGCATTTGTGCAGTGACTTGCTCTTGCTTAAGTTTAATATCTTGATATTCGTCCTTGTTGAATTACACCCTACCAATCCACTAATGTAATTTTGAACACTAATCCTTTTCTCCAGTATACCTAGAGATTCTCACAGTTCCAAGACACCTTCAAAATTTAGTAAACACATGCTGCATTTTTCACACGAAACAAATAATTTCTCACTACTCACCAGATATTATCAAACCTAAAGCAGTTTCATCAAGATCTTGTTATGTCAGGCAATGATTCAACAAATTCTTCATGTCAGTTTTGATTAAGTTAAAGCATTACTGCTTTTGAAATCACATCGGCTCTTACAGTCTTTAAAAAGCTAGGTGCACCACTATATAGCTACCTTCAGTATAGTGAAGTCTATGCCACCCTCCTAGCTTTTCTACTTTAATAGAAATCTCCATTCCCAAACTTTTATCTGCTTATTTATCACATGCTCGAGCTTTGGCATTTGTGCTATGTGACCTGTAATTGTAGCACAGGTGGGTAGCTCCAGCACATTTAACAGGGTTCTCTAACAAAAGAGGAGGGAGTGACATTTCCTGATAATCCAAGTGCACATACATGCTTCTACACCACTTGCCAACACGGTCACCTAAAGTTCAATCTTCCAAGCAAAAGAAGTGTCGCCTGTGGATACTCGTAAGAGTCAGCACTTCCTAACAACATTCCAATATACTGAAAACTACTAAAATGTACTGGTTTGAATTAACTAAAATCTGTCCTCTCCACTTGTGTATGAGACAGGTATCTACGTTCCCCACTACTTTTCCCAATATGACATTATTAGCATCCATATTAATTTAAAATGCTAAGTTACTTTTCCACATTCCCTATAAAGGGCAGAATTTTACAGTTACAAACCGAGTGACATCGGTCTGAAACAGTAAACATTCCACTCCCAATGGACATGTAAATACTTTAATTCCAATCTTCATTTTAGGAAAGTATAAAATTCTTCGACTTGGAAATAACTGACTTTTAAACAGTGTATTAAGATTGGCAAATCTGTAGCACAGATAAAAAAAATACCCCCCCCAACTTTCTTACAAATAAGAGTACATCAAAGTGTATTTTGATGAGCACTTATTTTGAAGGACCTTATTTCAAAGAATGTAAGTACCTTCCCATTCATCTTTGATGTTATCTCGGACATTCAAATTAATTGTAACATCTGCTCGTACTCGCATGGGCCAGTTTTCACCAATATTGGGCTTTGCCACCTCCACCACTGTGAAAGAGACAATGGGTTGTGCCATCCTAGCCCATCCACCAAAGACCACACCTCCATATTCCGATAACCTAAAAAAAAAAAAAAACCCACAACCCAAAAACAAAAAAACCCCAAACACCAAAGTTTTGTTAGTCATTGTCTGATAACAGATTCAGTTTGGTTTTTTTTAAACTATGAAACAATTTACCTCACAGTCAGCGTTAAGACAAAAGTAGAAGTCTTAATTTTACATGCTACTGAAGTAGATTCGTATAACCCTGCATTTTAGAACTGAAGCATAACACGAAGTGACTCATTCTTGTATTTCAAGATGCAAAAGGCATTATAAACAAAAAAAAAACCCACAAACTCATGGAGAGAGAAGAAGGGAAGATAACAAAAAGCAACTACTGAGTATAAGAGATATCATGTCAACCAAATGATCCCCTGAAATCTAGAGGATAAAAATGTGGCAGATGTCAATTCAAGAATACTCAGTAACGCCTCTCACAAACCATAAGAGCTGGTGGTAAAGTTTCCAGATTTTGTAGTCTCAGCCAAGGCTTAGGACTTCTCGAAAACTAACTCATTCATCTTAACACAACGAAGGCTGGTTGTTAGCATCCAACATACTGTCTTAACACATCTACAGGGATACATAGCAACACGCCCTTACAAAATCATCCCACAGGATGGCAATACCTTATGGAAGAAATCAGTATAAAACATAGTATCTATGTAACAATTTAATATACATTTGTTACTATATATTTAGTATATAGATAATATCAGTTATTCATTCTCAAATGCACTTTTATTACAACTGAAGTTGAACTGACTGGTTTGCATCAGTTAGTAAGTATTACCATGGTTTCATCCTACTGACACTATCTTCAATGTCCTGTCTGATCTCGTAGGTAGACTCTAAGCGGAACAGATTGAAGTTCCTCAGCAGGTAGTCATGAAGAGTCAGAAACTGTAGATTCAATTTGGGAAGTGCAAGACAGCCTAAGGGGGTGAGGGTGGAAGGGAAGAGGGATTTGATGGATAAACAAAAAAGATTAATATATTGGTTCTACACCTTCATAAATACAAACACACATACAACTGCCATAGTTGTTATCCTGGAAGATTCTAAAAACTACTTCTCTTGTAAATAATACGCCATTAAAAAACACACATTTTCCTCCCTCCTTTCCCCAAATTTTCAGGTTTTCTCTAAATGAACCTGCACAAGATTAAAGGAATCTTCATCCTTCTGGCAGTAATACAGTGAACTATTTAAAGACTGAATCCTTCCCTGTATTCAGACTACAACAAAACTGATTTTATAAAAACCAAATGCAGGGCAAAGAATGGTACTTTGGGAATTCAACAATTAAGCCAGCATTAAGTAATGATGAAAGGCTCATTAATAAAATAAATTAAAAAAAGCATTATCCAACATTTCCCCAGTTCCAATCCTTTACATTTATGAGGCCACAAAAACCTTCAATACAGAAAAAAATTTTAAGCCAAGAAATCAAATTTTAATACACAACTTTCCTCAGAAGTTTCTGTTAGTGATTATTTTTTTTTTTTTTAAATGAGAAAGATCTAATCTTCCCATGTTTTTCAAGCTAAACAAGAAGTATCAAAACGCCTAGACACGTCCTAAAGGTTACATAGTTTTAGGGTAGTCTTAGATGCAAATTTTCCACAATAAAAATTCTTACATGTTACTCATTTAACGTTACTGGAGTAACGTTCCAGTTTGACACCGATGCTTAAGACCTGTGAAAGCATCAGGCATTTGTAACTTGCAATATTATCCTTGAAACCTTTCACTGGTATATGCACTACATATTGGCTTTCACATGCACTGAGATACAATGGCGGTGAAGAAAGGCGATAGAACACAGTAATTTCTATTCTGGAAAGCCTCATGGTGATAAAACACTTTAACACATTTCCCAACACCAAGTAACAAACCCTGTCCTGTAAAGCTAGTTATAAGCACAAAGGGCAGAACCTAAAGCAACGCTTCTTTAAGGCTGCAAAGCATTTATCAGACAGATATTCTTCTTCCCTTTTTTATTGTTTTTGTTTTAAAGAAAATAGAAACAATACTCCTTTCTTGGGCTAAATTACTCTTAATTACATTTCAGACCAAAAGAATTTAGCTACTTTTAAGAACACAAAAAAACCCCAACAAGACCACAAAAACCAAAAGTGTCTTGTTCAAAGTCAGGGCTGGAGAATAGATGGAGATTAAAGAGGAAAACAAGAGACTGTAAACTGAAACTAAGAAAAGCAAAACAGAAAAATACTTGTCTGACAGCAACAGAAATTCTTCACAACAGTGCTATCAATATATGGATAATAATAGCAAAAGAGTTCACCTCAGACAGAGGAAATGTTTCCACTGGCAATCACTGTTACTTGCCAAAGTTACATTTCACCATTAATAAAAAGTCACAAACCAGCACAAGAAGAGGTGTGATGAGCGGCTCTTTCTCCACCCCCACAACACATACATTGTGATTAATATATTTGGCTAATAAAACACAAAATAATTTGTACGTGCACTGTATGTGTAAGTCAGCCTTCCAATACAGTCTGTATGACAGTAAAGCTACCTTGACTTGTATTTAGAACCCTAATGTTCCAGAGCATTAGAACAACCTACGTGATGTTTACTGGAGTGAAAGATAAAATTCAAAAAAATCTTGGTTTATATATTAATTTCCTAGAAATTACAGCAATCACCGTGTTTTGATTCTTTTTGTGGGGTTTTTTGCTTTGGTTTCTTTTGGTTTTGTTTTTGCTGTTGGGGTTTTTTTGGTCAGTTTTTTGTTGGTTTGGATCAAGGGTTTTTTGGTCATTTTTTTGTTTTAGTTTGACTTTTTTTTTTAAAGAACAACCCCCATCAGGAGACTTATTATTCAGAAGAATCTGAAACAGCTTTCAACCTCTTGCATCATACCAAACTTAAGTACTTTATCTCTTCTTGGACAGATCTCTAGATGGCATTTGTATCTTATCTGTTTGGAAAAAGATCCTTTGTTGCCTATAACCCTGCCTTATCTAAAAGGGTTAAATTTCAAAAATCTTTTTCTTCTCTTTAATACTTCTTCACAGAGAATCTATCCCAACAAAACTAGTTTATGCTAAGCAGATGAACTTAAGGCTTATATCTACACCAAAAAAGAAAAATCTGAATCAAAACTACATGGAGGAGAGTACAGAATACTCACTACTCAAACCAGAAACATACTTTATAGACTAGTCTTTGAAAACGTATGTTGTTATTTGGAATTTCCATGTTCCAAATTACGATTTTCACATTCCCAATGCAAATTCTCATGATCCACATTAAAATTTTCAGCACGAGATTTTAAGAAGCACACATTTTTTAAAGTAGCTAGACAAAAACACACGTGCTGTTTACTGCAAAGCCTAAAATTACATATTTCCTTGTTTACAATTCTGGCAAGTTTGCTTCCTTGCTCATGAGCACATCGAGAAAGAACACTAGGTTCTGAATTTAGAGTGCATACACCACCTTTCAGTGACTATGTGTACACTTCTATCTTGAAATCAAAGAATAAGATAATTAGTGTTAATTTCCTCCCATCACCACCCTTTTTCTTCCTTTTGAAAATGCCTTCTTGAACATACTTAAGAACAGAGCAAAGATAACAGCTTTTCTGATGCATGTCTACAACCTGTTTCACCTTACAGTAACTACCTGTGCCACAGCTGGTGGTATAGAACATCTGTTACCCGGATTAGAAGCAAATAAATGTTTTTGTGTAAACACAGGCCTTCGGATTTTTCTTTAAATCCACTACAAATTTGCTATCAATTTCATCTCAGAGTTCCTGATTCACAACTCAAAAAAACCTGACCTTACGCTAAGATACTAGAAGATGTCAAAGGACTGCATATAAGCTCCCAAAACAGAATAAACATAGACATCAGAACTGCTTTTTTTTCCTGAATATTTACTGTCCTGTTCAGCATTTACTGAACCACTAATCATACCTTCTCCAGAATAATATTCCGTTGGAACAATATTTTCATCCCAAATAATCTTCTCTGTGGGATAGAGAGGCATCTGGTTGAGTTGCTGAATTTGAGATATTCGTCGCTCATGACGGGAAACCTAAAGAAAGGATGCATTTTAGAATTCCATAAGTCATAAAGGGACAATAAAGCTATCTTCGGAACAAACACACTAAGCCGTAAGACTGCTGATGGTCATTTGCTATTTTCTTTCTTTTAATAAGCTTTGGTTTAGTTATATTTAATTTAAAAACCCCAGCAAAACAAAGTCAAATGCACACAGTAACATCAGAAGATGAACAAGCACATAGTCAAACTATTGGTCATAGCGCTAGAGTCAAACAATCAGTTGGCTACTCAGTTGACCAAAAATGGCACAACAGAACTGAAAATATTCAGTCAAGGCTTAGGAGAGAATCAACTTCAAATGAAATTTATTTTGCTTTCCATTAAACACACGGTCAATAGCTAACTACCACTGGTCATTCAGAAACAGCTAATCTTCATTCCCTCCTTGGGAGAAAAAAAAAAAATAAAAAAAAATCCATCCAGTACTACAATATGTCACCTGAACAAATATCTCTCCACGGCATCCATAAGCATCATGTTACTACCATCTACACCTTAGGAAATTACATAAATTATTTTTAAAGAAATCAACACAAAATAAACCTATGAAAAAGCTTTAAAAAAACAGCTATGCTATTCTAATACTAGTATCAGATTAGAAGCCTCCAGTAATATTGTTATACACTGAATATTCAAAAAAACATTACATGCATCAAACTGTATTCCAAATGGGCTGGAGGAACCAAAGTAGTACTGAATATCTAGATCTACTTTAGCAGATTTTTTGTTTGTTTGTTTTTAAAGGGGACAAACAGGTTACTACATAAACAGCAAAACTTTTCCAGAAGAATTCAAAACTGCTGCTGAGACTCTGCTTACTGACCTTTACAATTACCCTGAACACATACATTCTAGTTTCTCAGGAAAACTACATTTATAAATAAACATTTTCAAATATTTCAAGTTTTCTGGTTTTAAACCCCACCTTAGTATGCAGTTAACTGCTCTAACACTGCCATGGTTCACAGGTGGTTTAACAAAAGGTCCTAAACAGCTACTTTCCTACAGCGTAGTTGCTAGATGTAGCTATCTCCTGAGTTTGCAATGAAGAAATACAAGCAATATTAATTCTGGTTTTACCAGCAATTCCAGCAGAAACTCCTTCTCATGGCTCGAGTCCTCCCCCTCGGGCAGGGGCGGTAGGAGGCAGAGGTATGACGCCACCTGGTGGAGAACGTTCTTGCTGCACAACGGAAGGAAAACCACAAGTTGCATCACTCACACTGAACCGGAGAGAGGGCACTTACCCCAGCTTTTTTTTTTTTTCCTCCTTAAAAAAAAAGTAATTTCCACCTATGAAATTCATCATAAAATTATCAAAAATAATCAAAAATTACAGATCAGTATTTTAAGTGAAGCTTGAGATATTTAAAATATTTATTTTTGTAATTGTTACCAAATGCTCTAGAGCACTTCCATAGGTGAAGTGTGGTCAGCCACAGGTGTGTAAACTGAACCACTCATCTGCAATAAACACAGCAAGATGCAAATATTTTTTTATTGTTTCAAGACATGGACCTGAAAACAGAACCAAACAACAGAGCACACATTGCCTTTGTCAACATAGACTGCTATTCTTTTAATCACAGCATTTACCATACAGTACGGTTAATATAGCAGTATACTTCTATGATTTCTGTTGTAGTTTTTGTACAGAACAGAGTAAAAAAACCTAAATTTAAAAAGTAAGAGGTTAACTACTGTGTTGGTTTTGCGTGGCAAGGTTTTGGTAGCGGGGGGGCTACAGGGGTGGCTTCTGTGAGAAGCTGCTAGAAGCTTCCCCTGTGTCTGATAGAGCCAATGCCAGCCGGCTCCAAGACGGACCCGCCGCTGGCCAAGGCCAAGCCAATCAGCGCCTCTGTGATAACATATTTAAGAAAGACAAAAACAGTTAGAGAGAGCTTTTGCAGCCAGAGAGAGGAGTGAGAAGATGTAAGAACATCTGCAGACACCAAGGTCAGTGCAGAAGGAGGGGCAGGAGGTGCTCCAGGCGCCGGAGCAAGATTCCCCTGCAGCCCCTGGTGAAGACCATGGTGAAGCAGGCTGTCCCCCTGCAGCCCATGGAGGGAGGATGAGGGGGTGTAGAGATTCCACCTGCAGCCCGTGGAGGACCCCACGCCGGAGCAGGTGGAGACACCTGAAGGAGGCTGTGACCCCGTCGGAAGCCCGCGCTGGAGCAAGCTCCTGGCAGGACCTGTGGATCCGTGGAGAGAGGAGCCCACGCCAGAGCAGGTTTGCTGACGGGACTTGTGACCCCGTGGGGGACCCACGCTGGAGCAGTTTGCTCCTGAAGGTCTGCACCCCGTGGAGGAGACTCACGTTGGAGAAGGCCGTGAAGGACTGTCTCCCGTGAGAGGGACCCCACGCTGAAGCAGGGGAACGATGAGAGGAGTCCTCCCCCTGAGGATGAAGAAGCGGCAGAAACACCGTGTGATGAACTGACCGTAACCCCCATTCCCCGTCCCCCTGTGCTGCTGAGGGGGGCGGAGGTTGAAGCCAGGAGTGAAGTTGAGCCCGGGAAGATGGGAGGGGTGGGGGGAGGTGTTTTAAGATTTATTTCTCATTCCTCTACTCTGTTTTGCTTAGTAATAAATAAGATGAATTCCCTCTCTAAGTTCGGTCTGTTTTGCTCGTGATGATAATTAGAGAATGATCTCTCCCTGTCCTTATCTCGACCCGTAAGTTTTTTTTTCATTGTACCTTTTCTCCCCTGTCTAATGAAAGAGGGGAGTGATAGAGCGGCTCTGGTGGGCACCTGGCCCTCAGCCAGGGTCAACCCACCACAACTACTGTAAGTTAATTACTGCTACAATTACTTTAAGCAGCTAGCTATTTTCCAGAAAATTAGTCCTTTCTCACATTCATTAAAAAAGGAAAACAAAGATATTCCTCTTATACTGGAATTCTAGTACTTGCCTACTAGTGGACGCAAACTCTCCTCATCTCCCTATTTCAGAAGATGTAAAGGTACCATGACAAGTCAGAAAGAACTGACAAGTCAGATGAGAAGGCCCAGGAGAAGTCAGAAAGAAAAAAGTCTAGAAATTTCTTAAATCAAAACATACTGAGAACAAAGAATTTCAATTTCATGTTGAAATTTCATTTTGGTAACTTACCTAAGGGGTCCAAATAACTTCACCAGTGAATCACGAGTATCTACTGCAGCTACGTTTGAGAGTGCAAAGTCATATAACTCCGGGAAATGGGCAAATGCTGCTCTCTACAAAAGACCCATGCCCAAAAACTGAATGTAAGCATATTAATGAAACAATTTAATAGCAAGCTAAGTATTTATACAAAAGCATAGCTTCTTCTGATTCATAACACGTAGCACTCTGCGGACATTACCAGGATAGAAATAAAAACCAGGTGAAATCTCCATTTTTCTTAGTTAGCACCACCTATTTGTTACTCCTGTGTTTCCAACACAGTGTCTTTTTTTATATACGCTCCTATCAGGATTTGTTCTGTCATTGAAATGAAACACACAGAGGCAGACCTGTAGCCTTGCAGATGACAAAGAAAAACAAGGAACAAGTTTAATTTAAACCATGCTTCCTTGATTTTTTTTTGTTAAAACTGATGGGAAAAATTCTGAAAAGTGTAACTGTTTATACATCTACAAATAATGTGAATTTTTGTCTCTTATGTATGAGTCATCACTATTGCTATCATATGTGTGTACTGTTCTTGAAGAAATGGTGCCACCTACTGCATAATCATAAGGTAAGTTCCTACAGCACTTAATTTTCCCTTCTGAATGGATTTAATAGGAGCAGTTCATCGTGACAGTATCAATCAAAAGTGGTGGTGCTTTGCTAGAACATATGATTTAGTGACGGTCACATACAAAACATTGGAGCGTTAGTGTCTTCAATACAGTTTAGAAAGTCAATTTAAAACTATTCCTGTAACTCAATAGGAAAAAGAAGAGGTTTGCTTTGGGAAATAACTTCGTGCTTATTCCAGCTACAAATGAGACTGAAACAACAAAACCAAATCCTTTCCCTCCCGTAAGTACTTCACCATCTGCCTACCTGTAAAGAAGTAATTCTGTCATAGTGAATTGTTGTCATCTCATTCTCTGTCAAAGCATTTCCAGTCTGATCATTGATTTCAAAGCCAGTGTAGAATTTAAGCATATCTAAAAGCTGAGACATCATCCATACAAATTAGTGCATTAAGAACAAGAGACACCCTACCGCAAACAAAAACACAATTTAAGAGGACAAATCTAGGCACCATGCACAAACAAGAGCTCCTCAAAGTTCTTGAAAAAATGGACGAAGGACTGGTCCAAAACTTTATACTTGACTGAAGCACAAAATTTTGTTGGGGTACCTCATCTACAAGCCATAGAAACTATAGCACAGCCCACAACCAGTGGGGTTTCTTTTACATACTAGGACTTGAAACTGAAACTAATTGCACTAGGATGACCTTGCCAGAGGTTCACCGAGACATTGAATCCAACTTATGGCTTGCTGCTACCAGAAAGAAGAGGTCTTGCTCCCTCCTGCCCTCTCTGATGCCAGCTCTGGAATCCATCCTACCTTTCAATGACGTTATTTAACTCGGATGAAGAAAATTATTCTGATGTGCTGCTGGCTTTGTGTTCCATCAATACTGACCCTTAGAGAAACTGAACAAATGCCAGAGATGGAGACAGCAAGCAGCAGGAAAAGCACCTGAGATGCAGGAAAGGGAAGAGATCTTCAGATCCTGTCACAAAAAACAATATACTGTCTATGACGGAGCAAACTGAAGGACAGTAGTGAAAAACTGCTACACTGTAGAACAGTGAGGTCAAAACAAAGCACAGAGGAACTCAATGGTGACAACTTCTGCTATACATGGGGTAAAGCATGGCAGAAGCTGCACTGTTTTCTGGGTTGTACTTTCAAGAATTGTTCAAAAACAGAGCCAGAAACACAAGAGCAGTCACGCACATAGGTGCAGGTAAGAAAGAACTACTGTCTGAGGGATTTAAATAAACATGTAGTTTGCACCCATCAGAAAAACTTGTCTTAACAAATAAATATAAAAGAAAACAATTGCGGTATTCAGTGCCACATCAGAATGAAAAAATTATTTTCAACAACTTTGTATCTCACCTGGCAGAAGAGATGACCCTCCTTCTCTCTTTTAGCAAGACTGGACAGGTAACAATGAACAACAAGATGGGAGTCATCCAGCACTGTATTAAACCAGCGCCGTGTGGGAAGCAAAGCCTGTGGTAAACAACCTCACGTTAGTACAAGAAATTATTCAAAATGTACAAAATCTTCGTTTCTCATAATTTTCCATTTCAAGATAGATTCCATATCAAGATAGATTGCTGCACAGTTATTTACATATCTAATACCCTAACAGAGGTTCTCATGTTCAAGCAGCATCTATGTATGCCAAAACACTGGTTTTATGCAAGTAGGCTGCTATGCGCACAGCCTTTTATAGGACTGGGAGCACAGCACAAACTTGCCATTGAGACTGCATCCTGCCAGTAATAAAAGCAAATTAAATAAAGCAATCGTTCTACTAGTAAGTGTCTACATAATGACTGTGTGCTACAAAAGCTATGTCGAACTGCTGTAACATTTAAAACAATGTTTGGTTTCTATACTCATTTCATTAATTTTAAGCTTGTCTTTCTCAAGACTGCTAACTGTGTTTCTTCTAAATATGGTATCTTCTGTTCTTTGTAAAATACTCAAATTAGATCTAAGAATTTTTCAAATCTGAATTAAAAACCTATAAAAGCTTTTTTGTAAAAAAAAGCCCAGAGATCATTCCTTCTCAATGTAAATAGCTTAAGCTGCTATATGTAGCAACTGTTCAACAGCATCCAGTAGTACACCTCAACAATTCAAGAGAAAAATGAGTTGTTCTCAAGGGAATCTACAGACTGAATTTAGAACGCCAAAAAGCATCAACACAGTGTTTAGTATTAAGATGAAGAAAATAAAAGAACATGTCGTAGAAAGTGTTAATTGCCGTGCACAATAATTACAAAATGCAAACTCAGAAAACTCTAAGAACTTTTTCATGGAGTCAGTCATTCCTTTCAAATTATCAAATCACCAAGTTTTGATGGTGGTCTATATTGTAACATGAAACAAATATTCTGAAAAAGGCCTCGACATAAGTAAAAAAAGCCCGTTAACATAGTACATGCTACCGAAGCAAGATGACTTGAATTTACAGCTAATTTCTCATTTGCTTGTTCCAGTCATTTAAACAGGCTTCAAACTGTCTGAATTCTAACCTTCCTGTAATACCTAGTGAGAACTGACTCTTCTGGGTTATTCCTAGCAGATGAAATCATCACACATTTTCATCAATTGCCAGAATTATTACCACTTCTCCAATTAACAAAGTCTTTTTCACAGAGCAATTTAGGATCCCAGCTTTCTCTAAGAGTTCATCTGATTTATAAACATTAATAGTCAGTTCCCAATATGGATGCACTGCTACAACCTCCTATTTACAGATGGAAAACCACTATTAAGCAACCAAATGCACAACTATGACATAACTGCCTGCTAATTGGAATAAGGCTGTAATAATGACTTTATGCACTTAAAACCTAGAAAAGTACACCTAGAAATAGGTTGAAAATTTAATAACTTACCTCAAGATCTAGCATGAGTTCAATGAATCTCTCACAATAATGAACTTTATCCATAGAAATAGGACCTAGATAGAAAATAAGTTATTTTTTTTGCAATTGATCCACATCACAATATATTTGTACTTGAACTATTCTTTAAAAATGTAATAAATGCTACTAATATATCAGTATTAGCATTTAACAAGATTCAAAAGTTAACTAGCATATTCTTCTCTTTTTCTGAAAGAATCCTTTCTTTCATGGCAAACCAGAAAATTTTTGGATGTAAGTAAGTAATGGAACTAGAGTTTTAGGAGTTATTTTATCCACTCTGAAAAAACCCAACAAATGTGACCCACAAAAATGCATGCTTCTACAAGATACCAATGGCCTGCTGAGCTTCCTAAAAGCTTTTAACTCTGGGTACTCAAAAATACCTGTTCAAAAGCTGCAGTGAAGGTGTGTGCAAAAGGCCTTCACAATATTCCAAGCTAGTCAGTGGTGACTACTAAGGAGCCTTCAGAATCACAGCAAAATACAACGCTAAATCTGCTTTAATGAATACCTACTTCCTAAAGCCTCCAAAGAACTGTTAATGCAAATCTTCCTAAAACAGGTTTGAATAATTGGGAAAACAGAGAGGATAGGTATCCTTTCTGAGAAAGCCACAATACCCAGAATTTCCACTTACAGCCCAGTTAAAAGCTGAGGTTTGCAAAGAGTTTAAGAGCAAAAGCAGCATTCCAGGAACTGATTTCACCCAAATTGTGCTGTACTTAGAGCATAATAAGCCTTTTTTTGTCAAAAGGCTAATACCTTCTTGTACAAACACTTTTCCTTGCTACATCAGGCAAGCATATAATTTTGCTTGTCACAATGCCTTAAAAATCAAGAGCAGTCAAATCTTGCAGAATTTCACTTCACTTTGGCTTTTGTTCTTACCATAAATCAACAGTACTGACAGAATACAGTGTTATGATATGCATTTATACCACCTGTTTAACAAGGCATCTAAGTATGTACAAAATGCTTTAATGCTGTAAGCAGGCTGTAAGCACACAATAAAGAATATCAGTACACAGAAATATTTTTTAAGTCCATACTAAACAGAAGGAGGTTTAAAGTAGCTTTCCGCTATTTCATTTTTAAAGCATATACTATTGAATTGAATAAATCGAATACTAATTTTGACATGAAATTCATGCAGATAGACATGGATTTCACTAAAGCCCCACCCAGATAAATCTCCAACCTCAAGTTGGTAGCCTAAAGAGTAGTTTCTTCAGTAACAGAAAAGAATTTAAGACAGATTACCAGATAACAAAGTAACAGAAGAACCACCGTTACCTGAGACGGGTATTGATTTTAGCACAGAAATGAATTTCTGAATTAGCTGTGAAAGAAATCTTCTCTCCCGATATGCTCTAAAATCAGACATACAACAAAAGCATTAACATTCCTTAAATGCAGACTAGAAGTACATCATATCTTTCACTAATACAAAGTTAGCTGCTTTAAAATTTATATAATGGTAGCAGGTTGCTTTGAAACACACCTAAACTGTTTAGATGGTAACTCTTCTCTCTGCACACAGGCAGACAGATTAGCAGAGTCTACATTTTTAGGCACAGAACTGAAGAACAACCCATGCTTCTACTGAGTCAAAGAGAAGTATGTCACCACCTACAACCTACCACATTGCAACACAAAAGTACTGGAACATGTAACTTTGGTGGGGTACGCACAAATTTATTCAAATACTTGCATAAGCTATTTGCTTAGGAGCTACACATTTGCTAAAGGTCATGGAAAAATACAAGTAACTACACGAATATTCTCTTATGGCTTCCATCCTATAGCTCTAAGATTTGTTATCACAAATTCACTGACCAAATAAAATATTAGAGTTCAATAACAGTATTTTAAATAAAGACTACTGGAAAACAAAACAGTTTCCAGGAGATCACATATGATCAATCCTTATCTGCCACCTTCACATTCTTAAAAAACACATCTTTTATTGAAACAATTTATTTTAGCTGAAACACAATGAATGCATTAAGGGCTTTGGATTTAACAGGAAAAAAGGTTTCTTTAACATACCGCATTCTTGTCTCCTCATCCATTTTCTCATCATTTTTCTTAATTAGATTCCAGAATTTTCTTAGTTTTGGTGTTTTTTTCAGCTCTTGTTCCAGCCGTTTCTGAAACGTCAAAGTGTTGTTCAGTCACCAAGAATCCTTGTTTTCAAGACAGATAAAATACAATCCAGTCTTCTTATTAAAAAAGGAAAAAATATATAACAAATTGAAATAAACAGCCATCTCAGACTAATCTCAGTAAGTATCACTGTAAAACAAGAATGTAATACTCTCCCCCTGCAATAGCAGAGAGAGTCTAGCCATGGCTAGATGTCAACTCCATTCCCCAGTCCCTGTGATCTCATGGCCTTGTCTATAAATTATAGCTTGAAGAAGCTACAAGCAACAAAGCTTAGTTTTATGAAAAATTACATAATCGATGATTACATGGAAATTTGCAACAAACAAATAAAGAAAATTTTATCAAGCACACAAATATAATGTCATAGCACTGCAGGCAGATTTTAATATTAGACTTCCATAACAGCATTCCATAAACATTCACTTTATAGGACCTGGATAATGCCTAGAGGATTGGTTTGCCACTTTACAGTGTTATGCTTACAGGTTGTAGAGCCATCCACATTGGTAAGGAAATGAGCTGCTGCACCTGACTTCTGATCAAATCCACCTCCTGTTAGAAAGTTACAGATAGAAAATGTTTCTTTAAAATTCTTGTTTTCTGATGTGCTTGTCTTACAAAATACATCAATGTACCATCTGACAAAAATAAGTAGTTGTTGTATTAGATTTCACAATTTTCTAACAGGAAACTGTACAATAGCCTACCCAGTAACACTTAAAACTGGTGACGACTTTCATGTTTTAGGTACTTTTCAGGGATTCTGTCAGTTCTTAATACTTCAGCAGAGGCCCCATCCGTGTAAGTAAATGTAAATTCAACTGTTGTTTCAAGTATTCTCTCTCCAACTCTGCCTGTCATCTGGATCCACAAAGTTTTCTTTCTTTCCTAAACTACTGAAATACTTCCATTATCTTAAATATGTCTTCACAGACAAATACTCCGTTCTCAGCAATCTGAAATGTCACACTTCAATGCTCCTTACTTAAAACACTACAGTGACTATCCTGTTCTGCATTTCACAAAGTACTGCAGCTTCTAATAGCAGTATGCTTTTACAAGCACTTTTTTACTGGCTTCCGTATCACGTTATGGAGATATATCACGTTATGCAAGAAACATGCCCTGCAAGCAGGATTCCATACAGTCACTATCAAAACCCTCCTTTAAAATGAAGACCCGTTGTACCACGGCCACTATAGAGAAATAATACCTCAATAAACCATACACATAAGGTTAAGAATAATTACTGGCTCCCATAATCATTCCTAATTCCAAAAATCAAATCGTACACTTTCTGAATTGTTTTGTCTGTGAGACAATTTTGTTCTTTAATTGTGCAGACCCTGATTTTTACGGATACATCCTGTGTGCCATATAAGTAAAGAAAAAGCCAAGTAGCAAGAGAGGTAACAGTACTGTTTTATGTAACAGATAATTGTAAGTTACCCTCCACACTTGCTAATTAGGATCTATAACTGTGTTTTTACTATAGATTGAGAACAAAACTTGGTTCAATGCTTTTTTAAAACTAGCTCAAGAGAAGTGCAGATAGAAACATTATCTAAACCTGATTTCAAAAGTAAAGAAATTACTGTCTTTCTCAGTAGTTAATGGAACTAATTTTGTGCAATTGCCCAGTTAAACTAAAAAAAAAAAAAGCGCACAGTACTAACTAATCTGCTTTTAAGTGTAAAGCACCTTTTCAAATATAAACACATATTTTTAATCACCATTTTAAATATAAGTTTGAATATATGCATTTAAATTGCAGTAAGTGCCAATCCTCCAATTTCGAGTCTCTTTTATAACCTTGTATCAGAAAAAAACAAACATGATGAGAGAAAGATAAAGCAAGAATCAAAAAGAGGGGTAAAAGCCCTCTGTACTGTCTTCTTCCTTAAATGGGAATTTTGCTTCATCTGTCTCATGAGAAAAAATTGCTCAAAATAACTCTTAACACAGAAAAGCATAAACACACTGGAAGTATTAGTTACTTTTAACATACCAAACTATTGAAGCAGTGATCAAGGAAAAGCAGCAGGACAGTCTGTTCATGCAGAGAGTATTCAGTGTCATTTTCAACCAGCGATGCTTCCAATATGCATTTGAAAAAGAAGGGAAAGTGTTCTGGCTTTTTTTTGAATGTCTAGGAATAGAAGAGGAAGTTGATTTTGAGTCAGGTTGATACAAATCATTTCAATCTTCATTCACGTAACATAGCTTAAGTTCTCTAAATCCACTTAAATCTATGAAAGGAAGGATTAGATTTTCTCTTTTTCATTTATTCTGACAAGGCAGCACAAACAAAACAGACTAATATCCTCCTGACCAGGGATCTTCACACTATGGGAGAGCTCTAATGGAACTACTGCCTTCTGCGTGGTCTAACACGGGTGATGCGCAGGACAAACTGAACAAGAAGCACAAGTGGAGCGGATTGTGCTGTGGGATGCTCAACTGGTGATTGCACACAATTACTGTAAAATGATGTTAAGTAAGAAGAGAATTGGTAGATTTTGGTGAAAACTATGGCAGCTGTTTAGTGATCTGCAAAAAGTGAGTAGGTAAAAACCACCAGAGATTGACTACAGTTGTGGAACTCCCATTCAGCTATCTCAGCCAGAAAAAGATAACCCCAATAATCACGGAGATAAAACAACTTCTTTACAAGGGCAGCCACGTACCAAATAATAGATTTAACTAAGCTGCTTGGAAAGCAAGATGCACCTGTCATTTTGCTTCTATTACCTATGCCAGAACAAAAAAGGCACAGACATCGTATGCACAAGTTATTAATCCTTTTTCTTTGCCAGCATTGAAGTAATGGCACTATTATCCGAGTAAGCATGCTTCTGAAATAATGCTTGCATACAATTCCTAACCAGGCTTACGTTGTTGAGATGGCCTATGAGAACTGGACTGTTCATAGAAACACTGTATTATTTCTGAACCTATTACTACAAAAATGAGTACACATAGAAGCAGAATAAGATTTTTTGAGTGTAAAATTTCATGTAGGAAAGCTACAAAACCATATTCACAGGTTTTAAGCAAGACACTACTGGATAAAATGTTAGACTTCCAGTGGTGCCTTCTTATATCTGTAGATATAAAAAATCCCTTTTTTCTTTCAATATCAGAGCACGAGGCTCTCTGCAAATGCCTGACTTGTCAAATGCCAAAAAAGCAAATGCTGATGATGATATAAAGGCATCACACAGCAGAACAAAGGACTCGTGCACCAGAAGGAATCAGGTGATTTTTCATCTGTCCATTGCTTTCTCCGAAAAGAACACACACTTTAAAACACCAGGAGACATTCCAGCTGAGGTACCATTTACTTTTAACACTACAAGCTTTGCTACCTTCTGTCAGTGTAAGCGAGCACACCACAGAAGCTGCAACTTATAGATCAAAGTCAATTCTAGCTGTAACTGAAATTGGTTACCTCCCACGCAGGGACGTTCTCTCTGAACTTCTCATTCACCATACAGCAGATTGACATTAAATATGCCTTACTGGACACCTCTGGAGAATAATTCATCCATAGGTAATTTTCAAGGTACTGGCTGTGAAGAGACAAAGAGTATTTCATTAGTTGCTGCCACCCACATAATCTGTCACTCATTTGAAAGAGCAGTTATCCACAGGGGTTTCTTCCTCCTTCTCCTTAAAGCCATCTTTATAGTTTGTGAATAGTTCCTGAAGTTACCTCTCATCTAGGTCACTGCAGCAAAACTTGTTAGACTCAGTAACTGCTACAAGAGACAGATGAGTTTCTTATCAGGAAGACACATTCACCAGAGGGTTTCCAAATGTAACAAATAGCCACGGCTCAATACAAAGTCAGAATATGAATTCATGTTGATTTTCCAAGAAGAGGGAAAAAAGAAAAAAGAAAAAACCTTCACTCATCTAAAGAATGTCACATGCTGCATTTCCTAGCATAAGATGTGAAGGACAACTACTGTATAGCTCTTGAAGTCAGCTCTAATGTTCATTTGGCCCCCCACAAGCCTTTTTACTTTTTTCCACAGCTTACTTTTCTGATGTCTTACAGTAAGCTACTTCAATAATTTCACATTAGACAAGTACCAGAGACAGTGGGGGAACAAAGGCAGTGAGAAGTTCTATGTAACCAGGAGCAAAAGGCTCGGTAATGGTCAGACAGGGAATTCTGCTTCCTGGGAGCTCAGCCAGAATGCGTAGCTTCAGATGGAGCTGAGATAACTTCGCAGGCATATACAAAATGAAATACATGCAGCTTCCCAAGAGCTTGGATCTACCAATGGAAGGGGGAAAACCCCCACCAAATCCACAGAACTCCATACTTCATTTCACCCAGGAATTCCAATAAACTTCAATATGTTTTAGTAAAAATACTATTATGCCCCCAAGCGAGGATAAATGTACGTGAGCAAGAATGAAGGACATGAAAAAACTCATATGCGTGAAGACAGGAGAATGTGACAGATGGATGGGGAGGTGGGGGGAAAGAAAAGAGAAAAAATGACTTACAGAACAAATGGCAGTAGATGGGGCTATAGACCAGAAAGTACTAAAGTTACATTACAGACTGGTAACACTAAGATTGTTCACAGAAAGGCTAAAAACCTCTGACTCCATTGTATTGCTGGCATACAAATTCCAGAAGTCATGCTACCAGCATGCCATTTGTTAGTGTCAAACCCCAAACCGTAGCTTGTGTTTTCTCTTCCACCTTTTCTAATAAAGAAGGACAGAACAGAGGGAAATTTGTCCTGCTTTTCTAGTTAGTGGTACTACTCACATATTTCAGCCTTTTCAAAGAAAGAATCTCTCTCAACCAAAAACCATCTCATTCTGCCTGCTCATAAGATTGGAAAGATAAAACAGAACCAAATAGAACACTAAATATTGTGTTTCTAAATATGTAAATGCTGCAAATATTTATTTGACATCATTTTAGACATGCTTTATAAGCTCTTCCAAGAAAGTCTGAAGTAGCTGTAAAAATTTTCTAAACAGATCTCCATTTCTTTTCAAGTGAAGAAGACGTTCGTGATACTGCTGCAACACAATTCATTTTTACCCTCACAGTAATGACTTAATTCAAAAACTTTCTCTGACTTCAGTGAGTTATGATTTAAGGCTTAGTGACACATTCCAAATAACAGACCCAGGTTTTTCACCTCTTTCATCCACACTCTCTTCTTTGGTGCTTCACTTGCAGTAGAAATTCCAAGTCATAAAACAAGATACTCTGATACATTATTCATGCTGATGAAATTATTTCCTCCTCAAATTGAGCTCTCCTCACTTAATTTTCCTACTTACACAATTCAAGGCTTTAATAAGTAGGAACAAATGAGTACACTACCTTCAAACTCACTTATTGCCCTGCATTTGCTTCTCATCTTTACGGGTTCCTATGAAAAAATAGCTTAAAATTTCACTCCAATTAGCTTACCTGAATTCAAGAAGCATTATCTTTCTAATAGCAAACCTAAAAAGGAAAAAGTAATCAATTAACACAGGAAAGAAAGCCTCCCATAAACATCTTAGCTGCACAGAAAATGGTTGTATTTTCCCTTATTTTGTTATATAACAAAACCTGTACCAACATCTAGGAATTATTTCTGCCCCTCCATTTCCATGCAAGAGCAACCACTTGAATGCAGAAGCAACTGCTGTACATTGTGGAAGCCAGTGTTCATGCAGGTTCATTAAGCAATCACATTCACATTAAAAAAATCCACCTAGATCTTTTAAATACGAAGACACAGCTTCTAACAGCCTTGAAGACAAACTGCTAGAAACTGAGAGCATCTTCTGGAAAACTACAACTATATAATCAGTTGGTAATGGTATCTCTTCTTAGTGACTGGAAATGGAAGCTTGCTCTGATCCTGTACGGCAATTCTTACATTACTCTCATAAAAAAAACTACAAAGAGAATTCTCTCCAGTGCTCAAACTTCCCCTGAAGAGCTCCCAACAGCTATGGTTACAACTCTTTCCTGTACACAGAGTTGTAGAATGCAGTTTATCTTGAATTGTCTCCTCCATCTAACATTACAATTCACTGAAATGAGACTCGCCCTTTATAAACCTGGTAACAATAACCAGGGAAAGAGCAAAAAGCTAGAGGCAGCACACTTTTTTTTTCTTTCCATACCTTGCTGACAAAAGAAGGGACCAGCCTTCTACAACCATCACAACAAAACCAACATAAAACACAACAGACCACCAGATCAAGGAACCAAACATTATGTTCAACCATCACATTTAAGGAATATGACCTCATGAACTTTCTTTTTCCACATTCAGACTTTCAAATACCATAACGATTACATGACTCAAATGCGCTTGAGTTGTTTTCATCTGCTTTCTACATGTTAATGCATTTTAAAATATTCTATGAAACATTACAAACCATTTCAATACAGATAGTGTTGGAATGCTTGTCTGTAAGTGAAAGTGCCTAGTGTACTTACTTTGACTTGACAATTTCTTTTGTATATACATCTTCAATAACCTGTGAGAAAGAATATTTCCAAAAAAAAGGTTAAGAATTTCATGTATTTCATAAAGTGATTAAAATGCATTAAGATATCTTATGCACTCAAAGTTACTCTGAATTAGTTACTCTCTGCTTACTACTATTTGATCAAAAATGTTGTAACAGTTATGTCTCAGCTCTGAAGAGTCCAAAACCTTCATAGACCTACATTCTCACAAAGAAAGTGAGTCAACTTAGGGGAAAGCATACAATGATAGAGAACTGAATGGACCTTCATTCAAGTTATTCTGAAGGAATAACTTACATCTCACCAAGACTCTTCTATAAAAGTCAAACAGATACGCAAACCTTTTCATTTTTAATCTTTGGCTTACTGTTAAATTTAAAGAAGAGTCTTCAAGAGTCAAGTCTGCATCAACTCAGTCATCTGCTGTCATTGGTTTTTTTAACTGACATTTAACCAAATCCAGACACTTTTATCTAGTTTTTCCAGCAGGAATGAAAGAATCTGCACTATCTGTTGCAATAGGCACACTTTGACATCACGTAACTCAGAGATGCAACTTACCTTCTTCTGTACATCCTAGTTCTAACAATCACAGACAAATACTATCACGAATATTACAAAGACAGTGATTAAACTGAGACTAGAAAGGGAGATTTAGTCAAATGCCCACAAGGGAAAGAAATCTAACATTTAAGAATCCCGCACCACAGAAAACCAGCACAAAACAAAACACATCAGGCCAAATTTTAAACATTCAAAACACACATGTCCACCAGAACAGCACTCAGGCTGTCTGAGCAAAACTCTCTGAAGAAGCTTTTAGAAAGAAGTATACAGCTCAGTAATACCTGTATCTTTCACCCTTCTTTGATTTCTAAGAGTAGCCCCTCCTCAAACATCTTTTAACCTCAAAGGAGATGGTCAAAAATCTTTTACTCTCATAAGTTCTTGGCCAAAACACACTGAACAAATAACACACAGAAGAACTGCACTGGTATAGCACACCTTCATAACAGTGCCTACAGTTATAAACAACAAATACATGACAAACAATTTATAGTTACAGTATGTTAAGGAACTGTTGAGTATCCAAGCAGTTTCCTATACTCCTATATATAATAAGCACCACTGGAGGTTGGCACATCAGAAAAAGTTTGATACTAATTCTTTACACTCCAAAACAATTCCAGTAGAAGTATTTACCTTTGAATCAAAAGACAATTTTTTCTTCACGTGTGGAGCCCAGTATTTATTTGCTAACTGTATGAGGAAAAAATAATTTTTTTAAATAAGTTAAATATATACATCGTCAGTTGTAGTGATACAGTAATTCTATAATGCATCTCATCCCCAAACTATTTCACTAATATCTTTCTTAATTTCAGCTTATGGTAACTAAAGACAACAAAATCATGTTTTCCACTAACAATGCTTTTCAACTATTTAAGGTTTTATGCCTAAACCTTTTCCAACAGAGGTGTGATTCTCCATAAAAAACTTCAGATGCATAGACTGCTATACAATAAACAATTATTTATTTTTCTTAAGCTATTTTTAGCAAAAAAAAAAAAATGCCATGACCTTTCTGGGACTGCAAACCCCAGGCTGCAAATGACTATACTCTCATTGAGGAATTTCACAAAGAACCACAGGCTGCATAGGAGGGACTAATATTTTAAGGCTATTTGTTGTAGCCATCACTGCACCAACACTCGTGAGTTCTGGTGACAAGAGCATCCCAACCAACTTTATTCAAACTTCTTTATACTGTACAAGAGGAAGGAAAGCAGCATTTCCAACACAGGAAAATGATCACTCGCATAAAACCACTTGAAATGCTCAGCCCCATTAAAGTGTCAGCAACTTTTCACGTATTATAACAAACCTGATTTATTTTGCAGCGCTGCTCTTGTAAACCTCTCTACCCTGGAGACGCTGGGGCCGTATACCCGTTCGTATCTCTCCTCACTCAGGACAAAGCAGACCCTCCCCCTAACACCCACGCACCGCAGAGACTACTGAAACACCGAGGCGCCGTCGCTGCCGGAACGGCCCTTCCAGCACCTGGCTCCGGCCGCTCCCCGCCGGCCCGGAGACCCCCGCGGGCCGCTTCCTCGCCAGCCCTACCTGGGTCACGTACTCCGCGTTAATCTGCGACACGGTGGGCGCCACGATCTTCTTCGGCGGGGCCGAGGACGCTGGCGCCGCCATGGTGAAGCGGGCCCAAGCCGCCTGGCACACACCGGGCAGTGCCGCTGTCCCCCCGCCGCTCTCAGCCCGGGCCAGGCCCAACGCACCGCTGCCGGTGCGGAGGCCGAGCGGAAGTAACCTCCGCGCATGGAGCAGCGAAGAGGGGAGCGCTTCCGAGGCGAGCGGCGCTAGAGCGGCCGCGGGGAGGGGAGGAGAGGCGGCTGCGCCACCCGCCGCGCCCTCCCTGACACTGCAGCCGGCGAGCGCGGAGCGGAGGCGCTGCCCCTGTCCCCGGGCCCTGAGCGGCGCCCGGGCCGCATTCTGGCGGTCGCTGTCAAGGCCTGTGCCGGCGCCGGCCTCGCTGGCGGGCCGCCTGCTAGGCCCGGCCGTCCCCAGCAGCGCTCCCGCCCTTTGCAAGGAAACACCTCAACGAGCTGGTCAGGAGTCTGTAAAAGCCGAAAGACTGTGATAAAAGAAGAGGGAGGCGGTTAACACACCTGGTTGCTTTGCGCTCTGTAAATACACTTGGGGTGACTCCTGTTTTGTTATTTATTTATCCTGTAGAGTAAAGGTTTCTGTCCATCTGATGTGGAAAAGACCCACTCTTATTAACAGCAAAGAAATGCCACTGAGATCTGGGCAGAGCTGCGTGCTTGCTCTGGTGCACGTCCCTATAATATGTGGAGAAAAGGCAAAGGTAAGAGAGAAAAATTACACTCACAGAAGTCAGCAGTTTGGTAATGATTTAGAATGGTTGGCAATTAACTTCTATTTGGTAAACAGATTAATTAAGGAGGAAATTAACAGAGTCCCCAGAGAGGTTACAGTGCTTTGTTTCCCTGCTCATTATCCAGCACCTGCCACTTGAGTACTTTAAACTTCCAGGCAGATACCATTGAAGTCTGTTTGAATGTGACCTCCTTTGTTTTGATATCAAGGTGATCTCCATTTCATTTCTTCAAGCAGAGGTTAAACTAAATATTCTTTTTGAAGTTGAATTAGAATGTACAATGGGAATGGAAAAAGTAATGACAGTACCTTGAATGGGATCAGACAATGGCTACATTCAGATAAATATGCCTACTGCATGCCTTTGCTTTAAAAGATCCAGAAAATCTAAGCTTTCTGTATAGAGACTAGTCAAATCAAAAAGTTGCAAAAAGTACTGATAACAAATTCTATAAATAACAAGGATTGAGCACTGTCTTTTCTTGGGATTGGAGCCTTTAGAGAGATCCTTATTTGATGAAAATATGCAAACACAAACCAATTAAAATACACTGAAACCAATGTACCCCGTTTGACATTTAATTTGTGATAAAACCCAGAAAATTAGAATGCTTCAATTTAATTCACCTAGAAGTTACACCTTTATGATTGGCTTAGCCTTTTCGAAATCTATGCAGACACCAAAAGGGATAGTTATATTTGCCCTTTCTCCATCACTTGGTACAACTGCTAGCACTTGCATCCATGGGCAGGCATAGAAAATATGAGTAAAATTTACCTGAGCTGGCTGGGTGAGCCATGGTAGCATGTTTCTGCACCTTAGCTGGTAAGTTTGGGAGGACACTGTAGGCAGTATTGTCTTCCACAGTTAGCTTGTTCTGTAGTTGACTACCTCAGAAATCAATATAGCTAGCTTATATTTGCATCTATCAGAACAAGTAGAAATGTAACAGCTTGTCAGTTTGGCAAAAAAGGAAGAGAGTACTTTTACTACCCATGAGTAGACTAGGTGGATAAGTGGGAGGAAGGGAAGGAACTCTTGAAGCTACAAATCAGCAATGAAAAAGGACAAACGAATACCAGTTCATGTTGTGGTTTTGCCCCAGTCAGCAGCTAAGGATCGTGCAGCCACTCACTCACTCCCCACCCCACCCCAGCAGGATGGGGAGACGATCGCAAGGGTCAAAATGAGAAAACTCATGAGCTGAGATAAAGGCAGTTTAATAAGTAAAGCAAAAGCTGCACGTGCAGGCAAAGCAAACCAACCATTCACCACTTCCCGTGGGCAGGCAGGTGTTCAGCCATCTGGTGGAAAGCAGGGCTCCAATACACACAGCGGTTACTTGGGAAGACAAATGACATCACTCTGAACATGTTCCACTTCCTTCTTCTTCCCCCAGCTTTACATACCAAGCATGACATCATATGGTATGGAATACCCCTTTGGTCAGTTCGGGTCAGCTGTCCCAGCTGCATCCCCTCTCAAGTCCTCGTGCACCCCCAGCCTACTCACTGGTGGGGTGGTGTGAGGAGCAGCAAAGGCCTTGGCTCTGTGTAAGCACTGCTCAGCAGTCACAGAAACATCCCTGTGTTATCAACACTGTTGTATTGGGTCTGGCTGAGATGGAGTTAATTCTCCCCACAGCAGCCCTCATAGTGCTGTGCTGCGTTTTGGTAGCTAGCAAACTGTTGATAACACACCAGTGTTTTGGCTACTACTGAGCAGTGCCAGCACACATCAAGGCTTTCCAACATTTCTTTTTCCCCAGCAGCAGGCTGGGGGTGGGCAAGATCTTGGGAGGGGACACAGCTAGGACAGCTGACCCAAACTGACCAAAGGGATATTCCATACCATATGACGTCATGCTCAGCAGTAAGAAACTGAGAATAGGGGGAGGAACAGGGCGGGGGCATTCGTTGTTTTTTTTTTTTACAATGTTTGTCTTCCGGAGTAAGGGGCACGCTTACTGAAGCCCTACTTCCCAGGAAGTGGCCGGACATCGCCTGCTGATGGGAAGTAGAGAATAATCTTTGCTTTTTGCTTTGCTTCCGCGTGCGGCTTTTTGCTTTAGCTACATTAAACTGCCTTTATCTCGACCCACGAGTTTGGGATTGTTTTTTCTCCATCTTCCTTTCTCCCCTCCCTGCCTTGCTGAGGAGGCGAATGATAGAGCGGCTCTGGTGGGCACCTCGCCTCTGTGAATCACATATTTAAGAATTATCATTAAAATATACCTTCAACACAAAACTTCACAAACACTAATCACATCAAAAAAGGAAAAGAAAAAAGAATTCCCCACACCAACATCAAAACAACACTATCACAACACCAAACAAGAGTGGACAATCTACACACAAAATCTACCTCTAGTCCCTTCACCACTATATCACTCTCAAGTTACGTTCAGTCAATGTTTTGCCCGTTACCTCTTCCAATTACTATCCTTATCTCGATTTTCTCGTGCCCCACGTTGGGCGCCAAAAAAGACTCTGGTGGGTTGACCCTGGCTGAGGGCCAGGTGCCCACCAGAGCCGCTCTATCACTCCCCTCTTTCATTAGACAGGGGAGAAAAAGTACAACGAAAAAAAACTTATGGGTCGAGGTAAGGACGGGGAAAGATCATTCTCTAATTATCATCACGAGCAAAACAGACCTAACTTAGAGAGGGAATTCATCTTCTTTATTACTAAGCAAAACAGAGTAGAGGAATGAGAAATAAAGCCAAATCTTAAAAACACCTCCCCCCACCCCTCCCATCTTCCTGAGCTCAACTTCACTCCCGGCTTCAACCTCCGCCCCCCCCAGCGGCACAGGGGGACGGGGAGTGGGGGTTACGGTCAGTTCATCCCACGTTGTTTCTGCCGCTTCTTCATCCTCAGGGGGAGGACTCATTGTTCCCCCACTCCAGCGTGGGGTCCCTCTCACGGGAGACAGTCCTTCACGGCCTTCTCCAACGTAGGTCTCTCCCACGGGGTGCAGACCTTCAGGAGCAAACTGCTCCAGCGTGGGTCCCCCACGGGGTCACAAGTCCCGTCAGCAAACCTGCTCTGGCGTGGGCTCCTCTCTCCACGGATCCACAGGTCCTGCCAGGAGCTTGCTCCAGCGCGGGCTTCCGACGGGGTCACAGCCTCCTTCAGGTGTCTCCACCTGCTCCGGCGTGGGGTCCTCCATGGGCTGCAGGTGGAATCTCTACACCCCCTCATCCTCCCTCCATGGGCTGCAGGGGGACAGCCTGCTTCACCATGGTCTTCACCAGGGGCTGCAGGGGAATCTCTGCTCCGGCGCCTGGAGCACCTCCTGCCCCTCCTTCTGCACTGACCTTGGTGTCTGCAGATGTTCTTACATCTTCTCACTCCTCTCTCTGGCTGCAAAAGCTCTCCCTAACTGTTTTTGTCTTTCTTAAATATGTTATCACAGAGGCGCTGATTGGCTTGGCCTTGGCCAGCGGTGGGTCCGTCTTGGAGCCGGCTGGCATTGGCTCTATCAGACACAGGGGAAGCTTCTAGCAGCTTCTCACAGAAGCCACCCCTGTAGCCCCCCCCCGCTACCAAAACCTTGCCATGCAAAACCAACACAACTGTTTTCAGCACAAATCCAAAACACAGCCCCAAACTAGCTACTATGAAGAAAATTAACTCTATCCCAGCCAAAACCAGCACAGTTCATTGCCTATAAATATAGGCTGAAAATAAGAAGTCTTCTAAAATTGGCTTTCAGATGGGAGCCAAAAGTTTTACTTGTGTTTAAGACAGCATGGGACACCTAGGAGAATTTCTTGGGATCAGAGGTGACAGTAATTGATGACCTTGGATTTCTAATCACATGCTCAAGTATCACTCACAAGGTGACATTTTTTCAGAACTATTACCATGCCTAAAAGTAGGTATGCAAACAGATTTTGGACTTGGGCTGGTAAATTTTCTAGAACAGGTTTGCAAAGCTGACATAAACCTTCTGACCTGTGTTTTATGATAGATCATCAGTCATGTGTGAAAACTCGCAAATTTCCATATGACGTTAAAACTATGAAAACTCTAGGAGGAATCCATTGTTACTAAACTTTTGGCATTTGGGTGTCCCAATGAGGATGTTAGTTGTGTTAAACCTCCCTGCAGTCAATGTGGTGATGGAGGTCCTAGCAGAGGGCAAATCAGAATGGATTTAAGTGCTCTGACTCTTTTTCTGAAGGAGCTTCTGATACTGCAAATGAATATTAGCTGCCTAATGTTAGATATTATGATTACATCTCTCAGTGGCAATATCAAATAAAGTGATAAAGATTTTCTCCCTATAAATAATGCTGTAAATATTTCTTGATAAGGGCTATTGTTTAGTTACAGAGTGCTGTGACAATAGGACTACAAATGAATAGTAAAAGCATAAATTAGTGCATTGGCAAAATACATCGCTTTCAAGCCTCAAGAACAGCCGAACCTTTAAAGAGGAGTTGTGGTGAGACCAGGCATAATGACACCCAGTGTTGTACCTATGTCCTCATCTGCGACTCTCACCCCAGCTCGCAGCTGTCTATTAGGACTGGTCTCTTGAATGCTACATGCAGTTTCCCCCAGAGTGGAGGCACGTCTGTCACTTTTCACCCCAAACTGCTTTGTAGTCAGGGAAAAAATAAAACCCTGCACCCCATTGTCCCCGCAGCCTTCTGTGAAGTTCTCCATCTTTCTGTACTCATTGACTTAACACGTCAAGAAAATCAAATATTCTTTCTCTTCAAAAATCTGTTAATTCATTCATGAAGACATGTATTATTTAAAAAGTCACACATTTGAGTAGATGCAGTTTTCAAGACTATTATTCATTTCTAGGCTGCATACAGTCCTGGTCAATTTATATTCAATGCTGCTTTCTTGCTTAATTAGCTCTTCTTGTTTTGGATGCTTGCCCTTCTATATTATCGTAGCCAGGAAAAATATGCTTTTCTGCTCTTCCTTGTAAACTATACAAGCCAAGGTCATAAATAAGCTGACCATTGCTTTTATCTCAATGATACTCTCCCAAATACAGTATCAGTGGGTCAGGAAGCATCTAGTGATAATTAGCAGGGGCTGATTCTATGTTCTGTCCTGTCTACCTTTTAGGTTTTTTTTAAGTTCTATCTAGAATCACAGAAATGATTAGTTTTTATAATCACAGAAATTATTAGTTTCTAGCAATGACAACTCTGAAGAATTAATCTATAAGGATTTCTAATAGTAATTGATTTTAAGCTTTGTTATTGTTTTAGGATCTTCAGTGAGACATGACCAGTGAAACTAGATTCAGCAGGTAGGTACTTCTAATATAAAAGTTGTTTCACTTATTTCACACAAATAGAGAGATTTATCTTTTGAATCTTTTATCTTTCAGCTTCTTAGACATAAACCCTGCACTGAGAGATGCAGCCTCAGTGTGGATAACGTTGCACCTATGTATACTCTGGTGGGAAAACTTTGTTCCAGAGCAGGCAACAAAGACCAGCACTGCTCTCAGGTTGCAAAATGTCATTACCTTACCCATCCTAGTCATCAGGTTCCTTCAAAATTATTAACAGGCAACAGCTGTCTCCTTCTCCAAGCAAACATTGTGTTAGGGACAGATGATTCCCCTTGTGCTGCAGCCTGGTCACGGCAGTAGAACGGCAGTAATTTCTCCCAGCTCTTTGATCTGGAACGATGCAATGGCTACTATCACAACTCTGCAATCACTCGAACTCCCGATCACCAGGGGAGCAGAGGCAACAGAGATTCCCTAAGACAGAATTGAAGATATCAAAACCTTCTTACCTTGATGGGGATTTTGTTCCCTCATAGCTGAGGGCATACTGGCAGCCAAGACTGCTCTGATGAAAGAGAAAAGCAGCTCACTGGCAGTATTGTCACACTGCTCCATACTCTCCCACACAGGGATTGTTTTCCTGCTGGTCCACCAGTACAAGTTCAAGCTAGGCCTGAAGCTCCAGGGCATGATCAAGGCTGTTGAGACCGCACTACTTCTTAGTGGAGACACAGGGGCCTCGTGTTCTTTCCAAAGTCACTGAATGTGGCTGTATTTCTGCTTATGACAGTAGTTTTTACTCTTTTCTGTGTATGTTGAGTACCTTTACTGTTTCTTGGACCATGTGGTTCATAACTCAGAGGCAAAGGGAAGGCAAAAGTGAGCTGTGATTGTTCTGACAGCAAGTTCATCTGTATGCAGAAAGTCAAAGACACCCAAGTCCTAGAGGGAGATGGCTGAATGTGCTTTCCCTGTGTCCAACTTCAAGACTTAAAAATATCGAAGTGGTCCAGGTGATTTTTGATAGAACTGCATTTACCAGGATGGAGGAATAGATATCTGAGGTGCATCTCACTGCTATATGGGAATTTGTTCTCTGGTCTGATAAAATTCTATTTTACTACATGCATAAGCTTCGCTTTGGGGAAGTACCTAACTGGATACTTTAACTTAAGGCAGATGAATCACAGCCCCAGTGATGTTAAGCCATATGTTGTTGAGTAGGCTTTCTATGAAGCAAGACTGTAAAGCTTAGGAGACTGCATCTCTTTAAAATCAGCTTTTATCCCTAACTGGTTGACTTTTACACAGGAACAAAAGGGTTTTTTAAGAGGCATCCCTCTGAAAAGCTCTGAAACATGAGAATTTCTCTCCAAACATGAGAATTTCCATTCTCATCATGTGTATGTACAAACTTCCACATACAGCTTTTCTTCTGACCAAAGTGACTATGAATATGCAGTATTTTGAAACTTGCAACGGTATATGAAATAAGTTTTTGAAAGGGATACGGGATGAATGGTATGGAAATGGAATAATTTGTACACTATTCAAAGATGACCAGAAACCTCCTGTGTGTCTTACCTGTTGAAATGATAGAAGCAGCATTGATTTAACCAGCTTTCAGGTAAATAAAATTTGGAAAAGCTTCTCAAAAAATATCAGAGGAATGTTTCAACATGCAAAAAGTTTAAGCACAATGATAAGGGTTATTCTGTTCGTTATAGTTTATCCTTCATAGTAGTTAATATTCACATAAACTAAACATTCAGTCTGTTCATTATAATTTTAATTCAATCACATCACATTGCTTTTAGTATTTTATTTATGTGCATTCTTCTAGTCCAAGAGTTTGTCACTGTGTTCATCTCATTAAATATGGGTACTCAGTAAATATGTGTACTTCCACTCAGTAAATATGGGTACTTTCAAAAATGATGCCTCAGTTTAGTAACAGATGCTTCTTAAAATATTTAGAATTTTAAAGTGTAAAGAAGCCGTCAGTAGCATTCTGATTTGTGTATAAATATTTATTTAGCACACGTTCTGGCCAATGTACTGCCCTTGATTTTTGTGCAAAACTTACAGTAACTTCAATGGAAATTCTAAGCTCATGACTAGAGAAAAATATGGTTAATTCATCAACCCAGCTGCTATTATATCCCAGAATAGCAAGCAGTGCCTCTAGTGAAGGAGGTGGGGAAGTACGGGCATTTACGTCATTCTTAGCTTTCTGTTGATGGGCACACATTTGGGTAACAGCTCAAGTTAGAGCAGACTCTGGGCTATTTGAATTCTCTTCAGAGACTTTTAGCTAGGGCCCTACCGACTGGAGCAGAAGAGTGGTGAGAACGTAAGAGACCAATGGCCAGTAAAGCTCTAGAAATATTTGCTAGAAATCCTGTGAGAAGCTCTTGTGATAAAATTTCTATGAGGAAAAAAAAAATAATGTGAAATAAATCTGTTTGATGGAAGAACATGCGGGCTTCATCACTGAAATGAGATGCTAAGCCAAAGAATTTCCTTTCTGCTAGTGCTAGCTTGAAATGCTATGGAAAGTTGAGTCTATTTGCAGAATAATTGTAAAAGTAGATTCTCAATCCCATATCCTTTCTCACAAGGCAGAAAAAAATACAGATTGCAAACACAACAGAAGGATATCTAATATGAAACACAAAACTTAAGAGAGAACAACTATAAGATGCTGAGAGCTAGCTCCAGTCTCCTAAAGCTTTCATCCTTGCCTTTCTCCCTATTTTCTAAACTTTGGGAGCCATTTTCATTAGCATGGAAGGATTTTAAGAGAGGATAATATGGCAATAAAACAGCATACCTACTGAAAACAGCAAAATTCACACTAGTGTAATACTGAAAAAGAATTTATTAACTTTCAATAATTTCTTTTACTGAAAAAAGCCTCCTACTGTGATATAAACTAAAATATTACACAACAAATCATTTTAGCTTATTGGCAAATGGACTTTTTTCCTCTGCTAATTGCACTAGCATCAGACATGTTATTTGATGCCTGAGGGAATTCTTACAAAAGTATTCTCACTACCCAAGTGCCTGCTATTAGAAGACCCAGAGCATCAAATACAAAATAGATCACACTATGGCAAACAAGGTTGCCAAGATACTAATCCAAAGTTGCTCTCAATGTCATGGAAAAATCGTTAACGTTTTGATCTTAAAAATTATCCTCAAATTGACTGAGACACTTGAGGTGTCTAGATAGCTTAGCAGATTTCTTAGTTTAGTAGGACTGCATTGTCACTAACAGGAATCTCTCTGCTCAGCTGTACTTTGTGTCCTCTTAGAATCAAAATAAAGTAGAAAATTGAGGAAATCGTTTGAGTTTCTGTAGCTCAGCAAACTACTTTTGCAAACACACACTAAGCATTAAAATTTATACTCTTTTAAAAATGCACAAATAAAATAATGCACATTTGCATACCAGGAAGACAGTGTTTTCCTTGATGTCACTAGAAATTGAGTGCAGTGCATTAGCAGTACAAATGGGAGACAGCGTGTGTAGTTGGTCTCTTCAGCTTAGGAACAGAACTTTACTTCTTATATAGCAGTTGCCACATAATTCTCTCTATCCCCCTTCTTCACGATGTCAGCAAGGCACGTTCCAGTGCCACATCTACTGAAGCAGCCGTAGGCAGAGCTGGATGGCCACTGTTTCCATATGCTCTTATTACCCTACATATCCAGACAACTTTCAGTGGAGAATGACAGGCCACGGTCTACATCAGAGCCGAGCAGCTTCTGTCATCCTCAGCACCATTTTGCATGTCACGGCAGCACGCGTGCAACAACCAGCTCCATGACTCTCTGTCAGTCACAGATGGGGTTTCACAGATCCATACAAATTAGGACCAGGGGCACTGGAGGGATTCCAGTGAAGAGGAAAAGTTTTAGCCACGTATCCAAACTGTCAGGAGTGTAGCAGAATCAAGCTATGCATTAGCATATCCAGGAAGCAGACTGGAACTGGAATGGCAGAGTACACAAGTAAAACAACATTCAAGGACTTGTGATTACTCAGGACAGACATAATGACACTTTCATGTTAGAATGGCAGTTTCTGAACAAAGAAATGATCAGTTCTACTTGTGAGTGATTTTGTTGGCATAAGGCTGATTTCTCCTTCGCTTTCATGGACTCTGAAGATTCACTTTTTTAACAGATGCTAAAAAAGATGCTGTTTAAAAGCTGCTTGACAGAACTAGTCATTCTATGAAGAAGTACAATTAATTTGCTCAACCTGGAGAAAATAAGGTATATGAGAGCATAGAAAGTCACTTCTGTAATTTCAATTTTCCTTATGATAACTGCCTCTAGACACATTTCATCCATAGCCATCAGACCATAAAACTAGGCTATTAAGTTAAAACTTGCACTTCAAGAATCCACAAAACCTTGTGCGAGGAATATGAACCGTGACCCCGTTATATTTAGGAGATCTAGGCATTTTCAACATTATTAGAAGAGGCCATTAGAAGGACCAAATCCATAGTCTTTATTGATTTAAGAGTCATCCAACTGTACTTATCTAAGTGTTACTCGAGTGAGCTCTTGTTGCGAGATTATGACTTTCAGAGTTTTACATCTATACTAGAAGGCAGCCAGGAAAACTAAACATTAGATCCAGCATCTCAATTTGAAGCCTAAGGTCTCATTAACTTCAATTAACTTTCTTTTGTGTCTATCTCCCATTTGCCTCACTAACTCTTCTTGTTGGCTCTGGGTATAGCAGTGAGAGCAGATCACAGAAAAGTTTGAGAAACCAAACACTCAGCGAGAAGCAGCTACAAAAGTGATTAAACAGTTTTTCTGTGGCTTATGATGGCTTTTTTTCCTTTTTGAATTTTTCCCTAGACATATATAGGAATACTTATACATATATTGCAAGTTTTGACTTTCTGCAAACATTGCAAGGATAGCACAGCAATCAAAATCATCAACATTTTAAAGTTATCCATAGCCACATTTCCTAGATAGAAAATGGACTATGTGATCAGGTAGTACTGCAGTTCCAGTCAATTTATTGCATACTTATTTGTCTTTTAAAAAGTCCCTTTTACCTTTTTCTACTTGTTTTGACCTTTCTTTTATTTCACATAGAACAACCTCAAAGCTGAATCCACACAGTTTGAGAACTTCTCTTTGGGGGGGGGAGCTTAGTATTAACACAGGAGGACCCATTCTTTTCCTGTTTACAATATACTTTGGTTCTGCTACAGTCTTAAAAAAAATCCACTACTTCAGTACTATGAGATTATTACTCTTAAACTTATCAGCTCATTCTAACAAAACCACAGGCAATGTCTCTGCCACCAAAGATACATCAAAGATTGATGGCTTGAACTTGCCTTGAAGCGTTACGGAAAATGACTAACATACTAATGAACACCACAAAGTGTTACTGTTAACAACGGGGAAAACCATTCTAGCTCAAATTCTCAAAGGTGCTTGGAGAATTTGACTGTTAACTTCAAAAGAGATAGGAGTTCAACCTTAGATTTTTTTTTTTTAATCTGACTCTTAGAAACTGCTTTTCCCCTTTCTAGCTAATTTATGCTATAATCCCCCTAACATCGTGAATTTATACTGACACAAAACTTTTCATAAAAGGGTAGAGAGCCAGATAAACAAAGTGGCCCTTACTGCCCTTCTGAAATCCCATGGAGCCCAAAGATTACATTAGTTTCCAAATTAATCAGACAGTAACAGTTCCCACATGTCTACTCACCCCTGAAAAGTAGCTTTCTGTATCACCTTCCCCTCTTTTTACTCAAATTGGTATTTTCAAAACATAGCAAGTTTAATGTTCTCTAAACATTACTCTCCAACATAGCATTTTTTAAAATGACTGTGACTCCTTAAGAAAGATCTTGTTAAACATATTTCTATTTTATTTCTACAACAAAAAATATTTGAAACAAACCCCATTGTTGTAACATGCTTGGTTACTTTGATACATAGTCTTAAAACTTTTCTGCATATTGAACGTTATATTGTTTCAAAACTCTGGTTTGCACATGAAGTATACAATAAAAGTACAATATAGATAAAATAGTTTATTACAAGTATTTTAAAAGAGCTCTACAATACACTTTCAAAACATTTTATACAGTATTTTGTCTTTCAATATGAAACAATTCACATAGGAAGAAAAAAATCTCAATATATAACTATAGTCATTATTAACATACTGAATTCATCCATCATACAAAAATCATAGTAACTACAGACTGTTTCTGAGTATCTTTCCTGGTTTTATTCTCTCTGAAAATGGGAAAGAATAACATATATGAAAATAAAATAATAACTCCCTTCACTCTTCATTTATACTAAATACTACAAAGCTCATGCCACAGCAAAACCTAGATAAATCACTTCAAAAATAAAAAAAAAATCAAAACCATTTTACTTAAATAAATATGAATCTATTTAAATAGTGAAAAGAATGCCCTGTATCTTACAGATATGTTAATTTAGAAATAGGATTAAAAACTTCAGGTTTCAAATATTCAGAAGTTGCATAACAAAGAAAAATACCCTAAAAGGTAGTTTTTCAGAAGGAAAAAAACCAAAACAAAACAAACTTCATTCTTGTTCATAAAGCTCCACCACACTTACACTTTTTGCCAAACCCCACAGGCACAATAGGCAAAGCTCTCTACTTACCAGAAAGTAGAACTACAGATCCTATTAATGCAAAATCAGAATTACTTAATTTGAGCCAAAAGTAATTTTCAATCTCTTATATTTAATGTAATGAGAACATGACTTCCCGACAAAACTGCTCGTCTGAGTTACTATCGCATCTTAGAGAACGCTTCTTTTACTGGTGCAATATGTATGCTAGCAGGAAAGGAGACTGGAACAGATAGTAAGCCTGTTTGTAATGTTAATGAAAATTCCTTGTCCTCTTTTCTTGCAGAAAAATAGTTCACTATTGTATGAATTGGCCAAAAAAGCTAGAAAAGGCAAGGGATATACATAGAAGAGGAGATAATGAAGTGAAGAAATGGATTAATTGATTATAAATCCCACTATTTTAGTATTGTCTACTTTTATCATAAAAATGGAAGGGATCTAATTCCTCATCCATAGATCGCCAAGCACATTACAAAGCAGTTAAATTTTTTCTATTAACTATTCCATAATGCCACATCAACATTTTTCTCATTACATTTTCCCCCTTTTTCTACTTTCTTCTTTTTTGCATCTTTTACCTAAAAATAACCATTATTTCTTTTAGGTATGAAATAAATATAGCAAGTGTCCTTTGTCTGCATCATATAGGAAGCAAGAAGAAAGTAAAAGGACTGGTTTTTCTGTATTCTGGAAATTACCTTTTCATCTTTATCTGATAGTTACCACTGGACAGCATAATGTTATAAAACACTATACGGGAAAAGGTAAAACTCTTCTGATTCATAGAGCACTGCGGATTGTTGCAACACCATTAATACAGTAAGAATGTGTATTTATAAATTAATTTAGGAAAAGAAATGCAGAGTGACTTTCTTCCTGCATGAGTTTTTAATACCTTCTCATATTCATCACAAATTATATCAATTAGACAGTTTTGAAGACAGTAAATTAACTCTTCAGCAGGTCATCTCCATAATAGAAAAAGATCATCCCCTTCATTCAATTGTTTAGTCTAACATAAGCCTTTTAATAATTACTCAACCAAAAATGTTTATGTATAATTTCATAGGGCATTATCATTTTGATAAAACCAATATATTCTCTGGTTGTTGCTCAGCGGAACTCAGCTTTAGGCTCTCTTTAAAGTGAATAAGGTGATGTCTTTTCAAATGCGGGGCCTGTCTGAAGTTTTTACCACAAACTAAACATTCAAATGGTTTCTGTCCAGCATGCATTAGGTAATGTCTTTCAAGCTTAGAAGGTGATTTAAAAGTTTTAAAGCAGATACTGCATTGATACAATCTGTTAACTTTGCTTTTTTCAGTACCTTCAGAAAAATCATGCCAATAGCTGTAACAGCTCTGCTCCGGTTCCAGCAATTTACTACACAAATATGGCTGTGCGTTTCTACTGCTGGTGTTGAGAACAAAGTCCCCTGAGTCAACTTCAACTTTGATTTCAGCTGCTTGGTTTGACTGAATCAGCTCCAATTCTTGAAAGCCAGATGCCTGTGAAGGTGTTTGAGAATAACCTGAATAACCCACAGGCTGAGAAGACTTAAATTCAATGTGATCTCCCTGATGATTGAAAAGTTTGTTCAAGTTTTCAAATTCTACCTGGCAAACGGAGCTTTTATAGGGTCTCTTTTCAGTATGGGTGAGCTGATGTCTTTTTAAGTGAGCTGACTGTCTAAATGTCTTCCCACAAACATTACAGCCAAAGGGCTTCTGTCCCGTGTGTATAAGATAGTGTCTTTGAAGTTTGGATGAAGACGGAAAGATTTTTTCACATCTGTCACATTTACACACTTTGTGTCTGTTACGTATATTTTTAGCAGAAGCTGAAAAAGCACAGTGAAGTACTTCTGGATTATCAAAGAAATCATCCGATGAACCATAAAAAGCATCATCTTTATTATGCAGTGAATCATCGAAGTTTAACGTGCTTTCACCAGTAAGCATACCTTTTAAATTAATTCCAGAGTTGTGAGTTTGCAGGTGCTCTTGCCAAGGTAACGGCACAGCAAACGTTCTTTTCATCCGATTACTACGTGCCCTGTGCTTGCTACGGCAATCCTTGAAAGGTTTAGCGGAAGCATGCTGATCAGAATGCTGATCTCTAGCTGCAACCAGGTCAGGACTTTTAAAGTGACCTGATTTTTTTTTTCTTCTGTCAGACAGAGAAAAATCTGTTGCCTTTCCTCCAGTACGCTTCAGCTTCATCAGGATCTTATTTTTCATGCTGACAGCATGGCTGCATGCCGTTGTACCATAATTTGAACTTTTTCCATCTCTCAGACAACAACATTTGTGCAAATTTAGAACCTGCTCCGTTTCAAAACACTGCTCACATGCTGGGCACTGAAAGGGTACAATATAAATCGAGTGAACATCGTGTGACTCATTCTCCCGTGACTCGTAAGCGTCAGCATTCTCAAAACCATCCTTCCTTCCTTCCAACAGGTGCTGTGTTCTGGGATATTTAAGAGTCTTTGCTTTGTATAAAATATTGTGGAAAGTCTTATTTCTGGCATGGAGCTGTTTGTGCTTCATGAGTTTGCTCTGTATTTTAAACCCCTTCTGACAAAAGCAGCACTGAAAAGGCCTTTCTTCTGTGTGTGTGAGCTGATGGATTTTCAAGTGCGTTGACTGTCTGAAAGATTTACTGCATGAAGAACACTTAAAAGGTTTCTGGCCAGTGTGAATAAGGAAGTGTCTTTCTAGCTTAGATCTTGATGGAAATGTCTTGTTACATGATTCACAAACATGAGTTTTCTTTCTCCTTCTGGCACCACGTAGATGATTTGCCTTCAGGCACTGATGCAGCATCCACCTCTCTTCAGTAGAAAAAGATTTCCAGCACACAGAACATCGAAATATGCCATAAGTGACCCTGTCTTGCTCAAAATCCACAGAGTTTTCTGCCTGCTTGGTATCATTCTGATAATTTTCATTATGAAGCTGCTGATGCTTTAAGAAAGTGATTAAGTTTTTGAAGTTTCTATGACAAACAATACACTTAAAAGGCAGATTATGGGTTAACTGATGCCTCTCCAGGTGGACTAGCTGCCTAAATGTTTTATGGCATACATGACATTCAAATGGCTTTTGACCTGTATGTATCAGATAATGCCTAGCTAATTTTGATGGAGTTTCAAACTGTTTATAGCAAATGTCACAAGTATATGGCTTTTTCTTGGGTATCCTGTCAGCTGTTACACACTGCTGAACTTTTAACATTTTTAAAAAGCAATTACACTTTGCTTACTGTTAGTTTCTTCAGATAGGTATTTCAAGTGAAATCATCAATTGCACACTAAGATGGAAGGCTGTAGAAGCAGCAAATTTTCTTAGGAGAGATATTCTTAAATCCCACAGGTCCCTAAAATAAGAGGGAGAGAATTATTTTAGCCTATATTAATACATAATTGCCTACATTTGTCTCATTTTCTACATAAGAGACCAAAAGCACCTAGATTGGAATACTCCTGATTTAACTTAGCTTAAAATGCTTCCCTCATAGCAGAGTAATCATTCGTTATGTTACATGATACAGAAAAATTAGACTACTTTCCAGAAAAAACAAACAAGTTTAAGTCATCCGTTTAGTCCTGCATGTTACTTCAAACTAATATAAAGTTCAGCTACATTATGATATTTAGGTTATATACAAATAAAGTATAGTCTTAAAAAAAATCCACAAAACATACTGTAATAAATTTCTCCCCTACAGCAGTACTTCTAACTCCCAGATATAATATTTATGAATGTGAGAAAAAGAGAGAAGAACTAGGGGTTCTTGGGCATCAGAAATAAAAATTCAATGAATGCAGTATTAGTGAGAAATAAAAATTAACAATACATTGAAACTAAGTACAAAGTTACTATTCACATTTCTGCATCTTATCAACTATATCCAGAAGAAAGAGTAATGTAACCATTTTTGCTTTATCTCAGAATGGCAAACACCAGAACCGGTCAGCAAGAGCACTAACCATAAACTATGACCAGAATGAGGATAATGCCCAAAACAAGGATGAACACAGGCTATGTTCACTATCTCATCGCAGAGCTAGAATATCAGAGCTGTGATACCTAACCATGCGCATACTCTGAAGTCATCATAGAGGTCATTATAATAATACATCATAATGAGTATTTTAGTCTAAACCAAAATCATGAAATAGATTCAATTTTCCTTAAATTTTCAACAGACAAAACACACTTGGGCAAGCTACCGCATCTCAGCTAAGGTGTAATGACTTGCAAACAAGAAACAGTAACTTTGCGAGTACCTGAGTGCATGAAAAGTTATTAAAATATTCATAGGAACAGCTAGAAAGGACCTCAAGCAACCATTTAGTTCAAGCCAATTCTGAAAGCCAACTCATATCTAGACAGCCTCCAAAGTGGCCTCAACTTCCGCTGAAGGAAGTTCCTTAACCTCAGCAGGGCGCCAGCTCCAACGCGTCACCCTCTCACAAAGCTTTTCCTTGCATTCAGCTGAGCCTTTCTTTACTACAAAGCTATTTTCATTGTCCTTTCTCCTGTGAATCTGGAGAATAACTAAAAAGCATTCTCTGTCTCAACTTTATGTATTCAAAGTCTCCTTTCTCTTTTATTTTTTTTTAACTAGGCAAATTCTGTTTTTTCTAAGTATTGCTTTTAGGATCACAAAAAAAAAAAAAGTATTGATTGGTCTTTATTGGTCTTTTTAATCCTCTCTGGACTAATTTCAATTGGTCACATCCTTCCTAAATTGCAGCATCTAAGACAGATTGAGTATTCCAGTCCACAGGACTAGTAAGAAAAACAGAATAAAAATACCTCTACGGTATTACCTAAATGTCCTTATAAAAAAGGGATGGAGGGACCAAATTTTAAAGCAACAGCATAATAGTTAGGACTTGTAATAACTGAGATACACAATACATTTCTAACTCTAATTTGTGGTATTTTGATACTACAACTCACAAGCTCTATATTCTTTCTACATACCAGCAGAATAAAAATGAATTTATTTGGTGCCTCCAAAAGCCCCATCTCCTCACAGAGAGTTAATGTCCCTAGTTTTTAAAAATTCAGAAATATCTGAAAAGTCCATTCAAAGTCATCACAAAGAATAAAAGCCTACTGCAATTTAAAGCAAGTTACGAGACTCAAGACATAGGCACAAAAGACTGAAAATATCTTGGTGAATCAAGATTTTTCTTAAGCTTCATGGAAAGAAACCTGGTCATCTGGTAGGATTGTTTCACCTCTAATTGATATGTTCCTATATAATTGTGGGCCTTATTAAATAATGTTTGGATGTACACCTTAGATGCAGTTGTCACTACACTGAGGAGTTACCTAATCTCACTGAAATCGTTCAGGTTAGCACTTATCAATGCTATGAAGCAGTTGAGAAAGTCAACTTTTCCTTTCCTGTTCTCTTTTCCTGTAGAATTTTAACAGCTACTCAGTTTCAGTCTTCTTTTGAAGAAGCAAGAAAACACAACACTCTTAGGAGACCCCTTTTTCCTCTCAGTTGTCGTCACATGATGCGAAGGCAGGGAGTTTAGAGAGAGTAAGTGTGTGACACCAAATGCTTTCTAGTTTGTGCTACCATGAAGCTAGAGACAGGTAGGCTGAGAAAAGGCAAAAAGCTTCTCTGCGATGCTGGAAGTTTCTATACAGCTCATGGCAGCCTCCATTAGAAGGGAAGGAAAATCTCCTGAGAAAAAACTGTAAAGACTGATGAGTTTTAGTTAACATACTGTCATACAGACCTAATTTACACATCAGGAAAGTGCTCAAACACTATAATGACAGGCAAAGAAAAAAAGTCCGAAGTAAGAGACAGCTGTGGCGTATTACACAAGGGATTTTGTATTTACCTTATAAATTTTTTAAAGATGCTATCTAGTGAATGAAGAAAATGCTCTGTAGTACAAGGTGTCAAAAGCAGAGCATAGCTTCTTGCTGTGGTCGTCTTGCCCTGTCAAAGACTAAAAGTTCAGATGAGGTAAATTTAGGGGATGCAAGGGAAGGAGAAAGGAGCCAAGATGGGCATTACTGTGTGGCCCAAATATATTTTCAAATCCTATTTACTACAGACAGACTTCTGCACATCTATTTCAGGGTGCTCTGTGCCTTGCACATCTAAGGAATAAACATGCTGCTGCTAAAGATCAAAGAACAAAAGACAAGCTTGGAATTTTGTCTCCTGCCAGTCTTGGAAATACACAGGTCTGTCCAAATTAGAATCAGAAAATGCACTTCCCTATGTGATAAGGATTTAGTTTGTGGCATAGGTCCAATTTTATATTAAATTGACATTACTTTTCATCTTGGCTGCAAGGTCATGCATAAAAATAGAGTCAAGAAGTAATGTAGGCCATTCAAGGTCCACAGAGGACTCTCCTTAGTCTATTATTATTTAATGATTAAGTAAAGATTATATTTATTAATATTACAGATGACAGCAAGCTGCAACAAAATTAAAATATGATGGAAGAAAATTCTGAATTCTAATCCAGTTGTTACTAATGAGAGAAGTATTTTTTGAAAAACAAACAAACAAAACCCACACAAACAAAAAACCCCACCAAAACGGGAAGGGAACTTTAATAAGAAGAAATGAAAGATTTTCTACTTCAGCAGGAATAACGAACTGGAAGGGTTGAATAATCAACTTACTAGGTTATAGTTGTGCAGAAAAGACCTGGAGCTTATGCTGGAACATAATGTGAATATGCCAGCAGCAAGCATGCCATCCATACCAGGATGTGTAAACAGAAGTAATGCTTTGACAGCATGTAAGTCGTCCATACTACTCGCTACTGTTTGCAATTCAGCTGCAGTACTCTGTCCAGTTTTGAATACTGCCCTTCAAATTGAGTCAAATATATGAAGTAATTGGAATCAGCCCAGAGAAGAAGATCAAGAATGATCAGAGCTTAAATGCATAATATACAGGAAAAGATTAAGGTAACTGGGAATGTTTAAGTTAAACTAGAGGAGACCTGATTAAAAAGAACAAAACTCCAAAACAAAACCAAACATAAGAGCCAGTTTTAAAGAAAACGGGAATAAACTGTTCCTCAAATAATTTATAGTTGTGACTGGAAATGGATTCAAATTACAGCAGAGAGGATTCAAGTATGTTATTGTCCTTCCAGTTGCAAAGTTTTTCCTAACAAGCATACAAAGAAGTTGTGTGGGGAGATTGCTCTGCCTCTGACACCAGAGGTCTCCAAAGAAAGTTTTACAAACATCTCTCAAATTCCCATGCCCATATAGTTGACTCTATACAAGATAAATATTCTGGCTTGCTTTCCTTTGACTCATTAACATAATCCAAAAGGAACCACTCAAGAAATGAAATTCAATATATTTCCAAATTTGCCACTGAAGGATTCTTCCACATCATTACTATTAGCACATCAGACCCTTGAGATAAGCTAACGTTTATAACTGTCCAGACACAATTACAAGAAAATTAATTACAGTAAAGGTGTGAAGAACCATAAGATGCCTCTTGTAATGTTAACTACAAAGCAGACAAGTGAAAATCTAGCTGCTGACTTTGGAAACACACAGCACGCAACAGAGAGGAATCTGAACACCGAGACGAACGCACCGCACGCGGGATTTCCTCCCCAGCTTTCTCCAGGGGAAAGATTAGATTGCTGCCATGGGGGAACAAATTTCACCAGAAAAGTAACCTTCGCCTGTAGTTACACAGAAGACAGCATCAAGCACCACGGCTCCTCAAAGCTAACACATCTCATTCCCCCGTTTTCCATGTATTTTTCAAAACATTTTCTGAAGCAAAAACCAAAAAGATATATGACGGTGAAGCGGGGCTGGTTTAAGATCAAACCTAAATTCTGCTGAAGGGCCCCGACACCCCCTGGACTGACACCTCACACCCCCTCTTCCCCCAGCTGGACTTAGATCCAGTTAAAAACTTAAAATCGACGACTGAGGCGGCCCTTACAGAAAGCAGACCGCGGACCGGCACGCAGCCGCCATTCCCGCAGCGGAAACCGGGCTCCGCGCTGGGGCCACGCCGGCCCGGCCAGCGGCCGCCTGCTCCCGCCGCGGCTCTCTCGGTGCCCAGTGCCACCCCCGCCCGCCGACGGGGCGGCACTGCATAGCCCGGCACCGGCACCCGCGACCGGCGACGCCCGGGGGCTCTGCCCCGACGCGCTGCACTGGCGGCCGGTAGCGCCGTGACAGGGCCGGCCCAGCGCCCCGGTGCTGCGGCGGAGCCCGCAGCGGCGCTGACCGCCGGCCGAGAGGAAGGGCGGCCCGCGGCAAGCGGAAGCCAGGAGCGGAGAGGGGAGCAACCTGAAAAGCAGCTACCGCACCTCCACCATCCTCAGCCCTCCCGCGTTGCTGCCGCCTAAACGCTTCCCCCCGGATGGCACCGGGACGCCGGGAAACCCGGGCCGGAGCTTTCCGTTCCCCCCGCGCAATCCGGCCCCGCCTTCCGCCGCCGGGCTGGGGCCGGGCCGGGGCTGGGGCCGGGCCGAGGGCGGGGGGGACGTGCCCGCCGGTTTTATTCCTGTTCGGGCCCATAAAGTCCCGTCTGTGCATTATTAGTCGCAGTGAATTATTCGGTGGCAGTGAGGAACACAATTAGCTTACAAGATGAAGTTTCAGCTTTCTTTTCCAACGTGCACGATCTAAATCCCCGCTGCTCACAAAATAGTTACCAAAGATCTGCCCGCATTTTGTCAGTAACAGTAATGCAGAGAAAAGCTTTCACCCAGGCTTCTTGGCGGGATATTTTGTTTGGTTTTGTTTTGTTTTAGGGACCTACAGGCTGTAGGTCCCTAGTCGTCACTTAGGTTGCACCTTGCCCAGTCCTATGCTCCTCGCTCATGGGGCTGAACCCTGCTTAATTGCAAGGTAAAAGAGAAAGACAGAATCAGACTAAAAATTTATGTCTCTCTTTTTGAAAAGAACGAATTACCTGGGAATCGGTCGTATTTCACAGATGTGCAGCTTACACAGTACAAGCCATTGCAGTATGATGCCAGCTGATTAAACAGTAACGAAACAGAATTTGATAATCATAATTTTATCTTTGGACAGAAGATACACCCAACTGCCTCTCCCTCACTGTTGATGAATACAGATACATACCCTGTTGCTATATTAAAAAAAAACCAAACTTGTTTACCCAGGGATTTTGTATACGTTAATGAAAGAGAAGTTGGCAGCATCTACAAGCCTAAGCATAAGATAATTTTGCAGGCCCCAGTATGTCTGCAGAACTGTCTTTGAGATGTATCTTCCAGATATCTTTTGATATGTAGAAACAACTCTCTATAGAACAATTGCTACCTCCTAGCTTAGCAGTGTTAGAAATCAAATCAGTCTCATCTAAATAATATCTGACCTAATTATAAGCCAAATTTTAACACTACAGGACAAAATTTATTTGCAGTTAAGCATAAATGCTCAATGAATCAGTTTCAGTAGTGTTGATCTTCATTTCGATAGCATACAGTCATTTATTAAGCTCATTGAAAGACGGCCAAGTCTTGTAGTTAAAATGGGGATTGGACAGCCTATGGCTGAAAGCTTGGAAGCACTGTATGGCCACAGGCAAGCCTCATAAAGCTATTCAGAAAATTAATTAATCATTTAATTATATGTCTTTTTAAAACATCTCTTTCGTTTTAAAGTATCTCCGGTCTTAGCTGTCTGTTCTTCATGGAATTTCTGGTCTGGTCTGAAGCAAGAATGCAAGCAGCCGAGTTTAGCTTGTGCCCAGTAACGAATTCATGTAGCAGATCCACAGCTGGTGTAGGTTGCTGTAGCTCTCTTGAGTTTTAAAGAAGCTGTAGCAATGTATACCAGCTGAGGATCTGCTGGTATAGTTCTGGGAGTTAGCAGAGAGCGTAATCGAAAAATACTAAATTCAATCTTATAGGCCAATTATAACAAAACAGGTGCATTCAATCAATATGTTTTTGTAGAAAACCCTGCAAACACAGGGAATTGATTATTTGCTTTTATGATGCTAGAGAATAAAATCTGCACCATTTGTAGGAAATAAAGTTGCAACATTGTAGCAACAATGCAAGACCTCCTAGGAGTGGAAAATGTTTTTATTTTAAATCTAAACTTATTCCCACATCTTGGTTTTGGATATACCTTTTTGTAACCTGACCATGATTATTTTCACCATCCTGTCCCACTTTGGCAGGTCATTGGGATTTACTCACTGCCCTTTGCCTCCTCATCTGAGTGTCCTGCTAAGCTGTAGGTAGATTCGTGCTGGGATCTTGATGACCTGCTAATCTGGGAGCTATGAATACATACCAGTCTTGTAACTGTTCTCCAGATGGTTTTTCCTTCTGATGCTTCCACACCCAGATATTGCTATTCATTCTCCATGTGTACTAATCTTAACATTTCTGTAACAATTCTCTACATACTGAGAATGTGCAGAATGTGCATGTTTTGGTATACTTGTTATCCCTGTTTTATTTATCTAGATTAGGTTATATTTAATAGATAAATGAGGGGCATACTGAAACTATGTGCATGATTGTTATCTGACTTCACACTCGAGAGGTTGAACAGATCTGGCTGTAGTGATAGCCAAAGTGTCACATGTAAGATTCTTTTTTTTAATTATTTTTTTTTTCAAAGAAAGAAGAAAATATAAACAATGAAAGAATTCCTAAACTTTCCTTAAAGAAAAAATGGACAATGCTATAGTTTCACTGGCTAGAACTGAATTTTGACATCCTGAAATGCTGAATTGCCCCTTCATTTGTGAAAGAAAACTTTATTTCCCACTTGCTACAACAACATAAGCTATGTAACTCTTTTACCCTACTATTCTAAATGCATAGTACTCCACTTCTTATAGAAGGCACACTGTTTGGAGTAGGTATTAGCATCTTAGTGTTAATGGTACCCAAAAAGGAGAGATTGCTCTTTTTTGTGGGGATATGCTATAGTATAGTGATATGGAAGACCAGACCTTGTTCAAATAAATTTTGATTATCTTTAATTTTTAGAATTTACAAGATATTGCCTTGAAATATTGTAAAGATGCTTCTGCAAACCGACAGTTGGCAATTCAATTACAGGAGTTGCAGAGGCAGTCTATGAGTTAACTGCAACATGTTATAATGTTGTTATAATGTCTGCTTTTGTGAGGTGTTCCGTACTTTAAACACGTGCTGTGTATGCAATGTGTTACAGCGATTTCCCTGGTGTTATTTTTATTGAATTCTAGGCTAAATAAGCACATAACACAGTATATAACTTGCTAATGTGTCAATTAATGCCACCTCAGGGCTGAAGTAAATTGCAAAGACTTTTAAAACTGTGAATATGCATTTTGTGCTAGTCCTAGGTTTATCCCTTTTTCTCTTGTTCTGTTTTCTGCCTTTTTTTTCCTAAATAGTCCATCTTAAAGCCCTCTGGTGCATAACAATGAATTGCCTAGAGAGGAGATAGTTGTTTAATGAATCTCAAAAACATGTATGCTACACATGCAAGCATCATATTTTATTTGGTTAAGCACTATCGGTGGCAACAGATCCATAAATTCTTTCTGTATGCTCAAAAAAAGAGCAACTTTTAATGACATTTTGAAGAAAGATAAACTTTATTCAACCAGACTTATAAAAAGGTAGATCATCATATCAAAAAAGGGAGAATATGATGAAATTTTATAGGCAACACATTTAGTTCTGTGAAATGTAAGAATAATTATATTTCAATACCTTTAAGATATAGTTCTGCCTAACTACAATCATTTCCATTAACTTTTTGGCTTTGTCTAGCAATATATTTTGCTTTGTCTAGCACAGCATATTTCAAGATAAATTTCCTATCTGGTATAGCATATTTTAAAACCAATACACAAAACAATTTATTTAGATGTTCATTTGTTGAGTAAAAACCCCACAAATTGCTGGCTCACAGCCCTTCATGTCTAGAATCCCTTAAGAATCCCTGCTTTGAAATTAGTTGCAGGCTCTATCAATTATATCTGTTTAAATGGACAAATTTAATTACTACAGAAGAGCAATTGATTTTTAAATTACCACTGATTGCACAGTGGGTATCTCAGTGGGAAGACAGGTACATGCAGGGTCTCAAATGGAATCAATGTATTAATTAATCTACAGATTGACATGCTCCATAGAAAGTTCCCCTTCTCTTTGCCTCCTTCCTGTAGATTCATTTGTTTCAATTTAAATGGAATTTCTGATGATCCAGAAGTGAAAAATTCAAATACAATATAAAATTGCACATGCTGTGTATAATCTGTAAGCTTTTGTTTCTGACTTTGCACATTCGATGCCATTTGCTAGCCTAGGTGGCCTCTGAATGATAAAGCATTCCTTACAACACTGAAACATTAAACTCTGCAATATCATGCCAAGGTATATGTATGTATGCGGGAGTGAGGCTGAAAATGACTCTAAGTAAAATGGAAATTAATTCCTTTCATGGAAGCAGTAAAATGAACATAAACAAAAACAGAGCTGGAGAAAAATATCTCCTCAGTACTGTGTCCAGTACTGGGCTTCACGGTACAAAAGCAGAGATGGACATACTGGAATGAGTCCAGCAAAGAGCCACTAAGATGATTAAGGAGCATGTTATATGAGGAGAGGCTGAGAGAGCTGGGACTGTTTAGCCTCAGGAAGAGAAGACTTAGTGGTGATCTTATCAATGTGTATAAATACATAATGGGAGGGAGTAAAGAAGTTGGAGCCAGATTTGTCCTGGTGGTGGCCGCTGAAAGGACAAGAGGCAAGAGGCACAGAATGAAATATAGGAAATTTCATCTAAACATGAGAAAAAACCCTTTTTTACTTTGACAATGGTAAAACACTGGAAGAAGTTGTCCAGACAGGTTGTGGAGTCTCCATCCTTGGAGATATTCAGGACTTGGCTGAACCCGTCGTCCCTGAGCCATCTGCTTTAGCTGACCCTGCTTTGCATAGGGGCTCGGACTAGATTATCTCCGGAGGTGCCTTCCACCCTCAGCCCTTCTGTGATTCTATGGATATTGTTAACATGCTTACCATGTAAGAGACTTGTCGCAATACTTCATTTTTAAAACTGCTTTCTAGTCATGAAGTGTGCAGGTTCTTATCTTCAGAGGTAGTTGGTTTCTGAGGCCTATGTACTCAAAGAAGCATCAACCTACCCACTAATATTGCTCTTTAAGAGGAAGACACTGAATCCAGCTATATTATATTATAACTGCTTAAGCCTATGGTTTCACTGAGAATCTTGATCTAAGTGTACAAAGGACTTGACTTTTCCTGCATTGGCAGTAACTAACTTTTATAATTTTTTCAGGGCAGAGCCTTTTATTCGTAATTTGTTTTTCTGGAGTGGTTTTGTTAAAGGTTTGAAGAGCTCTGGAACTTGTACAAGGGAGAAGAAAAGAATCTACAGTTTAAGCAGATGGAGGCTTGAAAGACCAAAGGAGCTAGCAATTAAACTGGCTTATAGTTCTGTGGGACCACAGCTTGAGTTAAGGAGAAATAAATGAGCTGGGAATACAATAGTCAAAATTACTGATGGACAGACCAGTTTCTGTACCACTCCCTGGGAAACAAGTGTCAATAATAATATTTGGAGCCAGTTATTCCTGGATGTAGTAGACAATACTGAATGATTACTGAATCAATTACAGCAGATTCTATTTTAGAATTGGTTTACATTTGATTTTGGCAAGTAGTAAGTGCACTAAAGAACAGTTGGTCATAAACCAACCTTTAAGTGATCACATATAGATGACATTTAGATTAACCAGAGGATTAATAGAAGTTGATCTTTAGGTTTCATGATTTCAAAAGGAAGGATGAACTTCAAGAAATTAGAAGAATTAATTAATTACATCAAAGAGCGGTCAGCAAGGAAAGCTAAACCTCAGTGATGGGAAATATAGTGGTGAAATAAGAATTGCCAAAAGCCAAATGTTATTAGTCTTAAAAAAATGTATAGCAGAAGGTTCTTCAGCCACGTAAACTTAAGAGAACAGTAAGTGAGATCCCTGTGCACTGAAGATGAAGGAGCAATGGAGGATAAATTATGTATGGTTCAAAATGTATTTGAATATTTTGCCTCAGTTTTCAATATGGATCACAAGACAGATGAAAGGAAAGGGGGATTGAAAATCTGAAGTAGCAGCAAAACTTGTAAAGCTTGATGTGGGTCAGTTAGGAAAGCTGTATGTTTATTTTTCCAGAAGTATAATGGGAGCAGTATACGAAACACGTGACCACCTGTGACAGCAGGAAATTGGATTTCATGAGCCAAGAAATCCTTTCCATTCTTAAACTCCAGTGCTCCTGTATTGACTTGCACAAAACCTCCCATCCATCAATACAATTAGTTCTTTCTACACCACAGAGAATCTTGACAAATCAAATTATCTTGATTTGTAATATAAATGTTTTCATTTAGATTTGATCTTGTAATTTAGAAAATATGGGCACATCACTACATGTAAATGCAGTGGGATGCAGATGGTATAATTATCTATCCTGGGTAAATAATAGTAAAGTGTTTTAAATTTTAAGATCCCGAGTTGAGTAACAATCTAGACTCATTCTTGCAAGCACCTGCCCACAGCCAGACCCCTGCACATGTGTAGAGTCCTCTAAAATTTAGTGGAGCTCTCTGCAGGTGCAAGAATCTTCATCATAAAGCTACTCTGAAAATCAGGAACTAAGAGTCTGACAGAGCGTTACAAGTAGCTTAAGTATTTCTGATAAATCAAGTGAGATGTTGAAATTTAATAATGTGCTTAATGTCAGTCAAAGTCATATTGCTTTAACTTTAAAAAAAAATCACCCTTTTGCTTAACGTAAGTAATAAACATAGTTAGAAAGAAAATTCATAAATTTTACACACCCTCCAAGTCCTCCAGTTATCATAATATTATGGGTACTCATGTCAGCCTATACATTTACTTCTGTGTCCTCTGCTACTCCAGAATTTTCATGAGAGCATAACTACTTTCCACGTAAGTACTGGCCTGCAGCTGTCTACTACCCTTTCCATTTGAGAGCTAGAAAATGCTGATTCTTTAGGGTCCCATCCCTCCCTTCCACAGACTGTCTACCTTTTACCATATGTTATTGAAGTTGTCAGCTTTCTCTTTGTGGTGTAAGTATTCTTGAAGCCCTTTAAGTAAAGGGATATAGCTTGGATGTCTGGTCAATCCTAAGAGCTCCGTGTGATCCAAGATCCTCTTAAAATCTGGAAGCAGTCACATTTCCTTCTTTGGCAATCTGAATTTCATCTGTTCGCAAACCCTGTCAAACCTCACCCCAGTGGGGATGTTGGGGCTTTTCTAGGACAAAGTCCAAACTACCTTGTTTGATTGACATCAATCATCTGACATCACTGCGCAGATCGATGCCATAAGCAAGCTGCCAGGCTTAGGCATGAAGTTCCAGGACCTGTCTTCACATAAAATACATCCTCGAGTCAGCTATAAGAAGCAGCTTTGCTGCTAGTAGTACTGAGTGGCTTGCGCAGAGCTAGCCCTGAAAGCTTTCCAGTAGTTGAACAGTATGGATAAGTGACATGTTTGGCTTCAAAACTGACACTGAGACTGCTTCTGCCCAGTAGTGTGATCACTGGTGTACAGGTATGTATGGGTTTTACACAGAAATTCTGATGCATTCCTTACTTTTTAACTTCTTTTGCTTTATCCCTTAGTCAGAAAGCAAATCATATTCTGAAAAAACTTCCTGGGCTCTGTGGTCTAAGTTTAGTAACTTTCTATCCAAACTCTTGTTTCAGTATGTCAAAAGCTGAAGGTGAAACTTCACCCAATGACTAGATGAAGAAGTAGACAATCCCAGCACTTAAGAGTCACCTGGCAGAGACCAATACAGAAGACCAATATAGAAAGGTCAGAAACCAAAACACCAGCTATAGAGCAGATTTCCTTTCTGTTATAGAATGCTGACAACTGGAGCAGAAGGAAGACGGTTCCACATATCCCATTACTTGCCTTAGTACATTTTGGGAGCCTGATGACCACAAACCAACAGAACCTCTTATGTTTTACCCAGGTTTATGAGTTAGAGAAAAGGCATTCACTCAGTAGTCACAAACATCTTCATTTCAAGATGAGTGAATGATTAACTGAGAACACATTGCCATAGTTACCTGCTAATCAGCAATATTCAGAGGTGGCCAATTCATAACAGCTTTACTGCTTTTCACCGTGGTCCTGCACCATCCTGTATTTTTGTCTAAATGGACCATAGGATTCCTCTCAGTCCCGCTCAATGTTTGCTGAGCCATGTTTTCGTTTGTATCTTCAGAATCTTTGTTTTAATGTCATAGCAGAACTTTGGATGTTTTTTTCAGGAGCCTATGTATATTAAGCACAGTAAAGAATAACAGGTCTGCAGTGTTTTCTCCATGCCACCTACCAGTATTTTGAAAATGGAACTGTTTGGGGGGAAAAAAAAAAGATGGAATAAACCAAGAGAAGTTACAGGATCTATTTAATTTCAATCCTAGTCTGAAACTGTATGACTTTCTGATAGGGATCCAACAGTGCATGACGTGATATATCCTGCGATACATGCAGTACACAGCAGAGCAGTATAATGCATGACCACGGTGTTCAGCACCTTTTTTAAAAGACTGTAGTGCAGTGTAATCACAACAACGCAAAGGAAAGATGTTTAGCTATGTATATATGGCATAGTGGGGTGGGAGCTGGTGTTGCAAATTGTCTAATCCTAAGAAAAAACAAAATGGTGATTTTCAAATGTGGATGTAACCCTAGAAAAGCTGAAACTGAAAAGTTAAGATACTACTTTGACGCGTGCAAGTGAAGCAGAGGACACATTTCTGAACTGTCTCAAAGAATGAAATGTTGTTCTCTTCAGTCTGGGTGTTGCAGCTTCTTGCTAGGTTCACTTCTAGAACTGAGATGTGCAAAGAAAATGTGTACTGCATTACAACTTGCTGGACTACTTCAGCATCATTGTCAGCAGCATTTATAAAAAAAATACAACACTGAAAACTGTGTAATGTATTTTATTCTTAAAACTTACCAAACACACACAACAAACATCAGATAATCCTGATTTATTTTACTTGCATGTTGTTGCCATCTACTTCCTTGTTGTACAGCCCACTTGTTACGCTGTCCTTAATGGATGAGATACGATTGTTTTTAAATTTGATTATACCCTTTGCACTTGAAGCACTAAGGTTGTGTTAGCACTTCCAGGGTTTATGTCACAACCATAAAAATGTGCTTCTGACCTAGTCTGGCTACCCAAGATTGCTGTCTAAGGAATAATTAAATTATGCATAATTAAAATATAATTTGACCTGCATTTCCATACATTGGAACATAGTAATAAAGATTTTTAGTACCTAGATCGAAGGCTGCCCAGTGGTCCTTTGTTTACAACCACCTATCTTTTTTTTCCTCTGTATCTCCTTCCATACTTGCCTGATGGAACTTTTCAGGTATCGTTATCTCCAAGAAGATTCCAGTTACATACTGAAAAGAAAAAAATAATTAAAAAGAAACTTCATATATTGCTACATATTCCCAGATATGTAATCATAAATTCCTTTTAAAAAGGGAGAGGTTAAGTACTGCATTAGTTTGCATGCTAAGGATTATGAAATTATAATGATACTATCAGGAAATACTATTGTATAAATTTAATTAGTAATATAAGGTCTTTATTCTTCATTTTCTTACATATTATAATGTCACCAAAATTAATGCGAAGCTCACATAAATGGAACTGATCAAGAACTGCCACCTATCAGTTTTAATGCAACCTTTTTTGGTGAAGTTATCTCATGTTAAGTATGTATTTTCCTGACTGAAACTGGAAGGTGAGACTGCCCCCCTTCCCGAACAAACAACTAGCTAAGGCATTCACAGGGGATGTGGAGAATCCCAGTTCAGATCTCTGCTCTGAATTTGGTGAAACTGGAATTTAAACCCCTGTGTAAGTACGTGACGTGTGCCTGAGGCATGAGGCTGCTGAGTGTCGCTGTTTTACTGGTTAAAAAAAAAAAGCAGCTCAGAGATAACCTACTTTACTGTAGAATCAGAGATTTCCTGAAATCTACCCAGTTCTAAATGCACGTAGCGGCTGTTGTCCGTACAAATTAAAGCACTGTAGTCCCACAAAATGTTGTGCCATGTTTACACAGGTACAAATAATCACACCTAATGTGAAGTGGCAGAGAGGCTGACTCTGGAAGTGGTCAGACTTGCGTCAGGTGTGCACTGCATAGAGTCAGATCTAAGAAACCAGGGAGGTGATTTAATGTCATTGAGACGATATATTAACATTTAAAAAACAACGAAAATTTAGATGCCAGTGTATGCGAATAGTTCAAAGTATACATCAGCAATCTTGTATTGTCTGAATATGTGCTCAACATACACGCTGCAATCAAAAATCAGTTGTCAGGGAATTCATCAACAATACTGGCTTGAAAATTTTACATCTAAAATATATTAAAGCTCTTCCTCATCTCAAAATGGAAAGCATATAAGCCAAGACTTGTCAGTGGGCCATGTCTTGCGCTGTGCCCAGACATACTGTGATTTTGTTTCTGTCTATGAAGTAGATGATGAATGTGCTTGTTGTCTTAGTGACAAATCTGCTGCCTTATGGTTAATGAGGAAGATTCAGGTAAAGCATCTGGAATTTCTGTCTGTAAGGTGAACCCTTATCTATAGAGACTGACCAGAGTGCAGATGGGTGTTCCAGGATACCGTGGTTTCTAGGACAGTGTGTTATGTGAAAATAGGGAGAGATGAGGAAGATCAAAATCGAAGACCTCATTTTTCTTAATTTTATTCTCTTTATTTTTGCATTTTCTCCCTCCATTTTCAGGGGGAGCCATCCATAAACCTTATTTTTCTAATTTTTTGGGCCATATTTCCAGCCTTCTCCATAGGATAAATTAGCTAACCCACCTTGTCCATGGAAAAAAGAATTAAAAGAAATGTTAGTTCAGTTTATCAGTTTTGATCAGAAATTCAAGTGGGAGGAAAGTGAGGAAGATCAAACTGTCTGTCCATTTTCATTGTGTGTTTGAACTTTAGGGCAGATCCTTTAGTAATGAAGAAGTCAAACTTCCCCTGTACCTAAAATACGGTCTTCTCGAGACTGGATTTCAGTTAGTTTAAAGCAGCACAAACATATCAAGTCTCTATACAAACTCACTTTCAACATATAGCTACTAAAAGGTATGATGAAAACAGTGACCTAAGAATTTTGAAAACCTCTGGCAGAAGTACTTCAGTTACAAATGAAGATATAGTGACAAGTATGGGGAACTCAGGAAACCACTTGGGGTTAATATTCCAATAGAGAACATGAAAGATTAGTTTGAAATTAAAGGCACTTTTCATATCTCTGGTATAATTGAAGCCAGGAAAACAGTTGGTGAACATGTCACTCACTTTTTAGACATGTCACAGCTGTCCACGTGCTTGCCACATCACCCTGTTCAATTTTTAGTGTTTTTAATATGAATATCAATCCTTCTTTTCATAAAAGTAACCTATAAATGCCAGGAATCCCTTAGGAGTTTTCTCAGACTTTATTTAATGCCCCACAAGAAAGGATGTAAAAGAGACCTTTCTTTTGTAAAGTGATCCTATAATTCTGTTCAATATCCATCATTTTCAAGGCCAAGTAATCATATTTAATGGATCCTAAATTACTTTCTGTCAGGCAAGGATTCCCTTGATAATATTAACCAGTACAGAGGACTGACACTTGGAGGACTGAAACTAAGAGGGTTTTTTATTGCAAGCAGCTTACGAGTACTTAGACGGGGTGGCGCTCACTAGCCCTGCAGCAGGTAAGGGTCAGTGTTTCCATTCTGACCTGTGCTTTCAATGGATTTTAGCTTGGCTATAAATACTCAAATTGGTTTCTGCCAAAAAGCAATGCCTAAGGTGACCTGCAAAGGATTTTTATCCTTTGCCGCGTTCGTCTTCTATTTTTTTCTCTCATTTTTTTGAGGGGATGTGCGTGTGTTAGATTTCCTATGGCATATAAAGATGTTGCTGTGGAGCATCAGGAGCAGGATGCTCTGTAAGGGAAGGTGAGCCAGGAGCCGAGGGTGCCCCAAGGCAGGTGCGGGGCTGTGATTGCACTGGCAAAGGTCCAGTCCCATAGTACCCAAAGAAGAAAAGCAGAGCAAGTCTGGTGGTGGTAATGAGGGTCAGCCAACAGTCCAGGGGTTGCCAGACAAATCTGTAGCGGAGAGACTGTGCAAGTCCAAGCTGGGAAGTCAAGTCAGCGGGTCAGGGTCAGGTCTGCATCAGTGGAGAACATGGCCAGCCATGGGCAGGGACCCTTGGCAGAGGCCGAGGCCAAGGGCAGGGGTTTGAAAGCAGCTTACAAGCAATGAGGGAGACAACCATCCCCCTTCTTACAGTTCTTTCTCACACAACTCTTTTCTCAACAGCCTGGACCCAGATTAGGCAGCTGCACTGTGTCTGTGCTGATTTGAGAACAGCCAGCCAAACGCCTTGGAGCAGGGGCGTGGGGCTGCACTCAGGCTACTGGTAAATGTCTGCGATTTTTTTCTACCTTAGTTTTCATTACTGCTTTCATACTGATTAACTTTTTCTGCTGAAATGTTTAAGAGTCGAGATGAACAGTGTCACATCTAGTCTTTCATGCTGAGTTAAGGTTTATGTGGAGGGGAGGTTGCTGTGCAGTGCGAGAGGTGGCTGGGAAGGAATCCACTCTAAGAAGCACCTAGAATTTTGTGTAGAGAGCTTTCACTAATTCAGAAGTTATGGCATTGCTGTTTTAACAATTACACTCTTTTCCCGAGTATTCAGCAGACATTTAAGTCCAACAAATATTTAATAAAAGCTACTTAAACTCATCAGTCAAACATTATTAAAACAATTTTCATCTCAGTTTTTTCCGTAGAGAATGCTGCTGGAGATTTCAGGCTATGAAAGCATGGGGTTGTATGACCTGGACTGGGTTTGATAATAAGTACATGATTTTCTCTTGTGTCAAATGGAAAATAATTTATTTGCTATATCTATTGTATAATTTACTCCAGCAGTAATGAGGAAGGCATCTGCTCTGCATTATTGGAATTAAGGAGCGATAATGGGATACACTGAAAAATTAGTGTTGCCAATCTGTTTCTTAATGTGATGTACTCTAAGGATCTGGGTAACATTTCTAAGTTTGTTTGCTAAAGACTTCTTTTTCACTACAGATTAGCCATTTAAAGGCTGATCTTGCTCCCATGTGTAATCAGTTACAAGAGTGGGGTAAATGTTATTTATCTTCCACATACAAATGGTTTCATGGTCTAGTACAGAGGAAAATATGACTTTTAGACTTCCTCTGTGCATCAGTTTATTTCTGTAAAATGGAGAGAGCAAATCTTTTCTTGATCAAAGTGCACTTTAAAATAAAATTTGTTATTACTTGTGAAGTACTGAAACACCATGATACTTAGTGTCATGTAATACACATGAACAAACATACCTGCTACCTGGAGACAGTACAATAGCTTCTGTGGATCCTCCCAGAGACACATTCCTCAGACATATCTACGGGTGGTGGTACTAAGTTTCAAGTCAAAGAATTTCCAATACTTCTGCATTCAAAGCTTTTTCTGTATCATTTCTATAACAAACTAAATAGCCAATAAAGATCTTTCCCATCTGCCAAATATCAGTCATGTTTTATCAGAAGTTTCACCTTCCTTTTTTTTTTTAGTTTCTGCTAATTTTTACTCTTTTGTACTCATAATCAAGCTCCCACCCCAGTTTCTGATAACTGCTTTACACAGATCCTACAGAATATATCAGAATTGTACAGATAGTCCTAGGAATCTGGAATCCAGATGATCACGGACTTTGAATGGAAAAAGACTTTCTCATCATCCCAAACCACTGTATTTAGGTGAAGAAAATATTGTTCCCTGAAAGAAATGTTATTTCACAGAGATTTTTTTTTTCTTTTCTTGAGATGGAAAAAAAGTTTCCCAATATTCATCTACAGCTGAGAGTTTGAAACAGTGATATGAACATTATGCAGAAACCTATGAATCTAGACATAACAAAGAAAATAAAATTTCAAAATGCCACATGGAGTACATGAAGAGAATTTGGTATCTGGAATTTATCTGACTTCTTTTTTTTTCAAGTGTCAAGTATAAACAGGTACTTCTGTTGACTGGATTACATGAAAGACTGAAAGCAATTCATAGAATCCTAGAATCTTTAAGGTTGGAAAAGACCTCTAGGATCATCAAGTCCAACCGTCAACTCAACACCACAATGTCTACTAAATCATGTCCTGAAGTGCCACGCATACGCGTTTTTTGAACACCTCCATGGATGGTGACTCCACCACCTCTCTGGGCACCCTGTTCCAATGCCTGACCACTCTTTCAGTGAAGAATTTTTTCCTAATATCCCATCTAAACCTCCCTTGGTGCAACGTGAGGCAATTTCCTCTTGTCCTTTCGCTAGTCACTTGGCAGAAGAGACCAACATCCACCTCACTACAACCTCCTTTCAGGTAGTTGTAGAAAGCGATAAGGTCTCCCCTCAGCCTCCTCTTCTCCAGGCTGAACAACCCCAGTTCCCTCAGCCACTCCTCATAAGACTTGTGCTCCAGTCCCTTGACCAGCTTTGCTGCCCTTCTCTGGACATGCTCCAGCACTTCAATGTCCTTCTTGTAGTGAGGAGCCCAAAACTGAACACAGTATTCGAGGTGCGGCCTCACCAGTGCTGAGTACAGGGGCATGATCACTTCCCTAGTCCTGCTGGTCACACTGTTTCTGATACAAGCCAGGATGCTGATGGCCTTCCTGGCCACCTGGGCACACTGCTGGCTCATGTTCAGCCAGCTGTCAACCAGCACCCCAGGTCCTTTTCCTCCAGGCAACTTTCCAGCCACTCTTCCCCAAGCCTGTAGCGTTGCATGGGGTTGTTGTGACCCAAGTGCAGGACCCAGCACTTGGCCTTGTTAAACCCCATACAGTTGGCCTTGGCCCATCGATCCAGCCTGTCCAGATCCCTCTGCAGAGCCTTCCTACCCTCGAGCAGATTGACACTCCCACCCAACTTTGTGTCATCTGCAAACTTACTGAGGACATTAATGAACTTATTTAAAAATATTTTTATTGGGAGATAGGACTAGGAGAAGATGGTAGGATCAGTTTTGAAAGCAGCTGAAGGAGGGATTATGAATTTGGATGGTCATAGGAGAGAAAAAGGGGGATAAAATGAAGTTGAGCCACACCAACGTATCCCACAAACAACCTAGGTTTTCTTAGAGTCAGTACAAACAAGGCAATGGGCAATCATTAACACAAGAGAAATAGCTCAAAATGTTTCTGTGAAATAAATGTTCTTAATACATATTCTTTCCTTGAAGATTTACATGAAGTCTTCTGGAGGTGATGATTTAGTATATAGGCCTTGGGTGGGGAAGACATTCAAATCTGTTTTTTTCTGATATGGAGTGGCCAGGGAATAATACTCTGTGTTGAATGCAAAAGGCAAAAAGTGTATATCTGACTTTCATGCCCCAACCAGCAGGAAATGAGCTTCTCTATGGGAATTTCAGCACCATTACTGTTTTCAAAAGTCTTTTACTCATTCCAAGTGGAAAGGAGAACAAATGTAAAAAATTGCTACAAAAAGAGGAATTATTGTTATCTATTTAGCTATACCTTCTTCAGCCCTGCATTTACCACTTTTGGCACTTTAAAGCACAATCCATTTCATACACATTTTCCAGGAGAAAATCAATATGAAACTCTAATCTGAGCTATAAGTAGTTGCTACGGTGAGCAAAAAAAGTTTGATACACTGAACTGCTCAACCAAATAAATAATTTAGATAAGTGAGTCAATGATGCTGAAAAGTAAGTCTTCATTAATGGACATCACTGAGAGAGCAAAGAAAGCAAAATGAATCATCAGTCCATTGCTTTTAATAATATGATTAAAGAAAGAAGGTACTGAATTATTAAGAACAGTGGGGATGGAAAAGAAAAGGAGCAAAAAAACTATAAAGGGTACCAGTTTGCAGAAGGATGATGAACTGGACACTCTTGCTATTTTGAAGGGGTTTATTTTTCTTTTAATTTTTTTAAGTCCAAGAGCTGACAATTATTTGGGCCTTGACTCTCCACCTAGCAAAATCACAGGCATTTCCTTCCTCTCAGTTTCATATAAATCCATGGCTTGTGTGATTTACACATAAAAGTGGATTAGTGACTGAATCTGGAGGAGGCCCCTGAAGTAGTATTAAAATCAAGTCATGTTCCTTCTGAGGTTAATAGCAAAATTCAGACAGACCCTAATGAGGACAGCAACAACCTCCGGGATTTTGAAGCTAGGACAGGAAAGTAACTTACATAGATTTTCTTTTTACAGAGAAATAAAGAATGAATACACAAAATTTAATTCCATGAAAGAAGAATATTTTAGGATGATAGCAGTATGCTTTGAATCCACCTTCCAAACAATTACACAAAGCCAATTCCTTCAGATACCCTGCATTGCTTCAAGAAAAGGCTAGCTTTACGGCCCCTTTTTATTCAACTATTCAGCTGTGTATCATTCTTTGTAGACAAGCTTATAACATACATTTCAATGGGATGTACTGTTCAAAGATTTCTTGTATGCTGGACTGGCTTTCTCTCACAAATGATCTGATTCAGCTCTCTGGATATAGAATCCAGAGAATAAAGTAATTATACATTTGGATTTAGTTTTAGATTTGCAATTCTTCAAAAAAATATTGTAAAAAGGTAAGTCCTTGTCCATGACGTCTGTGCATAATGATTTGCTCAGATTCACTTGGTTATCTAAGTATGTGCTTTTTACATGCCATTAAAACATGATGAAAGGGTATGCTGGGGATTTTATATTTTAATTTGATTTGATCAGTTGTTAACTTTTATTTCCTCTGAATTGGACATTCTAATAGCAAGGATAACCTCATTTGGTGTATTATAGGGCCCTCTATTATTATTATTATTATTACTAAATTCCATGATATAAAAGACATTGATTTATTTTATTTTTTTATTTTATTTTATTCTCATAAATTTACTTTGCTAAATTTACATTTACATGCTAGTCTTTGCTGCCTAACCATGTAGCTGTAATGCTATAACCTCTGTCCTTACCTCTTTTCCAGCTGCCCTATGTTTTAGGGTTTTTTAATTTAATTTTACTACTTCATGTCTAAATTGGATTGTCAGGTCTCCTATTGAAATCCCCTTACAGCACAGTATTCTGCAGTATAAATCATCATACATTCCAGAATGAGCAGCAGTGGAGGAGCTTCTCATCAGGAGAAGGATGTATCCCACAGTAGTTTCTCCTTCTCCTTCCTCTGCTCTGTCTTCTTCACTGGTTGCATACATGACTGTGGGGCTCCAAGTCCCTGATGAGTCACATTGGCCCAGTCAAATCACTTCATGCCAACTAAATACGAGTTCTCCGGCTGATTGCTTTTTCCTAAAATATGAGAAGTACAAAAAACCCCAAGGTATAACTGAGTGGCAGATGTTCATAGATCCACAGAGAAGATCAAGAGCTTTTATGTTGTGTACTTGCCAGAGTTGGTAGAAATCAGCTAAATAAATTCTCCTCGCTCACTGTGGCATTTCTGGCTTGTTTCCACATTGGCAAACTGTCTTCATTGTCTGGCTCAGAGAAGAAGCTTCCCCAGTGTTTATGTTCTATCTGAGATACTTAACCCATTGCATGGTAAGTTTTACAGAGTGTCCACACCTCGGGTTCCTTTATATCAGATTCACTTTAATATAGTTCACTGGACTTAGTTGCAACCACTGAAAAGGCTTTGGGAATACATGTTTCTAATTTTTCTGTCTTGACTTTTTCCTGTGTCTCCTCACACCTAGTATTTTATGTGGTTACACCACTGCAGCTCGTTTCCGTGAATTCCAGCATGTTACTGATTGTACAAAATCAGTGCGTTGGCCAGTAATGCCTAGGTTTTAAAGCACAGGCTGCACTTCCATTCTGTGAAACTTCAGTGAAATATAATCTAATAAATAATTATCTTTGTCTACTTCAAAGATACAGTATGTATTCAGTGACAATAGTAGTTGTCAGCCTACTACATTTTTGCACCTATTAAAGAGAACAGTATCTTGACAGACAGTGGTATGGTTACACTTACCAGCAAACATGAAGGCAAAAAGAACAAGCTAAGTAAGACTGACATAAAAACCCCAATAACATGCCCTATTCAGAAACGTGCAAACCAGTTAAATCCACAAGTGACAAGTGTGTTCGGTTCTACCGAACTCAGGTGAGGAAGGGTAAAAAGTGGACAAACAGAGAGCTATGATAAACAGGATCACCAGGTACTCAATTATTTGTGTTGTGCCATCTCTGTCTTTCTCCTTTAAAAGAACTTTTGACAAAGGGACTTTACAAGCAATGTGTAGTTGGACAGAACGTGATCTTCTAATTAAATACATTGCAATGAAAGATGATTTAATATTTGCACTTTGAGGACATTTTACTGTATCTAATGAAAACATGACCTCAGTGGTAATGTTACACTTTCTGGTTTTCCTTTGGCAGATCCCTCAGTTACAGGAATAATCATTTGCATAGAAGTGTAGCTTTTAGCTGAAATATGTCAAGATTTCTGCTTGTGTGTGTATTGGGTTTGTGTGGCAAGGTTTTGGTAGCGGGGGGAGGCTACAGGGGTGGCTTCTGTGAGAAGCTGCTAGAAGCTTCCTCTGTGTCTGATAGAGCCAATGCCAGCCAGCTCCAAGAGGGACCCGCCGCTGGCCAAGGCCAAGCCAATCAGCGCCTCTGTGATAACATATTTAAGAAAGGAAAAAAAAAAAAAACAGCTAGAGAGAGCTTTTGCAGCCAGAGAGAGGAGTGAGAAGATGTAAGAACATCTGCAGACACCAAGGTCAGTGCAGAAGGAGGGGCAGGAGGTGCTCCAGGCGCCGGAGCAGAGATTCCCCTGCAGCCCCTGGTGAAGACCATGGTGAAGCAGGCTGTCCCCCTGCAGCTCATGGAGGATGATGGTGGAGCAGATACCCACATGCAGTCCATGGAGGACCCCATGCCAGAGCAGGTGGAGACACCTGAAGGAGGCTGTGACCCCGTGGGAAGCCCACACTGGAGCAGGTTCCTGGCAAGACCTGTGGACCCGTGGAGAGAGGAGCCCACGCTAGAGCAGGTTTGCTGGCAGGACTTGTAACCCCGTGGGGGACCCCACGCTGGAGCAGTCTGTCGCTGAAGGTCTGCACCCCGTGGGAAAGACCCACACTGGAGAAGTTCGTGAAGGACTGTAGCCTGTGGGAGGGACCCCATGCTGGAGCAGGGGAACGATGAGAGGAGTCCTCCCCCTGAGGATGAAGAAGCGGCAGAAACACCGTGTGATGACCTGACCGTAACCCCCATTCCCCGTCCCCCTGTGCCGCTGAGGGGGGCGGAGGTTGAAGCCGGGAGTGAAGTTGAGCCCGGGAAGATGGGAGGGGTGGGGGGAGGTGTTTTAAGATTTGATTTTATTTCTCATTGCTCTACTCTGTTTTGCTTGGTAATAAATTAGATGAATTCCCTCTCTAAGTTCAGTCTGTTGTGCCCGTGATGATAATTAGTGAGTGATCTCTCCCTGTCCTTATCCCAACCCACCAGCCTTTCGTTACACCTTTTCTCCCCTGTCTAGTTAAGGAGGGCAGTGAGAGAGCAGCTCTGGTGGGCACCTGGCCTCCAGCCAGGGTCAACCCACCACAGTGTGTCTAACAGTCACTGGATCGATGTTTTAGGAGAAGTAGTAAAGCCCTTCTAGTGATTCTGAAAGTAGATCATGATTTGAGCTTGCCCTAATATTTCATTGTGGACTCCAGAGAATGATGATGACCAGTCAGTGGTTAGTCAGGTAGTGGAGGCTGCTGCTGACTAGCATCCCAAACTGAAGGTAGTGAAGTCACCAAAGTTGTTAATATCTTCAGGATCTTATATGAAAGAAACCCATCTTGGCCTCTGCAGTGAGGTGATGTATTTTAGAAAGTCCAGAAAAGTGCCTATGGGCAGCTGCGTGTGTGGTGATAAAAGCCTTGCAGCGCTGAATCTCTCACCTGTTTTTGAAATCTTTAGTTATCCTGTGGGCTTGAACACCAATAAAAAGTTATTTGAATCTACGAATACACAGCAGATCAAGTTTTTGGAATTAATATCTCCTAGGGGTAATCTCATTTATACACACCAGGCAGTACATTGTATGAAAGGTAATTCAGAAGGGGAGATGTCGAGGGGCTACAGCAACCTCAGTTTCTGTAACTTCTGCAACCTCAGAGCCAGCTCATCCAAAATTAAACCTGTCTGGTTGTCAACTTTATCATTTCACCCAAAGGAAAGCTGACAGCTTCTAGATAATCTGCTAAGTCCTCCTTTAGAGAGCACTCTCCCCCTGGAGCCCGATGCGGGGTTTTTTGGCAATTTCAGGTGACTCAAAACTTGAACACACAGCAGTCTCTATTAGCTCTTCTCACCGAGTATTTCATTAAGTTCTAACAGCCTGGGTTTCCCACAGCTGATGCTCAATGATAACGTTTCTTCTATAATGTTTGATTTAAAAAAACCCCAACCATCTTTGCATAATCTTACTGGGATTACTTGATCTAGGGAGCTCTCTATAGTAACGTTTTTTACTTTCAGTCTGTCTAAAGTGATAAAAATGAGCCCCTGTGTCATATGGATTCAGCTTTTTTCATTTTAATCAGATGCCCATCAAATGCAGGCAAGGCATAACAAATATTCATGACAAAAAGGCAATAATCTAAGACTTTGAATTACTTTAGCAATTCCAAATGCTCTCTGAAAAAACAGGGATGCAACTGGAATCATAATTGAGGCCTGGTTCATCACATCTGTATTACTGACAGGGAAAAATGTTTTAGAAAATAGCTTCCGAGGATATGTGTGCCTCAGTGTGTGTGTGTGTTGAGGAATGGGAAGTATTAATCTGTTGTAAAAAGCCTTCCGATTCCTTTGAGGAAAAGCTGATGTATAGCAAACTACAGCCAAACCTAGGCAAAAAAGTGGAAAACAGACATTAGACTATTATTGGACAAATTCCTATAATGTTGTTAGTCTTGCAATGCAGGACGTAATTTCCACACTATATTTTCCTAAATCAAGACTTTCAAGATCGGTAGTATTTTGATATGAATAAACTTTTACAAAAGAAGACAAAGGCTACGAACTGCGAGACTAGTGACTGGCCACCTGTGACCCTGCCTGTCTTTCTCATTGCAGACTACATATTAATGCTGTACTTTAAATATATGAGACTGCTTAAATCACATTGAGCCCTCCTCGGAGGAATGTTAAACAAACAGAGAACCTGTTAACATAACATTTATCAGCACATACACTGGCAGAAACAGTCTCAGAGATTTTGAATAAATCACAGAGCTGTTTCCATCTCCTCTTTTTTTTCTTTTTTTCAGAATACAACATATATGGACAGATGACTATCTTAAGTGATCAGTGGTAAAAATTTTATAAATGGCAGATTAATAACAGGACTTACATGTTCCAGTAAAACTCTACAATGTGATCAATTTGGCACTTATTCGTCATAAATATTTGATAATATTTATATTTAGTCACTATGTAAGACAATAGTAGCTAAGCTGTGCCTGTTCCAGACAAAACTGAAAGAGTTTGGAGCTGTTCCATCATCCAATATTATAGTAATTTCCATCTTTTGAATCTGTCTCTATTGGAATAAAACTGTCCAGTCATGCTGTGCAACAATATTTTCTCAAATGCATATCAACCCTTTTGGAGACCTGTTAATTTATATTCCACATATTAAAGTGCTTTTCCAGAGGGAGGAAGTTGGAAAAGGCTGGAGGGGAAGGGAAAGAATCTTGTCCAAATATTTCGCAATTTACTCAAAATCTAGTTAAGTGCTGAGTCCCTGTCAGGTTCTGTGACTGTATTTCAGCCCTTGTTTCAAAGCATACGCTGTTCCAATGCCTGCAGAAGTCCCTACTGGTTGGCACCTCTTACTCCGCCTTTGATCAAGTGGCACGCGGTCACTCCAAGCCGTCGGGCAGCCTTCATTTCCTCCAAGACCCCATGCAGATCAGGCCTGGTGGGGCTGCTGCAATATAGAAATCATGAGTTGGGGGGGTTTCGCACAGTATGGTAGACTAATTTAAATCCGTCCCTAACAGAACTTTGTTCTTTGTAAGACAGCCTCAGTTATACGTCTCCATTTCTGCCTCTGGGAATAAAGGCTATACAATTTCTAAAAAAATATACTGTTAAGACTTGATGTAAGAAAAAACAATACATAACCAACCAAAAGTATTTTTCGAACCTCCTTTAAATCTTGCTAGCAAGGCAGTCCAAACCCTCTTAATGATTTATGTGTTGCTCAAACCTAGAAGGAAGTCAAAAGTCCTGGCAATCCACAATGGTGTCCTAGAACTGTGTGAAGCTCTAAGGAAGTAGGAGGTGTTTTGCGGTGTCTATTTTCCAACCCTACCTAGAGTTCAGAGCAGTATGGAAACATTTCTACCTTTCTTAAATCAGGCAGCTGTAGATCAAACACTGTACATACATCAGAGCTTTACAGGGAATTGCTGGTAGGTCACTGATATGCAAAGCTAACCTTTAATTGTCTTCAAATGTTTCAGGATCATTTAAATTGCAATTCTACAGGGAAAGGAAGATGGAAGTGTGAAATAAAGAGTATATGGGCCTGATTCATGAAAAAGTTACAGACCATTTACATAGAAAAGGAATTCATGAAAATCCTTTACAGTGTGCCTATCTGATTTATTAAATTCCTTTTCCCTGTGTAATTGGTTAACTGCACTTGAAAGGTGTGGAATCCAGACAGGAGAGAAAAAGGCTGAAGAAAATGAGGTAGAGCATTGTAGCTTGCTCAAGATTTGTGCCCAGCAGACAGAGGTAACTGTGGTGAACATAGAAAACATTTTTGAGGTTCAGTAGCCTGTCTTCAAAGTGCTCATTGACTATGAGCTCATGAGTGCTCAAAGTTCTCCTCTGCTGGAACAGGAAGTACTGCTATACTGGAACATGAGAAATTATGTTATGTTAGGGTTTTTTGTTTTGTTGGTGGTGTTTTTATTGTAACCTCAGTATATTAAAAACTTGGGACTAGCAAAATTGTAATGTTGAACTCCATAGTCAAAGGAAGATCCATCAAGGCTAAACATTTGGTATGACTGAAAATATTTTCTCCTACTTACTGTTCCTTCTTCAGCATTTTTTCTTTGTCTGCCATAAATGCACTTATGTCAGACGCAGTTTCACCAAGGGGTAGAAATTTCCCCTCTTGATGCCCCATCAGCGACGGCCTGTGGCAGGCTAATAATTTCTTGCTTATTTTACTCTGTGTCTTCATTCAAACTGGAACTACGTTATCTGCGGCCCCCGCAAAATGGTTGTTGACTGTGCCTTACAGGTCAGGGTTCAGGATCAGAGACCAGCATTGGTGAGGAAGGGATAGTTTCATTGACGTGGAGGGAACTTCCTACCAATAGCTTCTAAGTGTAGCTTAGAAGTAAACAAAAACATATAATGAGAAGATTGAAGAGTGGAACCAGGAATATGTTCTGAATATGCACAGTGGGATCCTGCAGTTAGTTACGATTCATTAACATTTTAAGTGGGAATTTCCTTACTCACATTACAGACTAAATTGTTTACCATCACATTAGATAGGATATTGTCTCTATCACAAGACAGGTTCTGAGCAGACAAGCCATTGAAGTACAGGGTTGGAGAGATGATAGCGGACCTTATCAAAATGTACATGAGACTAGAACTCCTTTTAACTGTCCATGAGTGAAAACTCGAATGGCTAAGGAAAATCTAAGAGAGAAGGGAAAAGGAAAGAGAGAGTTAGAAATACAAAAAGTTATTTGAGAAATAGATAACAAAGAGAAGGGAGTCTGACGGGTTTCTTTATTTGAAAAGAAAGAAAGGAAAACAGGAAGTTTTCATAGGAAAAGATCGGAGAAGGATTGGGAGAAAGAATGTAAAAATCTTCCAGCATCTCTTACATCTACAGTCATTGCTGAACTCTAAAACTATGAGATGGCAAGGCAAGATATTCAGACAATATGGAGAAGAACAGAACCTGGGTCAATCTGTATTACCATGAGTTGTGCTGGAGTCCAAATGAAGAGGATAAGCTGAATAACCTCTGTGTGGCTTGAAGGGTATACAGGACATGCGGAACAATCAAATCTGGACGTGTCCTGGGATATGTTGGAGAGAATGAACAAGTATGTACGAAAAACATGAGAGAGTGAACTGAGATACGTGGGTTGAACTGGCATGAAGGTAGAATGAATTTCTGCACATATCAAACAAAAGTTTTGGTCGTATTTGTGATTTAGAAGATGCAAAAGGAGCTTCTTTTACCACTGTTTTTGCTTAGCAACAGCAACAAAAAAGAGTACTCAAAAAGGAGTACTGGACTGTCGATTGCTCAGCTTATTAAAATATTAAGAGAGAACACATCTTATCAGAGCTCTGAGCCTGCAGAGCTGCCAAAATCAGCTTCCTAATACCCAGAGAAGGAGTGCTGAGAGTTCTTCTCCTTTTAATTTTCTCTTTTTCCCCTTATTGTCATCAGTCTTGAAGCAGACTGCTTCCCACCATTAGTTTTCACTAGCTGCTTTTCCTGTGCCTCAAGTAAAGAGCCCTGGGGCACCATGTTCCAAGGCTTCTTCAGCAAATAATACGGATTAATGTCTGTCCCAGAAGACTGACCTGTTGTTACAGGTTTCTTTTCATGAGGTCCTCATGTAGGCAAAGCAATGCAAAGGTTCCCCAGCCTTCCATGGCAGCCTGATTTATGTCAGAGGAATAATAGGACCAAAACTGAGAAGATAACTGAAGGGTCTGAAGATGCTGTAGCCTGTTTGATTTTTCTGGATGACAGAATGCATTGCTTAAAGTAGCAATCTGAGTAATTTCAAGACATTTTGACTGACTTTATGAAATTCTGTTAGATGTTGCTATGGTGGGTTGACCCCGGCCAGCAGCCAAGCACCCACACAGCTGCTTGCTCACTCTCCCCCTCTCCCCAGTGGGATGGGGGACATAATAGAAAGAAAAAAAGTGAGAAAACTCGTGGGTAGAGATAAAAACCGTTTAATAGGTGAAAAGAGATGTGATGCCAAGTGATGCAAAGGCAATCACTCACCACCTCCCACAAGCAGATTGGTGCCCAGCCAATCTCCAAGCAATAGCCACCTTGGAAGACAACCTCCCCTTCTTTGCCTTCTACCTCAGTTTTCATCGCTGAGCAGGACGCCAGATGGTATGGAACATCTCTCTGGCCACTTCAGGTCAGCTGTCACGGCTGTGTCCCCTCCCAGCTTCTTGCCTACCCCCAGCCTACTCGCAGGGGCCACAGAGTGGGAAAAAGAGAAGGCCTTGAAGTGCAAGAAGCGCTGTTTAGCAATAGCCAAAACACTAGTGTGTTAGCAACACTGTTTTAGCCACAAATCCAAAAAAGCAGCACCATATGGACTGCTATAAAGACAGTCAACTCCCAGATAATCCCAGCCAGACCCAGTACAGTTGCTATGATCGACCTATTTGCTCATAAATTCTGAATATAACTGGTACCATTGGAAAAGGGAACAAAATGAAAGAGTGAAAATACTGATTTTTTTAAATGTGGCTGTTTTCTTTTCACAGTGTAGTGCATTCTCTCATATATAACTGTTATTGCCTGCCCTCTATGTATAAGGTAAGGAAGAGTAGTGGCTGTGACAGGGTAAAAAAAAAATAGTTTTCTGCATTTTCCTTCTTTCTTTTGTTGCTCCTTTTAAATTTATGTACCATGGCTGCTTCTTCTCTTTCTCCTACATCCTCATTTTTCTATTTCTCCCTGGTACATTCCCTTCTTCTCCTCATTCTTCATTCTTATTCATTCTGTTCCTTTACTATTCTTTCCCACTCTTCCTCTTTTATCCGCCTCTTGCCCTATCTCATTTTGGAGCTCTTATGTGACTGTATTTGCCCCTGACTCATATGGGCAAACCACACCATTTCAAGTTACCCAGATCCAGTAAGCCCAGTAGGTTTCACCACTGCTGTCCTCCAGCTTTGGGACCAGTGCGTTCCCTTCTGTCCATGTGCAGAGGCTGAATGCTCCATTGCCTTGAAGAGCTGGGATTTCTCGACAACCAGCTGCTCAGCTCCTACCCAGAAATATAAGCTGTCAGTATTCTAAAACCAGTATCATAAAATACTTTCCAGTATCCTAAAAGTGATACAAAGTGTAGCCTCTTAGAAAATATTACTGAGGTCTTAGACCCTTCATTTTCTGTGCTGATGCAAACTATGTTGCTTACTGACATTCACTTTAGTCCCGGTTTGTCAAAGTGTATAAGCATACATCTAAACATCTCACTAATATCAGGAAAGCGTATGTTAAGTGTCTTGCTGAATTGGGGCTTTGATAGCAGTTTTAATGTACTTCAGGGAATACATTTTTACTGTTAAATCAGTATTAAAACAGGTTAGCCCAATGTCAGTGCAATAACCCTCAATGCAAAGGAGGATTTCTTAAGGAAATAGGAATATCATTGACAGTTTGATACAAAATAGCCCAGAAACATGAACAAGTGGTTTTTTTTTTTTTTTTTGTACTGAGGAGATTGTACCTGAAATAGCAAAGACTGAGAGAGCAAGCACAGAGAGACAAATATTTTATGTGGGGTTTTTTTTCCTTGCATAATTAGCATACCTGGAATTAGAATTCCTGGTCCATTCCTGGAAGGGAACATGAATGTTCAAATGCATTAAAAAAAAAACAAAAACACCAAAATAATCTTTTAATAGCATACATGGATTTAAGTTTTGGGGTTTTCTATGAACACAGCTTTTCTGGTCCTCTGCAATCATTGTCTTACGTGGATCAACAACATGGCAAGCTCCTACCAATGTGACCTGCGTTATCTTACTCTGTACTCACCAAAGCAATTGATAAGCTTTGTTGGAATGCTCTTCTTCCCACCTGCATTCCTGCATTTCACAGCTATAGTGGAGCATAAGTCTTTATCCTTCTTAGAGTGAAGGATTAAACACAGTTCATTTCCCCTATTTAGTCTAGTTGCCAAAGTTGTTTTCTGTTGTCCTTCTCAAAGGCTTCTGGGAGAGCTGCTTGGCATCAGCAACGTGGAGAATCAGGATGGTAGCTCTGTAAATAAACTTTAAAAAGTACTTAGGCAAGCACATCTGAGGCACGTAATTTCTTTCATCAACTTGAAAGTGACAATACAAGGAGGAGCAGTGCTTTTGATGTTTAAGGTAGACACCAGAATTATGTATTTCTTTGGATTCTAGTCCTCACAGTGCACTGACTTGTGGCTTGACTTAAAGCCAAAAGAGAGACATCCGCACGTGCCACTTTTAGGAAATTTTAGCTCACGGACCCTAGAACAACATCACAGATTTTCCCTGAGCCCTGGTATAGACCAGGTTTGTGAACCTTCCTTAGCACCTCTGCTGAGGAACACGAGAGAGTGATTTGGGGGAAGGAGAGAATAAAGACTGTTCTTATAGCTACAGTAGACTGTGTGTGCTTCAGCTGCTTCTATCAGAGGTGCAGCTTTGGGATGACCTGCGCTGAGATGGAAGTGAAACATCTCTTCTGTGCCCCATCCTGTGCCACCGGCTGCTGCTCCACCTCCTGAGGCGTAGAAGTTTGTACACATTAACAGCAGTGACACCGGGCACGTGTCTAAGCACCCAAGACTAGATGAACTGATTAAAGCTTACGGCAAGAGCCAGAAACTCAATAGGTCAGTGACTGATAGTTACAGTATTCCAACAACTAATACTGATTCAAAACTGTTCTCCAAATTTTGCAGTAAATGCATTTGATTATGGTTGTTCCATATCCCAGTGAATTGTATTGCACAAGAAGACAGGAGAGCACTGTCTCTTTCTGCGGATTGGGTTTTGTGCAAGGTCCAACCTGGCTTAGGTGTTTGATCCAAGGAGAGGATTCATGACTATGAATTCTGAATGGCACCTGAGGTGAGAGCTAGGGATCAGAGCCTCTCCTGGCTTGGTGTGTACCTTCTCAGTGTCCTGGGAAATTGATGTAGCCAATTTAAGGCATGCATTCTTGGCATCTCACAATGTGTTTTATAAACAAAGCAGGTGTGTAATCTAGGTCTTTGGACTCTACTAGATGACAAGGCACCTGTGAGTTAGTTACTCTTCTTTTTTCTGCTTTCCACCTGTACAGTGCAGCACCCTTGCTCCCTCAGCTGTGACCAAAAGCTGGGAAAAGGCTTCCTACCACAGCTGTTAGGACACCTGTGTTGTAAGGCTGAGTCGGCAAGGAGTGGTACAGCAAGGAGACATACTCTTATTGAAGTGGCACCTTGAGGTGGCTGTCTTGTTTTCAACCCTTTTGATCTTTGGAGTGAGGTGCAATGGCCCATGGCCCATAAACTGCAGGAATGGATGCAAACACAGGGTTCACAGTAACACAATCTGCTGCAGGCTCTAGGCCCTGCCTTCCTACCGTTTGTTTGCGTGCTGGGAAATGTCAGCTGGGCATTCAGCCTGAATTTGGGAGCTAACGCAGAAGGTAACACAGGTAGGGTCAACGCTAGCCACAGTCCCTGGTGCCTGCACTTCTTGGAGCTGTACTTCTCCAGCAGGGAGGGAGGCCTTGAAAGAAATATCTGTGATGAGATTCTGTGGTGCTCTGCCTGTCAGTGCTGCTTCAAATACTCTCTTTATGAGCTCCAGAGAGTCAACTGATGCCTGTTGTGGACTATCAGTGACCACTAGGACAATCTGCCATTGCATAGCTCCTAAGTCCTTCCTCCTGGAAAGTGTACCCTTCCAAAGCAGAGTGGTCCTAAGTGCACCGGTATGCATCTAGATCCAACCCTGGGCCTTCTGCGCAGTGTCACAATGTGCTAGTAAAAAAGCATCTCCAGCAGCCTGTTTCTTTCAAATGCTTTGCAAGTGCCAAGTTAGAAAATGTTAGGGTTTTTTTTGTGGAAAGAAAACAGCTGTTTATTTTATTTTATTTGAATGATGGTGTGGATTTTAATTCAGCAAAGACATAAAGTATGTTGGTAAATTGTGAGTGTGTGTAGGTGGGTGTGTTAGTGGGTGTAGGGAGCATATGGAAGAAACTGCAGCATGAGAAAGCAACCAACAGAAGGGTTTAAGAAAGTATAAGACAAAGCAGACTTCTCTTAGTACGGTTTAACTCTCCTTTTGGCAACGGTTCATGCTACCTTTTACTCCCGCCCTCAGTATATTATACTCAGATAACTCTCTATTTGCTTTGCATGTAGTGCTTGTATTGATAGTTCTAGGAGCAAAATGTTATCGGTAACGCAAAATTAACAAAAAACTTAGTTTGCAATGCAGAAAACTCTACAGTAAGATTGTGTGTGTGTTTGCTCGCTGTACATTACACTTCATGCGTTAATCAGGAATCACAATCTTTATCATTAATCACTAATCGTAATTATTGTGCCCCGTTTTTGCACAATAGCGGAGCGAGAGCCTCATTTCAAGGACTTCCCGGCTCCCCTCCGAAAAGGGCCGCCAAGCCCATTTCCCAGCCGTGCACAACACGCGCCTCGGGGCTTAACCTTGCCTTCGGGCCGGGGGTTCGCAGCCCCAGCCGTCACCTTCCGTGTCCCGTCCCCGTCCCCGTCCCCCCGCCGCCGCCACCTTCCCCCCGACCTGACCCGCAGCGGGCGGCGGGGGGCGGCGCGGGGCGGCCTCGTGCTGTTGCGCGGCGGGAGCGTGCGGGGGCAGCATTGCCCGCGGAATGGCGGCCGCCCCCGCGGGGGCTCGCGGCAGGCGGCGGGCGGGGGACCCGCGAGGAAGGCGCGGGGCGGGGCGGGGCAAAGACGCACGCGCGCGCGCCTCCCCCTTCTCGGCGCCCCTTGGGGCTGTGGCGGGCCTTGCTGTGCGGCCGTACCGCCTTTCGCTTTCGGGGGGGACCGTGAGAGTATTATTTTATTATTTTTATTTATTTATTTTTTAAAGATTTAAAAAAAAAAATCAGCTCAGCACCAGCACCTAGTGTTCGCTGTAGCGTCAGTGACAGCTCTGCTTGGGAGCAGTTAAAAAGGCTTTCAGCAGGATTTTTTAACTTCTTATGTGCTTAACCTGTAACATACTTAACAAAAACCTGGGACCTTTACATTGAACAACACATCCAGAGTACTGACTGCTCAGTTCTCTGAAAAAGGGCCAGGTATTCAGACGAATAGAACAGAACAGAACAGAACATTTTCAGTTGGAAGGACCTACAACATCACCTAGTCCAACTGCCTGACGAGCTTCAGGGCTGACCAAAAGGTAAAGCAACCTACTAAGGGCATTGTCCAAATGCCTCTTAACCACTGGCAGGCTTGGGGCATCGAGCATCTCTCTGGGAAGCCTATTCCAGTGTTCGACTACTGAAAAAATCAGTTCCTCTTTGAGCAACTATACAAAGGCTCAGATTTTTTTGACAGGCTTTGCTCTTCAACGTTCAGCCTAAGCGGGGTGACACCCTTTGTGCAGCTCCTGTAAAACCGTACATCTCATGAGTAAAAGAGACAAGGAATAATGAGGATTTTTCTAACACCTTTTGCAGTAGACTGACTTTACAGTTTATTTATGACATCTGTTCTGGTAAACTTTGGAAATCTTGGTTCAAGCTACCAGACCAGAAAACATTACCTTCCCAAGAAACATTTTGTCAGAGGTGCTTACGTGACTTGGGAGCATAACTTCTACTCAGTCAAAATGTGGATTATGTTCCCAGTCACTTTGGCGCTCTTGAAAAATGTACGGGGAGTGCTTGGGCTTGGTAAAGGCAACAGATGATATTTCATTACTGAGTTGCATTCTTGAGATGCAAGTAACACCTAACTAAAAGCATGTAAGGCTTGCTCACCTTACCTTGGATCTACGAAACTTTACAGTTTGTATTTCTAGATATACCTGATGCGGGGGGGGGGGGGGTAGCTGCAATGCTCAGCTTTTTTTCTGTGTGCCGTCTCACTTAGGGTCCTCCTCTTAACTTGGATTTTTAAGGTCCTTAGTCATGACTGCAAAAGAAGAGCTGATGTGGGGCTTTCCTTTTGTTGAACATACACTGGACATTGTAAGTCAGTATCAGGGAGAGAAGGGAGAAAAGAAAGTAAAAAAGGAGGAACAGGAACACAAAGAGGGGGAAAGAAAGATAGAAAGGGGAGAAAAGAGAAACACAGTGGTAGCAAAGGAGCAGTCATCCAAAGACCAAAGGCATACAGCGTCTGATGACAGAAGAGAAAAAGCAGTTTTCTCAGTCCTCCTGCCCTATTTGCAGTTCTTAACACCCCATCTTCTGTAGAGAAGTAATTTTTTTAAAATCTCAGGATACCTCACTGTAGACCTATCACTGCCTAGAAAAGAATCTATACAACAATCTAATCTAATCCATTACTGTTGTCCTCATTGTACAGGAGGGAAGCGTCATAAATATGTAACTTACAACCATTGCAAAGTTCAATGGCAGTACCAGAATATAAGAGTTCTTGTCTCTGAGGACTGTGCTCACATCTCTGAACTCTATTTACACCAGAGAGAAAAGGTTCTTTAATTTGAAATAAGGTGTCCTAAAGTATCATAGGAAAAAAAAAAAATCTTTAAAATAGAATTTGGCATTCTAGCCAAACATTTTAAGAGATATAAATTGCAACAAGTTCTGCAACAGAAAGGTTTCCATGGTCCAACACTTTCTGGTAATTTCAGGAAAAAAGGAATCTGAGCTTTTCAATAAGAAAATATCCTTTGACCTGATTCCTTTTTGGGGAAAAAAAAAGAAAAATACGATGACCAAACCCCCCCCCCCCCCCCCTTCAAAGTCTTTTATTTTCATTCAAATAGGAAATAAATATAAATTTGAAACCTTGATAGTTGTCGTAAAGTGGAATTGAAGGCCTTTGGCCAGCTCTTTTTATCTCTTGAAATCACTTTGTGACACATATCAAAAAGTTTGGCCACCCTTGATATATGTACATATTAGAGTGTGCACTCAGTGTTTGAAATACAGTGTATGAAATTGCTCACAGCACATTAAGAATGCTCAGCAATGTGCAATTTTAGGGTCGCACTTTATGCTGTAAGACACATTGTGCTGTTAGCAATCTTTTTTCTCTCACTAGGCACACATTATTTGAGTTTTCTAGTTGAGCATACACCTAAACGAATTTTTACTTTTTTTTAAAGAGGGCCATAAATTATCGTCCAAGACTGGGGTCTCAAATCAGCTGTTATTTGAAGACTATCTGCTTCTTCTCAAAGTCCTATATCAACCTTACAATAATATCCTTTATAGCAAAGCATGAATTCAGAGGATATAAAACCTACAAGCCCAATTAAAAAGGCATTACATACAAATTGCACATTGAAAGTAGCGTGGGTTTTTTAAACAAAATTCTGTCCTCTGACGGGGTTTTTGTGTGACCTTTCTTCATTTCCTCAGTTTATTTTCTTTTTCAAAGACTTTCAGAGATGATTACTTTTCTTCCATTTTTCACAATAAAAAATAGCGGTAGCTGCCTCCTTTCTTTCAGTTCCTCTACAGGGGGTTGATCGACCTGTCCTTTAAAAGGGGGAAAAACCAGCTTTGGGGCGCGCCTGTCAAGTAAGAGACTTGCGCGGTGATGTGACTCTGTGTGTGTGTGTGTGTGTGTGTGTGTGTGAGAAATCAAATAAAATCCAGAGCTGAAAAAATAATTCACTGTATGTAGCACAGAAGAAAAATCATGATGAAGTCCTGAGCTAACTCACATAATACTTTCAGGAATCAGAAAAATGACACTGTCAAAACACAACATTAGTTTTCAGAAGCCTCCAGGCAAAATTTTATTTATTTAAAGTTAGCTCCTATTTTAATAACAAAAAAGTGGCAGCATATTCTACATCAAAGAAAAAACTTTTCCTAATGTTTCCATTCCTCTTGTGAAGTACCGGAGCTGAAGTATCGGAGCTGTCTTTCTCTAAATAATTACGTGAGTGGCAGGATCTCAACCTGAGAAAGCTTTTTGTCTGCACTGGGGACTGCAGCATAAAGAGAATCACATTTGGCTTGCCTAATCTGAGCAGCAATATGAGATATTCTGACTTTCAGCATTTAAATAGTTAGTTTTAAACAAGATCCATAACAATGAAAGGCAAGTCCTGAATCAACATCTCCGTACGCTGTAGTGCCTTGCTGAAGGAGGAGTACAAATGAGAAGCACGTTCATGGGCTGTAGCTCTGCAGTCAAGACCTGTTAGCCAGGTTCCTTGTGGCAGTGCCCAGGAGAAATGTCCCCTAACAGCAGGACGGCACACAGCTGGTGGCCTCTCTTGCATGTTACCCTCATTTCAGGCATCCTCACCTTCAGACGCCAGACCAAAGCACACTGCTAGAGTAGTCAGAACATTTGCCATTTTATACCTTGTTGAAAGGATGAGAGGTGCGTTTTAAAGTTCACTTCTGGATCTCTTTCCTGGAAACTTTATTTATACCTCTTTGTTCGTCATACGTTAATCTTTTATAGTTACAACTAGTAATAGGGCAGTCCAGGGTCCATTCCTTCAAAGACATCCTATAAATAAGGAATAAACCCCTTGGGTCCCTAGACCTGTTGTTTGCCTTTTCAGCTTGGCTTCCCCACCGGTTCCTAATAACACCATTCCTTTGGCACCGACTTCTTGTCTTGTTCCTTTCTATTATTTCATGTCATTTAACACCTCCTGCTTTGAACTGTAACAGATCCAGCTCTGGAGCTGTGGAAATTTGGTTCAGTTACAAAAGGCTTTACATTTGCATGTATCTGGGTCTTGCTGCAGAACGGTTGGGTCTGTGTGGGAGTAGGGACTGAACTTTGTTGCATCGAGATAACTCATACATCTGAGAAATGTATTTCTTCCTTCTGGACCTCTGTTCTTCTATAAGCAACAAAATAAACTACTGTCAAGGCAGCTACCAAACAAAACCACAGGAATCAGGGAAGGTGAAGAGATGAGCTCGCACCCCTAATGCCACGTCACGACTCCTGTCCCAGAGAAACAATGTCTTTCTTGTAAAGTGGCGGTATGGCAATAATATGATGTGCCAATGATATCATGGTTATTGGGAACTGCCAACAACGTACCAGGGTTGTTATGGTTGTTGAGAATATAGACTGCTGCCCGATGGAGCCCAGAAGGGGGATTTTCCCTTCTGTCATGGCAAAATCTAAGCGGAACAAGTATTCTCATGAGTAACAGAAAGTAGTAGCGCTAGCTGCCCCGTGATGTGGCTTTGAGGCTGAAGTCTCTCTGTGGTAACTGTGCCTCTGCCAAACCAAATAGCCCTACTCAGGGTCTGCGGAGAGCGGAGGAGCTCCTCTTCCAGCACCATGACCGCAGAGAGCTGTCTACATTCGCGCCGTGGAGAGGAGGCCTCCGGTGCGCGCGTGGCTGTCCCAGCGATGACCCCAGCAAATCTTACGCAATGGACTTGTAAAGCACTTTGGGATCGTCAGGGATGAATCAGGCTGTAAAATGTATCATTAATGTTAGTAGATGTGTTACAGACTTCTCCTGCGATCTGAGACTGCTGCAGGCAGTGTGCTGGGAGAAAAGCTCTCCAGATTGTGCTCATGCAAATCGGTATCTGTGATCACATTCATTATGGTTCCCACTACAACATTACTTTCACACTCTTGTGTGCTGCTCACTCAGCCTAAACTTTTTGTTATTGCAGGTTGTATGACTACAACACAGCATCTCTTTGCCAACACCTTTACGAGGGTGAGAAAATATTATTTCAAAGATACAAATTTGGAAATAGAGGCACGAGAAAACTAATGGCTATGTTTCAGCTTACCCAGGAAGGGGTGGCGTGATCCTAACCTACGTCTCCTGACTCGAGTCCCCTAACAGGTTACTAGATGGGCGGGCAGCTATCTATTTGTTCAGGGTGTTTAGTTCAGCTTATCTTTTTGTTCTGAAACATTATTTTCTTCTGAACCGGAAATCTGCATAATTTATAGAAGAGTGGGAATTTCTGAAAGCTGGGAATGACAAAAGTGAAATCTGACCTGTTTTGAGCACATCTCCTGTTTTTACTGTGGACAGTAAGTCTTGTCAACTGGGTTAAACTATGCAAACAGTATTTCAGAATGATTTAGGATTAAATGATACAATCACAAAACAGCAATATAATAGGAGATGCAGGATGAGCAGACGTATCCAAGAAAGGGTTTTCAAACATTGCAAATGAAACGGAGAGTCAAGGCAATGACAAGGAGACTGCTGCCAGTGACATATCCTGTGAGAAGATCCTCAGAACAACCTGACTATTTGGGAATATAGGGGAAAAGCAGACAGTGCTCTAAAATATGAGAAAAACAGGAAACCACAGGCAAAACCTAGCCATGAATTAATCCAACAGAAAGAAGTCAAAGCCAAGAAATTGTGAGCAGTGAGTCATCAGTAAAAGGGCACTTGCATGTAACATACGGGTTCAGTTCACAGGTACCCAGTCTGTTTTTTAAAATTAAAATTTAAAATATGTCAAAAAATATTCAGTGTTCAGATGAAAGTTGAAAAAAAGAAGCTTTCAAGATCTCAAGTCTGTATTTTGAATGTTTGGCTAATACATCAACACAGGCTAGCTTGCCAAAAATATTAAAATACAACTAAAGAGATCATAAATTAGTGAATTGTCAAGTGTTTTAATATGTATTCCCAATGCCAGGCATTTATAATAGTAAAAGCAGGTTACTTAAATAATAAGTGCCAGTTAGTACCCAGAGAACTCAGGACAGTTTTACTTTAACAGACAGAATAAACTAGGTTTGCTTCAGCAAACCCATCCTGAAAGAAGTAACAGAGATTTAACTTGGACACATGAAAAGTTTCTGTATTTTAGGATTTCAGTATTCATTTAGAGAACTATTATACCATGCAGTACAAACCTTTTATTAAATCAATGCATTCATTTGTTTGAAATAAAAGTTTTATTCCATCACTGTATTTTGATAGACTAGACTACTGCACATAGACAGAAGATAATGGATGGAACAGGATGTCCTTGAAGGAGAAGAGCTGCTTCAGATCACCTCTTTAATACTCTGGAGACATCCTGCTTCCAATGCCCGTCAGACTTCTGAAGGCTAAGAGGAAAGATGCACCACTGCTATCTGGTGTAACAAATCAGCTCCTGAATCACCTAACTATAAAACTCACAGGGAAAAAATTAAATAAGCTCTGCTTAAAATATCTCAATGTCATTTTTAAATCTATTTAGGAAGATTGGCTCCGATGCCTTTATAGCAGCTTAGCCATGTGCATTGTAAAGGCTCACTGGTACTGTAGCCATCACTGGGTTTTGAAATGAGTAAAACACAAAGTTATTAAATCAGTTTTGGTCTTGCAGTCCCATTTGGTCAGTTCACTTTAACGTGCTTTCAAGCAATTAAAGCCATTGATATACAGAGAGTTTTTTAAAAAGGCAGGAGTCAAAATTTCACTGACAGAGATTTATAACAAGGCATAGATTTCTTTTTGGAAAAAAAAAAAAAAGAAAAGATGTCTAAGCCATATTTGAACACTTGTTACAGAAGACAAAAGAAAAATTAAAACCTTGGCTTACATTTTTAAAGACTTTTCCCCACCCATTACATAGTCCTTCTGTGTTCTGAGTGCTGGAATCTAGATCAGCCAACTGTCTGTGTCATGATATGCACACAAAACATCTTCCTGCAATCTTAGTAGAAATCAGAGAAACAGAAGAATTTGGCTACATATATATAAATTCCTCAAAACCGGTATCTTAGCACAGTATATATAAATTTATAGTCTCAAGATTAAACCTGCTGGGGTAAACTCTCAGCAAAGCTAGTTGTGAAAAAAACCAAACCAAACCAAACCAAAAAAACAACTGACAAACCCTGGATCTATAGATTTGAATATTAGCTGTCTTTCCCTCTTTTAACTATAACACGTGTGCATGTGTGTGTGTGTACCCGTCTCCCCACCTCCTGTTTTCAGCTAGCACTTTGGTTACAAAGAAAGTGAAAAAGAGCTCTGGGAAACAACTTATTCACAGTAGGATTCAATAATTATGATGAAAGTACGGCAGCATAAGGCAGATAAAATGGTGTTAAGTTATTTCTTTCTATTATAAAAGTCTTAGGTCTCTATATGGAGCAGCACTTTACTCACCTACCTTGCATATCAATGTTGAACAAATTGCCTTGTTCATACTTAAAACACCGCAGACCCAGCTCACACCACTTAGAAGCTGTATGAAGCCTCTCAAGGAGAAAAAGTCAGCAAACTATTTTTTTTAGTTGTTATTCAGAAAGTAAACCAATTGAAATTCTAGTTGTCTCAAAAAAAAAAGGAAAAGATTTGCTTTCTGTTGAGAAAAAAACCACAACAACAAACCACACTGGTTTTTAGACCAGTGCATTCTGTTGCCATTTTTCAATGCACCTCTCTACTGGGGAAAAGAAGGATAGTTTGAGTCATGAATCTTGCAGGAAAACTTGCAGGAATAGCCAGTTTCTTTAGGAGCAAATATCCTGTCACCTTAAAATATGCAGTACAGTTCAAAAGCCAAGATCAACATGTTTGGGTATCTTTTTTAAACTCACTATGAAAAAAATGACTGCTGCAGAAGACACAGTCAAACTTATGCCATCTATTTGGCTTCCTTATGTATCTATGAAAAATTAAGCTTCATCCTCATCTTTCTGAGACTACTGTCTCCTTCTCCTGTTTCGGTCCAGCTTGTGTCTCTGGTCTGTGAGCACTTCACACTGAGAGAAATAAAATACCAGGATTTCCAGAGAGAAGTAGGAAAATTATTTAGGCTTCTAAAGGAGTAGAATTCAAACAAACCAGGCACATCCACATATTAACAAGTACTTTTCTGACCGTGGGAAAGAATAAGAATCAAATATGTTTTAGTCTAACCTAAAAATGATACTGAATGCTAATGAACTAATGTACTGTTAACAGATTGTTCCCTTTATTCTTACAAAATTTAATTTAATACATCCCTGTATTTATGCATTGGTATATAAAAAGCTCTTTGCCTTCTCTCTTCTAAAAATATTTGAATAATTGTGAAAAAAGTAATTCTTACTAAAGAGGATGGCAGCTCTGCTATATTACTTGATGCAATGGCAAGGAACAATAACATTTAACAGTGTCTATTTTCAAGTAATGATCAGCACAGTATGCTGCACATGCAGAGCATCTCACGGAGGAAGATCCTCTTTAGTTGTATCAGCGGCTACCATTTATATACCTGGTGGTGGGTAAGAAAATGAAGCTGGAGTGCTGCTAAGTCCACCTCTTAGTCACCCCGCTGCAAGCGTACTGCCGGGCAGTTGGCTTTTGTGGAGGTATCTCAGATATATGCTGGTGTAAGAGAAGGACAACTGGAGTGCTGGTTGTGTAGCTCCAGTGCTCACACACTGGAAGAGAAGCAATGAGAATATATAGATGTAGAACATAGGGAAAGGTTTGATACTGTTTCTTGAAGGTTTAATTTTATAGCCTTTGTCTGAAAATATGATTTCTCTACAGTGCCTTACTGCCTCAAACAAAGTCCAAAAGACTTTCTCTCCTATACTGATTTTATATCATGTTATGAGTAAAGTATCAGTTGCAATGAAATCGATAGGAGCTTCACCTATGTGTTTGAGCCTGTTTTAATGAAAGCAGAGGTAAAACTCCTGTTGATTTTCTGGAGAAGACTGAAGCCCTGGGGAATACTGGTAGCTCTTTAATAAGAGCTGTCTACCAGATGTAAAGCACGAGGACACCCTCTCTTGCCACAGAAAGCAGGACGGAAAATCCTACAGTCTGGCCATCATCTCTGTTATTTGCTTTGGTAAAATGTGCATCCTGAATACCCCTCTGAAGAATTCTTCTCTGATGCAAGAAAAGGGTTAAAATCTGGCCACAAGTAAGGTCTTCATGAGTTGGCCTGAAGTCAGTAAATTTGACATAGAATTGAAAGGAATCAAGTCTTTAAAGCAGTATTGGAGCTAATGTTCTGGTTTCACCTCCCTCCAAAAGACCTGAAGTTATAATCAGCTTATTGTAACCAGGCCTAAATATATCAAACAAAACAACTGATGTGATCAGACTAACTGACATCTCCCAAGAGCCACCTGCTATTACCAGAACATATCTAAAAATAAGTGAGAAAAAAGCACAGTATTTTGAAAGGAAACCTTTATTGTTCATACAAAGCTGACTCTGTCACATATCATGAGGCATCATTAACAAGCTAAATATGACTTTCCTTAAATCAAACAATATTTCTTAGTGGAAGTATCCAACACAGTTGTGATCAATTCTTTTCTTTGTTCTTTCCTGGATGGAATGTGTGTTTTGATATCAACTCATCTCTTTCAAACTGCTAGCTTAACCAGCATGTTATATGAATAACTTCCTTTCCAGGTAAATCCACCACAGGTACTAAAATCAGAGCTGGGGTCTTCTTGCCCAAATATTTTTCAAGGTATTCTTGCAGTCCTAAAATAGAAACAAAACAATTAATGAACCTGCTATGTCTTTCTCTTATTTTCTATTGTGTCCTATCTCTTAAAAATTATTTCTAAATACATTTTTGAAAATTAATGTGGAGTGGCAATTAACAAAAGGAAGTGCAATCCACCTCTTGAGTTTTCACTTTATATAGAAGGAAGAATCATCATCTCCCACCTCCTCATTGACTAATTTGAGATGAACTTTACACGTTGCCTAAGGCCATAATTTAGCAAAACAGTTAAAAGCATGTTTCTCAACCTTGAGTGAGTGAGTGGTCTGTTGATTGCAGATATAGCAAGCTGAAACTAAGTGCAGGTAGTAAAAATAACTAAAGGCCAGTTGAAATTCCGTTCTTTGTAATTTTTGATAGTTGGATGATCAGCACGTAGTTGCCTGTAAATGAAATTCTGCTCTCAAGTCCCACTGTGGCGCATCAGGCTACTAGAAGCTAAAGTAGGTCATTTTTTAAAACATTATGAACATGATTTCCATTTGAAATCAATGGAAGCATGCCGCGTTGAAGATATAATGGAGGAAGTCCACGGTTAGCAACATATGTGACTGCATATCTAGAATTGTAGAGAGATTCAAACTCTGCTAAAAATACAGAATTTGGCTGTAGAGAGCTCTAAAGAGACTGGTATGTATGGCAGAAGTTTGTAAATTTAAAGTCCATTATGGGAACAGAATTAGTAATGGATAATATAGGAGAAAACTAAAGAATGGAAAATTTAAACTCAGCATCAAGACATTTCTGGTCATGTTGCAGCCTCAGTGGACATGCTAGAAATCCAGCCACACAGAACCCTTAAAGACGACTACCGAAAACCCCGCAAATGACTCTACAAAAGACACTTTCCTAATGGTAAGGTATGGTCTGCATGGGTCTTGGTTTCAATAAGTTATTTCTGTCTGCAGCTTCTGTGATGATGGCAGTTCTTTAGAACACTAAGCAATCTTGGCTAGAGAGGGTGTAAAGAGGGCAGAACTTGAAGACTGTCAGAGCTTTTTTTTTTGCATCGCTGCCTGTGAAAGTGTGAATAGACAGTTCAGTCAAAGTGTTACCTCATCTAGGATAAAACAGGAATCTTGCTATTGTATTCACTGAAGCCAAAACTCTTCTCCCTTGTTACCTGGCAGCAGTAGCATAAATTAATGTAATAATGGCAATGCTACCTATGAAATATTGCAAAGACAGTACCAGTCTTCTGAAATTCTGCTAACTTCTTTTTTACTAACAAAATAAAAGCCAAAGGTCAACAGTCACCTCAAAGGTCAAAGGACTTCATGTTGTGTGTAAAATGGACTTGGTCTTTGTATCGCAGATATTCAGCAGTGACCTGATAATGAAGGAGCAGCTAACATTTTCACTCTAAACTTTGATTTCCAAAAACTTTATAGCTGTGTTGTCTCAGAAGGCATTAAGATGAAGTGGGCAAAGGCAAGTCACCTGAAAAATCATCAATTCCACCCTATTAAAATTACATTTCCTCTTTTTTTCTCTCAATTAAAATTGTGAAAATATAATTTTAATCTTTAACTTTTTCACAGGCTTAAAAGCTGTGAAACAGTGCTAAAAACTACCATAACAACAACAAGCATTACTTTCAAATGGAGAATTTGAAAGTGAGGCTATCTGGAAAGAGAACTCCATTATTTTGTTTTTATGATGTGGCCAAAATAGCTGTAAATATTTACATTTGAACATGCCCTAGTGGACTTGGTTGCCAGCCAAAAGAGCCACCTTCCCAAAAGACCACCACCTCTCCTATTGCAAGTGCAAAACGCTGCAGCAAAGCCTACACGTGTAATTGAAATGTGGATGAAAATCTGGGACATGTGCCTCTAAATGTTTTATTATGCTTATAAATCAAATAGTTCGATACAAAACCATTCTACCTTAGACGTGCATCTTTATACATTTAAAAATTGTGGATAGAAGTCTGCTCATGCAAATTTCCCCTGAAAAGAGGAGACTGGGTCTTCTAAAACAGAAATCTGTACCAGACTATGTAATTCTGGCTGATACAATGCAAAAATTGACAGCTATAAATTTTACCTGCTATAAATAAGATACTCTAAATCTTCCAATAATAATTGTATATTTTTAATGATGTGACACTAATAAAGACACAATCCTTGTCTTTTTCAGTCCAGCAAATTATGCTTTTAGATAAATAAGAGCCTCAGTCAGGACTACGAGAGTTTTCTGGAGTATGTAACTCTTTGTTCAATTACACTTTAGATTTCAAAAATTTCTTTCCTTTATATCACTTATGGAAATGTTTGCTCATTTGCATGCCATACTTCTAAAAGTTGACCTTAAACGTGAAAACAAGTAAAGGACAGAGGGTTACAGCAAGTGTGGTTACTGGAGCTTTAACAGGAGCTATATATGATTGATACCTGTCTTGAGGTTATTTAATCTGCCCTGATACAGAATGTTTATTAAAGTACAAACAAAACCAGCTGACTAGCAAGCAAACAAGTGTCGTGTATTGTGCATGTTTTCATTTCCTGTGACAGTCCGCATTAATTATTACTACATGAAATTTGCTGAAAGCAGGCGAGCTTCATCCTGTAAGACGGATCCCCGCTACTCCCAACTGATGAGAAGTTCAGGGCACAGGTTCTACATGGAGTTTCTTTCTGCACTGCTATGCATTTTTCTATTGACCTGGGTACAGCTGAGGGTTATGGACATAACCAAAACTTAAAATGAACAAAAATATTTCAAAGTCACCAAAATTTCTGGCATTACAATCTATTTCTGCCATACCTCTATAAGGCCAAGATATGAGATCAATAGTTTGATGATCTCTTGCACTGACTTAGCAGCCCTTCCATATAACATGGCACAATCCGACACCATAAGCTATTGTTTTTAAAGGTGCTTTTCACACTAAGTAGATAAAACAATGTCCTGGGAGCCCCTGAAGGGTCATGCCAAATGATTAGGAAGATGATTTTTACATCTGTGCTGCCATTGGCTTCAGCGGGATTTAGGCAGTATGAGGTGAGGCCACAGAATCCACTTATGTTTCCAAAGTCAGGTCCCCGTGATTGCTGCCAGACACTTGCTTCACTGGATATTTGCAGGGGAGGAGTAATCTAATAGTTCATATTGAAAAGGAAAATGGTCACAAAAAGGAAGATCACATTTAGCCCAGTACATAAAAAAAATCACTTTCATATTACAACTACTATCTTTCCTTCACTTTTTAACCAAAAGATATTGTTACATTGCTTAGAGCAGGTTTTTAAATCCCTGAGCTAATAAAGCTCCATTGCTTCAGCTGCGGAGATCTGACATGCAGCATGTACTTTGAAAAGATGCGTCACAGGGGATCAGGTTCCTAACAGTTGACTAAGAGTTCCAGTCCCAAAAGATGTGCCCCTGGTGTGCAGAACACTTAACCCTTCGACCAGTACCAACATGACTATTCACAAATTATTGATGTCCCTAAATCCCTGGCAGATTGCAGACAGTTCTTGTCTCCCTTGAAGCCAAAGCATATGGTCACTAATGAGATGGATTAAAAAATACATATACACATTCAAGGCTTTGCCACATGAAGGTAAAGCCACAGAAATGGTGGAAGGTGATTGAACTGGACTGAACACTGTTAAATACATGATTAGCCTCTTGTTATGGATCATTTTCATTGATCTATATACAGTTTCACAGCATAGTTTAATTAAAGCTGTCTGAAACAAGCCTCTGCCTTAAATGATCAGGCAGAGCAATGAAAAGGTGAAACATGAGGAACTGGAGATCCCCCCTCCCTTTCTTAAACACCCAGCTGACTGTCTCTGTGGTTTACAACCATAGCAAGGAAGGAAAATGTGCTTTTAAAAAAAATTATCTGGTTTTACTGCTGTTTATGAAGCTTATGTGCCAGAGAAATCAGTTCAGGATTTTTCCCACACTTTTACTTAAGATAATATAAAATGACATAGCGGAATATAAGATTTTAAAACAAACCCTGTACATTTGGCTCGCTTCATTTTAGTTAATACCTTCCCATCCAAAATAAGCCCAGTAAACAAAACTATACTGTTGGAATATAAAAATGAGGCACTTTCAAAAATAGGATTTTGTGCTGATTTTTTGTTGCAGCTGTGAAGATTTTAAATGACAATATTGTGAACATTTTGCATAGTCCAATACTTGGCTTTTCATATGGTTCCTTATGGTTTTCTTGACTATTCTTGATGGCATTATTTCATATTGGTCATGTTGGTTGTTTCTCTGTTAAGGGACCAGGTTTTCAAAATTGCTCTGCCCACAGCAAAAATGGAGGCAACATCTTGCAAATAATTGTGTTTCCATTTTGAAAACATATCGGCTAGATCTTCAAATATACTAAGAGCCTACCAGTTCCAGGGAAAATTGGCCAAAGATATGTTATTTGATGCTTTTATAAATTTCTTCCAAAATTATAAAATTTTAAGTCAGTCTTGATTTTTTTTTCAAGTGGGAAACATTCATGTACACAAAAAGAGGGAAATCAACAATAACTAACTTAGGAGGACGGAAATGGAACTTGTTTTGGAAGCCAACCACTCCTGATTATTTATCCTGGTTATTGCACTAATTTCCCTTGGTCCTTCTGGGTTTGAGTGAGTTACAGTCTGACTTTGGCTACTTATTTATAATATCAGAATAGTGATGATTTGCATACTTCAAATGATGATCAGGGTGTAATTGAGTTTTGTAAAGGACTGGTAAAAAGGGGAGTTTCCTGGCAACTTTTGGCAGACTGGATTAGGCACAGCTCTGGAGATGATGTAAGCTCCTTCATGCAATACTGATGATGCACTTCAATCACTCTGGCCTGGGATATTTATCTGAATAGGAATTAAGCAGCTGCTTTGAATTCCAGGGGAAGTCTGTTGCCATGATATACGAGACAAATGACCAATATGAATTTGGATAAGGCTGTGAAACTGCTTTAAACCTGTGATTACCTAAGCCAGTCTTTGAAGCTATGACAATAAAAGAATTTGTGTTCTTTGCTACATAACTTTCAAAATCTAATCTGTGTTGTGAAGATTTCTTAAGCTGTGTCTAGATTTCTTTCCCTTCTTTCAAAGTCAACATTTGATGAATGAGCTTTCCTGTTGCATGGTAAATACATAATAGCATTTGTTTAAAAAAATTAAAAAGTAACTAACTAACTGGCATAATTTAGACTTCAACCTGCCCCCCCCCCCCCCTTTACTATTTCAGGCCTATTTGTAAAGTGTACACACCCCCAAAATTGAGGGAGAGGGGGGAAGAAATTACAGAGGGAGTTGCAGTTGCATTTGGAACTCAGGTCTCTACAAACACATGCTTGGTCAGATGCCAAAACAGCCACTCAGATCTGCACAAGTCTGTATTTGCAAACAATTCTTTCATAAAAATGTATCTTCAAGGATTTGTCACATTTCATTTCAGTTTGTCTGCATTTATGGACCCATCTACACTGAAAGGCTTTTTGCTTGTCACACCAAACTAGTTTTAGTTGTAACAATGAAAATGTCTTTTTCAAGAAATCACATAACAGATGAAAATACAACCTGGACTGGAAGCACTAAAGCCAATGTTAGCCATCCTCTTTCAGCTTGTCTGTAATACCAAAGAACTATTTCAGATGATTGCAACCTCTTCTGTGAAGGATATGTTTATTAGGATCCATACTGATAAGATTCTGCCATTTTGGTCATAAAATACTGCGTTTTGTAGCACAGATACATACAAAACAGAGTAACACTGCACCCAGCAGACCATTCACCAAATGAAATTATAGAATCATAGAATAGTTTGGGTTGGAAAGGACCTTTAAAGGTCATCTAGTCCCACCCCCCCTGCAATGAGCAGGGACATCTTCAACCAGATCAGGTTGCTCAGAGCCCCGTCCACCTTGACCTTGAATGTTTCCAGGGACGGGGCATCTACCACCTCTCTGGGCAACCTGTGCCAGTGTTTCATCACCCTCATTGTAAAAAATTTCTTCCTTATATCTAGTCTAAATCTACTCATTTTTACTTTAAAGCCATTACCTCTTATCCTATTGCTACAGACCCTACTAAAAAGCCTGTCCCCATCTTTCTTATAAGCCCCCTTTAAGTATCGAGAGGCTGCAATTAGATCTCCCCGGAGCCTTCTCTTCTCCAGGCTGAACAACCCCAACTCTCTCAGCCTTTCCTCATAGGAGAGGTGCTCCAGCGCTCTGATCATTTTTGTGGCCCTCCTCTGGACCCGCACAAACAAGTCTATGTCTTTCTTGTAATGATACAAAAATCTGCTATAAATGGAAGACCACAGTTTATTATATTTTACTGCTAGTCCTGTTTCTGCGGTGGACTTCTTGTCCCTTTGGAATCTATCTTGAACCTGTGAAACCAGTTCTAGCAATGTTTTCACACTGGCTATGGTGAAAACAATGAATGTTGCTGTAGGCTTGGATGGGTACCCGCAGGAGCCTAAGCAACTCTTTCTACAGCAGAGCAGAGGAAGATGAGCTGTGTTTCCCAGCATGCCTTACTGATAACTCCTGCTCTCAGAATCAGTGAGGAGAAGTTGCAAGTCTGCAACGTAGCAGCCATGGACCTTCCTGTTCATGGGAGATACAAGAAAGACGAGTGATTGGCTTATCTTAATCCAAACGAGCTAGTCAGTGAGGATGTCAGTGCTCTGCACCACCAGCAGCAAGAGGAGAGGGACAGCTGGCCTCAAATGACCAGCTCTGAAGGAATTCAGAAGTTGCCTCTTTCCCTTCCAGCCTCACCAACCTCTCCGCTGTTCCTCTGCTTCAACGGGAGGGTGTGGGAAGGAAAGAGGACTCACTAGTAATCAGGGAGGGCACTAACATTTACAGGAACCTCACTTTTCTAGAGCTGAGTCACTTGGCTGAGTAACTATGGAAGTTGTTCTAGACTATAGCTAATGCATTTAGAAAATAGAAAATTACTAGACAAAACAGTTATTTTTAGTGCTGGTTTGATTGTGGGCCTGTCAGCCTTGGCAACGCATCTCTTTTATCAACCTGCCACATTACCTTGTTCTGTTTTCAGAGCAAAGTTTGATTAAAGACCAATTTCAGAAAAGTTACTCGTTGTGGGCGTTAATTAGAGCTTTCTGGACTCTGCAGGTTTTAGCTTATGATCCGTTTCACTTACTAAACCCTGTAATTCAAGTTACATGAAGATGGGAATGAACCAACCCCTTTCTATTCTTCTGAAGGCTTCTGTTTAGCTCAGTCATGAAAGAACCTCTCTCCTTTCCTTCTCTCATATGTAATTCTAATTTCTGGCCTTTGCTAAACAAAATTAAAAATAATACTTCACATCTATAAAGAGTTTTCCAACTAATGAACTGAGACACATCCTTGGAGCTTCAGAATAGGGTAGGTAAACTTTAGGAAGCCTTTGCTTCTAAATAATGTTTTCAGTGGTGCCCAAGTATACTATACATCTTAGGAAAAACAGGTAAACATATTCCACTTCCTCTGCTTTTTTTCTGGGAGTGGGGTACTGTTACTCTGTAAGAGAAGGTCCCTAGCATTCTTCTCCTCCTCTCTTAGTAGCAGACAAGGAAAGCCTTTTGCCTTTCTGCAAGCAAAAGGCCAGCTACTAGCTCAAAAAAATCTTAAAAAGGTGGTTGATGAAAAAAGACTTAATAGTACTTGCAGGTAATAAGTAGCAGATTGAAGCAGAACTTATAACACGATATAGTTAAAATTAGGAACTATGTAATAAAATGAATGAAATGGAAACATTATTGGGATACTATGCAAATACAAGCAGACCAAAAAAAAGCAGCCCAAACCAAAATGTGACTCAGCTACACTGGGTATTTGAAACTAGGCTAAACAAAACAAGAAACCACATACTAAAGAGAATAAACCTGTGAAGGAGAAGATGACCTAAAACGGTCCATCTCTGTTTTCCAGCAGACAGCCTGCATGGGAGAACTGAGGCTGAATGACGTAGGATATTAAAGCAGAGTTCATGGATACTACAGTCTTAAAACATCCTCTCTCAAGTATACATTCTCTCCTGAACTTCCTCCCAAATTCTGAAACCTAAACTTGAGCTTAGTTGGAAATGGTATGAACTCTTCCTAAAGCTGTACGGCGCAACAGATGCACCAGGAATGCTGAGGAAGTAAGCAAATCAGGCAATCATAATCTTCAAATGAGGTTTTATAGTGATATTTAAAACAACTACAATTTCAATCCCAAATGCCATCCCTAAGACAATTACATGCCACCTAACTCTCTCTGGATAAACGTAAGGTACCTTCCAAAGTACACACAGTACCAGTCAAATTAGGTATGTTATCCTGCACATCAGCAGCAAGTTGCAGAAAGAAATGTGATTCTTTTAAAGACAAACAAATGTTGCTGAGCTCTTCTGTGCATTAGTTATGGCTGTTTCTCAGTAGAAAGAATTAAGTTTTAGCTTCCATAATAATTCTTTCAAGCTGCCGGCTATAGCTTAGAAAATAGCAGAGCATGAAAAACTCATCACTTTGTGTTTTCCAGTGTTCTGTTTTTAGCCATGTCCTATATACAAGTTGAGAATCGGCCTATACAAGGTTATAAATGTGCACTTTTGTTTAAAATGTCATTAACCTTCTGCACTAAATAAAGAAACACTTAAGCATGCCCTTCCACTACTCACAGTGAGGTCTAAATATAATTTCACAGAGAATGGAGGACTGAACTTTCTGAGTACAATCACTCAGGGAAGAACTTGTGCTTTTTCTAAAACCATGACAGAGTGCAAAGATCACGAGCCTGTTTTCCCTGTGTGCTATTTTTCAAGCCCGTAACGACCCAATCTCTTTAAGGGGTGGATGGTTATTGAACTTGTATGCCAGCTGTGCTCAAAAGCTCTGGGGAGGATGGGCTGTAATGACACCAAGCAGGGATGAGTTATGAATGGAGACAGATTATTACAAACATATGAAACAGTAAGGACCCATTTTTCAAGCGCCATCTAAGAATGCATTTCACAGTATGTGCAAGCACTTGTTTGCTCATGTAGTCATCTGAAGGCACCTACGCGGACAGATAAAACTGCAGGATTCACTAGAGGCTCACACACACGTTTTTTGTTGTATGCAAAATCAGATAAATGTGCACTTTCGTGATTTTTTTCACCCCGGATTAATTGAAAACTTGGTGTGAAAATGATCAACTGCAACAGCACCTGTGCAGTAATTATGAAACTTGCTTTCTCACCTTTAGGTCATATTACAGTTACTGACTCTTGGCCCGTAGTCCAAGAGCATGAGATGATGCAGATTTGCAAGTTGTAGGACAGTTGGTTGTGGTGCCCTCCAGGTAGGGTTGGGGACACTGGTGGGGCAGTGTGTGTGGGAAGCTCGGCTGTGCCTGCTGGTAATTCAAGAACTTTTATCTCCAGGGCCTGTCAATCTGGCACCTTTCACAAGTGTTAAATTCACTTAACTATATTTTTTAAGAAGCTGTCAGGAGACATACTGAAGCAAATATGTCCTTCAGTGGTTACACATGGACTCGGTTGTAACAATGTTTGTTAAGTGCTTTGACATCCCCAAACGATATGTTTGGTACAGCTTCCACATTTGTTCGTTTATTCAAGCCTGCTAAATAGTTTCTACAACCAATGGGTTTAAGAAATATCTGATTGGACATAGTGCATCCAAAAAGCCTGACCGTGAAGAGATGTTTATTTAACTAGTGGACACCGCATACATCTGCTGGTGGGAGAATTTAGTCTACAAACAATAGAAAAGGTTTCTGAAAGACTTTGTGGCAAGCATCTTTAGACTGGGTATGGAGAAGATCATATGGTCCTTGCTTTATGTCAAGTTAAGCTGTGATCATTTAAAATAATACTGATGGAATAGTTTTCAGTTTCTAGGCCAGATTCTCAACTGCTGTAAATTGTACCTATGCTAATTTACACCTGCCAATGAGCTTGCATAGAAGATTACATATTTGTATATAGTATCATGTGCAAACTAATGAGGTTATTTCTAGATGTTTACCACTGTAAAGAGCTCTGAAACTTTAAATCAATCTGCTGTAAATCTCATGTAAACAATTTATCGTAACAAAACCAGATGAAAGTGCACCAAACATGTTAAATGCATTATTAGGTTGATGAAGATCATTCATATTGATCCAGGTCTGGCTTCACAGCACAGTTTAATCAAAGCTGCCTGGAAGAGGTAACAAAGAGTGGTCATGGCATTCACTGCCTTTTGTCCTGAGGTCACTGATTTAATCCTAGGGCGAGTCTACAAATAACGAAAATTTCATTACTGCTGCATCTGACAACCTATCTGAAATTAGCTGGAGCAGACTAAAAGGAAGGGTAGACCAGTATTTAGAGGAGGAACAAACCCCAGCTTCTGTTTTAATGGGGAAATCATGCTGCCAGAGGTTGCTGATGATCCACCCAGCAGTTTGTGGGCTCTTGATAGCCACACAACTACCTCCCCTTGATCTGGCAGATTTACATTAATTGGATTTTTATCCTGTATGGCAGCGACCCAAGATATCAGTACCCTCTTATTCCCTACAGTCAAGGAAGAAAAGGAGAGAGATGAAAGTCTTTTGTTCCTCTTCATGGCCTCCAAGGATGACAAATAAATCTCACCGCTAGTGCTTCCTGTGTAATGTGAGCTCATAGTTTGTTACAGATTTGGGAACAGGAGACTGGGAGAGTCATTCAACTGTGTCAACCGACAGCAAAATGAAAGAAAAAGGGTCTGAAACTTGGCCACATAGTGATGTGAGCTGCTAGTCATTTTTGCTCTAACTTGAAGTTATTAACAGCATAATTTATTAACAGCATAATTTATTAACAGCCTTCAGCAAGACGTACGTGTCATTTTATCAGGCACTGAATAAACACTAAATAACAGACAAGGTCTACCACAAAGAGTTTACCATCAACATAAAAAAAAAGAGCTGAAAAAGGAACATAGGACAGGTAGGAAACTGAATCATAGAAAACCGTGCCAAAATGACATTATTTGTTAAGGTAATTTGTGGAAAAGCCAACAACTGACCCCAAATTCTGACCCATCGCACACCTCTTCTTCCTCTTGAGAGCACACCGCAGTGAGCACACTTGCAAACAAGGATATAGTGGCCAAGAACTGAATCATCCTTTTGCTTGGACTGCCTTTGGATCCCTGGATGTAAAAATCCCAGTCCCAGAAGAGCACTGCCGCCCGTGTTCCACCTGCTCTGTTGTCAAACAACTTCACTGCTCGGAGGCCTCTGCCATTCCTCCACCATCAACAATTGGGGTGGTTTACAGGTTATTTGAAAGTTACCTGTGGGCTTTATGCCAAAATAGTCTATCATATCTGTCAAGGGGCTATAGAGCTCACTGTCCTATGATTGCTTAATAAACATTACTATATGTTTTATACCACAGTGTATCACAAAAGGCTGCAACGAAGTTAAATTATTAGACAAATATAGATATTTAAAAAAGACTGTTTCATCACCAGAATAGATGGTCCTAAACAACTGGTTTTAACGAAGCTTTTGGAGAAGGCCTTTTGGAATTATACAAACTACACTGCCTTCCATTAAGTCTTGTACATTTTGTGATTTATAGCCACATGGGTGACAGGCACAGTACAGAGCATAGCCCAGCAGTGAATGGAAAAGCTGCCCAGACGTGGCCTGTTGCTTAGGGGTTCCAGGTTCCCCCAGGTGGGCCAGTTCCCAGACGCCACAGGTGGCCCAACACCCACAGGTGACCCCTCAGTCAGCAGCACCCACGGTTCCGCTGCTTGAACGCTGGCTCTTTCGACAGGAATTTCTAGTTCTGGAGCCTTAAGCCACATTTCTGCCAAAAACTATGTTAGCTCAAAGATACTGGATTAATAAAACTGAAAATGCTCAGAAGGAAAATGATGTGATGCTTTAACCACTTTTAAGAAACATGAAGTGCTAGTGATGGAAGGGTGACCTTTATCTTTCCCACAAACAGAAGGCCAACCTACACGGCGCAGCGAAACATGCTTTTGATTTATCCTTGTGCCTCATTCTGTTTTAAAGATGTGAGCTGTGGTATGAGATCTGGTTTTAACAATGTTGCAGGACTGCTAGGGGGAAATAAATTGTTCAAGAAGAGATGTCAGCTCTAAAGTAAAGCAAAGATGCCCACACAGCCCTCTCTTTGGTCAACACTGATACTTTATGCCATGGGCCTTAACTTGTCAGGGAATATCATACCCGCTGCACTGTAAAACGCAGTAGTGAGAAGGACAGGCTATAGAAAGCCATCAACATCTGTTCACAGAGAGCCACTCTTCTCCTGGAACATCATCACTGGACTGGTCTTACCAGTATTTTCTACACTACATTACCTGAATGAGTAGGCTTCTTTTTTTTTTTTTAAAGGCTTCTCTTTCAAGTTAGTTTTTCAATTATACTGCTGCTAGGAAGATTCATTAGAATGAGGCCATCACCTCTTTTTCTCTTTTGCAGAAAGCACATGCTGGTAGAAAAGAAGGCAACAAAATATGCTCAGCCTAGCTGAATTTTTGCCAAATCACTTTGCAGGGCAAAGAAAACTCATCTACAACCTGTCACAAGAACACTTCGGGTCATTAAAGCCCTACAAAATCTGGTATGACAAAAAGGTGAAACATGAAGGTTCTAATGGATTAGTCATAATCACCTGTATCATCACCATCATCATCGTCATCTAATCAGCTTCATTTTTGACTTCCCAAGAGCGAAGAGGCAGAAGAAAGGAAAACTAACTGGATCTTATCATGTATACTCAGAACTTCATGCTAAATACATTTGCGTCCTCCTGCAGATGTTTCCATTTGTAATTCTAGCAACTAATTTAGGTAAATCTAGCACTTTTAAATGCTACCAACATCAATACTGCCAGATTCAAAGTTACTGGCACACCTCTTTTTAGTAAAGCATAGCACAAAAGAATAAAATTATAATCTACTTGCTTAAAATATGAAAGTTGGTTATTTATTCCTCCAGAATTCTAGCTTTCTCTCAGGGGAAATCTGGAAGTTTTAAATTCATTGATCCCTTGCTTTGCCACTATTCTCTCTCCTTTGACCTTTTAGATATTTTTTGTTTGCTGTCACATTTTTGCTGATTTGTTTTTAAATTATAAATCTGATTTTAGCTTCATTTTTCTTAAACCACTTACCACAATCCTTTAGAAAAGTCTACTTGCAGTTTCATTCTTAAGGCCAACCAAAGATTTACAATATGCTAAACTGGGCAAATATTCTGTAGTAATCAGTACAATATATTTTATCCTCCATCATAATAATTTTTTCTGGCTCCATGTCGATATAACTTTTTCTGCTTTTTACAATGGTTTACAACTTAAATAATTTAATACAACAGTTGTTATATTTTTATTGCAAGCTTATAAAACTTGTACGATAAGTCTCTTCCATGCAATATATTAAACAAAGAAATGACAGAGAAGAAGGGGAACTGATGATTACTAAAACTGTAATTCAGTCTCCAAGTTCTGAACGTGTCATAAAGCGCTTCTGGCTCACTTGCGTACAGCACATCTTGTCAGAGTTCCTCAAATGAACCACCTCTCCGTATTCAGTTCTCCTTACCCGTTATTTTAATGATACAGGAAAAACAACAATAATTTTGCATTTCAGGCAATGTATCGATGAGGTGGCGGTCAGGGGAAAGGACCCAGCGTGAAGTACGAAGGGGCAGGACTGCCATTGCCAGCTCTGCCACCGCGTTGCTGGAAGTTCTCGGGCAACTTCTTTTGGCTTTAACAACGTGTATAGAGCTATGCTTTATTTAATTTTGCAATAGACAATATAGACAGGTGTCTCCTTAAGTCTGAGGCAGGACCTTTGTGTCTGATTTTTGTGTTTCTGAGCAACTGCAGTTCTCGATGCTTCATAAAATCAAACTCTGAATTTCATACTTCCGTTTTTTAGAATAGGAAAAATACTTTCCTGCCTTTGTGAAATGCTTTGAGATCGCTTGATGAATAATTGTTACTGCCTTAGTATATCTGACAGCTTATGTAAAAGATGCTGTTTCAATGCATCCCTCAATAAGACTCTTTTAAACTATGTTTTACATTACAGACCCACTTTACATACTTTTACAGACACAGTTCTGTCCATATCTACAAAGTAGGTCACCATATATCCACAAGAACATACAAGTCTGCTACTTCTAAAACTCCTTTGCTGATGATATACATAAAAATAATATTGATCTAAATTTATGTCAGAAGTAAATTTTACTGACATGGAAATGCTACATTTATTTCTATTTTTGGAGGAATTATTCATATTTTTGAAACTTAGGATAAAAACTTCAACTAGCTGTGGTACAGATTCTTCATCACCTAGTTCAGTAAACCATTTCTGCACAAAATGCATCACAGAAACCCTTTTCCTCTTTGCTGAGACTTTTAAAAGAAAAGAAGACATCACATATACTTTATAGAGGTAAAACATTTCAGTTTTTAAGGCCAGGCTTGATAAAAATCTCCAGAAGATATTTTTGATGGCTTGGCCAAAAAAACCCCATAATTAATTCCTGTAAATCATTTAACCGCATAGTCTCAATGCTCCTAATACAAAGGCTCTTTGTCTAGACAATTAAGATTTGTTAGTAGAAATCAGCTTGTGACTCCTAAGAGATCAACATAGTCAGCTGAGAAATAAACTTACAAACTTTTCTATTTGTCCGAAAATATGAAAAGACACCAAGTTGGGCGGGAGTGTTGATCTGCTTGAGGGTAGAATCATAGAACAGAATCATCGAATTTAGGTTGGAAAAGACCTTTAAGATCATCAAGTCCAACCACACAACCTGGTGTCATCTGCAAACTTACTGAGGGTGCACTCGATCCCCTCATCCAGATCATTGATGAAGATATTAAAGAGAACTGGCCCCAGTACCAAGCCCTGGGGAACACCACTTGTGACTGGATGCCAGCTGAATGTAACTCCATTCACCACAACCCTTTGGGTCCAGCCATCCAGCTGTTTTTTTACCCAGTGAAGAGTATGCCCATCCAAGCTGAATCAAATCCCTCTGTAGGAAGGCTCTGCAGAGGGATCTGGACAGGCTGGATCAATGGGCTGAGGCCAGCTGTATGGGGTTTAACAAGGCCAAGTGCTGGGTCCTGCACTTGGGTCATAACAACCCCATGCAACGCTACAGGCTTGGGGAAGAGTGGCTGGAATCTGCCTCGAGGAAAAGGACCTGAGAGTGTTGGTCAACAGATGGCTGAATGTGAGCTGGCAGTGTGCCCAAGTGGCCAGGAAGGCCATCAGCATCCTGGCCTGTATCAGAAACAGTGTGGCCAGCAGGACTAGGGAAGTGATCATGCCCCTGTACTCAGCACTGGTGAGGCCGCACCTCGAGTACTGTCTTCACCTTTGGACCCCTCACTACAAGAGGGACATTGAGGTGCTGGAGTGTGTCCAGAGAAGGGCAATGAAGCTGATAAAGGGTCTAGAGAACAAGTCTTATGAGGAGCGGCTGAGGGAACTGGAGTTGTTTAGTCTGGAGAAAAGGAGGCTGAGGGGAGACCTTACCGCTTTCTACAACTACCCGAAAGAAGGTTGTAGTGAGGTGGGTGTCGGTCTCTTCTCCCAAGTAACAAGTGATAGGACAAGAGGAAATGGCCTCAAGTTGTGCCAGGGGAGGTTTAGATTGGATATTAGGAAAAATTTCTTCACTGAAAGGGTTGTCAACCATTGGAATAGGATGCCCATAGAAGTGGTTGAGTCACGATCCCTGGAGGTATTTCAAAGATGCGTAGATGTGGCCCTTAGGGACATGGTTTAGTGGTGGACTTGGCAGTGTTAGGTTAACGGTTGGACTCAGTGATCTTAAGGGTCTTTTCCAACCTAAATCATTCTATGATTCTATGATAAAGGATTGGGTGGGCATAATAAGGGTGGGCATATTAGAAAGAAATCATTTGGAAGGCAGGAAAAACTTCTAAGGAATAAACAAGAAAGCATCCTTGTAATTTTAATCATTAACTCCTTAATGCTAGCCTGAACAGATAAATCAAGATCACAAAATGTCTAAAGAATGAGCTAGTTTCCATATGGAAATGTCTAAAAGTCATCCATTACTATTGCTGCTTTTCATATAGCAGACACTGAAATCAATATGCTGCACTGGTTCAGTAAATTTGTCTCTTAACAAGTTAATAAAACAGTGATCCCCACATAGTCTTTCTATGAAACTTTCATAGAAAAAAATGAGAATATTAAATGCACTAAGATAGGGAAGATCTGCTCCATTTGCTCTGCAATGATAATCTTTTACAAAAGAGGATTTTTATTATTAATTCTTTGCCTTCTGGGGATATTATAATTTCCTAGAATGTAAAAACGCCTTAAGCACAGCAATTTGCTGAGCTAGACTGGATTTCAGGATGTTTCAAATGAGCTGATAAACAACTGCATAATTAGCAATTATTAGATCAAGACTGTACATTACAGATATACGAGTGAACCATCCAATGGACAAGCAGGTTGCAGATACTGTTTTTAAAACTATGAGTCACTGTTATGCTTTGACGTGCATCACAACTTTTCTTTTAAAGAATTAAATACCCTACTGCTTATTTTTTCTTTAGAAATGCAGATTATTCTATCAACCAAATCCTTGGGGTCTTAATCATTAGACACATCCCTCTGCGCATGAATAATAAGGAGTTTACAGGCTGAATAAAACTCATGCGCTAAAAGTGATTAGACTGAATTTTTTTTTTAATTAAATAGTTACAAATCAATTGTATACACATGTTCAACTCAAGATCTAGTATATTTCTTAAGCCTAGAATTCTCCAGCTCCTTAAAGAAATATATTATTTTACCTTACAAAATAACGTCATCAGATATACTACAAAAAAAGTGTAAAATTAATGTAATTTGTGGTACCACCTCATTTTCAGGACCTGGGTATTTGTTACTTATACATATCATTTTGTCAAGCAGTCAGGGAGTGGCTGGGAAATGTGGCAGCTAGATGAGAGAGACAGCACTAAGGCTGCTTGAGATGCAGAATGAAGTTACTAGCTGAGTTTTTCTCTAAAAGAAACAGACGTGGAACAGTTAGCAGGGCTGATACCTATAGTGACAGCTTTAGGTTTCAGCGCAGATCTACCAAAATGATATGTCCATTGAAATGAATGGCACAGTTCACACTATTCACAATTACTGTTTTAATTCTGACTTGATTGCATTTAGGAGGACTACTTTAAAAGAATCTACAGTGATTGATTAATATGAGTCATGAGTATTATAAATGTCATTTTTAAAATATGAAAATTCAAATTCAAAACCACTGGTTTGCACCACGAACAAATCATGTTTTAAATTTAGGATGGAATTATTCTTATGTAATTTACCAGTTTGAAAGCTAGATGCCTAATGAAAAACAGCCCTCTGTTCCAAAAGATTATTAATCCCATTGTAAAATACACTATAGGATGAAGGGTCCCTTGGAGGTGTCTGTCACCCAGCACAAAGAACCTAGGTCATTAGGTTAAACAAAACAGTTAACTTCTTTTAGGCAGTTAGAAAAATTGATCTTTCCTAGCTGTCCAGGCAACTGTGAATTGCGTCACTCTTGTTTATAATAGCAACACGGAATTTAAATGGACCTCTGTTTAATAATTGATTTATTACTGCAGATGACTTCATTGCATAGTTCCTTACATGATCAGCTAATCCCTCCTATTTCAAATTCTTCTGGAATTGTTTTCCAGTCTCAAAACACCAGCTTCAAGTGGAAATTTAATCAATGTTCATAAAAGACAATAAAGCTAAAATGTAACACTTGTAACAGCAGAATGTTTTAGACATACTTTATTTAGAGATATATTACAATCTCTTTGTCTAGTAAACTTTTCCTTGTCACTCCCATTGCTCAGAAGAGTTTCGTTTTAAAAAGGTGCAGAATACAGAAGTCTGCCATTCAGTAATTCTAGCTTGGAAGAAGTTTTAGAGGAAATAGATCAGCTGCTTAGAAGCAGTTATAATCAGAAAAGCAACTATATAAACTGGAAGCTTCTTGCTCGGATCTGCTACTTTGTAGTCTGCATTTCCTCTTATCTTTGCAACTGTGAGAGCATTTCAAAACCCTTGTAAAAGTGATTGGTCTTCACATTTATCATGGCTGCGGGGCTAAATTTAGACTTTAGGCCAAGCTTTGTTTTAAGTGTTGAAAACAAAGAAGCTTTCTCTGACAGGTTAATTAAAATAAAGGAAGCTATTTAAATCTGCCCAAGGGCATGCATGTCAGTGGTAGTCTTAGTGGCAACATTTGGTGGGCAGTGTGTAGATGAGGTAGTCAAATGGATGCTCCATCGAAAAAAAATTTTTATGCAGCAAGCCCATCATATACATGCTATTAGGTAAGCTATATGCACATAATTTTAGTCCTAAAGAACCAAATTTAGCTAAGACTATTATATTGGTTCTGCTCTAGCTAATGTAATTATTAACTAAGGGTCACAAAGTAAACCTTCATCTCCTTTTGTGAAAGTATGAAGTACTAATTCAGTGATATATTTCCCCACATTTATAGGATTACTGGCACAGAATCCTTATAAAGCATCGTGGAGCTGGGAGGTGGGGAAAGGATTTTGGTGGAACAGGTTGCCATTTCTTGTATTCTGGGGTTCAACTAAAGAGTTTTAAATAGCTGCGTGCAGTAGCAGCATGGCTGCAGAAGGTCATGCTAGTAGCCTACAGGGATGTCATAGAAGAGTGATAAAGAAAAGCCATTCATATAGCAAACTACTCAATTTCTGGACTGGGGACACTTGTAGGTGGATCACTATGATTTGCATGGTTTAGAGACCTCTCTTCTTTCACACATACTGTCCTCTATAAATACGGGATTCTATGGTGCTGATTTTAATACTGAATGTGTTAAACTATTTTAGGCAAACACTAATCAATACAAGAAATGCAAAAAATAGTTTAAATTTGGAACAGGATTAAAGAAAATAATTCTGACTCCATTCTAAGTCAATGGTAAAACTAGTAATTTCAATAAGGTCATCGTGACCCCAAGACCATATGATAAGGTTTCAACAAACCCTGAAGATAACAAATGCACCTGATACAAATGAGGGCCAGCCCTAAGTAACCCACTATTTGCTCAGCCCAAAACCCTCCTGAAAACTGCACAAGGTACTGCAGAGAGGAACTGCGCAGGACAGTATAGGGAATGCTGATGACTGGGAATGTTTACTGGCACTATACCATCCTAGACATAGCTGTAATTACCTACAAAAAGAGACTGTATTGGCTGGTGGGACATAAAGAAATTAACCTCACACAGTGACCTATGTTAAGAGATCAAAAGAGGAGCACCCAGTTGGCAGTCTTTGTTTTTTCTTCTGATTCGGTTCAAGATCAATTAACCATCAATTAGAAACAGGTCTCTCAATCCTGACAGTTCTCTGTCACCTTTTGAATCAAAGAAAATGTCTTCCAGATAAAGTCAGCCAGCCAGAGCACAGCAAGGCAAAGCCATCCTGTCTCAAGATAACTCCAGAAGAGGAATCACTGCTGTTAAAGCAAATCCATGATAATTTTGCAGAAAGGCCCAATATTAATTCTTCATTTGTTATGAACATCAAAAAAGAAATTACCATTTGCTTATATACATACAGAATAGTGTCAGACATAAGAAATGCCTGAATGCTGACAACTATGTTCCTTCTCAATAATTTGGACATACTACATGGTAAGAACTAGATGTTTTTAGCAAGAACCATTCTGAGATTGAGTAGCTTTTCAATTTTTCTTCAAGTACTTGTAAAATTTATATTTTATCCTCACCTAATGCCAATGGCTGGCACACTTTTCTCATTGCTAGCTTTAGCCTACTATCTTAAGAAAAAAATCAGAGAATATACTCTATGATAGAGAAGGATACAGTTTGGCATATGTCTATACTATACTGTGTTTGACACGTCCGTACTAGGAAGGATAATGGAAGTATGACTTTAATATTAGTTCCGACAATAAGAAAAAAGACTTGAGTGTAGGCAACACAATCACATCACTGACTCTTTATAATGCTTCACTGGTTACGCTACTTTTATGAATTCTTAGAGCACAGCCTATATAATTCCACTTTACCAGTACTATTTCATGGGTTTGACTGCAGGTCATGTGCATACATTGCTGGTGCTTTACTTGCAAAATTAGTCTTATATATGCAATGTTTGAAAAGTCTGGCCTAAAGCCACAGTATTCTCAAAAATGCTTAATTTTTAGTCTTTGGTCTTTGTCACAGCCACTAAAACCACTTTAATAAGAAAGACTTAATTCTCTCATAGTAAGAGTAGACTGTGTATCTTCTGTTTATATATAGATTCATTTACTTACATGATATTGAAGTTCCAGTTACCATGTGACAGGTCAGTATCTACCACTCTGAGCACATCTTTACACATATTTTGTAAGCCAAGACCTTTTATTGCTCAACAGTATGTCAGCTCAGTAGAATGAAATATTTTCTATAGCAAATGCATTGTTAGAAACCAAACCAAACTACTGAATCCAAGCTGTCAAAAGAAAATGAAATATGTGTCTTATGTGGTCCATGGCACCACACACAAACCCAATAATAATTTCACTTTTGCAGGACAAGATGATGTATTTAGTTTCTGTATCAGTTTCTTTTCAGTTTACTGTTCTAACATTACAGCAATATATTTTTCGAGGTGATATGTTGGAAAGAATACTGTGATTTGAAATGCAGGCACAGTTCATTAATACTGTTAATTTCTTAAGTTTCAAAAAAGAAGGCAGCTTCTCAGGAAACTACAACTACTTAAAAGTAGCCATTATACATCAGATTTATCCTATTCTGACTTTCTCTCTTCAATTTTATGCAATGTTCAATGGAATTTCTCATGTCTCATAAGCATTTCCCATCTTAGGTCCTGGTCACCATTTGTCTCCAAACAGAGTAGACTCTCCTATGAAGAATAATAAGCCATATTCTTTTCTGGAACCACTTTAATTAAATTAGGTACTAACCAGAATTCTCTGAAGGTGATGAGTAGCTGAAAAGGAGAAGGGAGGAATATTTTCCTCAAGAAATAATTTTGTCAAGAAAGCATGTGCTCTCCTGAGCGACTCTGTGTAAATCATTGTCAACATACTGTGTAAAAGACTATTTTATGATTGTATGACAGTTCGCTATATGGACTTCACTGCTTAGAGTAATTTGCAAGTTTCCTTACAAACATTAAGGAAAACAAAAGTACTTTCTTTCTCAGACTTTTTAAAAGACACTGGTTACTCTGAGACCAATTCCTTCCCATTGATTACAAATAATTTCATTTTGCCGCCAAGTTGCATCCTTGTCTTCTGTGTCTCAGTGCATTCTCATTTCCCACTGCCACAGACTATTACTTGAAGGAGGAAAAAGCTCAGTTTAATCATTAAAAAAATGAAACAAATAAAATCAGACTAGAGACAGTAAATAGCCAGAGCCATTACTACAAAATTAACTAGCAAGAGCAAACTGTCTTCTTCATCTAAACTTTTAATTACTAATTCACAAATTATTAGTAAGTTTACTTACAGGAAAAAATAATTCATGCTAACCTTTAAAGGTATCAATAATTTTTAATAGCAAACATGCATGCTTTAAATCCAAAACACACTTACAGATTTCAATAGCCAATCTTTCTTCATCTTACTCTGTGGCCACAACATAAATGAAAATATATTTCATTGAACTGTATCTATAAGTAACAGTAAAATTTGCTACAAACAGATAAAATACTACCTGTATAATGACAATAAAAAAGAACCAAGCCAAGAAAACAGATCTGTCAGAATGATGATGATAAAATCCAAGCTTAGCATGTTTCAGGACAGTCAGTACATATTTTTTTTCTTTAAAGCAAAAGTAATTCAAAGAAAGGTGTTAAGGTCTGGTTAAGAAATATAAGCTGACAGCAAATTATGTACCAAGTTTAATTAGAGAATCTATGGCAACTCAAACTGTGTATCAGAAAAAAGTAAAGGGATTAGATCTGAAAGATCCATTTGTGTAAATACGAATTTTTTTTTTTCTTTAAAAGATGGTCTGACCTGATGAAAATCCCGACTCCATTAAAGTTGAAGGGAGTTTTGCCACCGACTTAAGAGCAGCCAAGATTTCATGAACTGCGTGTTCATTTACATCTGTTTACATCGTCCGTTTTTTATGTCTTTTAGCATTTTGGAATCTGCACTCCTGTGCAGAAGGAGAGTAGGCTGGAGAAGACATTTGGCTAGAATTCAGGAGACGAAGGTTCAACTTCTGTCACAGGCTTACTGAGAAAACCTGAATAAGTCACCGCCTCCTCCTCTGGTGCCCAGGTTCCTTCTCAGTAAAATTCAGGTGATGATAGTAAACTCCTTTCTAAGTTCCCCTGAGATCAAAAGATAAAAAGTGCTACAGCTAGGTATACTTTTTTTATTTTTCATAACTAAAACCACTGCTTACTAAATTCCAATAAGAAACCAGTGTGATGATAGTCCTGAAAGCACAAGATGAAAAACATAACTGGGAATTTTAGAACTGTTTTTTGCTTAACAAAAACGTGTAAGAAAGAAAAAAATAGCTTTTAGGTTGGTAATAGTGGCAACTATTAAAAACACTCCATATGTAAACACATGACAACTATGGAAACAGTTGAGGAATAAAAGTGGAAGTCCATAATACAATTAACATGCTTGTAAAGAAAAAGTCAGAATAGTGGAATCTCTACTTCCAGGTAATGCTTTGTTACAGTAGGTTGTATATTACCCTGGAAATGTCACTAATGCTGCATTTCATGAATTTTCAACAAGCTCCGCATGGACAGAACACTGAGCAAGATGACAGTCTTTCTTTAATCACTAACAGTTTGAACTTACTCCAGTAGTTATAATTTTTTTGGTCCACAGCCTGTAGAATGGCTGTAAACTATCTGGCCTTTCATTTTAGCTTCAATCTTGCAACAAAATCTGTGTGAAAGGTTCCCTGTGGCTACAACTTCTATCCACTTCAGCAGAAGGTCATGCTTATGCTTTTAGGGACAATAAAAGGTTTTAGCAAATTTTAGATAAATTCTATTTCTTTCCTGTTATTACTTGACTTTTTATGAGTTTTATCTAACATAAAATCTGTGATCCATAAAGAAGGCAAGCAACAACAATCACAGTCAAACAGCTTTAAGTCAACCTAGTGAACTAGTCAACCCCAGTTCACAACTACAGGATGAAGCTTGGGGGCTGATGAAGAAAGTTACCTCAAACACCAGATTAAAACACCCGTAGGAGCTTTAAGATCACGAAACAGAGTAATGAAGCTAATGCAATTAATTCCAAACATGCAGAAATATTTAGCCTTTAGGAGGAGATAAAGATTCATATCTGGTCACAGAGCATTTATCAAATGAACTAACATGGAATTGTCACTTTGCAAATTTAACACTACTAGTAAAACTAACAAGTATTGCTGCAGGAACACCAGCAGTTGTTTTAGAAAATATTGGCTAAAGATTAGAGTGTGTCTGCAAGTCTGGCTTTTTAGTGAAGGTGAACAATTTGGGGGGAAGGGTTGTGCCATGAGAACTGTATCAAGAGCTGTAATGTTGAATCCGATCATTTCACATGCAAAATGTACTTTTCCCCAATTTCCAGTCTTGCAATTTAACTTGCAAGTATATGAAAATCAAGGAGAGTTGTTTCATTCTAATATATTCTAGCCTTTGCAAGAAACCTATTCTTCTCCCATTTTTCCTGTGAGGCAATGGATGGCAGAATAATAGACAAGAAACAGCCTGTAAAGTACAAGATCAACAGTACAGGGCCAAAATTTGTTTTCTATTACTTGAAACAGTCTCTCCAAAATAGAATTCTGGTATATTAAAAAATGAGTTTGGAGAACCCTGAACAGCTATTGCCAGTGCTGGTCCTATTTTATGAATAGAGAGAACACTTCAAATGCTAGACACTGCAAACTAAGAAGCAGGCAAAGATGAGTTTGCAAAGTCGCAATCAACTGCAAATAACAGTTTGCATGCAAACTAAAGTAAAACCTTTTTGAGATAGACTTCATAATACCAGAAACTTAAAATGGTTTCTAAAATCACTGAGCCTGAATTTCAGCTGAGAAGAAAATATCTGAAATTTCTTAAAACTTCAGAAAGTGTCAACAGCCTGCTTAGCCAAATAATGAACACATGAAAAACCCAGAAAATGTTAAGCAGTTCAGCAAGACAAAGATAAAAAGGAAAGCTTAATACTTTAGCTAAATGTGACCACAAAGGGCTTGTATTTACCTACATATAAACCATAGTTAAAACAGCATGAAGGAAAAGAACTCTGTACTTCAAAATGTCTTCTCTATTCTAAGATGATATTAGGATCAATTGAGTGACATGAGGAAAATTTTCTTGGCAGAGAGTCAGGAGCCAGAGGAGATTCATGTGCACCTATATATATATATATATATATGTATAAATATATATGAATATGTATATGTACTTTTTTTAAGTGTAAGAATGTTCCTACCTCTTCATGTCTAGTCTAATATTCCAAGCTGTGATAAATCAAATGGACTCAGAAAATGATAACGAGAGAAAACATAATATCATATAATAATTTTGGCATCTTTTAAAATATCAGGTTTTACATATCTTTTCCAGTAGAGTTACTAAAAATGAAAGTTCCACAGGTAATAACAAGTGAAGTGCTTTAAATAATATTTCAGCTTTAGTAATAACCATAACTGAAAGCTGTACATTTTAAGTTTGTAAATGTTAATTTACTGCAGTGTCATAACAAACTAAAGTAGATGAGAAGCTTTGTATTAGAAAAACTGGATTATTAAAAATGAAGAACTCACTGTAGGTTATCTTACGTTTTTACAAGGAAGGAAATGATACAGTCTAAATCAAGTTTCTTCTGAGCATCTACTCTTTCTGGCATACTTTATCTCTGCATCCTGTCAGGTAACTAGATGTCAGCATTCACTTAATTTGGCTGAGCAGCATGGAAAAGCTTGAAATATCTTTATATTATGAAAGTGAAATTCCCATCATTTAAGAAAATAATGAAAAAATACCAAAAAAATTCAGTATTTCTAAAACCATGTATCATATAGACATAAAAAGCACAGGAAAAAACCTATTATGCTTCTGAACAGGGAAAGGAAAATGTTTGTATGCACAACATTACTTTGGCATGGAAGCTGACCTTTTTTTATAATAATAATTAGTTGCTCAAACTAGGTTAATTTCACAGACTATGTTTCCAAGGGTTAGTTTCACATATAAATTGTTCTTGTGTGGACAACGCAAAATTTTTACATTTCATTTAATTTTCTAATCTTCACTTCTGATTTAAGGTATTGATCACAGTCCTCTGGTTACTAGATACTTAGTTCTTCAGGATTGTTAAATATTTGTTGTAGGATTTTTATTGTTTCCCCTTATAGTCTTTATATGAGGCCACTTTTAGCAGGATAATTTTAGACATAAGCTTCAGTTCAGAAAAGTAGATACACATTTATATGGGTGGAGCAGGTATGTGCATACCTATGGTATGGTGCCACATTTGCTAGTGCAATTTTCTTAAATACATTAAACTATATATCTTAAAAATAAATAATATTTCACATGGGTCAATTTGCATGATGCATGTGCACATATATAAAGAATTTATAATGCTGTACATGCTACTGTTATATTTTGCCCTTTCTTTTAGAGCTTCTTCCACATTCATGCCAGTATATTCTAATAAAGGATAACACGGTGTTTCCTACAGCTCCCACATACTTTCCTAAGTGTTCTGTTTTGTTTTTTATCTGAAAGGCTTTCTGAAAAATAGATAGTAATAATAATTCACGGCTATTTTGTAATCTAGAGACATGACCAGGATTTACATTACAAACTACATTATCTGTGAGTGTTTTGCAGTAACTAAAACATAGTTATTTATAAACATACCATCTTGCTGTTCTTAATTGATAACATGAGGTTTACTATAGGAATTATATAAATAATAGTATTATTTCTCAGTTGATTTTATATAAAGAGTAAAAGGCTAAGTTATCACTGCTATAGGGCAATTTTGTGTACCATGAAGTGAATGTACAGAGGCTGCTTCATGCTCTATTTTCAAACTAAAATGTGTTGTGTCACTAAGAACCCAGAACAAAAGTATTGCATTGCTTTCTTCTTTCTCCTATTGTGCCAAATTTTAAAATGTATGTTACGATATCATGGAATCAACACGAAAGAAGGCTATTCTGTGCAGTGCAAAGCCCTGAATACACACACCCCAAGTCCTGTGTAGAACTGTTTTCATAAGGAGAGGAAAGACAGAACACCATCTGAAAAACATTAAGAAATCAAAGATAATTTAAACTCATGAAAAGTTTTTGGTGCTTAAGCATAACATACTTAGGAGGCCATGAGTTTTCTAGGGAGTCTGGTGATCTTGTACAAACAAGTGTTGAAGTCACGGACAAACTGCGCAAGGTCAGTGACAGAGGGGACAACAACAAACTAAGCCTACTCGCTCAACAACAGTGAGCATTTCAAATGGCATTGAGACGTTCTCTTTAACTGAAAATCAGCCCATTATTACAAATTAACAACTAAGCAGCTGTGGTATATGATGAGAGGTGGCACTTTTTTTGTAACCTCTCAACAAATTAAACCCAAACTTTGGACTTTACCATGCAAGCTGTAGCCTGTCATAATCACTGACTTGCATACTGCTTCAGCAGAAAGTTCCAGTTTGCTAAGGAATCACGATACCAAGGCAAAGCTGAACTTCTCTCCTGCATCAAAGCTCTGCTGCTCTGGCCGCTGACTCTACTCCCACTTTCAAAGGAGTCCAGCTGTCTCCATGCGGATTCCAGTGGCAGTGAACAGCACTCAGCACTTCACAGGAGACGCATAAGTATCAGGAGCCTACAAAGGAATGTTTTGTCTTCAAATACCTCTCTTCCTCCTGTTAATACAAAACCTCTTCTTTTTTAAATATTGGCAACCACCACCAAGATGGATGTGTAGTGTGTAGGTTGGTGTGAAGACTGTATCACCTATCAAGTTTCTTTTGTTTCTGTGCCACTATTTTCCTTCTGAAGTGGGGACAAAGAAACATATTAGTGACTCCTAATTTAAGAAATAACACGCAGTACAATCCAAGCTGTGAATTTCTGTACACATGTTTTTGCTTACTACTTCTTGCTACCAGTCATATTTTCAGCACAGAAGAACACGTTTTTAAAACAGAAGCTTTGGCTTTATAATCCTGCTTGCTATGCTCTGCTTTGTGTCAGTCACATCTCCTTTTTCTGGATCAAGAAACTTAAGACTGCTGCCTCTTGATTTTTACATCTTGTTTTGTTGCAGATGGCTCACCGTGTCTCCCTTCAAGTTTTACTCTTGTACCGTGTTTTCCATGACTTGGCCTGAGACATGATTTGTGTGGTCCAGAACAAGGGATGAATGCAAGTAAAAAGAAAGGGTGAAAAACAGAATAGGAGACTAAAATGGAAGTGCAGCAAAGACCAAGCAAGTGGAGTACTTTAAGATGAAGCCTTGTGTTTTCATCTCCCTATTGAAAATGAACGATCAAATTATATCTTTGGACTGGGTCAACTATGATGAAGTTCTTTCCTAGTGATATTAATAACACAATTTCTGTTAATTTCAATAGATTGGGATTTAATTTCACCTAAAAAAGCAAAACCACAGAAGATGATGATGTTTGATGATCAGCTTGACTTGGCTTTCTGAGCTCAGATTTTCAGTATTTTCTGAAACTCGGGCTTGTTTTATGTGTCTTGGCATGTTATATATCAGAACAGGGACCATCCTTTGGATGAACTAGAGACTGTAGTCTCTCACTAGAATCATTCTGGTTCAAATGGTCCAAGGTCTTTGTGTTGGGTTTGCATGGCAAGGTTTTGGTAACGGGGCGGGGGGGTTACAGGGGTGGCTTCTGTGAGAAGCTGCTAGAAGCTTCCCCTGTGTCTGATAGAGCCAATGCCAGCCAGCTCCAAGATGGACCCACCACTGGCCAAGGCCAAGCCCATCAGTGCCTCTGTGATAACATATTTAAGAAGGAAAAAAAACAGTTAGAAAGAGCTTTTGCAGCCGGAGAGAGGAGTGAGAAGATGTAAGAAACTCTGCAGCCACCAAGGTCAGTGCAGAAGGAGGGGCAGGAGGTGCTCCAGGCGCCGGAGCAAGAGTCCCCTGCAGCCTGTGGTGAAGACCATGGTGAGGCAGGCTGTCCCCCTGCAGCCCATGGAGGGAGGATGAGGGGGTGTAGAGATTCCACCTCCAGCCCGTGGAGGACCCCACGCCGGAGCAGGTGGAGGCACCCGAAGGAGGCTGCGGCCCGTGGGAAGCCCAGGCTGGAGCAAGCTCCTGGCAGGACCTGTGGACCCATAGAGAGAGGAGCCCACGCTGGAGCAGGTTTGCTGGCAGGACTTGTGGCCCCATGGAAGAGACCCACACTGGAGCAGTTTGCTCCTGAAGTTCTGCACCCCGTGGGAGAAACCCACGCTGGAGCAGTTCGTGAAGGACTGTCTCCCGTGAGAGGGACCCCACGCTGGAGCAGGGGAACGATGAGAGGAGTCCTCCCCCTGAGGATGAAGAAGCGGCAGAAACACCGTGTGATGAACTGACCGTAACCCCCATTCCCCGTCCCCCTGTGCCGCTGAGGGGGGCGGAGGTTGAAGCCAGGAGTGAAGCTGAGCCCGGGAAGATGGGAGGGGTGGGGGGAGGTGTTTTAAGATTTGATTTTTTTTCTCATTGCTCTATTCTGTTTTGCTTAGTAATAAATTAGATGAATTTCCTCTCTAAGTTCAGTCTGTTGTGCCCGTGATGATAATTAGTGAGTGATCTCTCCCTGTCCTTATCCCGACCCACCAGCCTTTTGTTATACTGTTTCTCCCCTGTCTAGTGAAGGAGGGCAGTGAGACAGCAGCTCTCCTGGCCTCCAGCCAGGGTCAACCCACCACAGCCTTGCCTCTAATTCCATAACTCCTCCCGGCCAGCGTGCGATGCTCTTCCATCAACCCTTGGACAGCTTTTATTTGTGTGTCACAAAAATAAACAAGTTTTCCTATGTTTGGGCAAGCATATTTAAGTATTACTGTTTTGCACAAAGTGTATTGTTTGCTTTTTTCTCCTAAATGGCGTAGTGGGACTATGATATGACTGGATATTTTTTAAATGTGTGTTACAACATGGAAAACAATGTAAAAGAGCATTTTAAGCAGTGTGCTTAGAATAATTCCTGCCTAACACCAAACACTAAAATGTTCCTTCCAATTGCCAAAGACATTTTTTTAAGTGGCATCATACGGTAAACTTACTGCAGAATAAGCATTGTGGCATTAATTTCTGTAGCCAGGAAGTATTATGTAGCATGTTTCCTATCAAAATGAAATTTTAATATGCTTTAAAAGTTTGCAAAACTCCTGCATAAAGTATTTCCAAACAAGTTAAGCCCAAAATGACAAGCAGTACTTTTAATGAAAGCACTGTTAAACAGCTGAGCTTTCTGTTTCCAAGTTTTAGAGGATCAAAAGTTTAAGTGGTTTTCATACCATCACAGCTAAAAACAATGACAAGAAAAAAAAATAGAAGAAAAGTGAAATTAAAAAAGCCTAATCTAAAGATAGAAATCCTGATTATTTCTGTTGCTGTTACAGTTTGAGTGACCCAAATACTTGATTAAATCACAGCAGGTAAGTGTGATATAAACAAAAAGAATTAAAAGCACATTCTATGTAGTTAATGCAAAGAAAAAATAGAGTAATCAGCTAAATTAGAATATATTTATGTTCATGTATGTAATTGTAGAAAATGCCTTAGGCTGGCTTCAATTAGTCATGCTTTTCATAAAAGTCTGGAAATGACAAGATCCCTTGACAATTCTAAAATGATGAAGTTATGCCCAGTAGAAGAGCAATCTCAAAACAGATTTGATCTCAGACTCCTTTCTGGAACAAGGCACGCATTTCAATGAACTATTCTTCTTCAGGGCTCTACTTACCTATTCTTACTATTGTGCTGCCTCCAAACAGCACCTAATTTTGAGAGCAGCTGAGCATCTGTAACTTCAGCTAAGAACTTCAGGAAAATAAAGCTCTGTAATTTGGCCATCTTGTGTGAAGTTACCAAGTCACTTAATTCTTCTGTGCCACAAAGAGGAAGCTACTTGTACATCTGAAATGGTTTTACATCCATAGCATCAGTATATAGATGTGATACAGTGTGACAGTAAAACAGGTGAGATGATACTGCTATTTTTCTAATTTCACCCCATTATCTGGTATACTGATTCATAAATTCCTGGCAGGATGACTAAAGACAAGTCAGTACTCTGTAAATATCAGAAACAGCAATCTTCAACATACTGGTTTTCTTTTTTTTTTTTCTTTTCCTAGCAATATTAGAATTAGGTGACAAGAATTAATTTTTATTTCCAAAGTTCATGAAGTCTTTATCTCCTGATAAGCCAAAGTTATGAACAAAGTTTTGAAGTTCTCTAGAGGTTTAAAAGTTGTACATTTTAGAGCTTGTAAAGTCTTATTTTTAAATTGTTTTTCAAATCCTACTAAAACCTGGTTTATATTAGTATTTAGCCCCCATATCAAATGATATAACCATCTACTAATGTGTTTAAATAAGGACAACAAGGGTTTTCCAGTTGAAGATATGACATTACTGATGACATGAATTATTTAACTTCATAACAGGATTCCTCATCCTCAGGTGTCTCAATCATTATCAAATAAATTAGACCCTGGAAACACATTGGCTTTACATTGTCATAAGAAATACTGCAGAGATATCACAGCCCAATGACAATTCTAATTCTGAACTTGTATCAGTTCTGTTAAGATAAAGAGATGGAAAGAAAAAAGGACAATGTACACACTACAGAGAAATGAGTTTAAAAAAAAAGAACAAAGAATCCAGACACTTCTAAAGAAATATTTCTCTTTCAAAGATATACTCCAATAGGAAAAACTTGCTTGTTGGTTTCAGTAATTATTATTCAAGTAAGGAGTGGTAGTCATCTTCTGTAAGAGATGACAGACAGACAGAAACTGGGTTTTTTTTCAGAATCTGCAGTTAAATGCCATTCTTTTTAGCCAATTCATTGTAATTTAATAATAATATGGAATCACAGAATAATTTTGGTTGGTAAGGTTCTCTGGAAATCATACAGTCCAGCCTCCCTCATGCTCAGAGCAGGGGTAACTTTAGACATTAGACCAGTTTGCTGAGGGCCTTGTGCAGTCAGGTTTTGAAGACCTCCAAGGCAGAGGTTGCTCAGCCTTTGGGCAGCCTGCGCCAGCATGTGACCGCTCTTGTGGAGAAAAATTCATTCTTTGTGTCCAACCCGAATCTCTCCTGTTGCACCTTGTGACTGTTGCTCCTTCTCCTTTTCTGGTGCATCTCTGAAAAAATCCTGTCTCCTTCTCTGCAGTGCCTGTTAAGGTAAGGGAAGACTGCAACTTTGGTTCCTCTACAGCCATCTCTTCCCTAGGTGGAACAAAGCCTTCAGTTCCTTCAGTCTTTTCTCGTATGTTCTATACACCACTCACGTGACCTTCAATTTTAGTGGCTCTTCTCTTGGCTTTCTCCAGTTCGGTGATCTCTTTCTCTCATTATCCTATCCTAGTACTCCAGGTGTGCCAGCCCATCTCCCTCAACTTGCTGGCTACACTCTGGCCATTCAGAAATAATGTAGAAAGAGAAGGAATGTTCTAATTTGTTACAATGGAAAAAAATCTACCTGTTCTCTGATTATCCAGTGTTGATACTCTAGACTTAACAGTGTGAGTAGAAAAGAAGTGCCTAAAGGGCACTTATAAATGTGCTTTCAGTGTCAATGAATTAGAGCTATTAATTGGATTTTAACACAGCAGATATGCTGAGCAAAGTCCAAAGGAAAGAAAAAAAATATGAATTTTTCATTGCTTGTTTTTCTAAGGATTGGAAATTTCTCAACTATACCTCCTAACTTTATACTATTTCAAACCTAAATTTATCAGAAATTTAAGAAGAAACAGAGTATTGGGAGCACTGCTGCACATATTATCCAAAGTCAAATTGCATGAAGTGTGACAATGGCAAAATACTTTCTTTTGATGGTTAGTTACAGCTATCTTCTTGGATTAGAAGTTACAGTGCAGATGGCAAAAACAACAAAACAAACTTTCCTCTTCACTTTTTCTTGGTGTAATGCCGTCATTATATCAGGTAAATCAAATGAAACCCCAGGCCCAACTTGGTAAATGGGTGGTAAGTGATTGAACAAAATTACACTACTTTTATGGATGCTAAACATAGTTTTTACATATTTCCTTTTAAGTCAGAGTAAAACTTTGACAGGTTTTTCAAAACCAAAAAAAAACCCCCTCGTTGCACGTTGAAAATATTTTAATCAGAAATCTGATTTGTAATACTTCTAAAATTAAGACAGTAATTATTAAGTGGTGTCCTTCAGACCAGTTTGTGGTTGCACTTTTCCCAGAATTTAAGTGACTGCAATCAAAAGAAACTCCAGATCTACATTTTAGCAGCCTCAGGAAAAAAAAAAAAAAGAAAAAAAAAGGTGTATGTATCCTTTCATTTGCATAAAGAAAACAAGACAAGGGATGTTATTGAGTAACAGCAATGAAAACAGTAAGCTGAGAGCTTTGGATGCAAAGTTTGGCTGCACAGTCCAACTTTGACTGACTATGCACCAGAGGCAGTAAACACTGGAGACTTTTTTGTCCTAAACATACCTGTGGAGTACAAACAGGCCTTATTTCCTTGCCCTGCCTTCTGTCTTCAGGCCTCCTCCCCATGTCCAAAAGAGAGATGTCTTAGACTACGGAGACAGGGCAAGGGCAGGCGAAACAAATGGACAATGGAGTACAAAGGTGTTTCATCACTTTTCACGCTGAGCAGTAAATAATCCTCATGTCCATGCTGTCCCTGGGCTTCAGGAAGGTAGCTTCTGGGGCTTCCATTACCCATATGGACAAAAGATAAGATCTAGGCTATTAAAGCAAATTATACCCACAGCATTATCTTCTCATGCTGTTAAGTCTCTGCCTACATTTGTGGTTTGAATCAGGGCATTATTTCTATTTTTAGTTTCACATCTTTGTAAAGAATTATTCCATGCCATTAGATAACAAGAAGGTCTTATCTGTCTCCAAGCAAATGGTCAAGCTTTTTGGATAACCTCAGAGCCTGTTCAGATGCACTGCTGAGAGTCTACTGACAGCTGAATTTGATACCTGATATATTGAACAGATATATCTGGGCAGCAAAGGAAGATACCATGTCCTACTGCTTGCAGGACAGAGAATTTCCACAGGGCTGACACTGGAAGAGTTTTCAAAAGGACTTTAAGCCGTTGCCCATTTACCTATTATACTTATTACAGCCCTTAAAAGGTAGATTTTCAGCAGCTGCTTATCTCCGTGAAAAGTCCCAATGAGGAAAGCTAAGCATGACTTCTGACAGTCAAGGCAAGATAGACAAAACCCGATAGGCTCTATCACTGGTGTCTACAGTTGACAAAAGGCAAGATCTTACAGAAATAAATTAACTTTGAGAGACTGGAGAAGGAAGAACTGGAGGGAAAACTGGAGAGGAAGTGGAAGGTTTTGAGGTAAGATTTATTGATGATTTGGGGTATCAGTCAGTGCTAGTTCTGACACCTGGCCTTTCTTCTTTCTCTCCAAAAGTGATGCCCATTACTGCTCTAAGTATGTACACCAAGCAATGGGGAGATTTCAGTAACAGAACTGCAGTTTGAGGGCAATTTCTGGAGACTGGACTCAGCAGAATAGCCTAAGCCTGGGAAATAATGATCTGGTGATGCATCAAAAAGCTTTGGGAAACTGGATGAGAAAAAAAAACTACCGTGGGAATAAAAATTTGTCTTCTTCTTACACATATTGCAAGGGCAGGAAAATTCCCAGTCTCAAATACTTAATTGTACAAGGAGAAATAAATTTGCAGTCATAGTTTATTTAGGTTTATTGTCAAACCTAATAGTTTGACAGTCAGTAGATATAATACAAATTTTCCAGGCTACTGATATTAGCAGTGCTAAAAATCCTTGATTTCTCTGGACGAAAAATACTGAAGTACAGCTTCTGCTGTCAATCAGCCATACTTTCAAAGGGGGTTAGGAAAAGTTATCAAAGAAGATTGAACTGGTACTCCTTAGTGCAGAGGTTATGCCACAGAATGACTAAGAATGGTCAGCCAGCCAACAGTCATTCAACCTGCCTGTGGATCATCCATTCAAGAGGACAGCAGACACACTGAACCAACGTAGGAACCTCCCCAGGAACAAGCTATCCACCTACTCATTGATCTGCCTGCTACCATTAAAGTGTTGTTAATTATATTCTTATTGGTTGGAAATGTAACTCTGTACACTTCTTCCTTGCAAAATTCACTCTTCTTTCATTGAACTATTTCTTAGGTCTGCCAGACAAAGAGCAAATGGCAAGCATTTTGGTACTAAAGAAGAGTAAATACAAAAGACAAGCTAGTCATGCCAAAGCTCCATCTACTGCAGTGTTCTGTTTCAAGTAATGGTCCTAAATAAATACCTAAAATGAACAAGGGAAGCAGGTATGATATTATCCCCAGTTCACTTTCAGCCTACAATTATTTTAAGATCAGTGGACTTTCTAAGTAAGTCAGATGTAATTTCAAAGATTCACAGATTGATAGGGGTTGGAAGGGACCTCTGGAGATCATCTAGTCCAACCCCCCGCTAAAGCAGGATCACTTAGAGCAGGTTGCACAGAATGGCATCCAGGTAGGTTTTGAATATCTCCAGAGAAGGAGACTCCACAACCTCTCTGGGCAGCCTGTTCCAGTGCTCTGTCACCCTCAAAATTTCACTGGTTTAAACAACACTATTGTTTTTTTCTTCACTTATAAATAAAAAGTAATATAGAGAGGGATCTGTACAAATGATGCAGAGGTCTCTAGAAATCTAAGTTCTTTCAATGTTTATTGATTTAGAATTGCAGAATTGGTGCCAAGATGTTGGCATGTTGAAATGGTCTCAGAGAAAAACTTCCTATGTAATTGTAAACCGTAATCTGTGATGTGTCCTTAAAAACTGAGTTTGTCGCAAATGGTTTCTGGATAGATAGAAGATCATATATGCTTCACATATTAAATACCGGATAATTCAAATGTGGCAATGATTGCATGCCTGATATCATTGTTATAAGATGCTTTTATAGTTGTTCTCTGTCAACAAAGCACCAAACAAAGTGTCTCAAAATTAATTTTGACATTGGAGTAGGATGTTTGTACTCTATGCATTTCATGCATGTATACAGACACTTATGCATATACAGATGTACACATACACCAGTCTAGAAGATACCAGTTTTCCAAAAGATTATTAATTTATTCAGACTCCTTGTAGAGCTAATTATCAAAATCACCCCTTCTGACTCATTACATAATAGACTGGGTTCTCATTGCATAAGTTTCTTTACATCTATTCTCTTAAGATTTTCACCTTATAGACTACTGCTTTTGACGAATTCCAATGTTCATTAAGATAACTTATTAACTAACATCAAGCAGCAAAGCCACTGCCTGGATCACCATAAAAAAATGTCTAGCATCTTCCAAACTCATTATGTGAGGCAAGCAAATCAGTTTTAGACATGTTAGCAAACTTAGGAAATTCTTCTTTATAATCTATGACTTTCTTCACAAAAAGTCTGTCTTCTGACAGGTCCATTCTGCCCTACAGGTCACTACATATAAATCTTCAATAGGGAAACTGAAAAGTCCATTTATTTGGTGAAGACCTCTGGAACACTTCAACATAATGTGAAAACATGATAGGAGGGACAGAGTAACCTATAAATGTATCTTAGATTTTAGTGGTAGAAATTCTGAAAGAAATATGAAGTTGTACAGAGTAGCTTTAAAACAACCTTACCAATATATTGCTAGTGTTCTGTATCAAGGATAAAAGGTGTATGTTCTAGATCAATCTTGGGTCAAGCAATTAAAGAATTTATTTCCATTTAAGGTTTTAGCCAAGATTTTTATGTATGACTGTGCAATACTCAACCTTTAGATGTCACATGCTGTCCACTTTGAAGAAGGACGAGTTCTAACTTTGCTACCTGGCCTTGGCACCAAGTGGTTGAATTTTTCTCAATCTAGTATCTGTGCTCTTAAAAAATAAATTTCCTGTCCTAAAGGACAGAAGGCCACTGCCCTAAAGTAGGATCTAATATATTTTAAGCTGCCTCACAGGCATAAAAGACTTTCCTATGCAAATTCAGTCAAGAGGCAACATAACTATTAAAACAATTTCCCCAAGTCTTTGATAGCAAAAAAAAAAAATCCTTTCTTCATAATTTTATGTGAGATGTTCTGCTAAAAATATGTATACAGTGACTTGCAGTAGATATAATAACAGCGCAACCTTGAAAACTGATATAAAAAGTTTAAAATTTCAGCATGTTAACAGTAATTTAATATAGCAGCTCCCTTGACTGGATAGTTTGAGTAGCAACAGCAAGATTGCAAAGCCACCTCTGTGGCTCAAGACCAAATTTAGCTACTTCTGCCCTTTTACAATGTCATTTCAAGCACACTCATGAATCACATCAGTATTTCCTAATTGCTTATGTATGTTATAATCTGATGCATTTCCCCAAGTACTATTTTAACTTTTTTTTTTTTTTTTTTTTTTTTTTGAGCAATAGCAGTGTAGGTCTGCTGCTTGAACTATTATACTTGGCAAATTCTTTGTTTTCTTAACAGCAAACCCAAGAAATTTAAAGTGAAATTTTCCTCCTCTTTCAAGTTGGCAACTGTTATCACATTTTCCATTTAGCCTAAATTAATAGAATTTGGTAGAAAATTAAGTTAAATTTTCATAGCCTATTTCAGACACTATCACGATATTTTAAAAATATTTTTGTTTGGCCAAATTATATATGTTAGTCACAACAACTATGTCATTAGTTACTGATTGCAAAGCTTGATTTCAAAAGGACCAACAGTTAAAAATTATCAAAACTTTTGTACCTGCTTCATTGTTACTCAGTAAACCGTTCTTAATGACTATTTAGTTTCTACTCACATGAGCAGTTCTCCACGACTGTTGAGTAAATACCAATTACTCACATGAAAACATGTAGGCCTGTGTACAAATGTTTGGAGGTTGAGTTTCCAGCTGTCCTCATGGGAAATTGTTTCCCAGTGTACAAGGGCATACCCATCGAGAAAGTTAAATTGAAATAAATTCCCACTGTGAATTTAAAGTGCATTAGTTAAAGAATATTAAACTCTACTGCACATGGATGTACGTTATTAAGAAAATGCATCTTGGTATCTACCAGTACTGGAAACTGTGTTTTGGAAAACATCCGGAAAATGTGTTGATAATGCAGTATTTTAATAAATGGAATACTTTAAATCATACCAGATGGAAAATCTTTAGTTTAAAAGCAGTATGTTGTCCATGCACCAGGCTGTTACTATGTCAGTGCAAGGACTCCTAATTGAGTGCCTAATCACCAGGGCTTCTCTTTCAACAGAAGAAACAGTCCCATTTCAAGCCAGATTTTCTACAGTCCAGTTGAACTATACTCAACCCATATTAGAATTTTTTTTAAACTATAGTATCATTGAAACTTCATAAACACATAAGTACTAAGAGCCTTTTAGTCCTAAGCATTTACAGAACAGAGCCACATTTAAACTAATTATATATTCATTTTAATGCTGCTACCATTTTTGACTGTCTTTGCCTTTCTCTTCCTGTTCTCTTTTGCCTTTTTATATTCCCACTTCATTTTTTCTATATTATTAAAAAGGGATTATGTAATATGATGTTCTGGTGAATGCAGGACCTTTTCTACTGCCTAATAAATATTCAAAAATATTTTGCATACATCCTGTGAACAAGGCTTGTGAAATCATAATGGGATGACTTATGAACATTCATTTTTCCTATACTGAAAGTATAATCTAGTCAACTGGATGGTATAGCAAATCGTCCTGACACATTTATATTAATGCATATTTAAATGAGAATAAGAAAGAAATAGTCAAATTTATGTTAAAGACTTCTAAAGGCTTAACAGCATCTTACTAAGTATATATGTCAGCTTAATCTAATCCTCCTACTTCTAACACGTTCTGTGGTCTCAGCACGGTGCCCGTAATGCTCTCGTATGTTATGAGGGATTGCCTCTGAGAAGTTCATCATCAGTACTACACTTTGTTCAATAAAACTTTACATCTGGTCTTAGGATGACAGAAAGCTATCTGTCTCAAATTTGCATTACAAACCTTTAGCTTCTTTTGACATCAGTAACACCAGCTATAATAATTTCCCATAACCTGTTACAATATGCAGAGTATACATATTCCTGGTTTTCATCTTACTGTGTCAGGTACAAACAAATTTCTCTAATTTATTTGGACAGTTTTAAATAAATGACAATTTCTTTGCACCAAAAAAGCACTCATCTAATCAGAGGCTCATTTGAGAAGATCTGTAGCAGTATTTCCTCCTTTCACTCCAATGATTTTAAGTTCTAATCAGAAAAAACTACCTTTATTCTTTTCCATGCTTTTGCTAGAGGAGACAATACATTGCAATTCAAGACCTTACAAGAATTATTGAAGATTATTTGCTAATCTTACGACATGATGGAAGTCCACCTGAAACCCACTAAGAGTGGAAGTTATCTCCTCAACCATCTTCTTGATTTCTGAGATGTGATAATTTCTCTCTTTTCCATTATAGATACATCTGTCTGATGTGTTTCACATTAAAATATTTGAATAGCAGTGTCTAGCATCCCCTGGTATGTTATTAATATTATCTTTCCTCAGCAGACAATACATCTGATGGTAGCTGAAGACTCCAAAAGGACAGACCTACTTGTGGGATTAACAATGTCTAACACATGTCGAAGATCAAACATGTCACTAACAGATCATCATACAGATGGTTAGCAACCAGCACTACCTGAGCTGAATTAATAAATCGCAGCTGAAAAACTGCTCTCAATATTATTTGTGTTCTGGCAGCCACATCAAGGAAACAGTATTTTTTAAAAGTCTGTGTATTGGGCCTGCAGATTTTCAAGTCAAGATCAGTACATTTCTGCATTATCCTGTCTCCTAGTAAAATGCTATTCTATGCTTGAAAGACAGTTTTACCAACTATCTGATACTAAATTCTGATACCCACCTAGACATACTCTGCAACAGAAAGTAACCTTTGGAGGTAGTACAAATCACCACAGAGAGATCCAAATACTCAAAATATCCTAGGGCAAGTCTACAGAGACAGAGCGAGTCTATGAGCGAGTTCTGGCCATGCTCAGAGCTGACAAGACACAAACCAGTGCTATTTTGGAAGCCAGTACTGTTCCCTCTTGTGACTTGCCGCGTTCAGATTCATGCATTCTATAAGCAGAACAAGCTTATCTGAACTTGCCTAAATATATTATATGTATGTTTCGAAATCTATTCAGGTATGTTTCCAATTCTATTCAGGTAATGACTTAAACTTCTGGGTAATATGTAAAACATGCCTTTTTTTCTCCTGTGGTCCTGAATCCAGATTTAGGAAGAAGGCTGACAAGTTAATGGGCTGTTGTGGAAGAAACATAGGACCGCCTTAAGGCTCAAGAGCAAAGCAGGAACACACTATGAGAAACTGGAAGAAGCTGTGCTCATCGGAACTTAACAATCTCTAACACCTTAGGCTGGTGTTACAGGCAGGCTAAAATATCATGGGATTCAAAAGAAAGACCTGATATTAGTTCTGGTATATTACACCTGTGAAGCACACTAAAGGACACACACATTTGCAGTAGTTCTGCCAGTCAAAACTAAAGACTGCCAATAATAACTGAGAAGATAAAACATAGACTATGTCATCTTCCTTATGGACACTGTCTAGGGGATACTGAAATAAATGGGAACATCTTGGAGACCTTATGCAGTGTTTTTAAACTGAGAGTTAATATATATATGTGTGAGTACATTTTAAATTATGAGGAGTATAATTATAATAGTACAAAAGACAGTCAAGGACATAGTTCAGTAACATGCTGCATCCTTTGGAAAGCTGAGGAGGCTTCACTGGAGACTACATGCCTTTCAAGGCTCCTAGGACACATACTAGCAGGAAACTTAAATATGTCCCTGTGTCCTAACAACCTATTAAAAATCAGTCTTCTGATTTTGAATCAGAAACAGTATATATATAATATTCTGATATCAGATTAAAACTATCAGTAAGACACACTTCAGCAACAACTATTTTAATTTGAGAAGTTATTTTCAAATATATAGCATATTTCTTCTTCCCATTACATGAATTTTCTGGAAATTTTTCCTAAGTAGAAAAAGTTATTTTAAAACTCTTCATCAATGAATTACTGCTACTTGTAAATTTAATGCATTCTATATATTCTACAGATTTGCAAGAATGTATTTCTTACCAGTGGGGATAATGATAAAATTGCTATAATGACAGGAATTGTTATGACAGTGCAGAGATCTGAACACAACTAGAATGAATATATGACAATCATAACAAATCTTTCTATGTCTACACCATTGGTAGTATAACATGAATGGAATTGAATCAAATTTTTCTGTGCACAATTTATACATTATATTGAGCAAGATAGTTAATAAAGCAAATGAAATTTATTTGGAAGTAATTATTCTATGGCTTGAGAAATATCAGAAAGAGAGCAGGCAAAACGGTAATGTTAATCCCATGCCAGGAACATGTTTTATCAGGTTTCCTTTTAGCTCTTAAACAAGACGTAGTAAAAACAACAACATTCTGTCAGACTATATGTTCATTCCTTGCTTCCTGGATTAAATATGCTTATTCTATGCCACATTTTTATAGCTTTCAATTCCTGTACTTTAAATCTATTAAACAATGTCAAGTTGAATTTTCTTCAAAAACTGCTGCAGGTTAAGAAAAAAAAAAATAGGACAGTAGAATATTTGAGGGCTAACATTTATGTCAGCTAATTAATATGGATCAGTTGTGGTCTGCAAGGATTTTTAAAGTGCATGAATGTTTGAGATAAATATAGACTAAGGATCTGATTTTATTCCTTCTCAAATTGATAACAAAGCTCTTACTGATTTCAGTACAAGTATGGTTAACCAGTTTTGTAGGTCTGACAGATAAAATAAGCTTTTGTGCTCTTGCATAATGTTAGTTGTCCCAAATTAAGCATAGTCCAAAATATAGATGTACAAGATAAGAAATAAATTATACTTGCAACATTATATTTATTGTTCTGTATTGTCTTTACTTGGTAAGAGAATGAGATTTTAAAAAATGAACATTGGGAAGAAACATTAAATTTGTTTGGTTAGCAAGTTCTATTTAAGTAAGTTGGTAAGAAATCAGCCCATGTTCAAAACCAGACACTCTCTAATCTAGAGGACACAACACCATTTCCTTGTCTTAAAACATTAATATTTACTTATTCTCAAAAGACTGCCTGTTAGCACAGAGAATTTGGTTATATGAACATAGTTCTAGATCATGACAAAAACAGGCTACCAAATAGACCACTGTTGAAAGGCTCTTATGCAAAAGATTCTTTCTCCCTATGTTTGACCCTGAGGTGGCTGGATTTCTCAGCGACTTCTCTTTCATGGAATCACAGAATAACTCAGATAGGAGTGAGATTGTCTAATCCAACCTCCTACTCTGATTCTGAGATCAGAACACATAATCCAGGGCTTTATCCCATTTGGAATTAAAAATGTCCAATAGAGCCTTTCTGTATGAGAAACATGCCTGGTAACCAGAAAAAGAACAAACATATCTTAATCATAGAATCATAGAATGATTTAGGTTGGAAAAGACCCTTAAGATCACTGAGTCCAACCGTTAACCTAACACTGCCAAGTCCACCACTAAACCATGTCCCTAAGGGCCACATCTACGCATCTTTGAAATACCTCCAGGGATCGTGACTCAACCACTTCTATGGGCATCCTATTCCAATGGTTGACAACCCTTTCAGTGAAGAAATTTTTCCTAATATCCAATCTAAACCTCCCCTGGCACAACTTGAGGCCATTTCCTCTTGTCCTATCACTTGTTACTTGGGAGAAGAGACCAACATCCACCTCACTACAACCTTCTTTCGGGTAGGTGTAGAAAGCGGTAAGGTCTCCCCTCAGCCTCCTTTTCTCCAGACTAAACAACTCCAGTTCCCTCAGCCGCTCCTCATAAGACTTGTTCTCTAGACCCTTTATCAGCTTCATTGCCCTTCTCTGGACATGCTCCAGCACCTCAATGTCTTTCTTGTAGTGAAGGGCCCAAAACTGAACACAGTACTCGAGGTGCGGCCTCACCAGTGCCAAGTACAGGGAGATGATCACTTCCCTAGTCCTGCTGGCCACACTACTCCTGATACAAGCCAGGATGCTATTGGCCTTCTTGGCCACCTATCCTTGAAAGGCACTTCTAAAATGTTTCCTTCCAATGAAACCTTATGTAGAAGTAAAAAAAAATACCTTATGCTTAGTATTAACACCTGGTTTCTGTCATTGTAAGTCTTACCTGTTCGTAGTGTTTCAGCATCAAAGATATCGTCCTTGAAGAAAGCTCTAAAAGACAAAGGACTTGCACTGAAGTCTTCTGAAAGTTTCTCAACAGCTTGTTTAAACGTAGTAACTAAGTCATGAAGAAGTCCATCTAAATCAAGCTGAGAACCGGATGGTGTAATCAAGCTCAGTCGTATAGAGATTGATGCACAAGATGCAGAACTAGACTCCACAGATTCACACTCGATTTTGAAGCCCTCTGACAACATCTTCATTGCAAAATGTTTTCTTTGGAGTGGATCATCAACAACTGCAACAACATGCCATTCAATGGCAGCATCTCTGGGTAGGTGAGATATTACAACCACAGCAAGCAACCCACACACTGCAGTTACATCACGATACATCTCTGAATCTTCAACCTAAAAGATAAAAAAAAATATTGTGCATTTTACAGAGACGGTAGAAATTAATGTTGCTCATATTCAGCTATATATTCAAAAAAGTATGTGCAGTACAGTTATTTCAGGAAGACTGTTCTTCCCCTAAACTTTTCTTCTTATTGAAAAGTCATCTTGAGCAATTAAGAATTTGTCTGACAGTTAATATCTGCTCCTTTTTGCAATCTCAAACTACTACTATGCCTGTACCATTTAAAAAAAATGCTGATCATAATGTATTTTGCACTCATTTTACAATCAAAAAAGAGTCTTTTTGCATACAGAAACTTTTATCTGTACCAATGGTTTTTGAAGAACAGAAATGGTAGGAACTACTGAAACTACAGAAACGAGTTAGTAAAGCAGGTAAGATTTATCTTAAAAGTTGGAGTACTAAAGATACAGTTCAGATACTGTAAGGATACAGTTCAGATAGTTCTGAACAGTAGAATGACCTTGAACAAACCCTCTTAGAAGATAAAATGTGTTTTCCTAATAGCAGAGCTCAGCAATAGCGAAAAACCTGCTGCATTATCAATGCGGTTTTGGTCACAAATCCAAACCATAGCACCACACAGGTTGCTATGAAGAAAGTTGACACCATCCCAGCCAAAACCAGTACACACATTTAGATCTGCTGTGACCTTATACCTAAATGCATATACTCCTATTACAAGGTTGTGTTGGTTTTGCATGGCAAGGTTTTGGTAGCGGGGGGGCTACAGGGGTGGCTTCTGTGAGAAGCTGCTAGAAGCTTCCCCTGTGTCTGACAGAGCCAATGCCAGCCAGCTCCAAGACGGACCCACCGCTGGCCAAGGCCAAGCCCATCACTGCCTCTGTGATAACATATTTAAGAAGGAAAAAAAACAGTTAGAAAGAGCTTTTGCAGCCAGAGAGGAGGAGAAGATGTAAGAAACTCTGCAGCCACCAAGGTCAGTGCAGAAGGAGGGGCAGGAGGTGCTCCAGGTGCCGGAGCAAGAGTCCCCTGCAGCCCGTGGTGAAGACCATGATGAAGCAGGCTGTCCCCCTGCAGCCCATGGAGGAAGGATGAGGGGGTGTAGAGATTCCACCTGCAGCCCGTGGAGGACCCCACACCAGAGCAGGTGGAGGCACCTGAAGGAGGCTGTGACCCCGTGGGAAGCCCGCGCTGGAGCAAGCTCCTGGCAGGACCTGTGGCCCCGTGGAGAGAGGACCCCACGCCAGAGCAGGTTTGCTGGCAGGACTTGTGACCCTGTGGGGGACCCACGCCGGAGCAGTTTGCTCCTGAAGGTCTGCACCCCATGGGAGAGACCCACGCTGGAGCAGTTCGTGAAGGATTGTAGCCCGTGGGAAGGACTCACGTTAGAGAAGTTCGTGAAGGACTGTCTCCCATGAGAGGGACCCCACGCTGGAGCAGGGGAACGATGAGAGGAGTCCTCCCCCTGAGGATGAAGAAGCGGCAGAAACACCGCGTGAGGAACTGACCGTAACCCCCATTCCCCGTCCCCCTGTGCCGCTGAGGGGGGCGGAGGTTGAAGCCGGGAGTGAAGTTGAGCCCGGGAAGATGGGAGGGGTGGGGGGAGGTGTTTTAAGATTTGGTTTTATTTCTCATTCCTCTACTCTGTTTTGCTTAGTAATAAATTAGATGAATTTCCTCTCTAAGTTCGGTCTGTTTTGCTCGTGATGATAATTAGATAATGATCTTTCCCTGTCCTTACCTCGACCCATAAGTTTTTTTTTCGTTGTACTTTTTCTCCCCTGTCTAATGAAGGAGGGGAGTGATAGAGCGGCTCTGGTGGGTACCTGGCCCTCAGCCAGGGTCAACCCACCACAGTGGTCTATTTATGGAAATAAGGTCTACTTATGGAAAGCAACCCCATTTTATGATACACATACTCTCAAAATGTATGAATTTGCATTAACTTATCAGTGCTCTGAACACAATTTTCTTTTGAACAACTGTTCAAATAGTTGAACAGCTGAAATGCTTATTCTGGCTGGCAGATTTTTTTTTTCTTTTTCCTCCATTTTTGTGGAGAGACAATATATTAAGCATTTTTAATAGTGACACCATCTTCTTTGTGTACACCGATAATAACTTTTTTATATACCAATTTGCTTATACCGCAGTAGATACTGGTAACATTGTCCATTGCCTGACCTCTGAAAAGAAAAATAATAACAAGGCAAACCTGTCATCTTGCCTGAAGTCGATAAGGCCATATAACTCACAGTACCTTCAATTCACAAGCTCAATTTTCATCCACTCGCTCTCAACTTTGAGAGGAAGAAATAATGACAGGTTACAGGCACTTTATTTCAAAATTCACTCACAAAGTTATTGACAAGCATTTTGCACCAAATATCTGTGATGCTTGACCCTCGTGAGCTGTTTACATGAAAAATGCACTTACTTCTATATTAATGACAGTGGAGTCTAATTCTATACCAAACATGTAGCAATTGCTTTAGCATTTCTGGTTTTGATATGGGAACAAAAATAGGGATAATTTGTCTCAAATTGCAGTCACTTCAGTCATAATAAAATCTCACTGAGCTAGCCGGGGCTGTTATTAAGTTACCAACACATAAATGTTATATTAGCACTTAACAGGAGGAGCACGGTATTCTCCTCTAGGAGATGAATTCTAACCTTGTCAATATAATTCTGCTCTGAGTGCTGTAAAACAGTTTGAAAAGATGAAATACTGGAGCTTTGCACTGAGGAAAAAAAAAAAAAAAGTCATGCTCATTCAGGCTTAAAGGCCATTTTGCTGGCCCAAGGTGCTGAGCTACTGTTTAGAAAAAAGTCTAAAGAAGCTCTCTCAGGTCACATCAAGCACTAAGACAAACTTTTCTACTTCCCTGTACTTGTCTTAGGTTGTTAAATCAATTACTCACTATTTCTGCTTGCCTTCAGCTGCCATTTAGAATATGAAGAACTACATGAAAATTAAGGCCAAGAGAAAGTACATTTCCAAATTTAACAAATGAGAATCATTCTGAGTGAAAGACTATTCATGGTGCACCTGTGCAGTACCATCGCGCTCATAACCTTTAACTTTAGAGTTTGCACAAAGCACAAGTGATGGAGCTACTGGGGACTAATAATCTTTCATCAGCTGCTACAGAACCTTACCGAAATACTTCTAACAATGACCTCTCCTGACTTATTTTCAAGAAATCGCTGACATTTGTGTTGTACATGGATGCTGCATTTGTGAGTTACCTTTCAGAAATTTACAACTGTCTTAAGGAGCTGAATATCTTTATGATAGCCTGTCTAGTAAATGAGGATGAATATATGCGGTCTCTTAAGAAATTCTATTCATATGATGCTAGAACAATATAAGTAAGTATTAAGAGCGAAAATTAAGAGGAATTATTTTATGACTAAGTTGCTCTTTACAATTGTTTCTGCTCTCTTATCAATGAGATCCAGTACTTTTGGCAGACAGCTGTGGTACTACTAAGAAAAACATGTTTTTAGGGTTCTTCCCCAGGATACTGTTGTAGACTGTTCTATAAAGGAGTACAAGTTGTGGCCTACTTCGTCTACATCTTCAGAGTCTTGGGGGAAAAAAAAAAAAAGAGGTAGAAGAGGAAGCAGTTTGACTTTTAATTTTTGAAAAAGATTTGACAAATAATTCTTGGGAACCTTTGTAAAATTTTTTATTACTGAGAGATGAGAAAACACTGTTGGGCCAAACACTGTTGAAAGCAGTGATTCCTTAAAGTATCTTTGACCTGAATCGTATACATCTTTGCAAATTTCAGCTGCTGTCATCTATTTGCCCTTAAACACTGATTTCCTAGTTATCAGTATTCAAATGATTTCCAGTACATGGGAGAGGGTCTGCCTGTTGAAGATCCCCATTACCAGTTGTTAGCTTTTCCACGGGATTTAATCCTTTGTAAGAAAAAATACTGCAAGGTAACTTGGCAGCAGGAAATGTTCGGATGCCATAGGGGAAAATAAGCCGATTGTAAAGGTTCATTGTCTGACTGCTGAGACAATATGGAGACAGATGTTACTCCTGTGCTACACTTGTACATGATCTGATTCAAAAAGGGCTGGAGAAGGAAGCCAAGTAACATCCTTTCGCTGTGCAGGAGACGGCCTCTGAAAATAAATGACTCTGTAGCAATGTCTTCTTTCAGGCATGGATGCAAACTGGATCATCTCAGAGGCCACACTATGACAGCATTCTGATTCTGTCATGCTATGAAAAGGTAGATTCCAAAACTTTGGACAAAGATTTGATATGACAAGTGATTAAGCTCTTACTGAATCTCATGTTAGACTGTCCTCAAAACATGATTCATAATATCCTCCTTCTGCCAACACAATCATCTGCCACTCAATTTATCAAAGGTGGGAAAGATGGAGTCCCGGAAGGTTTGGAAAAGGAAGCCAAAAAGTAGATTTTTTCTAAATACATGCATTGTATCAATATCATTCCCTATCCAGAGAACTATGAACACTTTCATTATTTTTACACTTTGCTTTGAAAAAAACCCCACAACTCAACAAAGGACTTCTCCCACCATGAAGAAAATACTGATATTCTTCTGGTGCTACAATACACATTTCAGTAACTCAGGGGAAAACCAGAAGGTACAGAGTAAATTTTAGGAGGACTGAGAATGTGACTCTCTTATTTACCTGACATTTTCTAATACCAAAGTAGCTTGATGCCACACTACTGTAAACACTGAGAAGAGTGCCATGCTAAGCTAAGTAACAACCTGGAAAGTCTTCATGGACTGGTTAATAAAGAATCACAGCAGTTGACAGCAGTCAAGAAAGTAAGTAAAACATTGTGAATTCTCAGGAAAGGAATAGAGAACAAAGTGGGTAACATTATGCCACTGTAGAAATTCACAGTTCACCTGCACCTTGAGTAAGATATGCAACTCTCGATCTCTCAACTGAAAAATGACATGTTAGACCCAGAATGTGTCCAGAGGAGGACAACCAGGATGATCAAAAGCTCTGGAGGGTCTGACTGGAAATGTTCTCCGGCCTTCTTAAGGAGAATATGACAGAAGTTTACAAAATCATACATGACACAGAAGGGTAGATAGGGATAAGAATTGATTTTGCAAGCTTGTCTTTCTGTACAAGAACTACGGATCATCAAATGACATTAGTAAGAGCATGGTTTCAAAAAGAACGATGGTAGGCGACACCTGGAATTCCTTGCAAAGAATGGTTGCAGGAACTTTACAGGTATTCAAGGGGAGCCTGAACAAGTACTCAGAACACAAATTCAGTCAGGATTATGAGAGACACATATTAAAATTCTTAGCTAATTCTTAATTTATACAATAGTTAATAATTTATATTAAAATTAATGATTTATATAACTATTAAAATTAATTTAATTAATTTTAATATGAATTAAAATAGTTTGAGGTTGGGAGAATACGAAGAGTGGATATATGCTTTTCCTGATTATATTATTCACATCTGCTTAGGGCTACTGTTTGGAGTCAGAATACTAAGAAGAGTCCATGCTATCATGGCTATTCTTATGTTCTTACATAAGAATTTATGGTTATACTGATACCAGGGGTGTGTTTGGTGAAGAAAAACAACTGGGCTTTCTTGACTGGGCTGGTTGAACTTTCAGAACTAGTCCCTTCTGACAACTAGTCCTTTCCAGTATTTCTAAGGGAGTTTTATGTTCATCTGTGATATTCCAGACTGATTTTACAGATGAATGGTGAACACAGAGTCAAGCAGAACAATGCAGGTAACAGCTGTGAAGTGCTGCTTCAGCTAGTTGAGCAGAGGCACTGGCATCAGAATATTGGGCTGGAAGAAGTGGGAGTTTGATGTGGTTACTCTTGACCTGTTTCTGAGAAAAAAAAATGCTTCCTCTTCTCCTTTTTCCCAAAGCAGAATCACAGACAGAACTGGAATCCCACTTTTAGGGGGGTGCATATATCTTCAGTCCCTGCTTATACTGTTGGAGACAGCACAGACAACTAAAACGCAACAGACAGTCCCCGACAGTGCCCAGCAGGAGGTTTGTCTGCTTTCAGCACCTGCCACAGGAATGGCGATCTGGAGCCACCCAGACAGTCCGCTGTGTTTTAACCCCTCTAACGAGGTTGTGCAATGGATGCTTAACTCAAATCTGCAAATGTATAAGGATGATTGACTGGAAACAGAAGGGGTCAAAGGGCTTGGCTGAAAACTTATTGAAGGCCACAGTGCTACAGTTATCAAATGACACCCAACTCAATAAGGTAGCTAGTAACAAGAAATGAGAATGGGAACTCTTCCTATACTTCATATTCCTGCACAGGCTGTACCTGAAAAGGTAGCCTGGTAGAAACGTTCCTCAGCCAACGCTTTTGTGAACATGTTTAATGCAGAAATACAATCCCTTTCATATCACAAGAAGGAAGGTTAACCACAGAGGTTGTCAATTGGTTTTTAAACTTCTAACCAAGCTGTATCTCTACATTAAAGTAAAATGGTTAACTGAATTGCTGGGTGCATAACGCTTTCCTGAGCTTTGCTCAGATACAAGAAGTTATCATATTGGTTCATGGTACTACCAAGCCCTCGCATTTTGTATGCCTTAGTTCTTAGTAAAGATTCACTTGATTTTCATTGTGCATATTCAGGAGAGCTAGAGAATACTCTCACGCCAATGAATGCCTAATGCATTCACAATACCATGACAAAACAAACCAGAACCCAATGCAGTGAGGGTAGTTAAATGAAAAATGCTGGGCTGTAAGGGTTGTAAACTAACTTACAGGGTGTTGTTTTAAAAGTGCTAATCTTAAAAAAGAATTTCTCTAACAAATACATGTATTTTTTTATTTAAAAAGAAAAAAACAAAGGCAGACCTATTCAAATTCCAGTGAAAACACAGGAATAATGAGTATAAGACAAACCTATACTCAATCCATTGTATAAGCATTTAACTATTTTACTTAATTGAAAAATATACATATTTCAGTTATTAACATTTATTACATAAATTTGTTTATTTTTACCATCCTCCATTTGTCCAAATGAGAAATAATCTTTTTGTTGTGTGAGTAAGAACTAAGGTCTACCTATCTCACAGCTGAATATAGAATCAGGCTATAAGAGACAGAGATGAATGCGTAATTGCCATCTCTACAAAGAATTGACTTGGAGAACAAAAAGAAAGATACTGTGATGTTACTTTTAGAAGCTGAGTTTATGAAAACCTTCTATGGTATGCATTATTACACCATTATAGTGGCAAGATTAATGTGCCTTTAAATAATACATTTAAAATTTCTTTTACACTGCCTGCATTAAACAGAGTGCATCAAACTCCTGAGATCCAGCCTGAGCTTTGCTAAAGTCCCTCACAACAATAGGTTTATGACTTTAAAAAGTAAAGATTCCACTAGGAAAACTGCATAAGAATAAAAATGTCAGTTCCTGAAGACAGTAGGATAGAAGCAATCCTTTTCAACATCCTAGTTTGTCTAATAAATAGGCCACATGCATTCCTGGTATAACATGCCTGGATTCAAAGAATGAATACCACAGTGTTTTATAACAATAAAATTGTTAACAATATTCTTTTTGCAAAGCTTACAAAAATAAGAAAGTCTGACATTTAATATTCCTTCCTAAAATAAAACAGATTATTTGCTGCATGCCAAAAATACATTACCACAAAACTGGCAGACTAAAAATGAGGTCTTATAAATATGAATATTTATCAAGAAATAAATACTGTTAATATAAAAAGAAACAAGTTCTTCAGAAATTTTAGTCCTCTCTACTCCATAATGTGTTGGACAAAGGTGATGACAGTTTAGTTACAACTGGGTCACGTAGAAACTATTTTGTACAATGTCAACTGGAAAACTGAGCCTGTACTTACTTGATGTTACTGAACCAGGGAAAATCTAGAGAAAACAAGGTGGTTATTTTTTGTGTCAGCATCTGATAGCACATTTTGCAGAATAAATGCTTTGTTGTGCAGTCTTTCTCTATCTTTAAAAACCAGAAACATGAAAAAGGGAAGGCAGATACAGGGGAGCAAATACGGGTATAGAAATTTAGAGGCAGTACTATTTCTAAGGGTACTTTTAATAAATTTTTGTAATTCAAATGGATTTCAAATTAATGTCATTTCAGTACAATCATTATAATTCCACATGCTGGGATGTGGGAAAAAAAATCCAAATTAAGTTTTTTTCATAATAATTGTGAAAAAATCTGCATGCATCAGCATGGTGCAAAAGTAATTATTAGATATGAAGTGGTCAGCAATTAACATGCCAAGCACAACAGCTTAACTTTTCCCAGAGAGGCATTTTGCAGGTGAGAGGCATTTTGCAGGTGAATAAAATGAGCATACCTCAAGTTATATTAGCAAGAGTACAGGAAATCTGAAATATATACAATATATTGCTGGCTATTATTAGGATTTGTCAAGGTGATGGCCTAAAATTTTATGGTAGTCAACCAAGTATGTCAGATGAAACTACCACAAAAATTAACTAACATCACTCTTAGGGCCCAAATCCCACAATAAATCTAGAGTAAATTTGATTTTATAAGTTGAGACAGCTTTTTGGTGCATAAAGGATACGTTTAAGTCTTTGCAGAATCAAAACTTTCATGACGAATGGTCCCTGAATAGTATTACTGTAAGTGTATGTAGGCATCGTATAAAAAAAGCAAATACGGAAACTCATGGAAATAGAGTTCATAAGAAATCAGATCAATAACTGTATATGATCTATAGCTTATATCACTCAAACAGAATAATTCAGCAGCTTGCTATTCTATCTTTTACCATGATTGTCAACAGAGGCCAAGAAGTGATAGGAATTTTCCTCACTTCTGTGTGATAGACAAAAGGGTGCAGCTGAAATTAAAGACATAACCTTACAAGCTCTCTTTTGATTATATTTAGTACATAAGGATATAATTTGCTTGTTAATTTTGTTTCTCTTTTGTGTTGTTGGATTTCTGTGATTTCATCCTTTCATTTCGGAAACTGAGAAGCTCTGTGACACGATCAAAATGAGAGCAATCAGTATCACATTTCCATGAAGACACAGTCAGCTTTGAAGGAGTCTTTAGAACAAACAAACAATTGAAAGCCTGAAGACTGTATACAAAGTCTGTAATAACTAGGCTAACACCTCTGCTTTCTGGACTTACCAACCTGGAAGTTTTCTTGAGAAGTAAGCTCAAATAATTACTTGTTAGAAGAAAATGAAAGAAAAATAGAAAATGCAAATTGGCCTGCCGAAAGACAGATGCAGACTTCTGCATGCACAGTAATGGAGAAGAGTCTCCTGTTTAAGACTGAGATTTCCATTTTTGCTTGATTTATCAGGTAAGTATCACAATCTTCTTCTATCCCATTATCTAAAGGCACATTCTCAATAGCCACATGGTTTTCAACTACCCACTGAATTTTATACATTTCAATCTCTCTTCAAAATACATTTCATAATTCTGCATGACAATTATGCCACCATCAGAGCAAAAGAAAGATCTTAAAATGCTGGATAATCAGGTTCGGGAAGTATGTGATAATATCAAATGGAAAGCATACAGTACCATTTTCCCCACATTTTCAGAAGGTTATAAGCCTCAGCTCTAGCACTGATTATTCAGAAGAAAGCATGTTCAAAGGACTGCAATGAATGCGTCTGGACTGAGAATGTGAGAAGCAAAGGACTGCCAGTGTGGCTGTCAAAGGGGCATAAGGTCTGAAATTCAGAATTAGACAATTAACATTAGCTTTAAAAATGGATATGACTGCTTGAAGGAGAAGATTTTTCCCTCTTACTGGGCCCTTAATTACTCCCACTGATACATAATGAGACAGATTAAATCTAAGTGTTGTTTATTCTGGTTGGTTTGTTGGTTTGTTTTGGGGTTTTTTTTGGGGGGTGGTGGTGCTTTCATTTTTGCTTTTGTTTTGTTTTGGGTTTATTCTGAAGGAACACTTTATGGCTTTAGCAGACCATTTCAGTAAGCAAGTGCTCTGATACAATATGAATACCTGTATTTTTTTCCCTAAATCAAAGGTGTCAGGAAGGGATTTTCACTTTTGTTAAGTGCATACCAGCCTTTGGTTTTTTGGTTTATTCTGCAGAAGTAGTCGCGCTACCACATGTACTTACCAACCCGATAAACACCCTTCCTACTGCGTGGGAAGCTCAGCCTCTTGGTTCTCATTCTGTGGCATCAAGTATTTTAAACTCTTAAGGTCTGATATGTTTCAGTCTAAGTAAACTCACAGGGTTCAAAATAGGAATTTCTGGATGAAAGGTAATGGTCTGTGATATACAGGTCAGACTAAATGATCTAATGGTGCCTTCTGGCTGTACAAGCTACTCAAGCTATGAAATCTGTTTTACCCACTACTTACACTCAGTCTTTCTACCAGCGCTGCAGCGCCTGAACTCTAAAAACCCACACTGAGGAGGCAACCATCTCACTCATTATGGCCTTTAATATCCCTTGCTGATAGTTTTACATTTTTAAACAGCCCTACCTGTCGTGCTCCCTTTTATGTGTTCTCATTGTTACCGATATAATTTCGGAAGCAAAATATCTAAACAGTAAGCATAATAAAAATGAAACAGGTTAAAGCTTATTAGCAGTAGGGAGCAGATGTAGCAAAATTCTGCCAGTTCCCCTACATTTCCTCCCCAGCAGGGACTTTCTGTCAAGCTGTGAGTTAGTTCTATACAATAATGCACGCTGCTGTTACTGCAATTGCACCTTCCTATACCTCGCTATTGTACTAAAAATTCACTTTGATTTTTGATTTCCTCCTTTGTAATAACAATATTTAAAGCAGTTCCTGCAGAGCTAAATGTAAATTCAAGGACTGCATGCTAGATGCTCAAAAGGGCATGAAAATGTAAAATTGATAAGAAAATAATTACATATTGAAAAGCTGTTTTATTTGCTTTAAAAATATTAACTTTCTCTCAACCAACTAAAGGTTCCTGAGCCAAGAGATAACCAGTTAATGACTGAAGTTAAGATTCCTTGAAATACCTCTCAAACATACATCATTCAATATATCATTTACAATGTGGAAAAAAGATAACTATTTAAGGAACAAAGTCATAAATTGATAGCAATATAAACTGAAAGCAAATGAAGTCTGCCACATGAAACATGATCACAGACTGTCACTCTGAGGGTTTTATTCTTCATGTGTAGTGTCAAAAATAAGCACTTAGGAAAGGGAGTTGAACTGAATTAAGGATGTTCAAGATGGAAAGATTCCACTTGAAATTCATTTGAGAGTGTGTACCCAAATGGGACAGAAAACGAGAGAAGTTAATGGTCAAAATCTACGTTCTGGGCATTAAGGATAACTGATTTTATGATTTAGGATTTAAATTTCAGATACTGATTGCAAAGATGTTTTCTCTGAAAGTCTATTTTCCTTCTGAACTTTGACCTTGAGCTCTGGAACTAATTTTCAATCCAAATGTCAGCTTTTACCTCACATATTCTAACTACGATCACTTGTTCACCTGTACAAGTACAGCACCATTGGCTACTGATGTTGAACCTGTAATTAAATTTTGCAGTATGCAAGGATGAAAATTGTGATGCTGCTGGAGGCAGAAGAAAAACAATTTGAAAATTCTGGTGGTGATATTAAATTTCTATTAATTGCCAGGCTCTCCCTCATTGAGACAGCCACCTTTATTGGGAATATGATATATAGATATGCAATCACAAATTATTTTGAATGTGGCCCTTTTTAGTAAACAAAGATTTTTAGTGGAAAATACAAACATTTTCATTCCTTTATCTTTCTTTGGTATATGAGTATTTTGGGGGCAAATGTTTGTTTTCAGCAGTGTAGTCAATTACTTTTATTTTTTAATATGGTATGACTGCAAAGCAAGATCAGTTAAATGGAATATACAGGACTATTAGGACTGCACATGGCCTTTATTTTAAAGCAAGTCATTTGTATTGGTGAATAGCATCCTACGTACAGTTTGGAACTTGGATTTTGCAGAACAGGTTTTCCCTCAGTTCAATGTTACAGAAGTCAAACTTAGGTGATGCAATTCAGGGAATTTCTTACAGTCCACTGTGGTGTGCTCCCCCCGGCCGGCAGGCAAGATCCTGCCTGTCACTCACGCACAGCCCCCCTCAGCAGGATGGCGGAGAGACTCGGGAGGGCAAAAGTGAGAAAAAACATGGGTGGAGATAAAGACAATTTAATAACAGAAAGAAAGAGGAAAAAAAATAAAGGCACTCACTCACCACCTCCCACCAGCAGACTAATGTCCAGCCAGCCTCCTAGCAATGGCTACTTCAGAAAAAAACTCACTCCCACTCCAGTTTTTACTGTCAAGCATGAATTTACATGGTCTATATTACCTCTTTGGGCCATTCGGGTGAGCTGTCTCAGCTGTGTCCCTTCCCAGCTTCTTGCCGAACCCCAGCCTGGGGTGGGGCAAAGTTGGAAAAAGAGAAAGCCTTGGCGCTGTGCAACAGCCAACACCGGTCTGCTATCAACACCGTGTCAGTCCAGATCCAAAACACAGCACTACAGGGGCTGCTATGAAGAAAATTAACTCTGTCCCAGTCAGACCCACTACATCCACTCATGAGAGGAAGTTTGCAATAACCTAAAAATTATAAGCTGAATTTGAGTTAAATGCTTAACTGCTCTCAGCAGTCATTGGAATGAGACATACGAGAGGCAAATGTGTTCTCCTGAAGATGAAGATACGCCTCTCAGATTACTACTGAAATATATAACGGGATCTTAACTCTTCTGTTCCTGAAGGCAGGTGTACAGAAGATCAGAATGTAAAGTTTTCAGTAAACAGCCTTTAAGTGACATGTATTAATAGATATGATTGTTAAAAGTTGTTATACTAAGAAAAAAATGCAAATATATATTAATAGATATGTTTGTAAAGTATACTTTTACCTATACGCGTACATATGTATATGAGGAGGGAGGGAAAGAGAAAAATTTGTGTACCTATATATCTCCCCCATATAATTCTGCAGAACATGCACAGAGAGACGACAAGACTACACATTACTGAACAGATATCTACAACTCCACACAAACATTCATTTGACAAATTATGACAAAACTTTACCAAAATTACTGACTTAATGAGAAATGATTGACAATTAGTATTTTCATCAGTTAACAGTTACATTTTCCTCTTTTAGACTCACTTGTTTCTTCACTGAGATGTATGCAGAAGTAACTACTTTGTCAACTACAGGCGATGGTCAGGATGTTTGCACAAAGGTGCTTATAAGCGAGATGCCTAAAGATCTGCATAATATTAACACTGAATAATATGTCCAAAAGAAAATCAAAGTTAGATTTCAAGTGCTACCAGCTGTGTTCACTGTGTTACAATGAAAGGATTGACGAGAACTATACACATGTATCATATCAGCTGGAAGCATTTATATTTTTCATCCATGAAGCTGAATAAATGCAGAGAGGAAGCTGAAAGTGATTATTCACTGCTGATCTGGCATGCGTGTTACTGGGTATTGATCATTTAGCACTGCTCATTTTTGCTATGCAAAAATTTAAAGGGGTTTCAAAATAATGCTACCTCACTTTCACGCTGTCTTACATACTTCTTTGAAAGTGGAGTACAGGAAAGGATAAATAATTTTTTGTTTCCTTGAATTTTATGAGTAAGGAAATTGAAGAGCTATTATTAATTTTGAAGCTGATGTGATATCCTTCAGAGGAGGAGGAGGAAGAGGAAATGAAATTGTTATAATGATCAGCACGCAGAACTAGAAATGAGGATAATCAAGTACTGAAATTTAGTAGAATCCCTTGGATTGCACTATACACTAGTAAAGAACTACTTTTACTGGAAGAAAGAAGTTATTTTCCTGAGTTAATTTATTTTTTTCTTTCAAGTTTTTGGTGGTAGAAGATCATAACTGTATCTGACTAGAGACAAGATTCTTGCACAGTTTCAAAAGGAAGAGATGGTATTTTGAGCTCTAATTTTTGATCTTCTCCCCTATCAAGCTCCAAAACAAGTACAAATTTTCCTAGTTAATTGTGGAGTTTCTCTTCAGTGGTATTTTGCTGAATCTATTTGTGGTGTTCACCCCAGCCAGCAGCTAAGCACCCACACAGCTGCTCGCTCATGCTCCAGCCCCGGCAGGATGGGAGAGACAACAGGAAAAGCAAAAATGAGAGAACTCTTGGTAGAGATAAAGACAGTTTAATAAGTGAAGAGAGTAAAACCAGTGATGCAAAGGTAATCATTCACCACCTCCCACCAGCAGACGGATGCCCAGCCAGCCTCTAGGGAATAGTCATCTTGGAAGAACAAACTCCCCAGTGTTTATGGCTGAGCATGATGTTACATGCTATGGGATATGCCTTTGGCCGCCTCTTGCCCACCCCCAGTCTACTTGCTGGGGGTGCTGAGTAGGAAAAACAGAAAGCCTTGGAACTATGTAACATTAGCCTGTTAGCAACACTATTTTAGCCACAAATCCAAAACACAGTGCCATAGGGGCTGCTATGAAGAAGGTTAACTCCATCCCAGCCAGACCCAGTACACTATTCAACAGCTGAGTTTCCTTCCGGCAACAGGAATGCTTTTCCAGGTCCCGCATAAACATGACAAAGAGGATATTGCCCACCAGATTTAAGGGAAGGACCTTCCGTATAGAAGCTTGACTAGTTTCTGAGATATGAGTTTTCTGATTTTTATTGAGCTCACACTGAAGAGACAAGTTAAAATACCCTCCTTGGAAAAAAAACAAGATCTAGAATAGCTGCTTAGTACTTAACATCAAGCTACTTGTTGGATGCACTGACTTGGAAGGAACATATGGGATGTCTGAAAGAGATTAACCTGCAATAGCTTTAGGAAGGACCAGTTGTTAATAAGACTGTCTGTGTGGGTTGGGGTGATGATCTGGCTCTTCTTTCAGTCCTGATCAGCAGGATTAACTCATCCAAAGGAGACCAAAAAAACTTTGAAGCTGATGATTTTCCTGAAATTCCTTCCTTCATTGTGGGGATTTAAAGTGCCCTACATGTAATTAGGAGTACAGTTTAACAGGGAAGCTTCCTGAGTGAAGGTAGGACCTTGATCGCTTTTCAATCAAAATGGGATTCTCCTCCTCTGTAAAGAGGCACTGACAACAGGTACTCACCTCGGGGCTGAAATCCTGTTAATGGCTTTCACAGTCATCACACATAAGACTTTTGACCAGAGGTTCTGGCCTAAGCAAACAGTGGATGCAAATATGCCCTCTTGCTTAGCACAAAAGTGACAGGCTCAAAACAGAATTAATATTTTCAGCAAAGGAGATGAAGAATCACTCAGAAAAACTCTTATAAGGGAACTGCTGCAGGGGAAAATCAGTCAGTCTGGATGAACTAGGCTGTTTACTACCCTGAATAACTTGACATGCATTTCTTCACTGTGTCTAACTGAAAAACAACGTTCAAATGCATGTGTATATTACCTGTAAATGGCAAATGAGCTAGTGTAAATCACTTCATGGAAATCAGAGAGTTACGCTGACTTATACCAGCTGAGGATTTGATTGTATCTGTATCTGTCTACACAAACATTCACACGAGAGATGCTCTCCTTCCTTATTTTCTATTGTTCATATTTTATGTTTACATTCTACAAGTTAAATTCATGTATACTGTTTAGAACATTATGGAATTATATATTTTTTTATGTATATCTCTATATTCAATTTCTAATAATGGCTTTAGTTAAAATCAGGTAGACTGCTTAATTGTTCTTTTTGTTGACTATATTCCTTTTTAAAATTCATTAAGGCTCCACTAGTGTTACAAATAGAATATCATAATCTCCCTTTAAAAAAAAGTGAAAGTGGCAACCTTTTCACTTCCCATCGTGGCCTGGTGTCAAAAGGCAGACTATATTCAAGGACCTCTGGAGTTCCACTATTCTGCATTTGACTTGTGTCAAATATTCTCATTAGAGTTGCTTCAAATGAATACAAAAGCTTTGTTTAATCTGAACACAGGGGAAATGAAATACACTCGGCACAAGATGAAAGACCCACTACCACTGTGCTATTTGAATGCACTGCGTGTTCTTACCATGGGCCATAAAAGAAGCCTGGTTTAATATATCAAACTGTGGAACATTCGAAATAGCATCTAGTAGCAAAATAAATGTTATAAACCTGATGAGACAAAAAAGGGAAACAGAAACATGTATTTTCTTCCTATTGAATTTTTGATAGGCATAGGTACTGGCTGGTGGCAATGTTTTTCAAAAATATTTAGTTTTCTTCTGGTAATATTACCAATTATATTAATTAACCTACACAAGATTCTACTGCAATGTAAACATAGCAAGGTTCTAATCTATCATTTATACTTTCATAATATTCATTTACTCCTACTCCTCACATTTCAGCTAGCCTGTTCAAGAAACTGGTAAAAGAAGGAGACCAATTAAATTAGTATTATCTATACTATAGGATAAAGAACTTACAATACTGTTGGAAATCTAACAATAGTATTTAAAATACATATAATAAAATATACAAAAAACATGTACCTGAATACTACAGACTTACAAACATCTGTTCAGGATGGGGAAAAAGTACATATCCTCTCACAGAAATCTGGGTCTTTTAAATATTCCTTTCAAGTTTTATGGTAATTTTCTCCATAGGTAAAGAGGATCTTAAACCTCTGCCCAATCCTTTGCAGCAAGAAAAACCTTCAACTTCCACTATTTGAGCATAAGCTACTTCTGTTCTACTTAGGATAAAGTGTCAGAGAATGCATGAATTTTATTTAAATTCATGACAGTCTGTATACTTCAAATACTACAGGCATGTCTGAACAATGCAACAGACTGCTGTGTTACAGATGCATGATGCCATGCTAAATGACTGCCATGAAAACATAATAATTACTCCAGAAAACCACTGCATGTAGCTAGACAGTTTCTGGCTCAGGATTTAACTTGTTTATAACTTGGGATCTCTGCATTATTCGGCAGGCAAAGTGGAAAGACAGAGGGTAAATACCAACGGTATTTACAGGACGGTCAAAGCAGGTATGATGCAGGGGTTCCATAGCATGGGCCCATTGGTCCTAGATGACTGCTCTTAAATATTTTAAAAAAATCCTAGTCCAGGCTCATTTACATCTTTTCACATCTAAACAGTTTGTTAATCTGGCCCAAAAGGTTTAAATTTAGATACTTAAACAAGGAACTAATTCACAATATATATATATCAGATAAAGCATTGCGAATCTTTTTTCCATCACTTCTGCATTACATGCTATTAAGACACACATTGTCAACAACCTGACTGGCATTTCTGACAGAATGCAAGTCAACTGTAGCACTCTGCTGGATTTGAAACAATCATGAGATCACAGCCACTCATCCTGAATGCTTACCATAAAAAAGAAAGCTTCTGTCAGAAGAAGGTGGGCTGGAGAACTTTTAAAGTTTGTAGTGCATTTGCTCAGGAATTTATTGGAGGGAGAGGACCAGACAACTAACATCCAAATGCAAGCTGTGTTATAAAAGCCAAAAGACGCGTAGTTTTTCATGTCACAGGAAGTATTTCAGCAGGTAGATTTTTCATTACTGAGGATGGAAAATACGGTGGCAGCTGCCTAATAAAATAACTCAAAGTAGAATCAAGCTATAATATCATCATCCGAAGAAAAAACAGTACATATAAAATGAATTGCTGAAGCAAAAAATATAAGCTAATGGCCTTAGAGCTATTAATACATCTTGCAGTCACACTAAATATTATCTTTCTAACCAACCCTGTCGTCTATTCTTAACAAAATATAATGTTTTCACTATTTCAAAATCTCTCTTCACCAATATTTTGGGTTCACTTACAAATACAGGCAAATCCTAAATTTTTTCTTGGTAACAAAACATTGTGTACTAAATGTACTAAAGTATTTCCCTACACATTTTTCTTTTTATAACAAAGAAATCAGAGATAACATTTCAGATAGATAGTTCTGGAAAATCTGCCTTTGAGCTTTGTGTATGCCACCAAATCAAAACAAGAACTGAAACTCCTTTTTATCATTCAGTCATGTTTATCAAGAACTGTATTTAAAAAGCAGAAAATGGCCTCCAAGTTTTTCTGTAAGTTAATGTGCTCTTAACTCACAGAAAAAAATGAATTAATGGTTCTTTGCCATGGAATATATGTTTGAATAGCAACAGCCCAAACCTGTATCTATTACACAGTTTATCCAAATTGATATATTTTACTGGCCTAGCTATACCAAATCTTGCTGGCGATTAGCAAGATGTAAAAAGAATAAAACACAGCAGTTAAACAAGCTGGAATGCCTGAAATCTTGAGACAGTACAGCTTGTTTCTTCTCTGTATTGGTGAGGATAACAAAAGAAAGCAAAAAGCAGGCATTCAGAGATAGAAAAAAAATGTAATCATGATCTTGCCCATCTCAGTTAATCTAGTGGAGTCTGTTGTACTGACAGAAGTACAATCCATCACTTGAAATACTCCAACAAAGTACAACAGGGATGGTTCTGCATGGAAAGCCCATGGGGAGGGGAAAAAGAAGGTAGAGGGTGGACTCAGCCCCCCACTAAATCTAGTGGGAGTACTGTCTAAACCGTACAGCTCAACTCCTACTGAATAAAGTGCGTACACAAAGTAAATTAAGAAAATTTTGCAGGCACAGTCACTGTTATATCATTATACAATAATTATTTGGAATATTTCCATCTATCAATAATGCCATCTGTCCCACCCAATACAAATGGACTACAACCCATCTGGCTTATTTTTTTTTCTATTGATTACTCTGCTGAATGAGTTAGCAAAACCACTTATAAAATCATCATATTACATGACACTGTCATTAAAAGATGTGAAGTAAAGAAAAACACAAGATGAGACTTAATTGGAAAACTGTCAGTTCTTCTTCCAGAAAGTTTCAGCAATGCTATAAGCTTTTTTTTTTTTTTGTTACTTAAAAAAAAATAATTAAAAAAAAGCTCTAAATGCTAACTACTGGATTAGGCAGAAACTGTTCTACCACACAATTGTTACAATTTCTGACTAAATGTATCTCCTCAAGAGTTTCAAAACGTCCCAAAATGTGCCAGGGAATCACAGAGAAACTGCAGAAGGACAGTAACTTAAAAATAGGGTGGGGGAAGCTGCCCATGGCTGGCACTTGTATTTGTTAATTCTAATTATTTTTCCTAGGTTTTGGCTTTGATTATTTGTTTGCATAATTGTCTTTATGCTATTTTTGCAGCCTCTGTTTTTTCTTTTGATATTAACCACTGCTTCCCTTAACTATATTTTAATTTCTCCAACAACCACTACTAAACAACAGTGCAGCCTTATCCATCTACAGAACTTAAATGCTTACTTCGGCTCCCTCGCTCTAGATCTCAATTACTACAACACCCTTTTAGTTTTAACAAAGGAACTCTCTCGTGTACTTTCCAAATGTTTATCCAAAGATCTTTTTGTTAGCCCAATGATTTTTTTTTTTTGAGCGAGACCTCGGTGGGGCTGCTTTCTTATCCTTCCCTCCCCAATATTTTTGCTTTCTACTACAACCTTCCTTCCCTCCACCAGATTTTCCTCTGTCACACCAAATGGCTTTTCCAATGACACTGTGACTCAAAGGGACATAGGAAGGAAGAAGAGAGAGGGACAGGGGCTGGATTCCAGCCCCAAGGAACAACCCTCGATGGCTGCGGGTAAGCGGAGTTCAGGGAGGCAATGCTCGGGCTTGTGCCGGAGGGGTGAGGCTGCAGGGAACGGTGCTGGGAGCACAGATGCTGAGCTGCCACCCGGAGCGAGGGAAATCAGGATGACAGCAGTGGAAAGGAGTTGTGTAGGAAGCAAGGAATGACGCTGGAATAAGGAAGGGCCCAGAGGCTGGGTGACTGAAACAAGTCAGAAGTTGCTGGAGGGTCCGGCCTGCTTACTGTTACTATTTTCTTCCTCTCTTACAATCCCCTCCCATCCTGGATGCTCATTAGAGCCACTCCTCTGGTAATCAGTGGAATAATCTGGCTATTCTGAAACATACTCATTTTACCTTTCTCTTCGTAATTCAAGAAGTTCCTAAAAGACAGTTGTCACATTCAATATGACAACAAGTCCTCTAAAGTCCAGGCAAGTGTGTCTGACCCTGTGGCTTTATCTCAAGTGAAGCTTTGATCAACTCTGTGTCCACACTCTGCTCTAAGAAGTAAACACATCCAGAGAACAATTCTCACGGTTCTCTTTCTGTTATGTTCTGTTGGGTCCAATTTCTTTGTGTCCTAAACAATTTATACAATCCCTTTTGTGCTTTACAGACTACTGACTTGACATATGTGGAATGATTCAACTGACGTTGCTGAATGGTATTAATTATGTAGAGGATATTTACCAGACATCACTATATGACAGAACGCTAATAATTTTTGGTGCTCTAAAATGAAACTTTGGCAGTTCTGATGCATATGGTTTAGTCACTGTGTTAAATACAAATACCTCAATCTTCATATACCATCATTTTGCTATTAAATACAGAGCATTCAACAAACAGAAATGTAAAGTCTAAACCCTGTCTTTAAAACATAATTAGTTCTATGGTTTATGATGTCTAGTTTACAAGAAACGAGTTCTGAGCTGCATTGTTTTGTTGGCGCAAACAAACTCCTTTTCCCCTGGATGACAGAAGCAGAACGATTTCAATTGAGATACCATTTGTTCGTATTAAGTCATCTGTAGGTTGCAATTGATTCAGGCCTTTGGCTGCTGCTTGAAATACAGTTCAAGAATAATAAAATACTTCTGGTTTGACTGACTTAGTTTACTTGAAGAAAACAGACCATTATTTCACGTCATGGTATCTGACAGAACTTTCTGTAGTAGTACTGGGATACCAAAAATTACACAAACCCACACAAGTAAGGGATATGCTACTTAGGTTGTTAAATACAGATGCCTTCAGAGTAAATCGACTGTGTTCTGGCTTCCACCCAGAAAGGCAGCATCTTACAGCATCTGACAGGCTGCTCCAAAGAAAAATTTAAGAGATGTAAAAACTACACTTCCTGCTTACATTGATTCTATGGAATAAGCGGGGGAGAAGTACAACTGTTGTACAATTTATCAGTCATTTTACAAAGTTCTTCCAAATTTCAAATGTTACTGTTTTCCTTATTTTAAGAGTAAAGGAACTCTTCTCTTAACACCATGCCAGCTGGTGCTTCTCCTCCAATACAAAATCTCTATTTCCATTAACATGACAATTGTATTTTCAGGGCAGGACAATTCCTCCCTCTGGTTCCTTGTAACAGAAGTGTTTGATACATCTTTTTCTCTGCTTTGCTGTGTATACAAAACCTTACTAATCAAAAAAGTATGCATAGCCTGAAGAAAAATTCAATTTCTCTATCTGAACCTCCTATTGACAAAATGATAGGGAAATTGGAACATCTGGCTCATTCCCACTGATCCTTTAATATTTTCCAAAGCATTTTTAGATTGTGTTGTGGCACACATTGCTTCATCTGCTAATATTTTTTTGCTCTTTCTGATACTGTCACTGATGAATATGATCTGATAAGCACAGCATTAGATTAATGAACATCCTCTAGGATTGCTTGATGCTCCTCTAGGATACTTTTTCTTAAACAGTCCTGAAAACTGTTAGGCACCTAACTTTTCATAGAAATATGTGTAGGCAGCAATCCATTTTTAAGCTATGGCTTCAACAATCAAAAAGTGACATGGACCAGATACTAGTAATAGCCAAAAAGCAAGCAACCTCATCAGTATTTTTCATGTAGCTAAGTACTACCTAGTCATCTCAGTAAGTGGAAGAAATAAAAGACTCGATAGAGAGTGGCTGATATGTATAACAACTGTGGAAGACCTAAAAGATTCTATCTGGAAAAAAGAAGTTTGGAAGAACTGGCACACACCACCCATCTGCCCTCAAATCATACATATTACAAATAAGAAAGCATGTAGGCTTCATGGTCATGGTACATGTTACCAACCAGTCACATAGCAAAAAAAATGAATTAAAAAATCTGAATTGAATTCAGACACAATACACTTGGTCTTGGAGAACTAGTAAACAGTATTTAAGAGGGTCCTTTATCAATAAATCAAGGTTGAATGTGTGAGCGTCTAAGGAAAGTCTACATCTTTAATAAGAAAGACAAGTGCCTAGTGCAGAGATTGAAAGTGAAGGCAAACAGAAGGAAAGTTTCAGATGCATTTTTCCTTCTTCTATGGCAACATTAACATATGCTATGCTTCCCAGCCATGTATTTCCCTGAGAAACCATAATAATCAAGTTATATTAAATTATACAGCAATTATGCAGGTACTACTCTTTTTTACTCATTTGTGGAGAAGTTATGTTTTATTTACAAGATTTGTGGCCATTACCTTTTCAATGCTTGCAGGGTGTTCCAGGGCTATTTAAGAAAAGTGGTGCATATATAATAGAAATGATTATGGTATCGTTATAAATCACTGTGCAAATTATTATGCTGTTAGAGATAATCTAGGGTCAACCAATAGACAGGCACACCCTGATCTGGTCTTAAAAGTTCAGCTGAATAATAAACAATAATGAGCAGTAAACTGCTAAACTCAGTTGTCATGACAATTTTGCTTGTAAGAAAGAGCGGGGAAAAAATCTCAACAGAACAACTCACAGAAAGTTGAAGATGCCCAGTTCTTATTACGTAAAAATATACGGGCAGAGGTAATTCAAATAAGGTATTGTTCACATTTTTGTTGGAGGAATTGACTGTGCTTTAAGAGTTCTTTAAAACATTGCTTTGGGGAATTAAGACAAAGTTAGTGATGAATATAACTTTCTATTAAGCAATTTTCTTTCTCAATTGTGCACAACCACTTATGAGCCAGAACATAACAGCTCAATCAAACCTTATTGTATCAGCTTTACTTGAACCCCTCTGAAATGCACTGAGAAAATTCTGTCAAGACTTAGAGGGGAAAAAAAAAGACAACCCAGAAAGAAGAAAATGGATATCACAGCTACCTTTTTACATTCTCTTAATTTCTTCTGCCATATAGAGCGAGCAATAGGAATGTGCTTGCTGTCAGTTACATAGCAGTTAGCTGTGATGACGTGGTGGAGTGCAGTCATCTGGCTCATAGCTTGAAGAATTCGCTCGACATGACGGAGGGAAACTATGGCCTCAGTCCATATGCCGCCGCTAACAAGCTGCATCGTACAAGGTACTAGAGCAATCTGTCCAGCACAGTAGAGAACATCTCCAACCTAGAAGAAAACAAAAATAAGTAAAGAAGATTCTGGGAGTGTTTAGAAGGCAAGGGAAGCACTTTTCTCTTTTCCAGGTAGTTTCTTTCAACAGTACTGTTCTTTGCCATCATTTGTCACAAATGAAGCAAACATGCCGGTCTAAATATAATTTTTGATAGGGATTTAACTACAATATAGAAACACTGCCCTGCAATAAATTTTAATCTAGCAATTAATACTTGGATGTGTCAGCTTAAAGCAATAATATCTGATGTTACTGACTGTAACAGTTGCTGGATCACACTGATGCCCCCAACACGGTTAACTATGTTCTTGCTTTCTTTTTTTTGAGTGATGATGCACACTATCTTTGGTTCAATGCTATTTTTTTAACTTCTAAGTCTTAAGGTAAGCTTTATTTTATGTAAGAATATATAAGAAAGTATAAGCATATATCTGTAATGTCTTTAGTAAACTAATTTAAAAATACTATAAAATAATTCTTGCAGAACACCTACAAGACGGTGTATGAAAAAAGTCACGATAATCCACCAGAAGGTAAAAGGAAATTGCAGATAGAAAATAAAAAGCAGAAGAGTGCTACTTGACCAAAGAGATGGGTTCGCCTTTTGAAAATGGAATTAGATGTGTGGCCAGATATACCATCAATATATTGTTTTAAGTTAAGCTGCAATGCAGTTACTTTGGGCTGATTTTCCAAAGTCTTCCTGGCAACACTCTGAAGACCTACTTTTTTTAACAGCAGCCAGCAAAGGAAACATTTATTCTTACTATTCAGACATCTCAAAGATTTATTATAAAATCTTAATGTAAATATCAAAACTTTTCATCCTCTTATGCTGCACTTCTCTAGAAAGTCTGTACATTTCCTGATCAGTGAAGCAGTAAATTTTATTCAATATCAAAAGAAAACTAAGTATAGAAGTGGGAAGTAAGGTGGGCGTAAGCAGCTTTGAAGTCAGCACAGGAAGCATTTTGCTAGGAGTAAAGAGAAAGAAAATGGACTGCGCAAGGAATCTTTAGGAAGAATTTTGCAGAATTTACTATATAAACTGTAAAAATTCCTCAGAATTAAGAATAATTAAAAAAGAAATCTGTGTCCTAGAAGACATGGCAATCAAACCATGTGACAGACCCATATGCAACTCCAAATCTGTCCTCGTAACTGTCTGTGTCTCACAAAAGACTCACACATGTAACTATTGGAAGAGTATCTTATACAATTTGGCATACAAGTTCTATGATTAGCAGCTGAAGAGGGGGAGGAGGCAGAGAGGAAACATAATGTATCAACTGACACCCATCAACTATTTAAATTGTTTAAAATATCTGAAATATTGTTTTGCTAATGCTATATATAATCCTGAATTTGGGGAAAAAATATGCAAGTAATATTTTGGTTTATAGGAACAAATGGTCTTTTTTTTTTTTTTTTACAGTGCTATTTTAAAATATGTGCCATTGAACAAGGGAGTCCAGCCAGCTACCAAGTGGCATACTGACAAGATGAGAAACAAATTCAGGAAAATATAATTCAGAGGGGCACAGGTTTGTTTTTAAAGCAAGCCATTCATTTTCACCTCTGCAAAGTGAAATCCAGGCATTAGTCAAAAACTGCAACACAGGTAGTTTATACTTCTACAGAAAAAAATCACACTGGCAATATTTATTCCTTTTTTTTTCTTCCCTGTTGGGCTGCTGGTTTTCCATGCATCACCCATGTTAATTATTAGGTAGACAGAAGAGCTGTTCAACTAGTTCACTTCCCCTATTCTTGAACAGATTGTTTGAGACATAATATGAATACTAATTAACGATAAAATATCTCTCAGTGTTTTGAAATATGGACCAACATAGCACTTTCTTAAAGTATCCTGGATAGTTCTGATACAATTAGCCCCACTGGTCATAAGCAAGGTCAAAAAAAATCTCTGAAGGATTTGAGCAAAATTGGCACCACTTTTGGCTCAGATTCAGTGGGAATTTTGCAGACTTCTTTAAAAAACAATTAAAAAATCCCTCTGTTCCTAACACGCTTGTTTGTATCTTAAGATGTAATTAACAGAAAAACAGTGTTCCTAGCATGCCACCATGTTACGGAAGGGTGGATGCAAGGGAGGAAGAGGGGGAAAGGGTCAAAACGGCCACAGGTTTGCAGCAACTCTATTTCAGGGGGACATAAATTAGGATACGGGCAGGAGGAGGGATGTTCCTCTTTTTTTTCCCAGTGACTTGGTCATGAAAAGCAAGCATAAATAAACAATCAGCAGGGGCAAAGCAGCAAACCAGTCCAAACACTGTTTTAACAGATTTCAAGAGGTTGTCTCTAGAATATTTGAAGCATTATACAGAAAATTGTTAGCAGAGTAAAAAGCATTTAAAACAGGGAAGACATCATAGTATCTTGTTCACAGTACTGAAATCTTACAACGGGAGATGTCACAACGTACAGTGTCAGTCCTTGTGTTGTGAAAGTGTTCTGCAAAACCCTGCTAGAACCTTACAACAGTTTATCTTTTTGGAGCATCTACAAGGATAACGGAAGATCTTTCAGGCTATAGATTCACAGTGTATCAAGTCTAGAGGACTCGCATATCCAGTAAACTCAGCATAGAAACAAAACTACAATATAATGGATGTGTATTTATACACTAGATGTCTCATCTTACACTGATGATTTAATTTTCACTGTAGCCCATACACATATTTCCAGTGCTAAAATTTCATGAAAGATTTGACAAATCAAAAATAAAAAAAACCTTGTACTGTGGAGATGCTCACTTGTACCAATTTATTTCCAATATAGCTCCACAGCAGTAAGCAGTTTATAAATGGGGCCTCATGCGATTGCACATTTCTTCCCTTTTTATTTGCATTTGTATCACTGCAAGTTAAATGAAAGGTGAGTGTTAATAAGCTAACGTAATAGTTTAGCAGCAGTTTTGCTCAGGTGGCACAACCGTAAGTAATCAAGGGAATTCAGTGGACAATCAGAACCTCAGAGTACTCTAACAGACAGGAATGCTAAGCTCTTATTTGAGAATGACTACTTTTCATAGTGTAACTGTGCTGCAGGAATTAAGTATAATATAGAGCTAGATCACTGCTAATACAAAGGGAAGACAGTGTAGTAGCAAATTATTAGTTTATTTCACCTTTTCTTTCAAGCTGCATTCGCTTTTTAGGAAAGCAGAAGGAAAGCATCTACGGTAGCACAGAAAGGAAAAGTCAGAAGAATGCTTGGTGCCACTTTAAAAACTGTTCTATCCCATGAAAACGTTTTTAACAGCATTATAAGTTACTGATAGGACACAACATATCCCCTACAAAATATAATTCAGGAAAAGAAAAAATTAGAAAAACAGACTTAATTGGACATAAGGACTAACTTAAGCTGCTAATTAGCAAGAAAAAGCTATAATTATTGCTACTTAGAAAGATGCAGAAGTAATAGGATACCTATAGATATGCACTGAGTTGTTTTGGGTTTTTTTAATTAAAGGCCAACAGCAATGATGGAAACTTCATGAAACTTTTCCTGCTGATATTATTAAAACTTGCTAGCTATTAAGTGGCATAATACAAAAATTACAGGGAACTTCTAACGGAGAGATTTCACCCACAGTTATTTAGGCCAATGTTAATAGTTGCACCGTAACCCGTGTTTCTTGGAAAGGATGGAGTCAATACACAATCAGCCAAATCTTTGTTACGAATGCAGTTTGGTGTCTGAGTGACTGCTGCCCTTTAACAGGTCAGGGTGCACAAAAGAGTCAGTGACCCCCTGACCTAACAGTGAAATAACCCACCATTACGTTCAGTCAATGTAAATAAGCATAACTGACAACGCGCTAATAGGCTGCCTCTGGTCAGCCATGTGTACCTCTGACCCTAATGAAGACCTAAATCAATTAATACTCCAGGCAATAAAGACCTCTGGCTGATTAAGTTAGATAGAAATAATCTTTTCTAACGGGATTAAAGCTGTAAGGTGGTGAACTTTTTATTTAATATATGATAATCCTTTCTTCCTAGGGCCCCCTTATTTTAGCTAATGATGGTAAAATTGCTTTTTGCAATGTGAAATCTTTTATTCAACTACCTAGTGTGAACAAAGTTTTAAAGGTACTGTTTAGACAACAGTAATTAAAAAGCTTTGAGTTCACACTATGAGCACAAATTGTATCTGACTAACGTGGTTCTAATACACCACAACCTTCAATACAATTCACGTTTTTCTTGATCTGTAACAAATTTGTAGTCTAAAAATTCCATAAATGAGTTGATCACACATAGTTTAGTTTGATACAGGCTTTCTTTTGAGAAAATGTGTACACTTATCAGTAGCTAAAAGATTAAATGAAATGAAAAATAAAAAAGAGTTATGATTATCTTTGACTAAAAAAATTGATGTTTATAAGAATGCACATATAACTTTGTAAAATGCTTGCATATCATACTCAAAACTCCAGAACTTCCCTTTAAATAAAACAATATTTTTTCCTAGTTAAGTCAAAAAAGTATAATTAATCAATAGCATATTATTGCTATCTTACTGAAATAGCTGTAACATTTCCACAGTTTTCAGAGATTTATAACTCAGTTTTCAAATGCTGTGACGAGTTTGCTAATCCTCATTTTGGAATGGAGCTTCTTACGTTTCAAAATGCATTTGATCACCTAACCTACAAGACTATGAAACGCTCATCTTTTTCCATTGTTCTTCACTATTAAAGTTCATTTTATCGAAGTGTGATTTAATTTTTTCTCTTTGAACTTATATTTTTGTGGGTTGAAAATTCACAGGATATTTTTTATCAAGAATTGAAATAAAATACTGCAAGTTCATGGATGCTAAATGAGGCTGTATATATTTATTTATCTGCAGTTTAGCAAAACTAAGATACACCATCCCACAAAGATGACAATGAGCAGTGTCATAACACTATCAACACACCTAAAACTTCTGTGCATTTCCTAATTGGAATTTATACCAAAGAGAAGTATCATGTAATGCAGTATGCATACATTGAGCAGCACAAAACCAGGCAGTTCTTTAAAAAGGCTGCTAATTGAACAATGCATCTGAAAAAGCCACAATATTAATTGTTGTGAACACTAAATCAACTTCAAAATACTATATCCGAATACCTCCTATTCATACTCTATGCTGCCCAAATGTAAACACCTCTGCAATCCTCTAAAAATGAAATAATTAAAATTTAAAGCCTTTAAACCGTGCTGGATTTACAGCAAGCAATCTCATATAATACTTTCCCGAAGGTCTGTAGTACCTTGAAGTTTAACAAAATGCTACATGCATAGACTTGAGAGGGACGATCAGGTCGCAAAGCTTAGGAAAAGGTAAGATTAAAGTTTCAGCTTGAAAACACTTTTAAAAAACTGTTCTATCCTATCACAGAAAATTGTAATATTTGCATACATATTTTTGGCAATGTGTTGGTTATATTTAAATCTTGATCAATGCCAAATCAATTTTATTCTGCTCTACAACTGATGGAAATAAAAACCACACACTTCTGATTTACAGAACACAAAGATTCAGAAACTGAAATTTTCACAAAAAAACCCACCCCAAAAGCTGTCATTCACATTCCAAGGGAGTATGAGACAGAAAACAAAAATAAATCTAGCTTTTAAAGTCAGCAACTGTAGTTATAAACATTTAGGAAAGGTTCCAATAAAGTGGGTGAAAAAGGCTTGCCATCTAATACACCCGTGTGGGCACGACAGCAAGTCTGAAGTCTTCTCCGGGATTCTTGTTTTGGTCCACTTGGAATCTCCAATACACACAGAGGAAATGAAGAAACTGGAGGTCAAATATTCTTTACTTATTATGCATATTTCGTCTAATGTCCTGTACTGGCACACAGGATACATATTGTTCCTTTGTAGAAAATCACAGTAGACAGTTCAAAGACTTAATTGCCATAAAAGATAAACTGTTCTCCACATCCTAAAGGACACTTTTTTCCTGAAAAGAGCAGTCTGCCTACTTGAAAATGAGCAAGCTAACAAGAGTGTTAATCTTTGGTGCATTTCTTCCTTGGGACAGTGGAATTCTAGTCTTCATGACTATTAATCTGTCACCTTTTACAAAGCCTACCATTTCCTCTCAAGCTTTTGAAAAAAATCACAAGTTCTCACACAACCACATTAGCAAAATCTGCCAACTGTGAAAAACTGCAGAACACTCAGCTTTATGAACATACCTTATCTAAAAGATGGCGTACAACCTCCAAACTGATTATCATTTACTCATTTCTTATTCGTATCACTTTGACTAAAGATGCCAAACAAAACAAATTTAAAAAAGAACTAAGATTAGTCTATTCCACAACAATTAGAGTTGGGATGGGGAATGAGAGACTTAATCAAATCAGTATGTACCAAGAAAAGTAATGGGTCCAGAAAAACAAGGTGGAAAAGATTAGTATCTAAAAGTGTAAAGCAATGCAAATGACTCAATATGGACATGGACTATTGAGCAATGGATACCACACTTTTAGAAAATGCATATTATGTCCACCACAGTTGACTGTGTTTTTTAATTAATTATATATGCAGAGATAAGGGAGGATAATGGTTGTAATTCATCTGGATTCTTAAAATATCTGATACAGCATATTTGGAAATTATTTTTAACTCTTCTAATTATAAACGCTGTTAACTAGCTGATAGTCTGTACGGAGAGAGTAATGAAAATGCCAATGTACTGAAGTGGGGTGCCGCAGGGATTGGTATTGGGCCTGATTTTGTTTAACATCTTCATTAAGTCAATGGAAGAAGGGATTAACAGCATGGTAATGAAACCCACAGAGGATACTAAATTAGAATGTGCACCAGTAGAAATAATAAAAATGGACACAGATAGGTTTGAAATAAAGACAGGAAATAAGAAAATGAGACTTCACCTAGGAGAAATGAAAACTCAGGCCAGAACATATGGCAAAAATATTTTGAAATATAGATATTCGTAACAAAGGAGAAAACTTGACTGCAGAAGTACTGAACAGTTCATCTTAAATCATAACTGCTCTTTACTAGAAGCAAGTTCAGTACAGGACAAAAGAAGATACAGTCTCTGTTCGCATGAAACAGGTCTAATTCATCAGATCTACCAAATACTAGTTTCAGGTTAAGTAACAACTACCCTTGGGTAATGAAAGACTGAAATTTTCTAAAATGTCAGAAACTGGTACTATACCCTTTAGGAATGGTATGATTTCTATATTTCAAAATGAATACTGTAAAGATCAGATGATATCAAAGTTTCAGATGATTATTCAGAGCTGATGAAATACTTTTTTTCCAGAAGATTTTACATTTCATCATTAACACTGATTTTCAGTTTACATGCTACCATCGCTGTATTCAAAGTATGAAAAGCATTTTAATCTGCCAGGGTAAAGATATAAAAAATCAAGAAATACTTTTTTCCCTCTCTGTTAAATGGAAAATGTCTAAACCTTACATGAGGTTACATAAGCATTCATTTGGGTTTCCCACATAGTTCATTTGCTATTTATGACTATTATCGTAAATTTATTCTGAAAAGGATAGCTTTATAATATATCAGTATTCTTTGTCAGTTCCGTTAAAAAAAAAAAAAAAGATATAGCTAGCATGTTCAAATGACATTCCTCCCTCCTTGATTTCTACATTTTTCTCTATCTATGCTTACAGTTCTAGGGGACTGGAGAGCATATATAATCACAGGTTATAAGGTAATTGTACCCACACACACAATATCTAAAGGCAGATAAAGAAAAAAGATAAAGTGATGTGATATCCTTCTGTCCCTATATGTGCTTATATTACAGATTCTGTCTCTTACTTTTATCCTTAAACATACAATCTACTTAGGGAACTCATAATATCCTTCCCACATTAACTGAAGTTTCTACTGAGAATGTCCACTTACAGTAAACTAAATCATCAGTTAAACTATCACTGTGGTGATAAAGCAGTCCAAGAAGGCACTGCAGAAATTTCTAGGTTGAAGTACCTGCTAACAATAGGGGTGCTATTGCTTAAGGCTGTCCCACTGCTCTGGAATACAGCATCTAAGGAGAATCCAGACTGCAGTCATAAAAGTCTATGAAGAGTGAGTTGGGTTTTTTCCATTCCCACCTGCCTTTACAATCCTTACTCATGCCAACTGTCAAATGGGTCAGTGTGATTCCAAACAGAGGAGGCACAGCTAGGCAGAGAAAATACTCTGTATTGAAAGGTGAAAGCTGTTCATCACACGACAGTAATTCACAGTGTATGAAACACATTAACACCGTGACATTCCATTCTTAACAGAAAAAAATTAATTCCCAGCCATGACTTCACTTGAATATTCTTACTCAAAATATGCTTTTCATGACTGTCACTGGCTACTTTAAGATCCTGGTTTGCAATAACTGGCAGACAGGAAAGAAGCAGTTCCATGAAACCAAGAATCAGTTAACTGAAAACAGTTAACTGTAATAACAGTATTACTAAACAAAAAGTGATGGTTCTCATTCTAGCCATATAGTGTGGTTCCGTACTTTACCTGTCCTCTATGTATACCCAGTCTCACATGGATTTTACTTATATCTATGACTACCTAAATAATAATCAACATGAAAATACTTTTAAGTATGTCAAAGATTATTTTATGCATAAGTCCAATTTATAATAGACATGCCCACCATTTCCCAGTGGAAAGGAAACTTACTCATGTAACTAGATGTACATGTACAGTATATGTAATAGTAATGCATATAGAATATAAGATACATAATATACAGTATTTATCACAATCTTTTACCTATTTATTCATATTGTAGTGATAATACTTACATAACAGAATACCTTTCTCTAGGGACACAACTTCCAATGCAAAAATATGTCAAGTTATAGAAACTGAAACTTGCAACAAAGATCCACAAATGTACATAATATTCTTGGCCAAACTAAAGTCATATTATCTTTTCTACATCATCAATTAAATCAAATGTGACAAAGAGATGAGTCTGGGTATTAAGAACCCCACGGTATCAGCTGCAAAATCCTGCAAAATCCAGCAGTACAGGAAGAGTCCATAGTAAAAATTGTGTGTTCTGAGCAGTAAGACATCTATAAATTTAAAGACTTTGCAATTTGACAGTGACAATGTATTATACATTCTCATATATTCTGAAATACAATGTTCATGAATTGCAATCCAAGAAAAAAAAATGTATTAGGAAAGTAACATCCTTGTTATGTGTGTGCAATTGCCTATCCTAAAATCTAAAAATTCCTAACAGTTAAACCAAAATAAAATTAATGGAAATTAGAGAAAGACAGCAACAATCTCAGAAATACACTAAAACCACATTTTAACAACTTCTATTTGTTGTACCCACTGACCTTTCATCAGAATTGCAGTATGGACAACATCCCAATACAAAATATCACTAAATTCCTAAATGTGCAACCAGGCAGATTTTACTATGTACCTTTCAGAGGCAGATTTTCTATTAGATCGGCAGCACCTCATGACAAAAAGTTACCTGTTGACTAGGTGGTAACTTGTAGCATTTAAAATTTAAGTTTCTGTAACAAATTATATTTAAATTATGTGTTATGGTTAGACTACAACTGTATTATAATTATATTCTGTGCTGTAAGGCATATTCATTTGGGTATGGAGTTAGAATCTCTCATTACACATTTTCCTATTTTTTTTCCTGGGGTTTTTTGTTTGTTTGTTTGTTGTTGGTAGGGGTTTTTTGTACGTTCACCTTATTGTTCTCTTATAACACTTATTTTCACAGAATTTTCTAGACGGTTTAAAAGAATAAAGGTGGGAACTGGAAATAGCAATATATTGACGGTATATTAGTAACTGATAGATTACTAATAAAATATGTATCTTCAGTTCTGCCCACGAAGCTGCAATCATGTTTCCGTCCATCTCACATCACAAAGCTTAGCCCTTTTTGTTTGCATTATTAATAAAAGTACTTATGCTGGCTAGTAAAAACTAATTGCAGAGTCAAGTGCTCTGATATAAAAATGGGTACAAAGCAAAGCACTGAAACTAAAAGGGGGTAAATAAGAGGGAGGGGCAGAATGCAGTAAGGAATAATCCAGCAGTTAGGTTAATCAGCTGCGATCCAGGTTCAAATCTCTTCTTCAGTATTCTTCTTTTGCCCAGTAATGGCAGTGCTGTTGCGGCAACGGGCAGTCCAGGAAGCCCAGCTCTCAGTGTCTGCTACTGCAACTGTTCTAATTTGTTTAAATAAACTCGTGTTGTTGGACTAAGACTCTGTTCTGTTTCTTGAGTGTTTTAATCAGTGTGCTAAAAGTTAATATAGCATGGAAAGATCCCTCTCTATGACAAAAGTATTAATAAGGATCTGAAAAAGCTTTACAATGAATATTAAATCAAAATTGATATATTCCCAGTTATGATTTCTACTTTGATAATCCAACATTATCCAAAAAGAAACACCCTACTGAGATCCCAAGTATTCCAAACTGCTGAGATGGTCACTGTTACCTTCTAGCTTTTTGAAATACTAAGCATTTAGCAATATGAAAAATACTTAACATAGAATAAGCCTTACAGTGCAGAACATTTAGACCAAGTTGATCCTGTACGAACACAATTTTTGTGAAATATTTAGGCTACTTCAAAAGAAGTGGGGTCAAAAAATGGAAATCATGTGGGGAAGGTAGATTTAATTAAATTTTTGAAAATAAAATAAAAACACTTACAGAAGCCTAATTTGAATGCAAGATGTGATCAAATTCTTTTTGAAGTGTAATGGTTAAAAGTTACTTAAGCACAGAAATGATGAATTAGAAACAGTATCAATGACATTACCATCAGAAAATCTTTGAACTTTTTATTGGAATGAATAACCAACAGAGTACCTCTTCAAAAACAGAGGCTGTATCAAAGTCTACAAATTATGTTGAGAACAGCTTAAATATCTAATTTCGCTTTTTGGGCTTAGGAAAATTATAGGTGCTTCACTGAAAATATGACCTTGTATGACAAGATGAATCTCTAATATTTTGCTCATTCAGGCCTACAGAAACAGCCTCTAATTATCAGTGAAACTGTGCACAGTATTTGAAAAGTATGCAAAAATGCCAAAATTTCCAATGATGCAAACTGTCTTGTATAAATTTTACAGTCTCTTTACATGACATATAAGATTGAAGTTGCATGGCTTGACTGTTCATCTATCAGTTTTAAGCAATGTTTTAGGGTTTTGCAAAAAGATTGGGTTTTGTTGTTAAAAAAGTTTGGCCTAAATTCAACCAGCTAGAGTTATTTGTTATGAAGCCCAGCAAAGTGTAGTTAACACACAGAGCATCTTTCAATGTCTGATTCCAGAGTTTGTGTTTGGCAATATAACTATTCACAGCAATAAACTCCGAACTTCAGGGCTTCTGCCACTCAGGCCTGAAGGAGTTAAATCTTAGAGCTCTTCAACAGAAAAAACAATTACATGTTTTTGCAGAAAAATATCACATGCTGATAGTGAATAATTAAAGGCTTAAACCAAAGAGAAATGAACTATTTCTGTGATGTATGTTTTGAACTTCTAATAGCTAGTCTGATTCTTCAAAATAATAGCTGTGTTAGAATCAGGAAGGACACTAATGGGGAATGAAGAAGGGTATGAAAGAATAATGCATGTAATATGAAGAAAGGTGGAGAAACAGAATAATTCCAACTGATATTTTCATTTGTTGCTTGTAATGATAACCCAGTGTCATGGACATTTATGTAAAGGAATCTGATTCATTGTACACCCTGACCTTGGAAGGTGATATGATGCTTTGATTTTGTGCAAAATTTAGTAGAAGCAGAAATTGCACCTTGCAGGGCTAGGTCCTGGATGCAGAACAAGATAACGGTGAAATTCAATGAAATAAGCCCTGTAAAACACCATCAGAGAATAATAAATCAGCTCAACACCTTCCCAACACAGGAAATTGAGAGTTAACCAGTGTACCCAATTTTAAATTTTTTTTAAAGGAGGAATAAATCTGCTATAGGGAGCTGGTTTGATAGACCTTTGAAGGTCTTCAAAACTCTCACTAATATGTTATTCTCTAAAAAATATTCCCATAATTCTGCTGTCTCCCATCATTCCTTGCCTCGAGATTCATCTGTCAACTTTGATGCATCTTTTAAAGTTCCCCTCCAAGCCTAAAAACCATGACTACAGACCACAGAAGAGAACTCCTTGCTTTGAAACTATCTGATCAATCAGAAGATCATTTACCTGCAAGCATTATTTGGTGAAGCTAAAGCGGCACATCAACTGGCAGCATCTGAAGGCTGAGGCAGCAAAACGTCAACAACAAATTGTCATTGGCATTCCATTTATGAACCTTCAAACAGCATCAGATCTTTTCCATGGGAAACCAGATCAGGTCAGACTGGAGCTGAATATTTCTTAACAAGCTAACCATCAAAAGAACTTACGTTTTGAATAAAAAGGCTATCATTTGTTGATTTGAATATCAAAGGGATCCACTGCAAACTCCCAGTCTAGAAAAACCTCCCTAAGCTACACCAGACAGGTGTTTAATAATCTATTATTAAGGCACTATTTTAGGTTACTCAGAATCATAAAAAATAGCTGTAACTGTGAAGCTGCAAATGGGACTGCACAAAGAAATGAATGCTATTAACATACTATTAACAATTCAAAAGAATGAGTTGACATACCAATCAAACTTGTTAATTGACTGTCAATGGCCTGTCCCTGAATATACAACATGACTGCATTATATATTTCAAATGCTGACAGGAAGACAGTTTCATTTGCATTAACTTCATAAACTGATCAACAACCAAACTGCCACATACATTTATAATGGGAAGCTGAATCATTTCAATATTCATGCAGCTCTGTAATTGTAAATTAGGTGCTGGCAAACAATACAATACTGTACATACTCTAAAATATCCTAAATTTCTCTGACCTACTTTCTTTTTTATTTTAAAAGAGCAGTGGCGAAAAGTTGTATCTTACAGAGATGATTATTACTTTAATTTATGGTTCATGCCTTAGGCAAAATTTGTTTGCAACCTAGTTTGCAACGATAGTTTATAACTCTACTCTAGATGCATAACTGGTCCGCAATATATGAGGCACGCAAGGTGATGTAAAATTTTTCTTGCTTTAGTTCTGTGAAATGTAAATACCATGAAAATACAGAGTAAATCTGTAAAAAAAAAGTGAATGAAAATCTGTACTATTTCCCTGCTATGACACAAAGCAGATGTCAGCACTGAAACCACTGAAACTTTCTAATTAGACACTGAAACATCCAATTTAAAGTGGAAAGTATTGTTCTTGCACATCCTTCCCTATGTCCCAGAATTTATTGCCCTCAGAGGTCCTGTCTATATAAAGTATGTTACCTAAAAATACCTCATAATTACACCCATTCCGTTTCATTGGGATTGACAGTGATAGCAGCGGAAATGGCTGTGACAGTGCTGCCATTTGAGCCAAATGGTTAGTCAGACGTACTCTGAGCAAAGTCACAAATCACAGGAGTTGAGAGCAGAAGTGCTTGTGGCTCCTCCATATTTCTGCACATATTTATCAATCCAGTGGAAATGACCAAGGGCTGATAATAGCAGGAAAATGACACAAAGAATTCCCAAGAAAAGACACAGGCCACCATTCTTCACTTTTCCCATTTAGGATCTCCTCCTGCAACATTTACTAACGTGCACTTCTGCTTACCGAAAAATACAGTTCCAGCTGAACTAATACAGAAGCCTTCAAATGTTGTCATGAATGACTCTGTGTATTAGTATCTATTTGTACGGTCTAACCATACAGGGTGGATATGAAAGAAGAAATTTGTTTTTATTTGTTCATGAAGTGCTATAGGCATATTTATCACTGTTTATATAGAAATAATAATATCTCAGTCACTTTGAGAATCGGAGAAATGAAGCTAAGCAGAAATGCCGCAAATGAGGATTGAGTCATGAAGGGTCTGGAAGTGTTCCACTGAAGGCTAAGTAGCAATTGATCAAAAATTCTGAAGTTGTCAGGTCAGTCACATTCCCTCTATATCTGTATGACCCCGAGGAAGTATAAGCAAGTTTTAAACGTCTCAACTATAAATGCACGTTGTCTTCTTTTCCCCTCTTTTATTATTACTACTTTCATCCTGTCAACCCAGCAGTCACTTCCCTGGCTTTAAAGTTATTGCAAGAGTCTAGCACTATACACTAGCATAACCATACAGGTATCACATAAACGTCCAATAAATCTGCAGTCATGACAATCTTCTCCTGCATTTCCTTTCAGATAAAGCATATCAGAGGACAATTTCGGTGAGCTGCTATATTTTAGACTTTATTGTTTGCAGTATAGATGTAAGAGTGAGAAGCAAAAAACATTCACATTTATTGTTCTAGCAACTGCAATTGAAGAGTAGAAAGACTAACAAACGGAAATATAAAACCTTTAGAAAAGCTGAATATAGTGGAGCCACTGGGGTGATGGCAGTCCCAAATCATCCTAACTGGTAATCATGAAAGATTACTTATACTACAAACTAGATATTAGCTTTGATATCTTCCCTGAAGTATAAGCCGAGTAACTGTCATACTGAATAACCTCATATGATGGGTATACTGCTAAGTTCTTACACTGACAAAACAGGGATCATTAAAGCTTCAACATTCTTTCAGGTAATCAATGTAATATAAGCAGTATGTGATTAAAAGCATTTAAGATGTGAAAAGTGTCAAGGTAAAGAACAGCTCATCACTAAAAGGATGTAGTATATAAACCCAGCCATCTTAGAAGGAGCTGGTCACTTATTACTGGTGCTAATAGTAACACAGAAGTACAGTGAATTCAGTAGTTCGTGCTCCAAGATTTAGAAACTTTGATCATAAAATACATACATATATACGGCTGAAATATATACACATATACACCTTACTGTAACAGAAATGATGTGATGTATGTTCATGTTTCAAAAAGACACTTGATTAATTTGAAGAAGCTACAGATTGTCTGCACTGCTTCAAAATTTACATTTGAAATAGTCATGTTCTAATTTACTCAAATCCACATTTTCAGTAAAATTTTCCCTAGCTTAGCTGAAAGCTTCTGACTCTCAATAGCCTGTGACCAGCAGAGTTTTTGTAGTTTTTGTCCTCGGGAAGAATTAAATTTTCTATCATGCAGGTAAGAAGTCCCATCCACGTGGGAAATGGTGCTTTCTTGGAGATCAGCATGAGACTAGACAACTATTTTGGACACAAAATTTGGTTATCACAGAACTCACAAGCATTATCTTTTAATGGGAAGACAGGCTTCTCAAAATCCTCTGTCTTTAGAAAGCTCACAAAACATTATGGATATTTTTTAAGACAAAAAGCATTAAGTCAAACACTTCCAAACTTTACAGAGCTGCACACACACCGTTTGTTTTGGACGAGGACGGTGAGTACAAGAACTGTGTAAGCAGTGCTTTTGCTGCATGCATTACTGTCAGTCGCTTGCTGATTAATGGCAAGGTCAGGACTTGTATTATACTGTACTGCAGAGGGTGAAGGGTTCAAGAAACCAATCCCATTCCAAGTTCATAATTGAACAATGAGCAGCTTAACACAAACCTGTCTGTGTTTGCTATTTTTATAAGGAAAAGTTGAGATGAACAAATAAAAAAATTACTGTAACTTACCGTGAAAATGTTCAGTGGGTTAGAAGCCTAACAAAAATATTCTAGCTTCCATTACAGTCCTGTTTCCACTCCAACAGAAGAAACATCCTTCTGAGATCTCCTTTAGTCTGAATCATTATTATAGTTCTTAAAAATACAGTAAATAAAAATTTAAATTAAGGGGTTCACGCAGCTGGATTGAAAAGAAGAAGATATTAAAGGGGTAAGGTGTTCCATATTCCTGAGCGTTTGTGCACTATCTGTGCTTATTTTGTGTGGGGAAGTACAGCAATATTAGCATTGGCTTGTATTTACTTCTCGCAGACAGGTGGCAAGAAGAATGCAAGAGGAGAAAGAAGCAGTTCTATAAATCTAGAATATGCCTTGCATTAAACATATAGTTCTGACATTGGTCTAATTATTGAGAAACTATAGGAGTAGCTTAACAAGGAAGCTAATATATTAATGATTTCAACTTTAGCTTTAGTATTACCATACAGGGAGATATATAAACAAATACTCCCATATACATAAAGTTAACATGTAAAAGATAAGAACTTAAGCACTGATTTGGAAATACCAAAAATCAGGATACATATAGAAACTTTATGCATATTTGATTATAAGTGAAATATACATACATTTAGGTTATAAATGTACATTTATATTTAAGAAGATGAACCTGAACCTATTTGCAGGATGTTCAGAGTTATGACAAACATATTAAATCAACATTAACAGACTTTCACAATGCTTTATTCCTTAACTTTAATGTTAGAAGAATTTTTGTTTTTCAAGAAAGCTTTCTTGATACTGCTTTCCAATTGCTATACTTAATCTTCTCAGTATGTAAAGGGATTTTTACAGAGAGGAGTTAAAAAAAGGCAAGCTTGAAGTTTGTACCCGCAGCCACCTCTTATTTACATTATGTGAATCTGAAACACTTTTCCTGCTGAGGACTCTGCAACTCACTGCATAGGCAAAGTGATTTTTTAATTTTTTCTGAAATTTGCTCAGAAATTGTGGGAAGCAAGCAAACAATAGATTTCAGACGAAGATTTTTTTTTTTCTTAATTTCTCAGGCAGTTAAGGATAAAGTTGAGAGAAGGAACGTTTTGTAACCACAGAAAACCCACCATCATCCAATCTTTACCTATTGTCTACATTTCATTTATAGAATTCAAATTTATTGCCACCTTTTCAGAATTTAGGAAAAAAACCAGCCTTGTAGATTTGCTACTATTATAAAGAAGAAAGCTGGAGCTTCACACAATGTGAACTGCAGACAGACTTAACTGAGATTCTTCAGGCACTTCTTCAAACACAGAATAAGATCTGACAGATTTCTTCACATGAGGGAAAGGCCCAGAAAGAAAATATTTGGTGAATGTTTAGTAATCTACTCATTTAAGGAATATTCAAAGCCTTTCCATCCCAGTAGCAGAAGACTGTTGCTGCTGTCTCCAGAGGACTCAGTCCCAAATGAACATATCTTATCATAAATCTCTTTTTTTTAATATTATGTGCTTTTTATCCAAGGGTTGAGATCAATCTATTAACTCCAGAAATTATATACATTTGATAACATTTGTCAAAGTCCAATTTAGCATGACTAAGATTCACTTATCTACCAAGAAAATGATAACAAAGTCAAACCATCAGGAAATAAAATCAAATGTGTCTTGTCTGAGTGTTTGTCACAGAACAGTTGCAACATTTGTAAGCCACATTAGTTGCATGACCCCAACATGACAAAAAGTAAATCAAACATTTTTCAGTAATCCAGTTGCAGTTCGTGCTAATGTATTATTTACTACACTTATCCCAGCCTTCATGGGAATCCCATCCTGATCAATTGTCTTTATAATAATTATCTCCTTTCCACAGTGGCAGGGAACTGGCACGTATATAAAGAAGCAAACAGAAGCCTCTTCTGCTGGTGGATTAGTCTTGACATTGCCAAACTTGTTTATTGGGTGTTTGACCTTGACAGGGGCAGTTCTCAGGCTGCCCCTTAATGAGATAAAAATCTTATTAACAATTTAGGGCTTTTAATGCCCAATTTTCCAAAGCAGGAATGTCATTGCAATTTCTTCCTTCTAGTGGAGTGTGTCTCTGCCCATGGCAGGGGGGATGGAACTAGATGATCTTTGAGGTCCCTTCCAACCCAAACCATTCTATGATGATTCTATGATTCCATGGTATCTTCATGACTTACTGCCATGAAGTTAGACTGTTGTAGAAGTCTAGCATGTTACAGATTTCAATGTGGCATTGATCTGCTGTATCAGCTCTGATCAACCTCAGATTGCTAAGATGATGAAGAGGGCTTCTTTCTTCCCTATAAGCTAAGAGGGTTTCATTCCATCATAGAGGCGTTGGGTTTATCTGTCCTAACTGGTAAACTATGGATGAACTTAAAGATGATAATTACCTCTAGATATATAAAATGCATGCATTAGATCTCAATAGAGTTAGTCTGCTGTCTTTCTTTCACAAAACCAAGTAATTCAACCAACTCAAACTCCAGCCGTTATAAAGCAAGACGGTAGTACAACTGCACAGTTGCTCTTTTTTAAAGGTAAAGCATATAGTTGTTTAAAAGTTTACTAGATCCCTGCCAGGAATACAATACCAATGATGCACCACCACCACAAAATAAAAATCACCAGGAAACAACTGTTTTACTATTTCAGTCTAAGATAGGTATATGGCAAAAAACATGGTGCAACAATCCAATTTTCTGCTTATACCATGTACCTTGTAACTCGTGAGGCCTACATAGATTATAGATGTGCTATGAAATCATTTAGTTTCCAGAAACATTCCACAGTGCTCTGATTATTTTTTTTTAGTGTTGAATCATTTAGTTTCTTTACATTGTCTTAACAATTCATGCTGTATTTTTAAATGCAAAACTACCTTATCAGACCAAGAGTAGTAATCAGTAATGTGAAAATTACTATTTCCTATCTACCAAAAGCACTCCAGCAATAAGATGCCTAGGTTACTCATTCAACTCCAAATGTTCCAGAATTTTAGCCTTAGACTTCTAAAGCCTTCTTCATTATATGCTGAACAGAAGCTCTTTGAAGTCTTACAGACACCTCTATTGAGGCTCCCAGTGACCACTGAGAATTTCAATTCTGGAAGCCCACAGACAAACAATCCATAGTCCACTTTGACGCATTTAAGAAACACGTCTGTCTCGCTGCAATATATGTGTTTGTGTATGTATACATACAGAAATAAAAATAAATATTAGTGTAGTATCAATACTATCTTTATATACTATATATATATTCTGGTTATAGATTAAAGTAATTTCATTCAAAAAATGAAGAATATAGAGACAATGGGAAGAATTTCAAGTGCTTCAGCAACCTGCACAGAATAAAAGTATGAGAGGGTGATCCAGCCTGCTAGGTCAAGACATGATAATTAAGTAATAAACATCACAAATAATAATTAAAAAAAAGAAAGTAGGAAGAAAATACAAATCTAGAAATTATGTGAAAATTTCAATTTTGCTGAATAGTCAAATGACATTGGTGGGTCTTACTGCAATGCAGTGACAGCTTAAAGGAGCATTGCTGTGAGCAGAGTAGGAGACATCATTCGTAATGAAATGTGGTAGAAACAGCTCCTGTTTTTTGTCTAGGGGAGATACACACACATTAGAAAAACAATTTAGTAACACTGCAGTTTGGAGGTTCCCTCCAAGCTCAGGTAGAGAAATATACCTTTAGAGGAATCAGACTATGAATCTGTGAGTTAAAATTCTATATTGTTTGTCACTTAAAAGCAAGGTATTCCCACAAGTACGTCAGGTTGCACAACTTTGATTATAACCTCTTATATCCATTATTATAGAATCATAGAATCATAGAATGGTTCAGGTTGGAAAGGACCTTAAAGATCATCTAGTTCCAACCCCCCTGCCAGGGGCAGGGACACCCTCCACTAGACCACGTTGCCCAAAGCCCCATCCAACCTGGCCTTGAACACTTCCAGGGAGGGGGCATCCACAACTTCTCTGGGCAACCTGTTCCAGCATCTCACCACCCTCACAGTAAAGATTTTTTTCCTAATATCTAATCTAAATCTACCCTCCTTCAGCTTAAACCCATTACCCCTTGTCTCATCACTACATGCCCTTTAGAATTCATTCTTTACATAATCACTTCTACATTCTACACGGGAGCCCTGTGTCATTTAGCAAGCAGATGTTTACAGATTAGAGGGTTGGTTTCTTTGCTTTTTAAAACTGCTATACAGCTAAATCTGTTTTCTTCTCTTATCTGCTACATGGTATCCAGCTTTGAATGGTCTCCCAAACAGGAATCTCTCATATCCTGGTAGTTCCACCTTTCTTGGCCCATTCACATAGCACTATCATCGTTCTCCTGAGAAAGCAAGGACTGTGCCTCATTTCATTCACCTGACACTCTAAACCAGGAAGAACAGGGAGCACCGCTGGGTTCCACTGGCCTCCTTAATATATCTGGTTCACTAATTTGAAAGAGTATGGAATTGGCAGGTGTCTGGGGACTGAGAGAAAGATGAGGAGAGATGACCCTGTTCTCCCCAGACAGGAACTCTACTCAGTATCTCTCTCAGAAAAGACAGGAGCATAATTTTCTCTAGCACTAAAGTTACACAAGTAACAAGATAGTGAATTACAGTATTAATCATTCTCCATGCATGCAAACAGGCAGTATTCCAGAGTTCTGAGACTCCACAGAAATAAAAATGAACAATGAGAGCAATCTAATACTGATGTGCAGATAAAGAACTGAGACCTACTACAGTTAAACAATTTGCCCAGGTTTACCAAGGAAGTCTTGTATGTGAAACACATATTCAGATGCTTTTATGGTGAGCATCACAAGATCTTTTTACCTTTCATATCCCACCTTGACCTGTTATGCTTCAGATCTTTTAGTCCAGCCTGTTTGAATTGTAAATAAAACAATGCATATGGATGTATAACACGAGTCCAGCGTTATACAGTCAAAACGCCATGTGTTTTGAAACATGGCAGGTGACATTCCTAATCAGAGTACTGTTTTTATATATGTTGCTTTCATCCTCAAAAATATTTTTTAATTGTAATTTATCCAAATATATTAAAAAGCATTTTAATTCATAGCAAGGATTTAATAGTCAGGAAGTTGTTCCTGAAGGGTATGTGACTAATAGCTCTGAAGACGTAAACAAAATGTTTACTTACAAATGTACACAGCATCACCCATCGGTCCTGGAAGTCACTCTGTCAGTAAAGCTTAAAGTTATTCTGGGGGGACACCAGAGTTTAGTCTCCAGGACAGCTGAGTCATTTGCTTCGCAGCTGATAGTACTGCAGCGCAGTCTGCTGAAATATCGCAGTTAAGTCAAAATTGTTATGCATAGTGAGAGCAGTCACCCAGTTTGAAAGAAGAACATAACACACTGGTTTTAAAACTTTTTATAGGATCACAGTAGAAGTAAACAAAAAGTCCTGTAATGATAAAGTTCTGAGCCTTGCAATATCCAAGTGCCTCTTGAACAATGAATGGATCCAACAGCATCATCTGTGTGAAATACTATTGCACTGCTCATACAACCCAAACCACTCTGATGTGCTAAAATGCAACCCACAAATCATGCCAGTTCTTATTAGTCTGACCCTCCTGATACCTGAGGTTTAGAATCCATCACTGAAATAATACATAATCCTAACCTATGGAAATACACACAATATTATTGTCAAGTGTGTATCTCAAGTGTGCCTTTAGCAGAAATCAGATCTCTAAGTGAAAGACTCTTACACCTCAGATTCCTGCCCAAAGTCCTAAGAGAGTGTGAGTTTTTATAGTAAACTTCCCTCAGTACTTAAGGTTTTGCTTATACATATGCATCGGACTTGTCCATGCTATACATCCCTGGACATTCCCCACATTGAAATGGTAACAGGACCTACAGTCTATGAGTTCTCTAACTCTGTGTCTTCTGCCACAATACTGTCACAATATGTAAGTATCTGTTCAGCAGACTTTAGAAAATTTACTACAAGATAGCAAACAGGAGAACCCCAACTTAAAAGTGTACAGTTTCTGAACTCTTAGTCCTGTGATTCATTTCGATGGAGCAACACTGCCTTTGGTATAGTTGCTTTTCCAACTGGGACAAAAGATTGAAATAGTCACGGACAATGGAACAAAAATTACAACTATGGCATCACCTAGTACAATACCCCAGGGAGGTTTCATCTGCACCTCTACAGAAATTTAATCTCTTCTTTTAAGTGAGTGCTATGAGGAATCTCTTCCAAACCAATCAAACATTTTTAATTGCAAATGCACACTTCTTCAAACTATACATATTAATGGATTAACTATTACATGAGTTAAAAATGTGATTTTAAGTAAATCTTACATCTGTATGCTTCAGTCCTTGTAATAAAACAATACGTATTTTTAAAATATTTCAAATAATTCAAACCCACTCCAAATCTTTCAGTATACTGCTGTTGAAAATCAGAGAGCAACTACGCTAAATTTTTAGTTTGTTATACCTCATTATTATAAGTACTTGATCTGGAAGCCAGAGTAAAGGCTAAAGAGGGAATAGAAATTCCTGGTTTTTTCCTAGCTTTTCAAAGTGCAGCTTAAGAATAGTACCTTTACGGATCTTCCATCTACTGTTTATTTTGTTAATACATTTTAAAGGCAGTATCTTTCATACCATACAGCTGAAATTAATCTCTATCTTTCTTTAGCACTTAAACGACTATCTTTTCACCTCTTTTTTTGAGGGCCACAGTTGCATCAACATATATTAATAATAAAAATCTTAAATTGGATAGCATATGCATAGCTATCAGAAAACCTATACTCTTAATAGAGAATATTTTCAGTCTTTCTGTGAGAGAAATGGGACCCACAAACATGAAAAGATAAATCTGAAAGAAAACTGTAACTGAGATTTCTCATTTTGGAGCTATTATTAAGCCCCTAAAAGCTAAATGCATTTTTGCTGAGAAAACAATCTCTCTCATCAAAAACAGTTCAGAACAATCCCAGGTCCTAAACTGTTGAGGAAAGAAGAATTGGCTTCCTATTTGAAATTCCTCTGAATCTTCAGATGGTTCTGGATAGAACCTTACAGTGATTCACAGGCTGGTATAAATTTCAGAAGTCTATGCAAGTCAACGTAATCTATGGGGAGCTGGAAGAAGAGAATGTGATTTGCAGCTGTTACTTATATGCATGGTGTTTTAAAGCATAAGTAAAGAGACAAGACAAATTACTTTGATTCAATTCTCAATTTGGTTTTATATGCCTAAAATAAGCAGAGACTCAGGACAAGAGCTAGAAGATGCCTGCAGAGCTTCTAATCAAGGTAATGGGCTAATAATACTTAACAACCTTAGTAACCACCTGATTACTTTTTGTACCTAGCCACTGAAAAGTAATAGCCTTCAGAGCCAAATATATAATAAATGAAATACTGAATATAAGCAAGCAAATAAAAACTATAATTTAAAATAGAAAATTATATGGTTGAACATGAGGGGGACAGTGAGAAAAAGCAAGTTGCATAAACAGGCCTATCATTTTTAACTTGCTTTGCCTCACTTGCTTCTGTCCATAAATATTATTCTGTATTTATCTCCAGACATCCGGCAGCTTAGTCAGAGTAGGAACTTCAAATTTGAAACTTGTGAATATTCACATCTCAGCCATGTTCACCATACAAGTACACATCAAGCCTACGACAGACACACAGCAAACTGATGCTTCTACTATAAGCCTTCCCTATTACATAAGAACTCTGCACATGAGAGTAGTCCTTCAGGTTTATTTAAAGTTATTTGAAATTCTTTATACGGGGTTGCCTTCAACTTGGCCTTCAAGCATATTTACATGTTTAATGGCTGCATTTAATTGAAAAATCTATTTAGAAACTAAAAATTAAATAAATAAATAAAAATCCTGAAACAAATCTCAAGTAAGTGAACACTTTTGTAATTACTGCTGTAATCTTTCAGTTTAAATAGAATTAGCATATCATATCAGAATATACCCTGGTAAAGCTAAAAGATGAGTATGAAACAAATAAACCTCAACATTTTACCCTATTAGTGTTGCATTGGTTCTTTATCTCTCCACCTCCCTGGATCTTTTAGTGGCTACATCCAATTTTTGTATCCCAGCACTCTCTAGATACTGTTTTTACTTATGCAACAATAGTATTTTCAGGGTGATACTTCACAAATATTATCAGCATCTCGTAGCAAATAATAATTGCAGTCACTAAAAAGATTCTCATACCTCAGGTGAATTTCTTACCCTACCACGGCTCAGTATATCAATATTGTCTGTTTAGGACCATAACTGGCATGTAATAGATCACAGTTTCACTCTAAGTTTACTAAGAAAGATAAGTGTAACTTAAAGTAGAATTTTATTATCAAATAGCATTCAATATCCGGAAGTGCAGATCTATCGATGATGAATAAAATGAAAAATATATGACCACAATAACCACTCTTACAGTTATTCAAGTTTTATATAAAATCACATTTTCAGAAAATTTCAATAGCTTTATTATATATGCATACTTCTAAAGTTTTGAGTCTCCCCTGCATACAATAGACTTTCAAAATTGCTCAGCAGCTAGCAGCTCCCACGGAGGAATGCAGAACTCAGAAAAATAGAAAACGTTATGAACTGCAATCTTAATATGAAAATACAGTTAGTTAACTACCAGTAGATTGAAAATAAAGGATTTTTATTTTAAAGTAATGTCATGCTGAGCCCTCCTGAACACTAGTTAAATGATGAAGGTAGTTAATTTTTTTTTGCAAAGAGAATAATTTTCTATAATCAGAAGGGAAAAAAAATCATAAACACACCAATAAAAATTGTGTGTAAGACTAGGAGACAAATATTATAAACAACACCTTTCGTGCTTAGTACAGAAAACTGAATTGTGAGCAGTCATATGGTATAAAGCTAAAATAAAGAAGAATGGCAAAAGTGGTGGTGAGGTGGCAAGGCAGACTAGCAGTGTTTCAGACCCACCTCCGTGATTTACATGGATTGAGGCATTGTATATAGTTTTTGTAAATTACAGTAATTAACTTTTTGGTACTCTGAACAGGAGGGAAGGCTGGGGAAGCACACAGACATAGAGGGATTCAGCTGAGAATGTAATAAACTGAACTAATCACTTGGAACATGCTCATCTTTAATCCGCTTTGGTCTTTCCTCTCGGGAAAGAAAACCCCACCAGTCATACTGGAGGTCTCTCTCACTCATCCATAGCTCTCTCCTGCTTCCTCGTCTTACTCTCTTTCCAATTTACAGTCCTCCATGCACTACATCAAGTACTTCTCAGAATAAAACTTTTGACTCAGTAAATGAGATGTCTGCAAGTATGCTTGACATCTTAATATCCTGCAACATTCTTCCTGAGAAAACAAACACTTAAATAGCTATTTTACGGCTTATCCATTTTATAAAAATAAACCAAAAGCTATTTTTCTGGAAATTTCTTTCAAACCTTTAAATTTAACAAGAAGATTCAAATTCTGGAAAAAAAAAAGTAGCAGCTTTGTAAAAATGGTGGCAAATTAAACCTTTGCAATACTTGTTACTTTCCTCCAAACTCTGAAATGTTAAATTAAAAACACATCTAAAGCACTTCGGTCAGTCTACTTTTTGCACAGATTTCATACTCTTTACTTAAACGAGCATAAATGTTGAAAGCGTTCTTTTTGCTATGATGTCCCTCAGCTACATTGTTCCACTTCTTTTTCATATTTTATTTGAGGACACAGGGAGATCTGTGGGAAAGGGACACTTTGCATTGCTCAAGACTCTGGGCAGATTCCTTACTTTTCTCTTTACAAATTGCAATAATAGTAATGTGGAAATGAGCATACTGAAGTTTGTAAAGGCCTTATATAATAATACAAATTGAAATAAAAAGTTTTCCTGCACTTTTCATTGTTTCACTTCCCTTCTACTTTTTTTTTTTTTAAACTTGGCATTTTGCTTTCCTTTTTTTCTGTAGTTCAGTATTCTTATTAGCTAGGGGAAATCAGGCTGGATGCCACAGCCCAAGAGAGGGGAGGCTGCTGCAGCCCCGCGCCCCAGGACCAACCCGTAGCGAGGCTGAGCACCTATTCTGTGCACACAGATCACGCATATGCACCACATACGTACAAATATACGCAGCCAGGCACAGCAATCAACGCAGTCAGAGATACAGAGCACTCACATGAACAGAGACAGCACCAAAAGCCTCATCCCACCCCCCTCCCTGGCTGTGCAGGATGGAGGTGCACTAGTGGAAATACACATACACATATGTATAACGTGGATCCCTCCAGCAGCCAGGCTCAGACTCTCGGTCTGCCCAGCTGCTGTCCCTGGATCCCAGTCTGGTCTGGACATATGAGCCCCTGAGGCTGCAGCCCCGCTCCAGTTGCTGGTGTGGACCCTGCACTCCCACTCACACACACTCAGAGACATGCGCACACGCACGTACACACCCCCAAAGCTGGCTTTGATTTCACTCACTCAGGTCTCTCCAGTCACCACCACCCAGGCACACGGGCCCTCCCACCCGTGGGCTGACTCCGGTTTCTGGCACCCAGAGCCCCACACAGACACGCTCAGTAGAGAGTCCCTCACCCAGGAAAGAGTTGGGGAGAAACTGAATAAGAAGATAAGACAGACCAAGTTTCTATGATGAAATGACTGGCTTCATAGATGAGGGGGGGAGCAGTGCATATTGTCTACCTGTACTTCAGTAAGGCTTTTGACACTGTTTCCTGTAACACCCTCACAGACAAGCTGTTGATGTATGGGCTGGATGAGGAGACAGTGAGGTGGACTGAAAACTGGCTGAATGGCCAGGCCCAGAGAGCGAAGATCAGTGGCACAAAGTCTGTTGTACATGGCCAGTGACTAGCGGTGTACCCCAGGAGTCAACATTGGGCCCAATCCTGTTCAACATCTTAATTAATAATCTGGAAGATGGGGCAAAGTGTACCCTCGGCAAGTTTGCAGATGATACAAAACTAGGAGTGGCTGATACACCAGAGAGTCATGCTGCCATCCAGAAGGACCTCTGGAGACATGGGCTGACAGGAACCTCATGAAGTTCAACAAGGAGAGTTGAAAGTCCTGCACCTGGGAAGAACAAACCCATGCTGGGGGCCTAACTGGTTGGAAGGCAGCTTTGTAGAAAAGGACCTGAGGGTCCAGGTGGATACCAAGTTGAACATGCGCCAGCAATGTGCTCTTGCAGCACAGAGAGTGATGGTATCCTGGGCTGCATTCAGAGGAGCACTGCCAGCAGCTCAAGGGAGGGCATCCTTCCTCTCTAATCAGCACTGGTGTGGCCACACCTGGAGTGCTGTGTCTGGTTCTGGGCTCCCCTGTACAACAGACAGTGTGTTCAACAACAAAGGGCCACTAAGATGATTAAGAGACTGGAGCATCTCACCTACTAGTAAAGGCTGAGAGAACTTGGACCATTTTGCTTTCAGAGAACAAAAGGCTCAGGAAGGGCGTCTCATTAGTGTATATATAAATAATTGAAGAGAGAGGACAGTGCCAGTCTCTTCTCCGTGGTGCCCAGTGAGAGGACCAGAGGCAGTGGGGCACACACAGAAACACAGGAGGTTCCCTCTGAACATCAGGAAATACTTTTTTACTGTGAAGGTGACTGAGCACTGGCACAGGTTGCCCAGACAGTTTGTGGATTCTCCATCCTTGGTGATATTCAAAAGCTGTCTGGTCAGGGTCCTGGGCAACCTGCTCTAGGTGGCCCTGCTTGAGCAGGGAGCTTGGACAAGACAATGTCTAGAGGTCCTTTCCAACCTCAACCATTCTGTGATTTTGTGAAATGTCTGTACAGACAGGCACATGAGAAGGACATCTTATGGCGTAATTCACAGCTCCATCCCACATGTGAATGAACGTGCTTTAGACTTTCCCAGTCGCTAACAATAGCTCCCCCCCTGTTTTCCTTGGCCATTTGCTCTGCCTCTCAGTGCTAATCTTTTCTGTTCTACTCTTTCCCATTCCTCTCGCTTTCTCAGAAGAACGCAATAGAGAAGTAGCTGAAATGCCAAAAGACTGACCATGGAACAATTTAGCTGGGGGAGTGCCGTACAGACATGCTCCGACTCAATTTCCAATCTACAGATTGTATCTTTCCACTCCCGGATTCTCTAAATAGTTTTACCGTAACGTAGTCAGAGTATCACATTCACCCTGTCTCACATACAAATGATATTACTTCTGCACTCCTATTTCTTCTTCCCTCAATCCTTTTCCCATTTTTACCTGCCAATTGAAAACAAGATGCGGAGGACATAAACTCTTTGTAAAGCAGAGACTGATTTTACAACACTTTTCTTCTGCATTTACTAAAATGGGAATGAGTGCCTCCTCGCCTTTATACTATGCCTAAAAGCTACAGCAATAGAACTTTATAAAATATTATGCTTAATTTCTAGAAAATTCACAAATAGTCTAGGAGAATTTTAAATCAGACGCTTTAATTATGAATGTCCAACAAAGAAAATGACTTGTTATATGACATCATAAGGTTTCAGATTCACGTCCCCTAACTGGACATCAAAACAAGTAATGAAGATCCATACCTTACCCATGCACTGGGCCAGTTTTGCACTACTCTGCTTTAGCGAAAGTTAAAACACTTGGCTCTCAAAGGATCAAGCCCAAAGCCTCACTGGTCAGGAACATCAAGTCCAGTAAAAGACCTGTCTCCAGGTGAATATAAGGAGGACTTCCCTCTCCCTGTGTAACTTTTGTTCTCATGCCTTCCGTTCTCTCTGCCTTCTCTTGAGTTGGGTGACTAGCACAACCTACTGAGGGTTTTAAAACCACAGACTGCTCCAATCTCTGCCTTCATACAAGGGATTTTCATTATCTTCAGGTTAATTCCTTATTCGGAAGCTCAAAACTACATAGGAAGCTCTAAGGAATCAGAAGAGGACAGGGGTACATACGTGCATATTACAGCAGAATTCAGTCTGAGGAATCTTTTTAGTTAAGAACTGTAAGAGTAGAAAGAACACAGATCAACCATCAATTCCTAGATTGAACCTGTGGCAGGAATGACTGGAAAATCAAAACCATGTTTTTTCATACATGTTGATAAACTACATTGGATGTCACTGACAGTCAATAGATAAAATCCCGTTAGAACAAAGTAATTTTCAAAGAACAACACTTAATATGCACATGCAAAGTATTCTTTCCATTAATTTCTCTGAAGATTTCCAGATGTGAAAGATAAGAAGGAAATGCATGGAAAAAGGTAATGAAAACACAGAAGAGAAAAAACACTTTGGAGTATGTGTTCTCCTCTCTGAAATCTCTATAAGTCTAGAAAAAAGTCCCCAGTTTTCCTCTTATGGCCTCCTCTCCTTTCTTTTAAACAATATAACTTAATTTCTTCCATGTTAGTAGTTTTAGTAGGGTATGGTTTCACAGAAAAGAATTAGATTTTGAGTATCTTCCCCCACAGTATATTAACTATTAGCTACAAAAATACGCTCTTCAGACACAGCATTCTTTATTTCAGCATTTTATTCATTTCAGAATGTCCCCTATTTAAATCACAGTGAGAGCAAATATCTCATATCACATACTGCCTTTCTCCAAAGGTAATAAAAAAAGAAACATAATAAGCTACTGAATTCCATGGTGAAATCAGATGGACCTTATAAAAAGTGGTAAATGAACTCTCATGATCAGAATGGCAAATATGGAGAAAACTTTACATAAGAAGTTGTATCACCTGTTTCTTGTATACTTCCATAGTTTCATCTTTCACTGGACACGTTCTTAACAAAACATCATGTGTAGAGCATTTCATAATTTAAGTATTTTACATAGTTCCTGTTATCAGAAAGGGGAATCCTAAGGTCATGTTTTAAATCCATCACCAGATACTAGAAGTAAACTTTACAAAGAGGCCAAATGTAAAAAATATTGATTGAAAATTATTAATCAATCAAGATTAAATTAATACAAATAATTTAACAGTAATGGTAAATGAAAAGTGTCAAAGCTATTACATTTTTTGATCGGCTCTGCATGTTTTGAGCTCTGCTCTCATATCACCAGACATTGTGATATGTCTATAATTCAGTCACACAGGAAAAGACTATCAATTGTAATTCTTTGCTGAGGTTTTGAAAGATTACATACTAAATCAAAGTTGTTCACTCATCACCATCAGCCCTCAAAACTCAAAGTCAAGCTGTATCACCAAAGTGAAGTGGCTAGCAGACAGTGCAAAACATTTTCTGAGAAACATCAGTAAAGAAGTTAAAGAAAATCTGAACACTTGTTGCTTTTCACTCAAAAGTTACCAGAATATATCTTAAGAATAAAATATTAACCACTTTTAAATACAGAGATGCAAAGATTATTTATTCTGTCATTTAAAAAAATATAAACAGCCTATATCACCAGCCAAAGTAATTAAAAACACACTCTGGCTTCTAAAGATTGTTTTTCTTCACCATGAACAGCGGAATACTAAATAATACAGGATCTGGGGTTCCAATTCAATAAAAGATATAGTTCATTTTTTGTAATATATAGACAAGATGTAGGAACCTTTTCTTGTTACAGAAATTGTATTTTTTCCAACTTGGTATCACACATCAATTATGATCTCTGACTAGCATAGCAATTTGTCTAAAAACTTAATCAATGCTGTAAAACTATGGAAAAAGAAAGAGATCTAGAACTCATAGAACCTACACTGAGAACTACTTTTTTGCATATAAAGAATTATTTCGAATGGTTTGGGCTGACATTATTAAAATGTTTTTTTTTATGTAGAACCTTTTAAATACTTTCTTCCAAAAAATCCACACCAACACACTTGATCAAATTGTAATTGTGCAGTCTTACTAGTTTCACATGCATCTTTATTCCAGGTACGGGGTGTTGAAAGGTTTATTTATGTTGAGTTGTACCCTAAGGTAATTCAGTTTTCAAAAATCAGAATTCTACAGTAATAACCATCTGAAAGACAGCAGCCTGACGATCAACCTTCAGGTAGGAAGAATTATTTGAATCCCACGGACAGTAAAGTAGGTCCTTAGAAGTGACAATTTCCTTTTTATTTTTCCCTTTTTATTTTGATTTTATTATTAGACCTTCAACTCGCAAATGCTCAACTGTCACAAAAGATCAGTGTTACTGAACCACCGGCATTAATCTGTTGTTTGAAATGTATAAAGACAGACAAATAAAGGAGACACGGCAAAATGTCTTCCTCAAGTAGAACCAGATATTGAAATGATAAATAACATAACCTATGAGCACTAGTTATAATGTTCTTGGGCAGAAGAGATTTCTAAATATCAAAGACTGTTGCTTCATTGTCAGATGGTCCATAAATAAACCATGGTCAATTCATGACATTGGACCTTTTCTTCTTGCTATGCTACTGTAAATAAGTGTGTTCCCCTTGCCTGTCTGAATTCTACATGCCTATTTCCAGAAATGCCGCAGCATCTAAGTAACACTGTCATGTCCGTTTTGTCAACTACATGCTGATTATCCTTTTCTATCTGCAGTTTGGGAACATTATCAAGGTCAGAAGCAATCACTCAGAAAACTGATCCTGAAGCTCTTGTGTCTGATAATTTCTGTAAGGAATTTTAATAAATAAACTTCATAATGCAATTAGTGAAAGATCTACCTCTTTTACATACCGTAGAAACAAAAATTGTACCAGTAACCTGTCAAGTACCCAGTCAATGTGTTCATTTATTGCATGTAATCATGTCTTATTCCAAAATGACACAAAGTCTAATTTACCGTTACCATATCTAACTTCCATGTGTGTTTGGGCAAATGCCCACCTCCTTCAACTCTCCTGACCTCCACTTTTTTTTTTTTTTTTTCTTTTTTGACAAATTGGTTATGAGGCATTTACAACTGATGCACATATCGCAAAATTATTTCTGCCAAGCTTCCTCCATGACCTGCCCGTGGGACATGACATGCTCTGAGATGCATCGCTCTATCAAACTGAATCTTTCCAGGACAATGCAAATTATGACAAATTCCATCATCCCGCATTATGCGCTTCATGCTAATCTTCCTAATTCGAGAAAATCAGAAGGGCTTGCTGTTCTGCTGAAGGGCACGTTGTCTGAATGAATGATGGTGAAAGAACATTTGCAATCCTCTTCATCTTCTAATCCCAGCTGTGGCCACCTCTGCCCTAAAACCACTGAGCAACCTTTCCTCCTATGTAATTCTTGCATCAGAGTTAACTCAGGATCAGTCTTTTGACAGAATATAGAGAATAAGAATGATTTTTTTTTGTTCTGGACTTCAATGGTAGTAGATCTTTAGAAAAACATTTTAAAGAAAATTTTCCCCATAGACTTTTTCTGCCTATTTCTTCTCATCTGCCAGACTTTCATAGTAGGAGTGCAATCTCCGTGAAAAGTTAAATTACCTCCCAGAGCGGATTTTGAAACAATTTCAGCAATAGGTTTCAGGCAATTTCTGGTCTCGAGCACTTTTGACTTTGGGAGGTTATGCTGCTGACTCAAAGCAAACAACCAACCTGCAACACGTTTTTCAGAAAGTCCCTAGGATAGAAAACAGCTACATCTCTGAATCATTCTTCACTGGCTCAGAAGGTGGCAGTGTTACTACGTGAAAGAAACTTGCCAGCTGCCTAGTATTCCATATCCACATTGCTGAAATAAACATGTTTAATTCCCAAAGAAGCATATATTTTATCCTGTGGCATAATTTACTTATAACATTAAAACTCAAACATGGAGCAATTTGTAGCAATAACTATGATTATGCTGTTAGTGGCCCAAATGTCACTGTCTAGATTAGGCTAAATGATACCTAGCACCAAAGAGCTTCTGTGATTTATTTTTTATTATCACTGGTAGAACTTGCATGCTTAAAAGGCTCCCCATTCCAATTATTCAGTCTTCCCGATGACTGAGGTAATCATAGAAAATCTTATAAGAAAGGATATAAGTTTTAAATCACAGCCATGCTTAAAATATATAAACATTTTGGGCAGGCAGATATGTTCTTATAGATTTAAAAATAAAACTTCACGATAAAAATACAATGCATACTGCAGAAGGAGAATTAAAATGTATCATAGTTTTTGCAGTCTGCAAGACTGAAAATTAAAAGGGTTTGGAATTAAGAAAAAAAATGACTGCTCTATGAAATCAAATGTATGTTTTAAAAACATTCTCAGAAATATTAATAAATGTATTTATGAAGCTGTTTCCTTGAAAAGGAGAGAAGATTAGACATTTTAATTAGCTTTTTCTTTAATTTACATCTTACCTAACGGGATCCTTTTTCTACCTATTTATATAGTCAGAACATTGCAATCTACAGGAACTCTGTCAATGTTACAAGTCATATTTCTTTTATACTATTACTTTAAATTAAAACAGAATTTTTATTTATGAAAAATGAGGTGTAATCCATACTTTCTACTTGAATAAGCTTTTCAGAATGAATAAACAAACACTCAGTAACTAAAATGCAGACAAGTTTTATTTTGCATTTACAGTCTATGCTTTAATGGAATCTTGCATAATTGGCTTGATGCTTTACTGAGTCTTCATACATGCCTAATAAGTACATAGCACAGATCCACATTAAAGTATTACTAAGAAGAGACAGGAAGATCTTTAGCTTTATACTTCATTCCCAGTGAGACCCAGACCCTCAGAGGTAAATGACTATGTGAGCATCATTTCAGCAAAAGGCACCGGGCACACCCTGTGCATGCTGTGGCTTGTTGACATGAACCAGGGCAGGCAGACACCAATAATACATGAAGTGCGGTTCAGAGGCAATTAGGATCAGTTGTCAAGGCCAGGCCATTAATGAAAGAACATGTCAGAGGAGCTGGAGACTTCAATGGTTGAGGGCAAGAAGGCGATTTAGTGTGACAGATCGAGTCCTTCCAATGTCCTCAGTGGTACATGCTAATACCAGTCTTAACAACCTTTTGTGGCAGTGTATAATGCGACTAACATGGACTTTGATTCAGCAAAATGACTGCTGCCACTGTTAGTCTGTCTCATTCCAACAACAGTAAAAGCACTGCTACAAATAATTACCCACTTCCTTCTCCCCCCCTCCTCCATTTAATGCAGCAGTCCTTTATGCATGCCATACTGTTTCTCGCTAGAAGGTCACGTTTATCACGCTGCTTTCTTTTCTTTCTGTCATGCCCTTTCTATTTGTTAATATAATCTGAAATTATCCTGTAAAACAGTTTTGTTCAAGTAAAAGGAAATTAACTGTAAATTCAACATTACCTCATGTGACTAATAACAAATAGAAAAAGAGCAAACCAAACTGGTCTAAATGATTCACTACCTATTCTGTCAATTATGCAAGGAAAATGCTGCAACATGAGATAATTATTAACATCATCTACTGGATTAAAAATATACGGCAACTCAACTTTAACCTCTGCAAAATTGAAATCCTGAAGCTTTATACATAACTTGGCATTGGTTGTTTTTCCTGTTGTTACTGTCAGCACTACCAAGCACTAATTTCTATAAAACGATGCAGACCTCAAATTCCTAACACTCAATTACAGAATGAAAGGAAGCATAAACGTAGAAAGAAAAACCTGAAACAGGAGTTCTATTGTAGTACAGTACTGAAGTCAGGAGCAACATCTTCACTGAAACAAGACAATGCAGTGTTTTCCTTATAGAAGATGAAACTATCCATTTGTAAAACAGATCATAAGTAGAGTTTAAAACTTCACAAACCATTTTCAACTATATTACCTAATTTCTAAAGTATGATTCTGGTATTCAGTACCTGTTTCAATACCAATTTTTTTCTAGAGCTTCAACATTCTGGCCACTTGAGAATACACTATACCATGCATTTATGTGTGAGAAATTTGTGACTCCAGAAAAAAAAAAGGTTGCTCATATTTGCCAGAACTCCCCACACATTTCAAGGGGGAATTCATAGATTTGTCAAAGTAAACACTGTCCTATCAATGATAAAAAGTACATCTTGAGCCCTATTTTACTCACCTTATATCAGATGATGTGGTTCTTCCCTATCACTTCTGTCATTTGGCAATGCCTGAACTGACCTTTCTAGAGGCAATACTTATCTGTGAGTGACAGGAGAAACTATCTCCAGCAGGATGAATTTCCTTCTCTCTCTTCATTTCTCTCCACTTTGCCTACTTTCTGTCTGACTCGTTTTAGTTTCTCTCTTTTTTTTTCCATCTCTTTTTTTGAAGCTAACCTCTTCTTAACCGACCTTTGCCAACATTCCCTTTTCAACCCATAGCTTTAACCTTTTGAACGTCTACTTTGTTTTATCTGATATATCTTACTATTGTTTGGTTCTTCGCAACCTTCTGCCTCTTAATTTCATTCTTTGCTATTTTCCTTTTCATTCTTTCCTTTCCTCTTGCACCTTTGTCCAGCTCCTGGATCCACTGAAGTTGAGAAAAGTCCCAATGACTACAATATGAGTATGCTCTACTGCAAGTATTTAGCCCTGGATATACTACTAACATCTGTGTACCCAACACAAGTAGCAATTGTTGGCATTTCACATAATTAGTAGTACTGGTAGTTTTTTGATGGAGTAATGTATAAAGGACGGGATTACAATAATTCTTACACTGTACAACAACTACAGGTCCATGGTGCAGTATGAAGAACAATAAGCAGAAATATAATTGGAGACAGCAGTGATCTAATATATTTTATCTACAACTACTGATTATTTTGGATTGTAGTACAAAGGAAAGTTACATCTAATTCTTGGCATATATACTAAGAATTAACATTAAAATAAAAGTTAAGCGTGTGGCTAACTCAGTTCATCCTTAAGATTTGGATTCAGATTGGCATTAAAATTCTATCTTAAACTTTGATGCCTCTACAGATATGCCAGTGATTATCCTACCCTTCTTTACCAAGAAAAAAAAAAAGCTGGAGACTATAATCAGAGGAGTATTTTTTTTAAAAAAATAATCATTACACTGTATTGCAATATTTTATAAAGAGCAGTAGAATCTCTAGGAAACGTAAGAGATCAGGACACACACATTTAAAGGATATTTTCATTGTTCTTTGCTTTTGTGTAATACTTTTCTTCCTTTCATACATCTATCATGACTTTTAAAAAATTAATTGTAAACATTTGTTTCAAGATTATTCTACTCGTTTGTAGATACTTACTTATAAAATATTTCCTGCACAATTAAACAATGTTTTTTCCTTACTAACTGAAGTTTTAATGATATGTTACTGGATGGTTTGGTAAAAATTATCATAAACACAGGAATCAATGATCATCAGATATGTAGACGGACACAATTAGCTAAAATAATCGTCATCACAAATATTTAATATCATGAAACTCTGAAATTTTACCAAATTTTTAGAGGTACTATATAAGACATCCTTCCGTGGAATTATAAAAACTGTTTTGACAGAAATGAATTAGGCTTTAACAGTAAATAGGAACAGTCTTAAAGTAAACTGGAGAACTGAACACAAATGAAATTATAGTACCAACATATTAGACCCTGAAATATTTAATAATCCAGATGTGTACCTAAACTGGAACTATTTTTACTATCCACTCATTCATGTACACATACTTCTCTTCTGTTTGCTACCAATTCATTTCAAATCCCTGAAAAATCAAAATGCATTCCAATGTAACAGGTGCCTTATAATACAAAGCTTGTGACTTTAAGGAAAAAAAACTTGCTTCTTACAGAACTGTCCTTTTCTCTCAAATTACTAAAGTGAGGGAATAAAATGGCAAAGAAGAATGAAAGGAAGGAAGGAAGGAAGGAAGGACGGACGGACGGACGGACACCAGTGGAAAAAATCCCTCTCTCACCAAATGTAAGTGCTAAGAATTGCAGCAAAACAAATATAAAAAATAATTAGAAAATAAAATAACTTGTCTGACTAATACTAACAAATCATCTTACATTTACACAGTACTTTTCATCTCCAAGGACTACAAAATATTTCACAAATAGTTTTTAGGATATTTAGGGGAAAATTAATTCAACACTGATACACAGCTCCAATTGCAAAGAGAAGAAACAGGTCACACAAACACCATAGAATAACTGGGAGAAAAATAATCTTACCTAGTGGACAGTGAATGTGCAATTTTCTCTAAAAGGGTATCTAATTGTACAACATGAACTTTGGAGCCAAAGCTCTTATTTTTGAACCCTGCCTGCATTGTAACCACAAGTTACAAAAGCCTCAACTTTATATCAGTGTGCTTACTGAAAAAGAGAAGTGGTTGAGGAAGCAATGCGTGAAAAAAAAAGTCATATACAACATGCTTTCATATATTAACGTGCCAGGATCAGTATGAGTAAGTCACCACAAACTCAGAGTATAAATGCAACTATCATTTGGAGGTACAACAGAAGACAAATAATGAGAAATTAACTTCAAATGAGTAACAGCCATGGAGGACATGTAAACCTTTGAAAAAAACCTTGGAAACAATCAAAAAAAGAGATGTCAAAAGTTGCTCTCTGGTGCAGAGATATCAAATCCTGGACTCCTTAAGCCTAAAACAAGTAAACCTCTTGGCACAGGCATACATGTAAGCTTGGCTTTTCCATTTTAATCTGCCCTAAAATGCAACAGTCAGATTGACTAAGAGATGTTTCCTTGTTTTGAAAATGTTGTCCTGTCTTATTACAAAGAGCTACTAAGAAAATGTTCTGAAACAGAATTCTCTCACAGGATTTCAAGGTTGGGGTTTTTTTGTTAGGCTGACAGAGTTTGTGGTGAGAAACAGCACAACTGAACTCAGGGATAAAATGTGTTCAATCCCTGAAACGTTACCTAGAGTTGAGTTGAAAGCTGTGCCTCTTTAACAATGGACAGCAGATGACACTGCTGTCTTGAAAGAATTAATTTTTTACAAGTTTTTAAAGGAAGCTTGGTCAACAGAAATCAAAGGATGAAAATTATTTGTGGTCCCTTGGATTCAAAAAGAAAGGGTGGGAAAACAGCTAATAATCTATGTCCTTAAAAGGTAGATGATCTCACCAAGAGCTGTGGAAACAACCCATGTGGGCTCTGAAGACAACCACCACTTTGGCTTGCTCTGCCTGAGGGAGATAGGTGCCATGTGGTTTACGTGCACGGAAAAAGTGCAAGAAGGAAAACAGTCTGAAGAGCAACACAGTGCTTCAGATTGAATTCCCCAACTCAACTGACTGTGGTTTCAGCCGTAAAAAACAGCTAAAAGCAAAGAGTTTTCACATTTAAAATAAATGCCAGAACTGAAGTATCAAAAGCTCATTTGAAAATAGTTTCACACATTTTTGAGGCTCAATACTGTTTCAGTGTGTAATGATATGGAGGGTAGCAATTTATCACAAGCAGTTCAGCTCGAACTTACTTTCAGTACCATAGAAAAAATATAGCTATGGTTATCAGGAGATGTTGGTGCCTCAGTAGAAAAGTACTTCTGCAGAGAAGTAAAAGTGGAGAAATTACCAACTTGATGTCTTGTAACACCTGGTAAGTTTTGGATACCTTCCCATATAACCATAAAACTGGACTCCAGCAGAAGGTGTCTATTATGAACAAACAGGTATAAGGACAGCTGTAGGAAACAAGTGAGGAGGAAAGAACGGTTTGTTCACGTGAGCGCCCCAGTAGGTACGCAGCAACACAAGGTGTCCTTGCGAAAGGAATTGAGGCAAACCTAGTCAGGAGAAGTACCAGCTACACAAAGAACCAAGACATTTTTTTCTGTATATGTTAGAGACTGTCTAGGGATGAATTATCTAGGGCATGGCATGGCTCACAAACAGTTAACCTAGTGAAAATTCAAAGAGAGAGAACATGAACACTTCAAACCTGTCACAATAATCACATAACCGAACCTCTAGAGAAAGAGACAATGTTTCAGTTACTGAGCTCAACCCTCAGGCTCTCATGCATCAAATTCACAAATGAAAACAAACTGGGATGGGGGATGGAAAGATTTGTGGTACCAAAATGCCAAGATAACGTAGTGGACCCAAAGAAATTTGCCAATTGTGAATACATAATTTTGAAAAAGATGTCTGAATTCTGATTAGGATCCCTCCCTTAAAACACACTGAAGCAGAACATGAAGCAGCAGCAACAAGTATGAATAATGGGTGTGTTGATAGGAAATAATGTGGGTGATTGGTCTAAAACAAATGCAACAGCTTTTCAAGTTAAACACAAGGTGAGAAGGACTACTTGAGTTTCAGTTGTGCTATCCTTGTAAGAACAACAGAAACTATGGAGGAGAGGAGATTTCAGGAGAGGAGGCAAAGGGGGCAAAAGAAAAAATACTACTTAGGAAAGACACCAAGGTTATACCTTCTAAAGCATATAGAAGTTAAGGAAGATAACTGTACAACAAAAACACTGCATATTTTTAGTAGAATTACTAAAATTACAGCAGAATTAGAAATTTGAGTCCTTATTCTCATCTACTCAGGATATTTTTGTGAGTTTCCCTTCAGGATTAGGGCTGAGAGATTACAGAACAATTGTTTTATTAGAAATGTTTACCTGGAAAATTTTTGTTCTTTACAGACTTTTGGTAGCATTCTCTCTGGGGCATACTGGTGGCTCGGTTTCACATGCAAAGTTACCATGAAAGCACTTAAAATATATTACGACCCTGGAAGTGCTGGTAGAGAATACAAAGACATTAAATAGGTCTGTTGTAGGGATTATTTACTTTAGAAATGTCTTGGCAAGTTTTCCATTACATGCTTAGGCACACTCTTGATCCATTAAGTGTATCTGGCATTGCACAGTGTTTGCTTCTACCGATAAGCTCTGCAAGGCTAGAGGGGCTGTTTGAACACTAGGATGGGTGGTTCTGAGAAGATTTTTCTTGGAAGGTTTTTTTTTTTTTCTTCAAAGTAGGATCTTTTTTCTGTTGTAGGCTGTAACTGTGTAATGATGTTCTAAAAATTCCACAGATGGATGGTGACAACTAAGGATTTAGGATCAGGCATTTTCTTTCACGTAAGTAATTCCTAACATTGTATTTGAGTGGCTCTTTTCACAGGAGTGTTTCTGTTGATTAAAACCCCTCTTTAGATGACCGAGATGAGCATATCAAGTGTTCTGCTCAGAGCAAATGTCTTATTTAAGGGTCTGACTGTATATTACATCTTTTAAATATTAAGTTTCTAGGCCAGATAAAATTTTTGTGTGTGACAGATATGCTATGGTATCATAGTATAATTATTGAGAAACTCTTTTTCAAGGTAGCCAATGAAAAGGTTCGCTACTTGTGGGGCTATTTTCATGTTCATTGTTTTATAAAATCTGGTACAGGTGAGATTAGTGAAAGCATAGTTGTTCTCATGGGGAAACAGAGATACTTCTTTCAGTTTTGCAAATGCTGACCCTTTTCTTGTAAACCTTCAAGGGGGTATCATCATGAAGTGGCATGCGGGCATACAGACTAGATGTATTGCAGAACACTATGAAGCTGTTGGTCAAGAGGCTCTTTCAGCAGAAAGAGGAATCTGTGGAGAAAGTCTCATTCTCTCTGGAAAAGTTGCTGTACGCATAATAAGGGATTGAGGTTTCAGTGAGGGCTTCAAGGATGGAGTAGCAGTATGTGGAGCCTATTGTCGTAGACTTGCCCAGGTTCCCTTGTTTATGGATCCGAGGGAACTAGTAAATAATCCAAAGGATAAGAGATGAAGAGGAGTTGCAATTCAGAATGAATACTGTGAACTCAAAAGGAAGTGAACTGATGAACTCTTTGAGCACTCTCTTTGGGAGATTTTGACATTAGTGTTAGCCTCATTTATAAAGTCCTCATGGTTTATGATTACTACAACTGTGCTTTTTGTTGTTTCTGGCTTAATCACTACTTGGACATTGAATCTTAAAAGACTTTAAAGCACTTCTCCTGGTGACAGTTTCCAATTGTGGTATTGTTGGTTATTACAAAGCCAGATTTTTTTCTAAGACAGTACACAGTTGAAGGTGTGATTTTGTCTCTTATAACATTTTTAATCCTATGTTTTTGATGATGCTGGTGATCTTCTGGCATTTGTCATACAAAGCAACAGCACTGGGAATGGCTTCAAAATGTTTTTTTTGAAGAACATGGTGAAAAACAATCCTCTCATTCTCTGCCTAACAATAATTGTTCCTACGTTTCACAGGTCAGAAACACTGGTCTCTGGCTGGGAAAGAACTGGTCATCTTGTTTAGGCTAATAATGTTGTAGAATAAGACTGGGATTAGATATTGCTATGGCTAATTCTTATACAGTTGCTTCCCTTTTTATTCTTTTTACCTTAAAGCAAAATTTCAAACTGATCTTTGGCATCAGCCCTCCTTAAAGAACCTAGGAAATAAAGCTTCTTATGGGAGTAGAAATACAGCACATACAATTCAGTGGATGGACTCCCTTACAATGGGATCAGCAAGCAGATAGCAGTGAGGTTTATAGGTTTAAGTTACGATGTCACCTTCTTGGGACATCATGAAAGAAAATTGTAGGTCATTTACTGGTCCAACGTTTATAACAGTGTTCAAAATACACTAAGAGACACAGTTTCTGCTATATCCTCCTTAGAAGGCTTGGAAATATGATTGCCAGCACAGATTCAGTCATGCATTGCACATGTTCAGTTGCTTGGAAAGTATGATATTCACGTCAAATCAAGGGAACAAATAGTTACCTGGAATGGGCTGCTCATAGTAACCAAGCAACTTACGATCCATCTTCATTACTAAATCCCAGGCAGGTTTTCCATTAATATCAATGTTGCAAGCTTTTCACCCATAAATTAAACTTTTATACATAAAATTTAAGTATATGAGCAGAACTCAATGGGATTCATCCCACATACAGAGGTAAATTCACACATAACTGCTTGTAGACTTAGTACAATAACAACACATTTCCACAAGACTGCTAAATGGCAGGCCATCAACCTTCATATGCATCATTATCAGAAAGGTATTCATATCTGCCAATAATTAAGCTGTAATCACAGGCTTAAAGCTTTATTAGTATACTGAAAAATAGTTTGGTTTATCAGTAAACATAAGGTTACTCATGCTGAGCATCTAATAAGGCTTGAGAGCTGTCAGAAGAAGGTAGCAGTCCAAACCACAGAAATGTTGAGCCCTCATTCTCTTAGGTAAGGGAAAATGCTGTCTGAGATTATTTAAAAAAGGTTATTTGCTATTAAGCAACTAAAAAAATTCTCACAGATTTACAGAGCAAGCTTTTAAGCTACTCTCTTTTGGTGTTAAATTCACAGTTCTGAATAAGAAACTTGCCTGGGATTTACAACAGCTAGCACAATGAACACATAGCTTTCTAAACCAGCTAATTAGAAGCAACGAAATGTACCACATTGTCTTAAACTCAGAGACAAATTCCAGTCTGAAGGACAGACCCAAAGTCAGATAGAAAGTCCAGTGTAGGACTGAAGAAATTCCAGTGTCTATATCATTCCTTTCAAAAAAAACCAAACCAAAACAAAACAAAAACCCAAAAAACCAGAGTTGCTCCTTTACACTACAGTTGAAGAAAAAGATGAAGTTGCTGCCTTAATGCAAAAGCTAAAGCACTTTTTCAGGATGCGGGAAACATCATCTCCCACTTTACATGGATGCTGCTTATAAACCAAAAACAGTCCAGAGAGCAAGGACATCTACGCTC